>NC_084898.1:19290789-19962456 GCF_958979055.1 Alnus glutinosa | reverse complement strand
GGTTCTCTTTTGTTAATCAATGACTTTTAAAAGTTGCATGTTTTCCATGCTCTTAAGCTTAACTTTTTCCTATAGTTAAGCTTAGTTTTGAAATTCAGTTTAAGGGTATAGACAAAATGCTTTTGTAATTTTGTGACAGTGCACTGTTGTCTGAACTTTGAATGTTTTTGTAAATTTGTTCAATGGATTCTGCTGGCTATGCTGTAAGACATATATTTGCTAAGTGCTGTAAGACATATAATATGTATGTACGCTGACGACAATCAGATGTACGTAGTTGCTTCTTTTGTACCATGTATCTTGAAATGTGTATACTGACATTTGAAGCCTATTTAGGGTGTGCTTGGAAGACTGAGGGACAAAATCGTCTTTAAATTCCCACTACCCAAACGTTAGTCTCTACCTTTGAGAAGAAAAACAATCAATTTCAAGGAGGATTTGACATCTGCTTTTAATTAAACTTCTAACTT
The DNA here is from genome assembly GCF_958979055.1 of Alnus glutinosa. NCBI lineage: Eukaryota > Viridiplantae > Streptophyta > Magnoliopsida > Fagales > Betulaceae > Alnus > Alnus glutinosa. The sequence goes on along the minus strand of NC_084898.1, from coordinate 19,961,986 downwards.
CCAATTCCAATGCCTTACGGCAACGCTGCATTTACTCCTATTTTTACAGAAAGTACATAGAGATGGCCGGCCGGAGATGGAGATGCAGATGCAGATGAATGAAAGGTAAAGCGGTCTACATTTTGCTGATAAATCACAATTAGCTTAAAAGAGGAGATAGTTTATTGGGAGTGCTCTACGTACCTTCGACCATGAAAATGCATGTTGCATGTAGAATCTGAATTTCTCAAGGAGGTGGTTCCAAAAGAGATTAAATATATTATTTAAGGTTTTTTGTGGTTACTTAAATGTATTATTGAAGGGGTTTTTGGTGGTTACAAATTTGTGACCATTATTTCAATGGTCAAAAATCACTATAAATATGATTTTTTATTTAAAGTGGCGTAGGCTTCCCATTATTTCAAGCTAGACACAGAAGCATATAGCTTATTTCTTGTCTCTTACAAATTTATTTTTTGTCCAATTCTCCATGAGGGTGTTTTTTATTATTCTAAAAAGTGCCATTTTAAAGTAACATTTTGGACTTCATTGTATTCTAGAGACTATTCTGTCATGAGTAGCGATAGGTGAACAACAAAGTTGCACAAAAATCTTTTCCCATTCTGCCATATACCCTTAGCACTTGAAAGGAAACAAAATACGTTCTAAAGATATTGTCATTACTATTGAGCCTTATAGTCTAAATTTCATATATATTTTTTGCCTTTGTAAGTTTTCCTATATTCTTTATTTATTTTCAACATGAGATGAGGATCATATGAATCGTATCGATGAGACCAATCTTTTGATACCGCATTTGAATCCTTTGTAGTCAACTAGAGAGGATCCGGTTAGTGTTATTTGAAGAGTAAATTTGTCTATAAAAATGTGAAAGGATAATTTTATAAAACTAAATAAATCTTCTCCAATTCAATTGAACTAGAGAGGGTCATTTTCCTTTGATACTAGGAGCTAGCCATAATTTCTTTACCTAATAAGTGGGCCTAAAATAAAACTAACTCGATCCATAATTTCTTTACCTAATAAGTGGGGCTAAAGCTATAATAGGTAGCCGGCAACTACTCTAAGAATGAAATTGAAAAGCTGGAACAGAATGACACGCCACGTCGCCATCTATATTTTCTATCCCAATCAGTCGACCCACAACATTTTTTTTGTTTTCATAACTCTCATTGGAATTTTATAATATTTTCATATGAAGCAGTATCAGACTTGGTCCCTATTTGAAAATAATCATATATTTCCAACCAGATGGGGCACTCTTGTCTTCAATCCGAGTGGATTTTCTTAATATTTTTTCATGGAATTCTTCTTTTGTTTATGAGCCCAAGTTTGAAATCTGCAAGAATTCCCGCTTTTGAAGATGAGACGATGTCGTCTGATCGCTTGGCGTTACTTGACTTCAAGAGTCGGATTAGTGAAGACCCACTTCAAATCATGAGCTCATGGAATGACTCCACCCATTTCTGCAACTGGTTTGGTGTTACATGCAGCCTTTTCAGTGCCAGTAAAAGAGTCATGGTTTTGAACCTGGAAGCTCAAAGATTGGCTGGCTCTATAACACCTTCTATTGGAAATCTTACTTACCTTACTGGAATCAACCTGAGAAACAACAGCATCGATGGTGTAATTCCTCAACAAGTGGGAAGACTAGAGCGCCTGCAGCATCTCAACTTGAGTCGGAATTACTATGGTGGGAACCTTCCAACTAATTTAAGTCACTGTGCACAACTTAGAGTGCTTGATGTTAGTGCCAACAAACTCGTTGGGCAGATTCCAGAGCAGTTCAGTTCATTGTCAAAGTTGGTTCACCTGAAACTTGGCAGCAACAACCTTACAGGAACTATCCCATCGTGGATAGGAAACTTTTCTTCTCTGTCTATTCTTAACCTTCACCTGAACAATCTACAAGGTAGCATACCTAGTGAGCTTGGCCGTCTATCAGGCTTGGGATATTTTCAACTTTATGGGAATAATCTGTCTGGTACTATCCCTCCTCTCATTTATAATATATCTTCCATATACTATTTTTCTGTTACTCAAAACCAACTGCATGGAAGCCTGCCACCCGATGTTGGCCTTACTCTTCCTAACCTTGAAATATTTGCCGGCGGTGTTAATAGTTTCACAGGACCTATTCCCGTGTCATTGTCAAATGCTTCTGGACTTCAGTTGCTTGACTTCGCAGAAAATGGTCTCACTGGGATGGTGCCTCAAAATCTAGCAAGTTTGCGTGGCTTGGTTAGAATTAATTTCGATAACAATAATCTTGGAAATGGGAAAGTTGATGGCCTGAATTTTCTCAGTTTTTTGGCTAACTGTACTAGTTTGGAGGTCTTGGGTCTTGCTTATAATCGATTTGGTGGAGTATTGCCCAGCTCCACAGCCAATCTTTCCTCCCAGCTGAATATTCTTACTTTGGGTTCTAATATGATACATGGAGGCATCCCCAGAGGGATTGGCAACCTTGTTAACTTGACCCGTCTGGGATTAGAACATAACTTTTTGGGTGGTCGTCTCCCTGATGCTCTTGGGAAGCTGAAGCAGTTACAGGGATTATATTTGGACCATAACAAATTTTCAGGGCCGATCCCTTCCTCCTTAGGAAACTTAACTACATTGACAGTGCTCTATATGGAGGAGAACAAATTGGAGGGAAGTATACCCCCAAGCCTAGGAAACTGCCAAAATTTACTTCAACTAAACCTTTCTAGTAACAATCTCAATGGTACCATACCAAAAGAGGTTATTGGTATTTCTTCATTATCGATTTCTTTGGTCATGTCTCATAATTCTTTGACAGGCACACTGCCATTTGAAGTGGGTAACTTAAAAAATCTTGGGGAATTAGATCTTTCGGAGAATAAATTATCAGGTGAAATTCCTACTTTCCTTGGTAGTTGTACTAGTTTGGAACGTTTGCATTTGGAGGGTAATTCATTTGAAGGAGCAATCCCTCCATCTCTAGAGACACTAAGAGGTTTAGAAGAAATAGATCTTTCGCGCAATAACTTGTTTGGGCAAATTCCTGAACTTCTCAGCAAATTTTTGTCACTTAAGCATCTCAATCTTTCTGATAATGATCTCGAAGGGAAAGTGCCAAGTGATGGGATTTTTTCAAATGTAAGCGCAATCTCAATCTTTGGAAATGACAAGCTATGTGGTGGTGTCCCAGAATTAGTTTTACCAAAATGCTACAAGAAGAGTCCACGTTTATCCGTGAAACGCCTTGCACTCAAAGTAGTAATTATTGTCGCTAGCATAGTTATATTTGTACTTGTTCTATTGTGTTTTTTCCTCAAATGTTCTATGGTTAAAAACTGGAGAAAGAGACCTTTGACCACATCTTCCTTAAAGGATGGCCAATTACCCTATATAACTTATGCAGAACTCCAAGCATCAACTAATGGTTTCTCTGTAGACAATTTGATCGGTTCTGGAAGTTTTGGTTTTGTATACAAAGGAGTTCTCTCTAGCAATGGAGTAATTGTTGCAGTTAAAGTGTTAAACCTTCAACATCAAGGAGCTTCCAAGAGTTTCATTGATGAATGCAATGCTTTGAGAAGTTTACGCCATCGTAATCTCCTTAAGATTATTACTGTTTGCTCAAGCATTGATCATCAAGGGAACAACTTTAAGAGTCTAGTTTTTGAGTTCATGTCTAATGGAAGCCTAGACAAGTGGCTACATCCTATAGAGGATGAGCAACATCGATGTAGGAGTTTGAGCTTTATTCAGAGACTGAACATAGCCATGGATGTTGCTTATGCATTGGCATATCTACATCTCCAATGCCAAATGCCAATTGTTCACTGTGATGTAAAGCCAAGCAATATCCTCCTCAATGAAGATATAGTAGCCCATGTCGGTGACTTTGGATTAGGAAAGTTTGTAATTGAAACATCACATAATCCTTCTAAAAATCAAAGTATGTCAGACTTGTCAGTTGCACTGAAGGGTTCCGTCGGATACATTCCTCCAGGTATGTTTTCAACGAGAGCTCAAGCCTAATTTTGATAAGTCCAAGTCTAATTTTTAGGTCCAATAAGTACAAGTCTAATTTTTGGGTCCATTGTGTGTGTGTACATTCCTCTAGGTATGTTTTCAACGAGAGCTCAAGCCTAATTTTGATAAGTCCAAGTCTAATTTTTAGCTCCATTGTGTGTGTGTGTGTGGAAGAAGACTATCTTAATGATCATGTATTAATAAATTACAGAGTATGGGATGGGTGTGTGTGTGTGAGAGAGTATATATAAATATACACTATAAATTCTTAAGTTTTGAAGAAGACTATCTTAATGATCATGTATTAATAAATTACAGAGTATGGGATGGGTGGCCAAGTTTCCGTGCTTGGAGATATTTATAGCTATGGGGTACTTTTGTTGGAGATGTTCACTGGGAAAAGACCTACTGATGACTTGTTCAAAGATGGCCTGAGCATTCACAAGTTCACTGCAATGGCTTTGCCGGAATGTGTCATGGATATAGTGGACTCATCAATGCCATTTGAAGAAGATGTTGATGATGAGACAAATAACGATAACAATGAAGAAGTAAATCCTCATTTCAATGCCAGAAGCAGAGTGGAGGATTGTTTGGTCTCAGTATTGCAGATTGGACTATTGTGCTCTGCAACATCACCTCATGAGCGGATGCCCACAAATGAAGTCGTCAACAAACTAAGTGCAATTAGAGATGCATTTCTTAAATTTAAGAAGGGGAACAGAAGAATAATGAGCTAGCTAGGTACGCTAACTTATTTATTTGATCAGTTGCCATTCATATCATAATAAAAATAAAAATAAAAAAGCCAAAAAAAAGGAGCATCAAGACTATATGTTGCTTACATTACGTTTCTAGAATAAAATGGTATATAACCACTCTGGAGACTCCGTTTGGCCCTGCAATTTTGTTGATCAGTTTTCTTGTCATGTTTTTTTTTTTTTTATCAAAAAAAAAATGTTTTTCTTCATATTCAAAGGGGAGATACAATTTTTATCATATTCAAAATAGTAATCTCACTTTTTTACACGGTAATTATATCTTAATTCTTGCCTCTTTTTTTTTTTTTTTTGACAATATAATTCTTGTCTTTTAATAAGATTCATTATGTGCCAAACATGAATTGCCAATATAAACATATATTATTATTATTATTTTATTATTATTTTTTGTTATTTGTGATATTTTGTTGTTGGTTCATAGTTATGAGAATCCTACCAAGAATATAACTGCAAACCGTTGGAAAATAGTTCACTGGTTCAGAGTAATGGGCTTAGATGTGTGGGCCATTGATATTGGGCCTAGGTAGTTTATTATGAATGAGAAATGATTTTTGCATATCTCTTGTACATCTTTTGTACATCACTTTTCTAAATCAATTATTAAATTTATAGGACGAGATGTGTTATTTCTACATCACATTACCCTATATCAACTTTACATCAAGACACATTAGGTGTGGAATCCATCTATATGGGACCCACATGTATGGGTCACACACCCTATGTGTCTTGGTGTAAAGTTGATGTAGGGTAATGTAATGTGGAAAATTTATTTCCCTTATAGGACCCACAAGGATCCACATGTTATGTGAAATTAACCTTTGACACTTGGTGAGAACCATTGGTTCTTGGAGTAAGTCGCTTTATTGAATCGATAGCCCTCTTTTTTCAAGCTTGGCTGCCCATTCATTTGGCCATTGCAATTTTTTCCCCATTCCCCCCCTTTTCTCACTTCCTATCAACCCTTCTCAAGCCTTCGCCAAACACCCAAGCTTCCAGGAACCCATGAACACCTACTACACTTCACTATCCCATAAAATACCACACTATTTGGCAAGGGAGAAGCTCATCGATTTCTCTTCTTGATCAAAAATCACACTATTGTAAGTAACCCATTTTTCTCTCTTTCAAAGTTATCATTTTATGTTTATGCTTCAACCTAATTGTGATAGTTTTTGCTTAAATATTGAAAAACCAATTTTGTAACACCCCAAGTATTAATTAGGGTTAAGAGTGCCTTAATAAAACTCAAGAATGTTGGAGTCGATTCCAAGTGGAAGAAGTAAAATTTTGGACTTTTTATAATTTTCTGTGTGGGTCGAACGTTCGAAGTAGGAGAGAGAATGTTTGAGATTGGATCCTAAACGATCGCTGGTGAAAGTTTGAAGACAGCTTGGGAGCAATTAATTTCACCACCTCAGCTTATTTTGTTTGTGCTTGGGCTATTTTAAATACACCTTGTATGCCTTTAGCTTCCATTTTTGTCATCTTTCAGTTGAAAGAACCCTAGTGAGAGTGAAAGGGTGGGTTTTGAAGGGAGAATGTGCTTTCTTGTGGTTTTGTCTTCGAAGAGAAGTAATCCTATTGGCCTAACCTCAATTCTATTACTACTGTTAGCTTGGAATATCATTTTTTAGCTACTGTTGAGCTTTATTTTCATAGGTTTAGCCTCTTAGTTGTAGGTTTGAGTACCTAGGATTAATGTGCTAGTTTAGGTGATGGATATTGAGTGGGAGATTTTATGCTTTAGATCATGATATCTTGTTGGTTTTGCATGGACAACTTTCTGTTTAAGAACTTTAAAGTAAACCCATGAGTTATGATAAGGATTGATCCTAGCTAGATCTAGTTATGTATTGGTTGTTTAAAGTCAATAGTGAGCTATTATATGCTTGAAGACGTTACTCGTGTGTAGAACAATGTCTAGAATTTTAGTAGGACCTTAGATGTGTCGGTTTGAGGATTAGTTAGGACCTTAGGTTTTAAAATTAGGGTTTCTTCTGAGCACTGAATGTTTGATACTTCCTACCGAATGATCGAGGCCAAGCAGTAAGTCTATTTTGAAATAGTTTAGGGTTTAGAATCTATATATTTAGCATAAGACCATAGACTGATTGTGATCCTTTCACAGATTTAGAAGTTTGAGACTTTTAAGGAAGATACCTAGAGCAAGATTATGAGCCAAATGAGTGAAACTCACAAATATTTGTTATTATGTTTTTTTCATGACATGATTTTTTATGCATCAAACATGCATAAGCACAACTCGCATGAAATAGCTTTTGAATAATATGAACTATTCTTTTGTGAAAATGAGTGATGAATAATGGAATGATAAAATATATGAGTTTTGTAAATGCATGTATGTAAAAAACAACGGTTAATTACATCGTATGACATAGTACTTCATGCATGGATGATGACCATGTGCTATTATTATACAAGTTAATCTGGTCGAGAGATTTATGTTTATGTTTGTCCTTGGATCCAATAGTTTTATAAGTGATTGGCGCACAGTGTATAGATAGGGTCACAATGACAATATTTTTAGTAATGTGGATCACCCGAGGCTTAAATCCGATCGGGCCGCTAACAATGACGGTATGTGTACTTCACCGGGGCACCATTATTGTATTATAGGTCCCTCAGGACTACACTAAATCTACCAAGAAGGGACTAAGAGCTTTGATAGACCATATGAAATTGAATTATGACATGTTCACTTTAAATATCATATACTATATATGTAGTGCATTATTATGATATAACTGTCATTTAACAGAGAACTTTACATTATGCCATTATATTGGTTGTGATTTATAAACCTTTTGTTATAACGATTGAATTCATCATAGGATAACATGTTACCTCGTGTATTATTACTCATTAAGTTGTTGACTTACACTTATATTTTCGCCTGTAAATATGGGTTGTTTTATATTTAGTGGCGAGTTCGAGGATGATTCGGTATGAGAACCGACACAAGAGACTTTCTATTGACGACTTAGCTAGAATCTTCTTCGTGGATAACCCTGAGATGGTAGAGTACATGCGGACTCACAAGCTAGAGGAACTGTTCACTTTCATCGGGTTTGTGTACGTGTGGTATTGTACCTTCTATTGAGTTACGTTGGCTATGAGGCTTAATATGGATTTAGTTATCTTGTACGTGTTTTGATGACTTGAGATGATGATCTTAGACTTGGTTTGTAATATTTTCCTATTCTTGATGATGATCCGTCTTAGATCAACACATTTGATGATTATGTTTAAGTTATGTTAAATTATGTTATAATGTCTTAGAATTATTATGTTATTTATATATTGTGTGTATAGTTAATGTCTATCTTATTATGAAAAGTGACTCTTGAAATATAAAGTTATGCAAGCACAAATAAAAGCATGAGTACTAAACTTATGAAAGAATGCTAAGGTATTTGGAGGGTTTTTTTTTTTTTTTTTTAATTAAATATGAAATGAATTGTAGGAAAAATTATAAAACTCCAAAAAGGGTGATAATGAAATTCTTGAGAAGCAAATGAAATGAGCATACACTACAAGCACAACTTAGTCAACCCGACCACTTTTCTCCCTTCAACAACCCGACCACTTTTAATTTCTTTGTCTTTTATTTTACATTAATGCGCGCACACACAAAATGACTAAATCTATGTATTTTATTTATTTGCGTAAGTTCAGCCTCCCAAGCAAAAAATGTTGGTTTTGCCCCAATATGAAAATAATAAGTTAATTGAATAGCTCGTGAACAACCTCGAGTACGTTTGAAAAATAAATAAAATGAGTTTGAACAAATTATTTAAATAGATGATAAGTTAAAATTCGATTCGTGTTTGAAAAAAATTAAGGGTTAAACACATTTTTGTTACATGTGATTTAAAGTTTTTATTTTTTGCCCCTTATGCTTTAATTCGTATCACAAATAGTACCTGAGATACGGGAAAGACAGAGATAGTATCACCGTCCATTTCTCCGTCAAAAAACTAACAATTTGCCACATCAGTACCAGTTATCACCCTTATATGCGCGACACATGTCCTAGAGCCACGTCATAAGACACATAAGTGACATGTCATTGCTAAACTGTAATTTTACCAAACACTTAATTGCGTTTTTAAAAATTATTTTTTTTAAATCGTATATTTTAAAAACACTATTTTTAAATTTCATTTGTTTTTTTTTAAAAAAAATCTTACACCGGTACTCAATTTAGTTAAGGTGGGTTTAAGATAGGTGATGTGTCTCATAGCCCGATATGAAATGATTATTTTACTGCCTATTGCCGCTTAGTCTCCCGCTCCCAAATTTGGTGCTTATCTCTGGCCATCGCTACCCCAATAGTAACCCCGTCGTTTTCCATCTCTCTTTCATGGCGACTTCTGAGATAGGTATTCACAATTTCAAACCTCAAGTAGATTTTTTTTTTTTTCTTTCTTTCTTTTTTCTTTTTTTCAATCATGCATGGTTGAAAGAGAGAGGCAATGAAAATGTCTGACGTTATTGTTTTCTAAATGTGATTGAAATTAGTTTCCTCTTTGGCAGAACAAAAAGGAAAAAGGAAAAAGAGGGGAAAGTACGTAAATATGTCATTTTTTCATTGTTTTCTAGAAGGGAAACTTCACTTTAACTTATTGAACCATTTTTTCAAAGTTAAAAAACTATCAATTTAATGTAATTAACTTTAAAAAATCTACAATCTCATCACTCTATTAGAATTACAGAAAATCATAACGGAAGGGTAAGAAGATTTCAAAATACTCCCATTTTTTTTTTATAAAAAAAAGAAAAGAAAAGAAAAAATAATTGTAATTTAATGATAATTTTATAAAATTTACAGTGGTATAAATGTTATTTTACCATTTAACTAAATTGCAAAAAATTGAATATTAGATACAATAAATTGAAAATTTTAAAATTTTGGAAGGAGACTGCAAAAATGATAGAAGTTAAGGGGTTAAGTGAAGTTCTATTTTTTTTTAAAAAAAAAAAAAGAAAAAGAAAAATTACTTCTATGTTCTGTTTGGTTTATGAGAAAATGTATCGGCCGGTGAAAATTAAAGAGAACTTGGAACTTGGTTACTGGGGTTTTGAGTTTCTCTCCTTTTTTTTTATTGTATTTTTTAATTTGTTTTTTGACAAACAAACTGATTATTATGTGGGCTTTAAGATATATTGAATTGTTTAAAGTTGATTTTGGTTTCTGCTGCTCTTTGTTCGAGTTTCTCGCCGAACAAACTGATTATCAGACAATGATTGATGTTACTTCATGATTCATGAAATGGGAAATCCATGCAAAGTACAAATCAAGTTTTTTTAATTCGTTGGATTGATTTACAAGTGGACCTAGTTAAGTTATTTCAGTGTATATGAGTTTGAGCTTTTTGCCAAGTTAATCTCAGGGTTAATTTGATTTTTTTATATATTTTTATTTTTTTCTCGTTTGTTTTGAAGTAAAATATTTTCTCTAATTTTGGGTGTACGTCTGCCTAGCGTAAAACATTGGTCAACCGAATATGTTTTTAGTTAATGAGGAAAAATAAATTTCATTATGCGTAAAATGTTCTACGCTTCTACGTAAATTATTTTTCGCCACTCTCTCATACCTTCAGATATGTTATTGTAAGAGTACCTCATATGGGGCCAAACTGTCTGAGCAGGTAAACTCCACAATTGCCTACCCAAATTATATGCAATATGGGTAGACAACTGCACTAGATTTTAATCTCACCCCTCTCTTCTTCTGTAGCTCATGTTCGTCATCTCACTCTGTCTCGCGGACATAAAACATTTTATATTGAAATAAATGAGGTTGTGGAAATTTAGTTTCTCAGTTAAGGTCGTTGATGAATGCATTAGTCTATATTTGGGTAGATAATCGATTAAAGTTATCAATATACAAAACTCTTGTAGTGTAAAAAATCTAAAGTTAACAAGGGGACCACCTTATTATATGTGCAAAGTGGTCAAAAATTGTGTCTTGAAATGATAAAATATTATATTTCAAACAAACTATTTAAATGGACAATAAATTAGAATTTGATTTGTGTTCGAAAAATAAATAAACAAACTAAGCTTGAACATTGGATTACAACTCTGAACCCAAGTGCGCTACTTGTAGATGCATTTATCAAAAGGCCACTAGTTAAAAAAATAAAAAATAAAAAATACAAGTTAAATTATCATATGATCTGGCAATGGAGGGGACTCGTTTGCAGGTGTGTTATATCCTCCCCTCAAAGAGAGAGAATATATGTTGATATGCGTGTACTTTTTATTTATTTATTTATTTTTAAGTAGCAGCAGTAACAGTAATTTCCTTAAAACTCATCTCATTCCTTAAACATAAAGAAAAATCCTAAAAAAAACTTTTGACACAAATTTTTTTTGCTATTCCTTAAATTAAAGAAACACTAAATTTAGAGAAGTAAAAGTGATTCTCTTAACATTATTTTAATATAAAAAAAGCTTTCTCTTTTTTCTAGCATTTATTTAAAATAGTATTTAAATGATTTTTCTTCATCTCTCTTTCCTCTTACATTTAATTTTAAAAACTTTTAAATATTATAAAGAAAAGATAAAGAAAACAATTGTGGAGTTTATTTGAATATGTAATTAAAAAGTAATTTGATTCTCTACATTTAAGGAAAATCTAATGGAAGCAGCCACTGGTGCTCTTTAGTTGTTTGTACTCAATTTAGTTAAGATGGGTTTAAGATAGGTGATGTGTCTGATAGCCTGATATGAAATGATTATTTTACTTATTTAATTGATATTTTAACATTCTTTTCAATAAGTTAGTGTTAATATGTGATATATTTAATTAAAATGAGAAGTGAAATGATAGAGACAATATTTGAATTCAAAACTTTTATTATGATATTATGTTAAATCATTATTTATTCTAAAAACTTAAACTAATAAGAATGAGTGGATTAAATCATTTATGTAATATTTTAACACTCATCCGTTAATAAGGTCTAATATGTAAAATATTGTAATTAAAATGACGAAGATAATGTAATATTATTCTCGATGCATTCCCACCTATTTTTCTCATTTCCATATTTTCTCATATGTTGTGGTAAAGATCCAACCCCATTTTCTTGCTGAAAAGGGTTGTATCCCTTCGTGCTTTGTAGTTTGTTTGAGTAGTTCTATATGTATATTAAGTGTCCATAAAAAAATGAGATAACTTTTAAAATTACCATTAAACGTGTGATTGATCAAATAATAATTTTAAAAATTATCTATTTTTTATAGATACTTAATAAACTCTTAATTTCTAAAGTGAGATTACTCGGTTTGTTTCCTTATTTCAATGTACTTAAAAATAAAAATAAAAAATAAATAAAATAAAATAAATAAAATAAAAACCCACAAAAATATAAAAGGCTATTGCCTATTGGCACGCTTTTCTGTGTTGGCGCTTAGTTTCCCACGCCCAGCTTTGGTGCTTATCTCTTGCCATGGGTACCCCAAAAGTAACCCCATCGTTTGCACTTTTCCATCTCTCTCTTTCATGGCCTGGTGACAGATTTCAGAGACAGGTATTTTCTCTTATTTATGTTATATCTCAACCTATTTGTCATTGCATCTCGATCTATCTTTATTCAGAATTTCAAACCCAAAACTAGATTTTTTTTCTTTCTTTTTTCTTTTTTTCAATCATGCATGGTTGAATGAGAGAAGGAAATGAAAATGTCTAACGTTATTGTTTTCTAAATGCGCTTGAAATTAATTTCCTTTTTTTTTTGGCAGAACAAAAAGAAAAAAGAGGGGAAAGTAGTAAATGGGTCATATTTTTCGTTGTTTTTTAAAGGGAAAACTTCACTTTAACTTATTCAACTGTCGTCACTTTTGCAAATTTATTCCAAAGTTTAAAAATTATCAATTAGAAGTGATGAACTTTAAAAAATTTGTAATCTCACCCTTATGTTAGGATTTTCCGTTAAATCCTAACTCAAGGGTTAGAAAATTTCAAAATACTTTTTTTCTAAAAAAAATAATAATAATAATTGTAATTTAAGGGTGATTTTATAAAATTTATAGAGGTATAAAGGTTATTTTTTCATTTCACCATCTGAGTTAACCTCAAACCCTAATAGGAGGGGTGAGATTGCAAAAAATTAAAAAATTACATACACTAAATTGAGAATTTCAAATTTTGGAAGGAGACTGCAAAATTGATAGAAGTTAATGGGTTAAGTGAAGTTTTTTTTTTTTATAAAAAAAATAAAAAATTACTTGTATGTTTTGTTTGGTTTATGAGAAAATGTATCAGTGAAAAAAAGAACTTGGAACTTGGTTACTGGGGTTCTGAGTTTCTATTTCTTTTTTTATTGTATTTTTTTATTTGTTTTTTTGCTAACCAAACTAATTATTAGGTGGGCTTTAAGATACATTGAATTGTTTAAAGTCGATTTTGGTTTCTGCTGCTCTGTGTTCGAGTTTCAGTGTATTAGGTGGGCTTTAAAAATTACAAATCAAGTTTTTTTATTCGTTGGATTGATTTACTAGTGGACCTATTTAAGTTATTTCAGTGTATATGAGTTTGAGCTGAATTTTTGTCGAGTTGATCTCAGGGTTAATTTTATTTATTTATTTATTTATTCTCTTTTGTTTTGACGTAAAATATTTTGTAAAAAATGTTCTCTAATTTTGAGTGTCTGCCTAGTGTAAAATATTGGTCAACCTGAAAATGTTTTTAGTTGATTAAGAAAAATAACCTTTATTATACGTAAAAAGAAAACCATTTATAACACTTGGTTTTTATGCACTTTAGGATTCCAGAAGCACGTACGTGGAGGGGCTCGCCCCAGTGACGCCTCTCCATTTAACAAAGCCCATACATCCATGTATATATTTTTGTAGACAACATAATATATATTAATTTAGATACTTTATGTCTAAGAACTCTGGTACATGATTCCAATTTTCATGCATATATAAGTACTATTAGTACAACCAAATATATACTAGCTTGCATTTTAATGATCAAATATCTAATCATCAAATCATGCATATACATGGGTAGGAAGGCGTGGAGTGAGATGGACTTCAAGTGGTGTGGTTTTCATGTTGGTAAGTCCGACTTTCTCAGTCATGTCCACGGGCTCATTTGACGGGGTTGTAATTTCAAAAGCGTGCAACAAGGTGGCAAGTGTGAGATGCATAACTTGCAACGCAAGAGAGATTCCCGCGCACCCTCTTCTGCCGGTGCCAAATGGTATAAACTCGAAATGCTGGCCCCTAGCGTCAACATCCAGATGGGTTGTTAGGAATCTTTCTGGCCGAAATTCATTTGGATCAGACCACACATGTGGGTCTCGATGGAGCTTTGAGAGATTAACAAGAAGTCGTGTGCCTGCTGGAACGTGATAGCCAGCCAAAGTGCAGTCTTCCATGGATTCGTGCGGGACAGAGAGCGGTCCAGCAGGATATAAACGCATTGTTTCTTTGAGGATAGCTTGGAGATAGACCAGGTTTTTCATGTCAGATTCATTTACTTGCCTCTCCCTGCCAATCTGAACATCTAACTCTTGTTTTGCTTTCTTTAGGGCTTCCCGGTTGTTAAGAAGCAAAGAGAGAGACCATGTCATTGTTACTGTTGTAGTATCTGTGCCCGCTAGGATAAGGGTCTGCAAAAGTACCAAAGTCGAAGTTTTAGATGGTCAGGCAAAAAAAGTTTGAATATTGGACCACTAGCCGTCTAGCTTTTGGATAGACTTAACCAAATATATATATAGTTTCACAACCTGACAACACGGGGGGATATCCACCATATATACTTCTCTTTTGTTAAAACGAAGAATTTCCATAAACCAACAGTACTTCCCTCACATTGTTAAGCCAATTATATATATTAATTTGATTGTTATTTTTCTCGTCATGGACTTGATGATCTTTCTCTTGGATGTATCATCAAAATGGTTACAAAACAACTATGAACTCTATGATGCCTATGCCTATTTGATACTAGCTAGTTGATCAATGATAATCACTCTACTTAACGAAATATTCATGCATATATGTTCATAATATTCAAGGAACATGCATCTTGTTGTATATATACATGTGAAGTTAGTTATAGGGTATATCAAAAGCTTACCAGACATGTAGCTTTAGTGATTGTATCAGCATCATAATTAGAGATCTCTTCGTCGTCAGTAACAATAGACAACATCAAATCCATAAAGTCTTGGTGTCCCTTTGCCTCACCAGAAACTTTCCTTTGCTTATGTTCTTCTAACCAACCTTCAACGACATCATCAAATTCTTTTGCAGTTCGCTTCATGGCCCTCTCGTACCCTCCCAAGTCCAACCACCTTAGGTAAGGAAGAGCATCTGCTACCACAAACGTACCACTCAACTCAAAGAAATCTCTTACTAACTTCTGCCACTGATCGTTATCTTCATTAGTCTCATCCTTGGTTGCAGTCCCATCAAATCGCTTCCCTACAACCATCCTAAATAAAACATTTAGGGTTGTGGACCCAAACCATCTCTTCATCTCTACCAACTTCTTGTTGTTCTTGACCCAGACCTCATATATCTCTTTTATAGATGTATTTACCTCAGACACTCGGATGTCTTTGAACATCTCAAGGCGGTGGTTTGATAGGAGCTCGAGGGTGGCTATTTTACGCACTTGGCGCCAGTAAGGACCGTAAGGGCTAAACCCAAACATGGCATAGTTGTAGCCCATGAGTTGTGTAGCTATAGCTTTTGGACGGCTGGCAAAGGCTTTGTCATTAGTGGTGAAACACTCTTTTGCTATCTCCCAACTGCTCACTATCAGAGCCCGATGTACGCCCAGCCGGATAGTGAAGATCGATCCATACTTATCGGCCATGTTACCCAATGTTATATGGGCCGGTGTTGTCCCTCGTAATTGGTGGAGGTGGCCAATCAAAGGCCACGCGCCACCGGCTTGTGGTGGAAGTGTTGTTTTACGAGCAGTTATTTGGGCCCTTCTTAATATCCATAATAGAAAGAAGAGGAACAGAAAAAAGGCGAAGATACTGGCCATGAAAGTTGCAGAGGATGCATGAGGAAAGAGCATACTTCTGGATAGAGGTTTTGGGAGAAGGTGCATGGTTTTGTTGCGCGCAGTCCCTAGCTTGTATATATTCAAGGTCAAATATTGTGCCTCTTCATTTCAAGATTTGCTAACACCACGTGATCATCTTGACTGGGCCATGCAACCAATCGAACCACATCGTTTTGGTCCACTAAATAAGAGATGGAGATGTGAGAACAAGATATCGTAAAACCAATAAATAAGACAGTCTGATTAAAACAAATTCAAAGTTGTACAGAGTATTGGTCATAAAGTTCTAAGAGTGTTATTTGTACATTTTTTTTTTGAATGTAAGAACTAAGATGGGTCTGATATGTATGGTCCCAAATACTCAGTCTCACCCGCATGAATTCCACAACAAATGTTAGTATTTAAAAAAAAAATGGTTTGCACAAATATATTTGCCCTACAGAATTGTATAACTCTACTGGAATTTGGAAAAGACTTGCAGACTTATCTACAACTTCTACTTCTATTCTGAAAGCCAGCTGAGATAAAAATGGCAAGTTTCAACCAACCCCCACTCAAGTCTCCCACCCAGTGAAGCCAGACGGTGGCTTGCACCACCGGTCCACCACCTTCATTCCCAACTGCTCTCTTACGATTATTTCTTTCCAAAAAAGCCCCAAATTTCGAAAGCTGAACCATATTTTGGTTCCTAAAGTGGCATGCAAAGCCACAATCAGAGACTACACAAAGTAATTAACAGAGGAGTAACAAAGGAACAGATAACTCACGTTGCACTTACCGGTGACGCGTAGACAGTGGACGCACGGGCAGACCGACGGACTGTGGTCTCTCAGCTTTCTCGCCTCTCGCTATTGCCACAAAAGCTTTATCTTTTGCTTGGTTGAGATTGAGTGAGATTTGAGAGTTGTTGAGAATCTGTAATAATTGAGATCTCATATACACTGTTCCGCTTTTCCCATGTGCAGTGTGAAGACGTGGTCACATCAACTGTAACTTTGATTTATTCTTTCGTTTTTTTAAAAAAAAATACAAATAATCATTTCCAACTATCAATATCTCCAAACTACTAATTTTGTATGTGACGGAACCACATACAGCGTTGAAGGCCTAGCCTACCCCAAGGCCCAAGGGTTTCTCAGAAAAAAAAAAATAAAAAATAAAAATTAAACAAAATCTTTAAAAAATAAAATAAAATTAAAATTTTACCTTTAATTTTTTTTTTTCAACCTTGCCCCCCAAAGTTGAATGCCGGCTCCACCTCTATTGTGTCGATGTTTCTTAAGATCAATAAAAAGATAAAAATGAATCTAAACTTTTTTAAATAAGACAAAAATGTCTTTATAAATTTAAAATAAAACTAAAATTAAAAAATAAATTTTTAAAAAACAAATCAAAAATCAAAAAATTAAAGAAAAACAATGAATTTTTTTTTAAAAAAAAAACCAAAAATAAAAACTTAAAAAAAAAAATTTAGTTTATTTTTAAAAAATTTAATAATTTTATGAATGATATTTTTGTCATTAGGGGGATATTGACATTTTTCGGTAGTTTAGGAGGGTGAGATTGATACAATTTGTAGTTTGGAATGACATTAACAATGTGATGGTAGTTTGAGGGGGTTATATGTATTTTTCCTCAAAAATTACATGTGGGTCCAACAGATCTAATGATTGATTTTTTTTTTTTTTTTAAAAAAAAAAAAAGATATATAGGAGCTCTTTATCTTTATGTTATTAATAATTATAAGAAAAACATTGAGTAATGAAAAGATTGTAATCATATAATTATCATAAAATATTTCATAATAATAAGGAAAATGTTAGATTTACAACATCAATACAACAACTGTACAACAATCCCTCACATGAGGGTGCGTCCCACATACTGGGGCCCACCCTCATGTGAGGGATTGTTGTACAGTTGTTGTATTGGTGTTGTACAAGAATCAAATCCCTAATAATAAAGGGATTGCAATAATATGCATATTCATATATAATATGAGAATCGTATCATCACAGTAGTTAGGCCTATCCATGGCCATGAATTGTATTAATTAGACGGTGGTTAATCCATATAGCTTGGAAGGTAGGTGTGGTGTGATGAGAACTTCAAGTGGCTGGAATGGCTTTCAAGTTCGTTAGTTCAGGGCTCTCAGTCATATCAACGTACCAACGCATTCGAAGGAGTTGAGATCTCATACAATATTTGTAAGAAACTATCCGGTGCTAAGTGTTTCATTTAAAGGCCAAAAGATATTCCAAGGCAAACTCTTCTACCACTTCCAAACGGGATTAACTCAAAAATTTTACCCCTAATATCAATATCTTTTTGGGTGGTGAGAAATATTTCTGGCTAGAATGTCAAAGGATCTGACCATATGTGTGGAACTATATGGATTTTCCAAAGGTTTGTGATTAATTAGCCAAGTTCCTTTTGGGACATGGTAACCACCTGTTGATGCAATTTTCGGTTTGGTGATGTGTCAACTCCTAATTCGTTCTTTTAACAACTCGGTTTGCTCCTGTGGTAGCTCAGGCCTTAGTGTACTCTGCAAAACAGCGAGAACACGTTGGGTGTTGGCCGACGTTTTTCTCTCTGATGCTTAAGTCAAGCGAGTAGGTGAGAGCAAAAGTAAAGAAATCCCAATGTTCAAATACTTGGGGAGTCATGTATTTATAGGCATTCTGGAGTGGGTGGAGGAACTGTGCCTTGAATTGTGCATTCCGGATTTCCTGGGATCACATGTCCAACCCGAAATGGGGATGGGTAGAAATCCGAATTTTTAGGGACCCCAGGATGTCCGTTAGGTCTGACGACATGATGTGATTCCGCAAATCTATGGAGTTGGTAAACGGTATGGATCCCTGTTCTTGCAAATCACTGCCATGTCAGAGTATGTTTACTTTAGTCCTACGAGCCTTGGTAGCCCGGTCAGGGCAAAAATCCCAAATATGTTTCTCACATCTCTTCACGGTGTTTTCGAGACATTCAATCACCAAACCAAAAGGATGTGGAATATACTAAGGCTCTTCTATGCTTCCTAATGTGCAAATTTTAATACACGCAAGCGCACAAATCGTTTACAATATAGTGTTGTGCAAGTGCGAGGTCGAATCCACAGGGAATTGTGTTGTGAAATTTAATTTCTATATAAACTAATTTTATCTTAACTTTGTTTCGAATTTTGGGATTTTATAATGTAAAATAATAAACTAAATAAAAACTGAATTAAAAACAATAAAAAAACACACTAAGGTTTTAGAATCCATCTCACCATATCAAACAACGCATTCTTGTATTTTATTCATACACCCGATAAACAATTAAGACATATTCATTGTTCAAGGTTCTGTAAAAATTATATTAAATCATTCAATGAATCCAACTTAATAACAAATCACAACGAACACCCAATTGAAATCAAATCATTCAATGTATCCGTTTTGACAAACAAATCACAATGAATATCCTCTTTCAACCAAATCATTCGATGTATCAATCGGTTGAAACACATTGAATATCCAATTTTTCATAAATAATCATCCAATCAAAAGACATAAATCAATTAATTGAATATTGGACTTAAACAATAATTTGATAAATATTGGAGTTGCATAAGATAAAATAACAAGAATGAAAGTATTATCAAAGCTAGGTAGGTTTCATCGTCAATCTTAATTAAAAAATTAGCTACTCATGGCTAAAAATAAAATACTAAATTTATTAAGAAAATCTAATTCAAACTTAAGAGACTTACAAAAGAAAAGAGTATGACTGGGATAAAAATATTTATCCAAAGTAGTGCCATCCCGCACATCTCGTATTACAAGAGAAAGAAAAATAAAATAAAAAAATAATGTAAAAGTCTTGCGCCTCTGCGCACACCCCCTAGTTTCCATGAAAAGCTCGTATATATAGAGCTCATGCACGGCTTTAGGTAAGAAAAATGTGTCTTTGTGCAAGAAAGAATCGATGCTGCTCTCCTAGTTATGGAAAACACGTCCGTGTAAGGAAAAAGTGACCTTCAGGTCTGGAAGATCACGTCTTGCTTGGAATGTATTTCTGTGAAGCAAAAACTGACACATGGCTAGGTGCTGCCCATCTTTGGAGAATAACATGCTTTCCAAATTCGTCTCTCTTTGCTGGAAACAATGGAACGTATCGGATCTTAACTAACTCAAATACCACAAAACCCAGAATTATCGGCGCCTTGAGAAGATGCGTGTCCCTTTGTGCTGCCGGATCAAGAGAATCACGTGTGTATCGTGTTGATGTCGAATTTTCCGCAGTGACGTGGCATCATCAGAGACATCCCTTCGTCTATGTTTTGGCCTGCAAAACAGCAAAGACCCGCCGGGGGTTAGCCGGCGAAGCCTCTTCCAACGGTCAAGTCAATCGAGTATCTACAGAAGAGAGGGAGTGAGAGAGAGGGTGATTGATCCTACTGTAAAATAGTTTAGATACTCCTTTTTTTATATCACATACATGTGCACATTCCCTTTTTTCTCCCTTTTGTCCAGAGAAAATCTTGTCATGATAAATATCTAGTCTTCCTCTGTCCCTTTGTCAGGCACGGTGTCCTATGCATATATTTGACTTGAATCAACTGTACCAATAAATGAAGACTGAGATGTCTGGCCAAGGCTCAAGGTTTGAGGACCAATCCAGGGTCCTGAATTCAGACGAAATCCGAGGGGCTAATATTGTGACAACCCGTTTTTTTTTTTTTTTTTTTTTTTTTTTTTTTTTTTTTTTTTTTTTTTTTTTTTTTTTTTACAAACAATAGACAAGTCGTCACAGTGGCACGACTATTTGTCGCTCAGCCAACATATGACACATGCCCCATAACATATACCTGATAATCAGAGTTATACCTAACAGCAGAAAACATAATAACACCATCATATTTTCAGCGGAATAATACAACTAAAACGTAACCTGTTGATTTAACAAAAGAGCCATACACATGTCTATCTGTTTAAGGCTTAACATCATTACATCATATAACAAAAGAATGGCTTATACAAAAGAATATGTGACACTCACGTCACAAGCCATATACAAAATATACCAAAAAGGGAGGACACCATAGTCCAACCCATTACAACTGTCGCGGTGAGTCTCAGTCGTAATATCCCAGGTATGACGCTATTGGATCGTCATCTAACTCTAGAGTACCTGCAGCCAAAGTAGCATCATCTATACGGTTGTGGGGGTTTGCCACATCCGTATAGGTGGAATTATGAGCCCACCATCTTAGCATAAATAAATACACTAATACCTCAGAGGTATACTATTCACTGAGTTTTTGCAAAGAACCAACTTTTCTTATTTTAGTCTCGCGTACACTATAACAGCTATCAATTTATAAACTTTTGTTTCAAAACTCCCATAGCTGATACAGCAAACACCGACTAATAGAAAACATTTAAAACATACTACGCAGCTGAGCATATACGTAAAAGTTCCATTGTTGGAAACATCTACATACATCCTCACCTACTGTAATACTTTTGTTTCAATGAAACTTAGAAAATAATAGCATTTAAGTCATGCAACCATCCGATAGAAATATACATAAGTTCTTTTCCATTGAGACTCTTATGCATACAAATACGTCTAGCAAAACTACTCATAGTATAAAAACATCACACTCATGAAAACAATGCTATACATGCTCATGTAAGTTTCTGTTGTATTCCTATTGGGCATTGGTCCCCCCAATACTAGTTCATGCGTATGTTCCTAAGGGGCATAAATCTCCCAATACTAGTTCATGTGTACGTTCGTATGGGGCGTAAATCCCCCTGGGGCGTCGGTCCCCCCCATAGTTCATGCATGTGTTCGTATGGGGCGTATGTCCCCCCCACTAGTTCATACGTAAGGGGCGTATATCCCCCACTAGTTCATGCGTTTGGGGCGTAGATCCCCCTGGGGCGTATATCCCCCACTAGTTCATGCGTTTGGGGCGTAGATCCCCCTGGGGCGTATGTCCCCCACTAGTTCATGCGTTTGGGGCGTAGATCCCCCTGGGGCGTATGTCCCCCTTCTAGTTCATGCGTTTGGGGCGTAGATCCCCCTGGGGCGTATGTCCCCCTTCTAGTTCATGCCTATGGGACATAGATCCCCCTAATAGTTTGTTTATGCGTTTCATGCTCAATGCTCATGCTTAAATACTATACATTTAATTTCATAATCATGCTTTTAACACATGCTTTCTTTATAAAACATAAACAGTTCTACATGTCATTTCTTAGACAATTTTCATAACTTAAATTTCCAACTTATACTTGCTCTAAAATCACATATCATATTCATATTTCAAAACATCATCATAATTTCAATATACTCAAAAGTACTCAAAGCATCCAAAACAGATTATAATCAACATACAGTTGGTTCAGGTTTGTAAAACACTATACCTTTTACAATTCATCATATATGAAAATAATACTTCTCAGTGAGTAGAATACTCACCTTGGATTACTCGTAATCTTGATTCCAATAATCCTAGGTTTGACCCTCAAAGTGCCGCTATAATTATAACACAATGCACCATTTAGCTTTTAACCAACAACTATAACAATTAGCACTTTGAATAACTCAAAGGCTACAACATGAATTTCCTACTAATTACCTAAACCTATACATGAAAATATTCCTCAATTTGCGATTCAAATTTTCAATTTATATAAATTATTATTTTTAGGACCTAATCCCATAAATGCCTTTTTTTTTTTTTTTTTTTTTGTGAAAGTCATAGATGATTTGAAATTATTTAACACTTCCAATGCAATTAATCCATTAATTCTCAATCTATGTTTTAAACACTTCAAAACCCCAAATTAATTTAACCCATCAAATTAAGACTTCCCAAACCTAACCCATAATTATAAAACACTACCATAATCACAACATCATTAACCCATAGCATTTACTAAGGTTTAATACCCTAAAACACAACTAAAATAAAATAACTAAGAGTTAGGGTTTGAGGAAAACTCACCACAAGATTACCAAACCCAAAACTCAAGGTTTGGGTAGCCTCAAGCAAGTCCCAACAAGCCCAAACACCTAAAGAACATAGAAGATTAAACTCATTTATAAGATTTTACCCAAAAATCACAAAACCATGAGTTTAGTGTTTTACCTCAAAGTGAACGGTAGGAACGTAGATCCGAGTGCAAGGATCTCGTATCCGAAGACGGATCGAAGATCGGACCGTTGGATCTTCGTGAATCAAAGTTTTTGTGTGAAAAATCTTAAGGAAATCCCTCATCTGTTTTTCTTGCTTTTCTCTCGGGTCATACAGGAAAGAGGGAGTCACTGCCTCTTTCCTTTATGTTTAGGTGAGGCGCACATGCGCCTCACACTTACAATTTTTTTTTTTTTTAATTTTATTTATTTATTTTTGTTATTTATTTATTATTATTATTATTATTATTTTATCTTTGTAATTTCTTTTCTTTGAACCTAAAAATATTCTCTTACATTTTAAAGACGCTAATTTAACTTAAATTAATTATTTACCCAAATTTTGCGTTTTAGTTATTACAAAATGTCTTGAACATTACATCCCTCCCTCCTTATAAAAATTTCGTCCTCGAAATTTGGACATTTATCCGCTTGGTGAACATGCAAACATGTATTTTCATTATGGATTAATACGTAATCGGTATGAATCGAATGGCCATACCTGGGTTCACTCGAACAGGTGGGGATATCTATCCCGCATTTGCTGCTCAAGCTCCCATGAGGCTTCCTCAACGCCGTGATTTCGCCATAGAACTTTCACAAGAGGGATGGACTTGGTTCTCAACTGGTGCTCTTTGTGATCCAGAATTTGCACAGGCAACTCTTCATATGTCAAGTTTGGTTGAATATCAAGAGGTTCGTGACTAATCACCTGTGATGGATCGTGAACACACTTCCGCAGCTGAGAGACGTGAAAAACATCGTGAACGCCCGCCAAATTAGGAGGCATTTCGATCTTGTATGCTAGTGGGCTCACTCTTTTTAGCACTTGGAATGGTCCAACATACCTTGGACTGAGCTTGCCTTTGTTGCCAAAGCGATACACATTTCGCATTGGTGACACCTTGAGATATACAAGGTCCCCAAGTGCAAACTCGAGCCCACAGCGATGCTTATCCGCATAGCTTTTTTGTCGACTTTGAGCGGTGAGCATACGCTTTCGAATGAGTTCAATCTTTTCCTTCGTTTCTTGTACCAACTCAGGCCCCAATAGCTGTCTCTCGCCGACTTCATCCCAATACAATGGTGATCGACACTTGCGCCCATACAATGCCTCGTACGGTGCCATGCCAATAGTCGCCTGAAAACTGTTATTATAAGCAAATTCAACTAGTGGCAAATAACGTATCCAACTCCCTTTAAAGTCCAACACACACAACCTAAGCATATCTTCGAGAGTTTGAATGGTTCTCTCAGATTGGCCGTCGGTTTGCGGATGGTAAGCTGTGCTAAAATTCAGCTTAGTCCCCATAGCACTCTGCAATTTCTCACAAAATCTTGAAGTGAACCGTGGATCACGATCCGACACAATGGAGATAGGCACCCCATGCAGCCTAACAATCTCCCGCACATATAACTCTGCTAGCTTGTCCATTGAGTCTGTAACTTTGATGGGGAGAAAATGGGCACACTTCGTTAATCTGTCCATATAGTATCTTGTCCGCTTGGTGCCCTTGGAAGACCAACAACAAAATCCATAGCAATTTGGTCCCATTTCCACGTAGGCACTTCAAGTGGCTTAAGTAACCCTGCAGGTCTCTGATGTTCTACTTTCACAAGCTGGCAGGGATGACATTGTGCAACATATACAGCAATATCCCTTTTCATGCCACACCACCAAAACTTCTTTTTCAGATCCTGGTACATCTTGTTATTGCCCGGGTGTATCGTATATCGTGTCTGATGAGCTTCATCAAGAATGTCTTTTCTCAACTCAGCATCATTAGGGATAACTGTCCTCCCACTGCTTGTCTTCAATATTCCCTCACCTGTGAGATAGAACCCCGTTTCTTCATCACGGCGAGTCCTATCAATGAGATCCTGCAGCTCAAGATCATCTTCTTGCGCGAGTTTGATTCTGTCCAAACTATGCGGTTGTACTACGAGTGCTGCCATAATAGGAGGACCACCTGTCATTACCTTATCAATCTGCACCACGGCGAATTGCTGTGACAGTTGGTCCATAAGCTCCTCAGAATTAGTCTCATCATCACGAGATTTTCTGCTCAACGCGTCTGCAACTACATTGGCTTTAGCAGGATGATAGAACATCTTGCTGTCGTAATCTTTCAACACTTCAAGCCATCTGCGCTGCCTCATGTTTAAGTCTCTTTGAGTGAAAATGTACTTGAGACTCTGGTGATTAGTGTGAATTTCGCACTCTTCACCATAGAGGTAGTGCCTCCATATTTTCAGTGCATAGACAACTGCTGCTAACTCCAAGTCATGAGTAGGGTAGTTCTTCTCATGTTCTTTCAGCTGTCTTGAGGTATAGGCTACCACTCGGCCTTTTTACATAAGCACACATCCTAATCCCTTCTTGGATGCATCTGTATACACGACATACCCAACAGACTCCATAGGCAGTGTAAGCACAGGTGCTGTAACTAGTCTACGCTTCAGCTCTTGGAAACTTGCTTCGCATTTATCACTCCAAACAAATGGAGCATTCTTCTTTGTGAGGGCAGTGAGTGGCCCTGACAATGAAGAAAACCCCTCAATAAATCTCCTGTAATAACCTGCAAGGCCCAAGAAGTTACGGATCTCCCGCACACTTGTAGGTCGTTCCCACTCAACTACAGCTTGCACTTTTGCTAGATCCACTGCAAGTCCATTCTTGCTCACAACATGACCCAAGAATGACACTTCTTCAAGCCAAAACTCGCACTTCTTCAATTTAGCAAACAACTTTTTTTCTCTTAGCTTCTCCATTACCGTCTTCAGGTGTACTTCATGTTCGACCTGATTAGTCGAGTAGACTAATATGTCATCAATGAAAATTACCACAAAAGAATCCAAGTACTCATGGAATACTCGATTCATCAGGTCCATAAACACTGACGGTGCATTTGTTAATCCGAATGGCATCACCAAGAACTCGTAATGGCCATACCGTGTTCGAATTGCTGTCTTTGGAATGTCTCCTTCCCGTACCTTGAGCTGATGGTACCCCGAAAGTAGATCTATCTTTGAAAATACCGAAGCTCCCTTGAGTTGATCGAACAAGTCGTCGATCCTTGGTAAGGGATATTTATTTTTAACTGTCACCCTGTTCAACTCGCGGTAATCTATGCACATCCGCATAGACCCATCCTTTTTCTTCACAAACAAAACCGGCGCTCCCCACGGAGATACACTAGGCTGAATGAAACCCCGATCAAGCAACTCTTGAAGCTGTTCTTTTAATTCTCTCAACTCAGTCGGAGCCATCCGATAAGGTGGCTTGTGGATAGGCTGAGTTCCCGGTATCAGGTCGATAGAGAACTCAACTTCTCGATCAGGAGGTAGTCCTGTGATTTCAGAAAAAACATCCGGATAGTTGCATACCACCCGAATGTCTTCCAATTTCACCCTAACTTCAGGCTTGGCTTGAACATAGGCCAAATAAGCTTGTGCACCCTCTCTGATACTCTTGATTGCTTTGACAGCAGAGAGAAGTGGCGGAGTCGCTTGCACTCTAGACCCTTGGAACTGGAACTCTTCCATACCATGAGGTTGGAATGTGACTTCCTTCCTATGGCAATCAATGTTAGCTTTGTACTTCGATAGCCAATCCATGCCAAGAATGACATCGAAGCCCAACATGCTAAATACTGCTAGCTTTATTGGCAAGGTTCTCCCTCCAATTACAATAGGACAGTTGTCCACACATTTTTTACAAGTAAAAGTGTCGCCAATAGGGGTGGCCACGCATATATTCTGTTCTAATGGCTCAGTACTCAATCTACACAACTTCACAAATGATAAGGAGATAAACGAGTGCGTAGCACCCGAATCAAACAACACACAAGCAACACTACCAAACAGAGGAATTGTACCTGTGACTACATCGGTAGTATTCTCCTCAGCAAGGACATTGTCTGGAGTGAGTGCAAACACCCTTGCGAGAGTTGTCTGCCTTGGCTGATTGACGCTTGTCTGCGACCCTTGTCCCCTTTCCATACTTGCTTGTGGACATTCCCTTATAAAGTGGCCGGTCTTGCCACACTTGAAGCATACCCCCGTTCCCATTCGGCACTCCCCAGTATGCAGCCTCCCACACTTGTTGCATCGTGGGAAATTGCTATTACTTTTACCCAAAAATCACAAAACCGTGAGTTTAGTGTTTTACCTCAAAGTGAACGGTAGGAATGTAGATCCGAGTGCAAGGATCTCGTATCCGAAGACGGATCGAAGATCGGACCGTTAGATCTTCGTGAATCAAAGTTTTTGTGTGAAAAATCTTAAGGAAATCCCTCCTCTGTTTTTCTTGCTTTTCTCTCGGGTCATACAGGAAAGAGGGAGTCACTGCCTCTTTCCTTTATGTTTAGGTGAGGCGCACATGCGCCTCACACTTACAATTTTTTTTTTTTTTTATTAAATGAAGGACCATCAGGTCCTTCATAACTTAAATGGCCAACGGCCATTTGCTCAAATGGCCGAATGGCCTTTTGAGCAAAAGGCCGTGCGGCCTTGTTTGTCTTTTTTTTTTTTTTTTTTTAATTCTTTTTTATTTATTTATTTATTTTTGTTATTTATTTATTATTATTATTATTATTTTATCTTTGTAATTTCTTTTCTTTGAACCTAAAAATATTCTCTTACATTTTAAAGACGCTAATTTAATTTAAATTAATTATTTACCCAAATTTTGCGTTTTAGTTATTACAAAATGTCTTGAACATTACAAATATGACCCCACTTCAAATAAGGGACAAATATCTCCTTAACAATTACCCCCAAATTCTCCTATCTTTATTATAAGGATAGAGAGAATTTATCTAATGGAACCTCTAGAGTTTGGCTGATTTTACCGATCATTCCTCATCTAATTTGCGTAACGCTTTCCCCTGATTCCATGGAAACTTAAGCGTTTCTTTGACCGCCATTCCACTCGGCTCCAAGCCATTTATGGCAAGCAATCGGGAATTTATTTCCTTCATAAATTCTCCATCAGTTAGGCGCACCTTACGCCCCGTAAATCGTGCATGCATTGATTACTTTTTCCCTATATATTCGCGCTTTCCTTAGCTGGAATGTCATTGATCTTCAGACTACTCATTCAAGAAGATTTTCCTTTCTTCTTACCCCCTTTCCGGAAATCAAATCCTTCCTTTTCGTCCTTTTTTGAATTCTTCAAATCTTCTCACAATGTTCTTCATTCCTTGTGTGGTATTCACGACCATACATATTCACAAATTTATCAAGGATGATCCTAGTTCAGAAGTTCCTGGCCCTGAAGTATTTGCTCTCCGTAGCGGTTCTGTTGGATGTATGATCTCCGGCTTTAGACGCACAGGGGTGTGCAACTTTCGGCTTTACGCCAACCTGTTCCTGTCCAACCTGCAGACACTGCGCAGCGCCCTGATTTTGCCCCAACTGCTCATGAGAGCCCAACTATTCAAACTGCCCTCAGACTTCGTGTGGATGAATCCTTCGAAATTTTCAGGCAGTCCATCTTTGTAATACTAGGATTGCTTGTGATCAGATGATTATCTTGTAGAGCATTCTTTAGATGTCGTATGTTCTCTTTGTCTTCATGTATATGTACACCTTGAGTGAATATAATGAAATCTTCTTTTTTGATGAAAGTCATATCCTTATGACATGAATCCCAAATCCATCTTCAATATCTTCCCCAGACTACCACCAAAATGGGTGCCTCAAAAATCATAAAATTATACCCGCATAACATCGTGTTGAGCATTTGCATTGTGCTTCCCCCGGACAATAACCTTGAGGGCACTTTAACATACCCCTTACTCACAATAGTCGGAAACTTACCGCCGGACCGCCAATTTCCTAGGGTAGATAGATGCATGTTAACTGGTATGTCCAAAGTCTGGGGACTACTGGAGGCGCAGTGGCCCCTTCCACTTCTTTGAAGAAAGGGTAATGGGACGCCAAGTTGTTGTAGGTAGGTGCCATTGGGAGACAACTCACCAAGTTCATTCAGACTAGTACTATGACGATGAGGAGGTCAATCATCTAGTCGATTTCAAAAGCCTTGTTATCTATGAGACCTTCATTAATCATCTCGATTTCCTTGCTCAACTTCTTGGTCGTCCAATTGAAAATTCCCCATTTCTGATATAACCCAAGCACAGATAACTGCTAAAAAATTAATTTCGTCCCGATGATGCCGGACAAAACCGTGCGACTAAGTGGAACTGTCCTCGACCACAATGGTTTAGGCTAAGCGTAGCCTGTTCCCTTTGCCACTGGAGAGTTGGTATGCTATCGTAGATCTAGAGCACTGTGCGGGGGTTTCTTACCTAAATTATAGGTTTAGCATGTTGACCCTTCTACTTGTCCGAGGAGTGTTTCGAATAGGGATGATGGTTCCAGGGTCGTAGCACCCACTAGTTTTCAAGCACTTGTCTGGCACTGTGACAAGGGATGATAGTTCAATAAAGGTCGAGATTCTGGGGACAACATCCTTCAGTGAGTGCACCCTAAGTTCGGAAAGTCAGTTGGAACCACAACCGTTTCTCACAAATATCCTTACTTATGAGAAATTTTCCCATTTGACCCGGTGTCCAAGTCAACTCACCATACTGAGATACTTTTCCAGTTTAAGCCCTACATAAGGACTGGCGCCCATTGATCTTTGTACTAAATACTCCGATATAAAAGTCAGAAGACTTCTCCATTGTCTTAAATGACAGTGTTTAAATCTTGAGGGACATCGGGGCTTCCCTATTCACATACACCAGCCACGGCTTGATCCTTCAATCTCCACCTTTGGATTCATGCACTAATAATCATTCCTCAATCGCTATTCCCGCAATCCTAGGTTTTATAGATGATACAAACATTTTTATCGTTCCCGGCTAGGCTTCTCCATTTTTCCCAAATTTATGCCATGAACCTGCAAGCATATCGATACTGTCAGACCCAAACGCTTAGACCTTCAAGCCCGAAAAGAGTACTGCCATAACCTTCGACCTTTCCTCTCTCACCGCCATAATTACTTCTGTCTTTGCTAGTGTAGCCAGTGGTTCTGATTGTCCTTTCATGTTATGATCTCTATATTGAAGGTGCTCAAGGAATCCGTTTTGAGTAGGTAGGATAGCCTGAACCCGAAAAGGGTACCTCGATTCACAATTTGGAGCCCGCCCACTCAAATTGACAAAGTTTATGTGGACTTTCTTTTTACCCCCCTCTCTATCCAAAGAGAGAAGATAGTTACCGAGGTTTCCTCTCCATCCAAGAGAGGGTAATTATCCAAATCCAAAGACATGATCCTTTGCTCGAGGGAGGTCAGCCATTATGGTTACCTTTATGTCATCATACGTTTTTCAGGGACTACATCAGTCTCCTCATCTAAGGTAATTTTCTACTCCATCCAAAGAGGGGCTTCACTTGCTGCTTCCTTTCCAACTTAATGGGTCCGATCTGCAAGGAGCTGATGTCTGATTCGTCTCCTTATCCAAAAGTGGACTTCTTGTCCAAGGGGGAATTTTTAGCTTCCTTATCTAAGGAAGAATTTTTGGTTTCCTTATCCATGGGATACCTCCTTATCCAAGGAGAGATTTTCCGTAACTTTCCATCGACTTATCGAAGAATCAATCTGAGGAGTAGATAATTTGGTCCTTTTATTCCATTATCCCGTAGCATAAGTTCAAATGTCGATGATGCCTAACTGGCAAAATTTGCTATAAGGAACACCTTCCCTACCCAATTCGCTAAAGGGATTCACTTCCGTTCTGAGGGGTTCCCTAGCCTAACCAACCTTGGAAACAAAAAATTATAATTTCCCATGCCGATGTCATCATTACTAATCTGCAGTTCCCGGTAGATCAGCTTCTTTGGCGTTCCCAATAATCATTCTGACATGTTTCGATGATGAATATAATTTCATAAGGGCAAATAGGGAAGTAGTTATCCCAGCATTATCCGCGGATGGATTTGTTTCTGTTTGAATTCCATGGCCACTTCCCTGGACTCGTCAGGGTTATCCCAAGGTTGGGATAGGCATTTCAGCTTCATCCAATGAAGGATGTCCTCCTGATCTATCCCACTTTCAGAGTGGGTTCCTTTGTTCTTAGCGAGGTCCTTTCCACGTCTTGTTTTTACCGAGGTGCTCTCCTCGCTTGCGAGCTGTAGCAGCCTATGGACAGTCTGCTTGGGTAAGTGGGGAAGTCTGGCTTCCCTTCTCTTTCATAACCTTAGGCTTGTAACTTTAGACTTACTGTCTTTGACTGATGACCTCGAGCGTTCGGTCCCGGACTCATTGTTCGAGGTCCCAACTGATAAATCTTTAGTTTTATTCCTCATGATTCATGGATGGGATCCACATTGTTAGGTGGGGTGATTTACCTACATATCCAAAGGGGAATGGTGTCCGATATTACCTCTTTATTCAACAGAGGTTATCTATCTCAATCCGAAACTAACCCTCTCTCTATCCAAAGAGAAGATAGTCTTCGGCTACTCCCATTCCAACTTTGTGAAGTCGGTCTGCAAGAAGTCAACGCTTTTCTTATCTCCTTATCCGAAAGAGGGGTCCTCTATTCAAGAAAGAATTCTATGATTACCCCCACCAATCTGAAAGAAGTTGGTCCTCGGGAGGTACTCCTCGAGAAGGTTCCTCGGAACAGGAGATTGCACAAAATTTGTGCCCATATTAAGTTTTGTTCACACAATGATCAATAATGATCTCTTTTCTTTGCTATTTTCAAGCACTTCAATCCGTCATTTTAACGTCTTTACTTTGATCTCCTCCTTTATGCATATATAAATATAGGCCTGGCCTCGCAGGTCATCATTGTGACTAAATTATCTTTTCAATTATCCTTTGAAACTTCCCAAGGCCAAAAAATTTGAGGGAGTCTTGTTAGTGGAGATGAGTTGTCTTCCCATGATGATTCGCTATAGAGGTTGTGATTCCTTGATTTATTATAGGGGTTTATTCCATGTCCTGATTTTTCGTCGAGGTTATATTCCTTATCTTGATTTTTTAATGAGGTTATGCTCCTCATCCTGATTTTTTAATGAGGTTGTGCTCCTCATCCAGATTTTTCTTGCAAATTCAATGAAAACGAAAGTTTCTTTCTGTCAAAATTTCCTTTTAAGTTCTATTACAATTTTGAAAAATATACTCATAAAATATTCAATATCCTACCCCCCCCCCCCCCTAAAGCATTCTGGTCTGAGAAAACTGACCTGAGTGGTTTGTCCTAGGAATAGAGATCGGACTAGCTCACATGGTGACATGTCCGAATAAAGACGTTCCTGAACCAGGAAGGGTGTCCCTATCCGAGGTCGAACGTTCCCCCGTAAATCCCTTTTTAAGGTCGGGTTCTTATCACCCCCCCCTGTCCTCAATCAAGAGGGGTGTCCCTGTCACCCCCTGTCTTTAACCATGAGGGGGTTCCTTATCACCCCCTCTGTCCTCAACCAGGAGGGGTGTCCTTGTCACCCCCCTGTCCTTAACCAGGAGGGGGTTCCTTATCACCCGCCTGTCCTCAACCAGGAGGGGTGTCCTTATCACCCCCTGTCCTCAATCAGGAGGGGTGTCCTTGTCCGAGGTCGGACGTTCCCTCGTATATCCCTTTTTAAGGGCAGGTTCCTTTGTTTTTATCGAGGTGCTATCCTCGTCTTCCTTGTTTTTTACAAGGTCCTATCCTCGCCCTTCCTTGTTTTTTAAGAGGTCCTATCCTCGCCCTTCCTTGTTTTTTAAGAGGTCCTATTCTCGCCTTTCCTTGTTTTTTATGAAGTCCTATCCTCGTCCTTCCTTGTTTTTTACGAGGTCCTATCCTCGCCCTTCCTTGTTTTTTACGAGGCCCTATCCTCGTCCTTCCTTGTTTTTTTACGAGGTCCTATCCTCGCCCTTCCTTGTTTTTTACGAGGTCCTATCATCGTCCTTCCTTATTTTTTATGAGGTCCTATCCTCGTCCTTCCTTGTTTTTGATGAGGTGCTATCTTCGTCCTTCCTTGTTTTTTACGAGGTCCTATCCTTGCCTTGTAAATTAATCCGGAAATGTCATCGGAAATTAATGCGACTCTTGCCCTCAAACAATGCTCTTGGAATTCAACTTCAAGAGCTTTCCTTTTCGCTTTATTTGTCTGCATAGTAAAAATAAAGCTCATGCAAAAGTGCTATAGAAAAAGATCAATAAATCCAGGGGGCAGGCTATCAAGATGGGATCAATTCCCATTCCTATAATATGAGCTCAAAAACCTGTTCCCTATATCTGGTTCCTGGAAAATAGCCTCTGTTGCTAAAAGATTGGAGCTACCATGGCTCCACCTCCCAAACTAGGCAAGGAAATATCATCACCTCTTCCTTTTCTTGGGTCGAGAGCTCGGAACCCAAGCTCAGGATGTAACAGCTCCATGATTTACCATAACTCCTCTTCTCTCTCTCTCTTTTTTTTTTTTTTTTTTTTTTGCAAATAAATTTAGCCAAACATTTTCTGATACTTTCTTTCACAAGCCCAAATATTTGTCTTGTAAAAATACCAAAAGATAGCAAGCATCAGAAGGGAAGTTCTAGGCTTCTTGTATAGGAGGACATCAAACCATTCTTATTGGAATTGCGAGATTATTAGAACTCTCCATAATTGTGCTCCGAAGCAGTGGTGGAGGTATAAGGGCATAATAATTCACTAATCTTTGTTAATTGTTAGAGCGAGAGACCATTTTAGGCTTGATGCTCTGAGGTTTCTTTTTCATGGATTTTATCATAAGACATTTATCCATACCGCATATTTTAATACCCAAAATTTAACTGAATGGAATAAAGATAGAGAGATTGAAACTTATCTCGTTATTTCCAAGGGATTGAGTATTGATTTAGGGTGGCTCAAACTAGGACCTGACCCAACTGTCCACAATTCTGCTAGTCATGAGTGTAAGTTTCTGCGATGGCGTTCTAGAAGCCACTTTCCATAATCCAATTCACCAGCAACTCCATCAGCATACCTTGATCCCTTTGCCTATCCGGTTAATGAATTCCCAGTACATTGGACCGCCCGATCTTCCCTTTTCTCAAACAGCTCGTGTACGACGGCTTTGCTGCTGTCGGAACTAAGAGCCCGGTCAAGTTTAACAAGTCATCCCAACACCCCCAAGTGGGTCATCTGCCTATACTAAGGCAGAGCAGGGATGGCCGAACAGGAATCATTAGTTGTTGAATTCTATAAAATCCTCAGCCATACGAGCCCATGGTGGACGGATCCTCCTCAGATTCTTACTCCCTAGTGGCTTTTGCCGGCCAAAGGCCTCGACCACCTCTTTGGGATATTTGGCACTCAGGTATGGGAGGTTAACAGGTTCGGTCTCGAGATGACCCCCCCTTTTTTTACGATGACCGATGAGTGTGGAGGGGACCAAAAGTTCTATTCAGCCCTTTTATCTCAGCCTTCCCGAACAATAAGTGCAGTAGCTAGCAGCAAGCCAACTCTTTCCAAATCGCATGCACGAGTCCTCTCTCTTCCCATATTTTTTTTTAACACCAGGTCGGGCTCCATGGCCAGACCTTCTCCAGGCAGGCCTCTCACCGGGGTCCGAGGACACCTCCACAAGTCCTCGGCCATCCTTCTCGAAATGTACCTCTCAGGCGTTCTCGGACATTGTGACGACCCGTTTTTTTTTTTTTTTTTTTTTATTATTTATTTATTTATATATATATATAGATATATATATATATATATATATATATAAATATATATATATATATATATATATATATATATATATATATATAAATCATAAACATTAATCTCTTAAAATATAAACGAGTCATCATAGTGGCACGACGATATGTCGTAAAGCCAACATACGGTATATACCTCATAATATATACCTGATAATCAGAGTAACACACACCTAATAACATCTATGCAGCAGAAAACATAATCTGATCAGCAGAAGTCACATCTATAAACATAAACTGATATCTACACAAAAAGAGCCATAATGTCTATCTGTTTAAGGCTTATCCAAATAATAATCGTATAAAATAATGGCTTTACAAATACTATGTGACACAAGCGTCACAAGACATATACCAAACCTATAAAATAGAGGACGCCCTTAGTCCCACAATTATGACCGTCACGGAGAACTTCAGTCATAATATCCCAAGTACACTTCTACAACACCATCAACTACGACCGGAGCAACCAAAGGAACATCATCTATACGGTTTTGGGGGTTTGTCACATCCGTATAGGTGGAATCATGAGCCCACCATCTTAGCATAAACAAATATACTAAGACCTCAGAAGTATACTATTCACTGAGTTTTCGCAAAGAACCAACTTTTCTTTTTCTAGTCATGCGTGCACTATAACAGCCACCAATCTTATAAACTTTTGTTTGAAAACTCACATAGCTGATATAGCAAACACCGACTAATAGAAAACATTTAACATACTAGGCAGCTAAGATTATACGTAGAAGATTCGTTATAGGAAACAATGGCATTTAAATCATGCAACCATCCGATAGAAATATACATAAGTTCTTCTCCATTGAGACTCTTATGCATACTAATACGTCTAGCAAAACTACTCATAGTATAAAAACATCACACTCATGAAAACAATGCTATACATGCTCTGTAAGTTTCGGTTGTGCTCCTATGGGGCGTTGGTCCCCCAATACTAGTTCATGCGTATATTCCTAAGGGGCGTAAATTTCCCAATACTAATTCATGTGTACGTTCGTATGGGGCGTAAATCCCCCTGGGGCGTTGGTCCCCCCATAGTTCATGCGTGTGTTCGGATGGGGCGTATGTCCACCCACTAGTTCATACGTAAGGGGCGTAGATCCCCCTAGGGCATATATCCCCCACTAGTTCATGCGTTTGGGGCGTAGATCCCCCTGGGGCGTATGTCCCCCTTCTAGTTCATGCGTTTGGGGCGTATATCCCCCTGGGGCGTATGTCCCCCTTCTAGTTCATGCCTATGGGGCATAGATCCCCCTAATAGTTTGTTTATGCGTTCATGTTTCATGCTCAATGCTCATGCTTAAATACTATACATTTAATTTCATAATCATGCTCTTAACACATGCTTTCTTTATAAAACATAAACAGTTCTACATGTCATTTCTTAGACAATTTTCATAACTTAAATTTCCAACTTATACTCGCTCTAAAATCGCATATTATATTCATATTTCAAAACATCATCATAATTTCAATATACTCAAAAGTACTCAAAGCATCCAAAACAAATCATAATCAACATACAGTTGGTTCAGGTTTGTAAAACACTATTCATTTTACAATTCATCATATATGAAAATAATACTTCTCAGTGAGTAGAATACTCACATTGGCTGCATAGGACTCATGACTCGAATACTCCCCATGTTCTATTTACTTGAACTCTACATTGGAGAACAAGTTGAAGTCTCCAATCATGACACGTGCCTGCAAACATTTATGACATCAGACTAACTATTGAATCTCATACCCTTATGACACATAAACTACCCACGTGCTTACACATCACTTTACTCGCTTCTAGAGCTAACTAGGTATCCTCAACTATTACTAGGTTATCATTTAGGTTATAGGTTCTTATTATATCATGCTTATTAATTAGAATATGCATTACTTTTTTATTAGCTTATTTATAATTATTGTATTACATTATCATTATTAATTCATTTTTGTAACACGTTGCTTATTTATTAAGTTAACAATGTATATTTGACTCATATACATACTTGTATACAACACTTAAGAAGCTTAAACCTAATTCAATCATATATTAAAATACTTTAGTGTACATGAACAGATGGATTAGGTACTAAGTTGTCACATAATGGATTTATATTACATTTGTGTTTCTATATGCTTACTAGCTTATTTTTACAAACTTAGGGTTATTTAAGTAATCTATAGCTCTTTAACACTCTATTAGGATCGTTGTCCTCTTTTGATATTAACCATAGGCTTTAGGTTTATAGTTTATTTCGTTTTTTTTTTTATCCATTAAATACAATTACTAATATATTCAACACTTCACTCATTAACTACTAACCATCTAGGTAATTTAAATTATAGGACCTAATCTTGTTTAACATATTGATTATTAGATTAGGTTATAATCACATATTGCAATATATTTATTTATTAAAGCTTGAGGCATATACATAAACATCAAAGTTCAGGATTATATTTTACTCTTTTTTTTTTAAACCTATGGGCATAGATGAGTTCTAGAATTTATTTTAGCTATCTTCACTTGTTATCCATATTAAGCTCTATACTTAGCTACTTTGACTCATTTCCCAATTACCACCAAGATTAGAACCATATTACTTATGACCTCAACCTAATACAATCTCATAGTCATCACACTTAGAACACTAAAATGAGGAATTCAACTATTAATTAACAACCCGCCCCCAAATTAATTCAACTTCATCAACACCTAAAATATTCGACATCATAAGCATATCATGGAGAACACATTAGCCATCATTAACCAACTACACACCAAAACCTATACTAAAGATCAATTTCACTATTACTCATATTACCAATATCAAATCATCAATCCACTCTAGCATATTGAACACCAACTAACATTACCAAAATTCCAACATCTACATGCTAGTCAACCAATCCACAAATCCAACTCCCAATCGGTTCCAAAGGAAGCACCTCATTAACAATAATCTTCAACAATAATTTAGCCCCTACATCCCGATATCACAGTAAAGTCACAAACCAATGGGTATTGATAATTCCAACACATAGAGTCAATCTCTTCAACAAATCACAATTCATCTTCTAAATTCCATACACATCATCACCAATTTACTACTCCCATTTAGAGCATTAAACATAGACTAATATCATCAAAAACCAAAACCTATAGGAAAGGCATCATTCGGCCAACAACAACTAGAAATTATAATCCATCTCCAATCAAAAACTCTACCATATCACATACTCAAAATCCAACACC
This sequence comes from Alnus glutinosa, assembly GCF_958979055.1. Lineage (NCBI taxonomy): Eukaryota > Viridiplantae > Streptophyta > Magnoliopsida > Fagales > Betulaceae > Alnus > Alnus glutinosa. Next base: position 19,923,962 of record NC_084898.1, on the reverse strand, counting down.
AAATTCCAAATAATAATCCATTAAATCACTACAAAATCTGTAGCTACAAAACCCAAAGAGAAGATCCGTTCATTATAGGACAAATTCATAGAAATTCCATACCCAAAATCATCACAACAAAACAAAACTAATATTCCACCAAGAACAAGACAATACCCGGCTACTCATAGGGGTTAACATTTCTGGAAAAACACCCTCAACAATAATCCAATACAAATTAACGATCTATAACCCAAGTAAATTTTGAAGAACTATTTGAAATTACCTACTAGAAATTCCTCAGAAATCACTGAAAAATATCACTGGGTTCACCGGAAATCACACCAATAGGCGACCAGCCATCAACCCACCGGAAATCGGGCCTAGGTTGACCGCAATCCGCCCCTGGTTCGACCATCGTCACTCCTCTGGACATCGGCGACGACCCAGCACACCGATCGGGTTCGACAAGCCTCAAGGGTTCACGGGTCTCAGTTTCTCTCAATCTTCCGATCGCCTCTCTCGGTCTCTATATCTCCGTGTGCGTGACAGCATGCAGAAGAAAGGAGAAGGAAGAAATGGGGAGAGGAGAGATTCGACTCAGTGGGGTGTGCGGAACAGAGGAAAGAGGAAGAAAAGAAAGGGAAGGAGAAGAAAGGAAGAGGAAGAGGAAGAGAGCGTGCGTGGAGAGTAGAGAGAAGAGAGGAAAAGAAAAGAAAGAGGGAGAGGGAGAGGAAGAGTGACGTGTAAGTGTGTGTGGGGCTGAAAAGTGAGGGAGAAGATAACCTTATCTTCTCCCATCCAGCCATAGGCCGACACGTGGCAATGGTGGGATATCTTTTATTTTTAAAGCCTCAACTCCCTATAAATTATGGTAGCTCCCCATAACATTTTAATTCTTTCACTTGTTAATTGATATTTAATCTACAATATCTAGTTCAATTAAACTTACATTTACAATTAATTATTTACTACACTAGGATTAGTTATTAATATTTATTAACATCATATAAATATAACTTAGAATTTACTATTAATCTCAACTATTTCATAAATATAATTTATTAATTGCAAACTCCCTATTTTTTTTTATTGGTCTTTACAGACATGGACTCATTTACCTCTTTTTGACAACTGTACAATACTTTCTCTTTAGCATCCTGGGCCTCTTCGTGTCCGGGACCACCGATCCTCTAAAATGACTTGTGCACGTATGTGATGGTGTCCTTACAAACTTTGGTTCCCTTCCATCTACAAGGTATAACTAAGAGCATCTCTAGCAATGAAAGTTATAATAGCTGTTGAAAAAGGCCAACTCTCTACTTTAACTACTGTTTATCCTATATTCTCTCCAGCAGATTCACTATTCAACTCTCTACTTGCATTTAAATATTATTTCTTGTTCTTTTTTTTTTTATTTTTTTGCCAACACTCAATGAAAGAAAAAAATATTGAATTTCCACACATTCTTTGAGCTACATTGCACCCAATACATAAAGCAAATTCCATTCACTTTTTTTTTTCTTTTTTTTTTTTTAAGAACAAAAAAAAAAAAAAACAACAACAACAAAACAACAATGCAAAAAGGAAAACAAAGCACCTACAAACATACAATAAGATTAACAATTCTTAAAATTGACCATGCAATTGCCATAGGTGCTCGATAAGGTCGGATTGTAGCTGGGAATGAGTTTGACAATCTCTAATGTTCACATGCCTTTCAATGAACTCCAGAAATCCAGGAGTATGCTCGTGAGAAATTTGTACATAGGGAGTTTCATCGATTTGTTCATAATCAATGTCACTAGCATCGTCCTTATTTCGTTCGTATTCAATGATCATGTTATGCATTATTATGCATGCTTTCATAATGTAAGTGAGCGTTTCACGACTCCAACCATGTGCAGGTCCACGAACGATTGCAAATCGTGCTTGAAGCACTCCAAATGCACTTTCCACGTCTTTTCTTGCTGACTCTTAGGCTGTAGCAAATAGTTTTGCCTTTTTTCCGAGTAGTGATTGGTGGGGGACTCCCAACCGGCTCTCATCCCCAACTTTTCAATAAATAAATCACTTTTATTCAAAAACAAAGAATAAAACAATAAAAAAAATCACTTTTTGAATAAAAGTGATTTATTTATTGAAAAGTGGGGGATGGGAGCCGGTTGGGAGTCCCCCACCAATCACTGCTCCTTTTTTCCTTGTGGACATGAAATTGTCTTTATAATAGTTGACCATTGTGGATATATAGCATCAGCAAGATAGTATCCTATTGTGTAGTTATGGCCATTGATTGTGTAATTGGCTGGAGGAGCACGCCTTTCAGTGATATGAGAAAACACAGAAGACCGTTCTAGAACATTGATGTCATTGTGAGAACTCAGTAACCCAAAAAACGCATGCCATATCCATAGATCTTGTGAAGCCACTGCTTCCAAAATTATTGTTGGTTCATGGCAATGGCCAGTAAACATACCTTTCCACGCAGCTGGGCAATTTTTCCATGTCCAATGCATGCAATCAATACTACCTAACATCCCTGGAAAATCACGAGTTTCGCCAACTTCTAACAATCTAGCAATATCATTGCTGTTTGGAGACCTTAAGTATTCATTAGAAAAAATTGAAACCATCGCACTAACAAACCTTTGAAGAGATTCTATTGCAGTGGTTTCTCCAATTCGCACATACTCATCAACGTAGTTAGCTGGTACTCCATAACCGAGCATTCTAAATGCGGCAGTCACTTTTTGAAGGGAAGACAAACCAATTGTTCCAGCACAATTTCTTCTTTGGACAAAGTATGGATTGTACTCTTCTACCTTAGACAAAATACGACAAAAAAGATGACGATGCATCCGAAACCTCTTGCGAAATATTTTTGGAGGATATACTGGTGAATCAGCAAAATAATTCAGAAAAAGCCTTTAGTGGCCTTGCAAAGAATCACGATCGATGAACATACGTCCCGGAATAGAACCACGACGACATGAACTAGATCCTCCCTTTCTTTTGAAATATCTACATGCCAGAATAATTGCAAAAAGTAGTTCCAACTCATTCTCAGAGTCAGAGTCTTCCAGGAGCATTTTTCTTATAGAATTGATAGACATTGTGTTGTAGATGAAGTGTATTTGTGTATTGAAGTGGTAGCATAAAACAAAAAAAAAGCTCTTGAATGTTAATGAATTTGCATGTGCGTGGTGTATTGAAGTGCAGACTTTAATGTTAGTGTACCTACCTCAGAGCCTCACAAGGAAAGTCCATCATTGCCCAAAAAGGCAATTCCCAACCATGTAGCAGCAAACTACTCCAGTAGCACAGCAAAGCTGTCTAGCAGGAATTCTGCCGAGCATCTCTCCAATCTGTCTAGCACAGATCATGGCTTAATCAATCTTGCAGCCGAGCATCACTCCAACATCACAGCCAATATGTCAGGCATGAATCATGGCTCAATTAATCCTAGCACAGCTGCTAACATCAACAAGAAAGGAAAGAATCACAGCAGTCTAAGGAAAGTGTTACTGCTGTGATCTCAAGGCTACCTATGACACAGAAGGAAGGAATGCTGTTTATTTCAGTTATGTAATCCCTGCAATCATGCATGCACATTAATTAGGCACATTAGCTGTATCACTCGATATAGGGAGTCTTCTTCCTATATATATGTATTGTATCACTGCTGTAAATCATCAAGTAATTAGCACAAAGTTCTCTCATATTTCAATTTCTTTCATGGTATCAGAGCCTTTGTAGGCCAACGCCCTTATTTGCTTTCAATCTCTCCTTTATCTTGCTAAACTCCCATGGATTCCTCATCATCTGCTTCTGCCCCAACTTTCACTCTACCAAACCTCACTCAGTTTGTTTTCATCAAACTTGAGGGTCCTAATTACCTGCCATGGACCACTCAATTGGCTCCCATCTTGAAGACTCATGAATTAATGGGCATAGTGGACGGTTCTGAACCCTGCCCTCCTCAGTTCTTGCTTGATGCTGAAGGAAAAGAAGTACTCAATCTTGCCTATACTATTTGGCAGAAAAAAGGATCAATATGTCCTGAGTTGGATCAATGTGCATCTCAGTGAATCGGTCCTCTCCACTATTTATGGACTCCAAACTTCTCAGCAAGTATGGACCTCCTTGGCAACAAAGTTTGCCTCTTCCACTCGGTCTCATGTCTCACATTTGAAGCGCCAGCTTCAAACTCTCAAACAAGGCTCCAAGTCTTGTTCTGATTATCTAAAAACCGCCAAGTCCTGGTCAAATCAGCTTGCTGCCATTGGGAAACCTATTGATGATGAGGACCTTATCTCCTACATCATCAGTGGGTTGAATTAGGGCTGGCAAAACGGGTACCCGACACGACCCGTGAAGACCCGCGACCCGTTTAAGATAGGCCCAAACACGACCCGTTTATCTTAACGGGTCGGAGCTCCAGACACGACACGACATGGCAATTTCACGGGTCACCCGACACGACCCGTGAAACCCATTTAGCATAATGGGTCGTATCGGGTTGGCACGACCCGTTTGACCCGTTTAGACTTTCTAACCCTCAAATGAACTACAAACTTCATCATTCAAGGCAAAAAAAAGAAAGGTAGACTACCTTTTGCAAAGAACAGGCTGCAAATGAGAGTAATATTGCACTAGAGAGGGAAAAAAGAAAATAAGGAAATACAAAATCTTCCATGAAATGACAAAAAATGAAGTATTCTTCACAAAAAACTACTAAATTAAAAACAAAAATATCAAATCTGCAATAACGAAAATTAATAAGAAAATATTGCCATTGTAAAAGAAAAAAATAAAAAAATGGAATAGGTTTACATAGATCGGCTATTGGAGACAAGAGGGCTTTAGCCAGCTTTGACCTCTTCTTTCTTGATCTCTGCTGAAAACCCATGCTCTTCTCTTCTTCTTCTTCTTCTTCTTCTAATTTTTGCATCTCTCTCACAGAGTTACGAATCAGCTCTCTCTCTCTCTCTCTCTCTCTCACAGATCTGTTCTCTCTCACTCAATCTGCTGTGCGACAGGAGAATGGAGAAGGACAGAAGGAGATACGAAGAAGAAACAAAGAAAAGGAACAAAGAAAAGAGAAATAATAGGAAAAAGGGAGAGGCGTCACTGCGTCAGGATTCAAGGGAATAAAGCCAAAACAATTTTGGCCAAAAGGCCAAAAAAATCCACAGCCACACACGTGGCTGTGGATAAGAGTCATAAGACCAAGTATGTCTTATTTTATTATTAGCTCTACTCTCTTTTAAATTACAATTTTGCCATATTTTATTTTATCTCAATACAATTTTATATCTATTCTTTTTTTTTTTTTAAAAAAAAAACAAAAAAAGTTAATCGTGTCTGGCGGGTCACCCGCGGGTGACCCGCCAGACATAGTTAAACGGGTAAACCCGTTTATGACCCAAACCCGCTAATTTCATGTCGTGTTCGTGTCGGATTGTCGGGTCGTGTCAAAATTGCCGGCCCTAGGTTCAATCCCTCTTTCAATGCCTTTGTCACGGTCTTCTCAATGACCTCCAAAGACAAAGAAGCCTCATTCTCAGATTTTCAAGATGAGTTGCTCTCTCACGAGATGCTTTTCAACCAACAACAGGATGTCACATCAGATGGCAGCAACTTTACTCTTGTTATGCAGAAACAAGGCAAACCATTTAGACCAGGACCTCCCTCTTACAACAGGAAGATGAAGAACACCTCTTTCAACAGGTTCTACCAAGATCCGGATCTTCTAAGAACTTCCATCACCCTGGTGGACATCAAGCCTCTCAGCTGCAGTCATCCCCATCTCAGAATAGTTTTTCTTTCAATAACTCCAATCGGGTACCGTGTCAAATCTGTGGTAAAACCAGCCATCAGGCCCTTGATTGCTTCCACAGGATGGACTACTCATTTCAAGGAAGGCACCCTCCATCTCAACTGACAGCAATGGTGGCCCGACTCAATTCTGAAATTGAGGAACAAAAATGGTTAGCCGACAGTGGTGCTAATGCACATATCACCAATGAGCTGGAACATCTCTCAATTCAGCAGCCCTTCCAAGGCAAGGACTCGGTAGCAGTTGGCAATGGAGCTGGCCTTCAGATTGAAAACACTGGTTCTACTATACTCAACTCTGCAAATTATCAATTTCATCTTAAAAATATCTTACACTGCCCCCATGCTGCTACGAGATTCCTTTCAATCCAAAAGTTTTGTCAAGATAACTCATGTTATTTTATTCTAACTACATCTCATTACTTTGTGAAGGACATCCGGACTCATGCAACTCTGCTGGAAGGAAGGAGTGAACATGGCTTGTACCCTTTGCGGTTTAGAAGCTTTCCATTCAAAAACAATAAGGCCTTTTCAGCCTTCACTGCCCTACTAGGCTTAAAAACCTCTACTGATGTATGGCATTCTAGGCTAGGCCACTCTTCATTTTATGTTGTCAATCATGTAATAAAGGCTTATCAATTGCCTACTTCATGTTCTAAATTCAATAAGAATCAGTTTTGTGATTCCTGCCAGTTAGGAAAAAGTAAACAACTTCCTTTCTCTCCTTCTACTCGTGTGAGCTCTGGACCCTTGGAACTAATCCATACTGATCTTTGGACTTCCCCCATACCTTCTATGAGTGGTTGCAAATACTACATCATTTTCATCGATGATTTTTCAAGATACACCTGGTTTTACCCTCTGCACTATAAATCTGAGGCATATGACAATTTTGTTAAGTTCAAACTTTTGACTGAAAATCAATTCTCTTGTAAAATTCGTCAACTCCAATCTGATGGGGGTGGAGAATTCAATTCCTTAAGATTCCAAACCTTTCTCACCAACAATGGCATTCTGTATAGAAAAACCTGCCCTCACACCTCTCAGCAAAATGGACTGGCCGAGAGAAAGCTTAGACACATTCTTGAAACCGGTCTTACATTGCTAGCACATTCTGGCCTATCTAAAAGATATTGGGTTGATGCCTTCCTAACCTCAGTTTACATCATCAACAGATTACCAACTCCACTCCTTGCCAACTCCTCTCCCTTTGAGAAATTATACAACAGAATTCCAGAATACTCTTTGCTTAGAGTTTTTGGCTGCAAATGCTTTCCTTTGCTGCATCCCTACACTGCCCACAAGCTTGACTACCGATCCAAACCTTGCATATTTCTTGGTTACAGCCACAAAGGTTACAAGTGCCTAGACCCTCTCTCCAACAAAGTCTATCTCTCTAGGCATGTTGTTTTTAATGAAGCTTCATTTCCAGCAAAGGAGACGGCCAATTCACAACTTTCTGCCAGAAGCAGTGCTGAACCTGATGCATCCTTCCTGCCACATGTAAGTTTCCCTTCTCCTGTTTTACCTTCCCTTGCCAATACTCTTACAGATACACACACAAATCAGCCCCCTCCATTTACTGCCTCTGAAACTTTAGCAAATCATACATCCATTGAATCCCCTGTCTTTGAGCCCCCAGCTGCCACCTCTCCTCAACCTGAATCCTCCAACACTCACAGGTTCACTCCACATTTTCCTCAGTCCGAGCCTTTACGTCCTAACAACCAACCATTCCCTCCTCCCATAAATAGCACCCTGCCTTTCACATCCACCCATTCCATGACCACATGAGCTCGCACAGGCTCCTTAAAACCCAAGTCCTTTACTGACTACAAACTGTATTACACCACCAACCACCCTCCAAACAATCTGCCTTCAACACTCTCTGAAATTGAACCATCCTGCTATACAAAGGCTGTTTTAGATGCTAGATGGAGGGCTGCTATGTCTCAAGAATTTGACGCTTTGATTACAAATGGCACCTGGACCTTGTGTCCAAGACCTTCACAGCAACATGTTATTAGAAATAAATGGGTGTATCGGATCAAACAAAGACCAGATGGGAGTATTGAGCGGTTTAAAGCCAGGTTGGTGGCTAAAGGGTTTGAGCAACAGGATGGAGTTGATTATAAAGAAACCTTTAGTCCAGTCATTAAGGCATCTACCATCCGAATTGTTCTTGCACTTGCTGTCCACTTTGACTGGCCCATTCGGCAATTGGATGTTTCCAATGCCTTTTTACACGGTTCTTTGCTGGAAGAGGTGTACATGGAACAACCTCAGGGGTTCATTGATTCCACCAAACCAGATCATGTCTGCAAACTTCACAAGTCCATCTATGGACTCAAACAAGCTCCAAGAGCTTGGTTTAATTGCCTTTCCTCGGCTTTGCTGGAACTTGGCTTTTGTAGCCTCTTTAGTGGATTCCTCCTTGTTCATTTTCATCATGAACAACATTAAAATTTTTCTACTCATTTATGTGGATGACATCATTGTCACAGGTACTCATAGTTCAGTGATCACCTCTCTAATCGCTCAATTGCAGCTCAAGTTTCCACTCAAGGATCTCGGCCCTCTTGCCTTCTTTCTTGGCATTGAAGCTCATTGATCCTCTGATTCCCTGCACTTGAGTCAAGCTAAATACATCACTGACCTCCTACATCGCACTCGCATGCTACGTGCCAAACCAGCAGTTTCTCCTTGCTCATCTGGCTCCAAATTATCCAAATATGATGGTGATTTGCTCCCAGATCCTACTGAATATCGACAGGTTGTTGGAGCATTGTTGTACTGCACTTTATCTAGACCTGAACTTGCCTTCTCAGTCAACCAGTTGTGCCAACATATGCACAGCCCTTCCACCTCTCATTAGTCTGCTGCCAAAAGAGTTCTCAGATACTTAAAGAACTCCATTGATCATGGTCATCTTTTTACAAAAGGATCCCTTCAGCTTCAAGCTTTTTGTGACTTGGACTGGGCAGGCAGTCCTGATGACCGCCGCTCTACATCCGGATTTGGAGTGTTCCTTGGTCCCTGCCTGATTTCTTGGAGTGACAAGAAACAAGCTGTGGTCTCTCGTTCCAGTACCAAAGCTGAATACCACGCTATGGCCCTCACCACTGCCGAACTGTTCTGGTTGAGAATGTTATTCAAGGAGCTTGGCATAGCCCTCTCTCATGCCCCCATCCTCTGGTGTGATAATGTTAGTGCCTTAGCACTTGCATCTAATCCAGTTTACCACGCTCGTACAAAACACATCGAGGTGGATTACCATTTCATTCGGGAAAAGGTCATCAATGGCGATATACTTGTTAAGTTCATATCCACTCTTGATCAAACAGCCGACATCTTCACCAAAGGCTTCTCTTGGACTCGTTTCTTTGCCCTTAAGTCCAAGCTCATGGTCACTGCCCTCCCCATTCGCTTGCGGGGGGATGTTAGTGTACCTACCTCAGAGCCTCACAAGGAAAGTCCATCATTGCCCAAAAAGGCAATTCCCAACCATGTAGCAGCAAACTACTCCAGTAGCACAACAAAGCTGTCTAGCAGGAATTCTGCCGAGCATCTCTCCAATCTATCTAGCACAGATCATGGCTTAATCAATCTTGCAGCCGAGCATCACTCCAACATCACAGCCAATATGTCAGGCATGAATCATGGCTCAATTAATCCTAGCACAGCTGCTAACATCAACAAGAAAGGAAAGAATCACAGCAGTCTAAGGAAAGTGTTACTGCTATGATCTCAAGGCTACCTATGACACAGAAGGAAGGAATGCTATCTATTTCAGTTATGTAATCCCTGCAATCGTGCATGCACATTAATTAGGCACATTAGCTGTATCACTCAATATAGGGAGTCTTCTTCCTATATATATGTATTGTATCACTGCTGTAAATCATCAAGTAATTAGCACAAAGTTCTCTCATATTTCAAATTCTTTCATTTAATACATAGACTTTAATGCAAGCAATGCATTCACCAACTCACCAATACTTTTAAACATACACTAGTCCAGAATTTCCAATAACTTATTAATGAATTCAACAACTCACCAATACTCTTAAACACAAGTGCATATTTTCCAACAACTTAATAAATTCACAACCACTCAATATATTCACCAACTCACCAATACTCTTAAACGTACACTAGTCTAGATTTTCCAGCAACTTATTAATGAATTCACCAACTCACCAATACTCTTAAACACAAGTGCATATTTTCCAGCAACTTAATAAATTCACAACCAGTTAATATATTCACCAACTCACCAATACTCTTAAACACAAGCTAATTGATCTGACGAGTGAAGAGATGCAGAGCTTTAATGAAGAAAGAAAAGCACTCCAGGTGTTTTCCATAGATTAGTAGTTGTCAACACTCAATATAACTGGTTTTGTCTCTAACATTCTGAAGTTATAATCCTGATAAGCATTAAAATATAGCAGAATTTCCAGCAACTTAATGAATACACAATCACTCAATATATTCACCAACTCACCAATACTCTTAAACACAAGTGTAGATTTTCCAGCAACTTAATAAATTCACAACCACTCAATATATTCACCAACTCACCAATACTCTAAAACACAAGTGTAGATTTTCCAGCAACTTAATGAATTCACCAACTAACCAATATTCTTAAATTGCAGCAAATGAGATTCAGTACAAGAGATCCAGATTTAAATGAGATTCAGTATAAGAAATTCAGTACACGAGATCCAGGAACAAAAGAGAACAAAAAGAAACTATCCTTTAAAACATAAACAAACCACAAATCACCATCAACATAGAAACTTTTACACCAACAAAAACTATTAACCAAAAGTTCCAACAAACAGTAAGTGAAAAACCAAATGATTTCCAGCCATAACATAAACATGCTTTACTTCATCCTTCGACTTTCAAGGATTTCCATTTGTCGAACACGAATATATTCTCCTTGGGATTCAGACAATCCACTTGTATCCGTGAGCATGATTTTGTCCTCATCTATTCGTAACTTAGCTTGCTCAATTTGAATCCTCTCTACCTCAACTCGAATTTTCTCTGCCTCAACTCGAATTTTCTCTCCCTCAAATTGAATCCTAGTATCCTCTTGAGCACTATTTTTTTCTATAAGTTGTAGTTTCCTCTTAATTGCTATCATTGCTCTTTCATTCATTTGAGTTAGTAACCCCAAAACATTATCATCATTGTTATTATTGTTATCATTGCTCTTTTTTTTTATTCAATCACTATTTTGTAGCCTTCCTGCCTTCAGGTCTCTCCAAATCTACAAAGTTATTAGTAGAGACATTATCTTCCGCCAGATTTATCGGACTTTCAGTAAAAGGCGAAGATGCATTTCCGAATAATTGTTTTCTTGTTTTATCATTGTTAGTACTCCATTTTGGACAATTCTTCAATAAATTCCAGCAATGTTCATAAGCAAATGGAAGCCAACCAAACTCAGGTATAACTCCTTTGCCCCAGTAATAGGATCGAGAAAGAAAAAATAGTGTGAGCTTTAGGAACGCTCGATACCATGTGAGATTTTGTAAAGGATGTGTTATATTTGGCTCCCCTCCAAGAGAGAGAGACAAAGTGTGTTGATATGCGAGTACTTTTCTTTCTTTTTATTGGAAAACTATACTTTATCCAACATGTTTCACCACTTTTTCAATCTTAAAGTGAAAAAAAAATTGCAATGCACTCCAATCAAGTTTCTTAATTTTGCAATGTAGCTGTTAAGCTACTTAAGTCCGTCATTTTTTACGGAAATAGACCCACCCCTAGGCCGTGGGCTACATTGCAAAATTAAGAAACTTGGTTGAGGTGTATTGCAATTTTTTTCACTTTGAAGGAAAGATTGAAAAAGTGGTAAAACAATGGGGGGTAAAGTGTATTTGTCTTATTTTATTTTTTATTTTTTTTTAAACAGTATCAGTAGCTTCTTTAAAACTCATCTCATTTCTTAAATATAGAGAAAACTCCTAAAAAAAAACTATTGAATTATATTATTTTGTTGTTCCATAAACTAAGGGAACACCAAGTGAACTTAAAATTATACCATAAATGTAGGGAAGTAAAAGTGGTTCCTTTAACATTTTTTAATATATATATATATATATATATATATATATATATATATATATATATATATATATATATATATATATATATAAAGCTTTCTCTTTCTTTTACCATTTATTTGAAATAATATTTAAATAATTTCTCATTCATCTCTATTTTCTCTAGTATTTAATTTTAAAAAAATATTTAAATAGTATAAGAAAGAGATAAAGAAGCTATTGTGAAATTTATTTGAATAAGGAAGCAAAAAGTAATTTAGTTTTCGATATTTTAAAAAAAAAAAAATCTAATAGAAGCTACTGCTAGTGCTCATAGTTATTTTTACTCAATTTAGTTAAGATGGGTTTAAGATAGGTGATGTGTCTGATAGCTTGATATGAAATGATTATTTTATTTATTTAATTGATATTTTAACATTCTTTTCAATGAGTAAGTGACATGTGAAATATTTAATTGAGATGAGAAGTAAAATGATGGAGACAAGGTTCGAATTCAGGACTTTTATTCTGATATCATGTTAAATCATCATTTATTCTAAAAGTTTAAACTAATAAAAATGAATGGATTCAATTATTGAAGTAAAATTTTAACACTCCTCCATTATTAAGTATGGTCTAATATATGAAATGTTGTAATTAAAATAGGAGATAAAATGACGAAGACAATGTGATATCATTCTGGCTGCATTTCCATTTATTTTCCTTTTTTTTTTTTTTTTTCCTATGTAGTGGTAAAGATCCACCCATTTTCTCGCTAAAAAGGGTTCTGCTTGTAGTTTGTTTCTTATTTGAATGTACATTAAAAAACAAACAAAAAAAAAAAACCAACTTTGGTGCTTATTAGTTGCCATCGCTACCCCAATAGTAACCCCATCGTTTTCCATCTCTCTCTTTCATGGTGACAGATTTCTGAGACAGGTATTTTCTCTCATTTATGTTATCTCAACCTGTTTGTCATTGCATCTCTATCTATATTCACAATTTCAAACCTCAAGTAGTTTTTTTTTTTTTTTTTTTTTTTTCAATCATGCATGGTTGAATGAGAGATGGCAATGAAAATGTCTAACGTTATTGTTTTCTAAATGCGCTTGAAATTAATTTCCTTTTCGGCAGAACAAAAAGGAAAAAGAGGGGAAAGTAGTAAATATGTCATTTTTTTCGTTGTTTTCTAAAGGGGAAATTTCACTTTAACTCAATGAACTGTGGTCACTTTTGCGCTTTCTCCTCAAAGTTCAAAAGTTATCAATTTGGTGTATTGAATTTAAAAAATTTGTAATCTCACCTTTCCGTTAAATCCTAACAGAACGATGAGAAATTTTCAAAATACCCTCATTTTTTTTTTAAAAAAAAATATATAAATAATTGTATTTTAAATGTAATTTTATAAAGTTTACTGGAGTATAAAGGTCATTTTGCTCTTTTACCATCTGATTTAATTTCAAATCCTAACGGGAGGAGTGAGATTATAAAAAATTTGAAAATTAGATACACTAAATTGAGAGTTTTTAAATTTTGGAAGAAGACTGCAAAAATGATATAAGTTAAAGGGTTAAGTGAAGTTTTCATTTTTTTCAAAAAAAATTACTTGTATATTGTGTTTGGTTCATGTGAAAATGTACCAGTGAAAAAGAGAACTTGGAACTTGGTTACTGGAGTTCTGAGTTTCTCCTTTCTTTCTTTTTTATTGTATTTTCTAATTTGTTTTTTGATAACCAAACTGATTATTAGGTCGGCTTTGTGATATATTTAATTGTTTAAAGTCGATTTTGGTTTCTGCTGCTCTGTGTTCGAGTTTCTTGCTGTTACTTCCATGATTCAAGAAAAGGGAAATCCATGCAAAGTACGAATCAAGTTTTTTGATTCATTGGATTGATTTACTATGGACCTAGTTACGTTATTTCAGTGTATATGATTTAAGGGTTAATTTGATTTTGTTTTTTTCGTTTGTTTTGACGTAAAATATTTTATGAAAAATGTTTTTTCTAATTTTGAGTGTCTGCTTAGCATAAAATATTGGTCAACCTGAATATGTTTTTAGTTGATTAAGAAAAATAATCTTCATTATACGTAAAATGTTCTACGCTTCTATGTAAATGGTTTTTTGCCGCTCTCCCACACTTTCAGACAGACTATTGTAAAAGTGCCTCTTATGGGGTCTAACTGTCTGAGCAGGTGAACCCCACAATGGCACTTTCACAATTGCCTGTCCAAATTGTAAGCAATATGGACAGACAACTGCGCTGGATTTTAATTTCACCCCTCTTTTTCTCTGCGGCTTATATTCGTCATCTCTCTGTCTCGTGGACAGAAAACATTTTACGCTGATTAAGTTCGTTAATTAATGCATTAGTCTATATTTGGGTTGATAATCGATTAAAATTGTTAATATAGAAAACTCTTTTAGTGTAATTTTTTTATCTACTTACCCTCCAACCTATGTTAGTATCTAATAGCCATGAAAAGAAAAAGAAGCTCAACAGCCTCTGATGCCCAAAATGGCGACAAGGAAGCAGAGGAAGTTGCCAATGAAGGAATTCGAAGCATAACAGATCTCCCAGAAGCCATCTTTCTCACAATTCTGCTTCAACTTCCCATGAAGACAATTCTCATTTGCAGGTGCGTATGCAAACCTTGGCGCAATCGTATATCCAGTACTGAATTTGCTAAGTTGTACTCTAGAAAAGCACGTGCTTGTCTGAACCCAAACAAAACAACCCTGTTGTTGTATGCAATCCAATTACTGGAGAATTTATCAAACTTCCAGAAGCAAGCAAGGTTGAGAAATCTAGAGAGAAGATTGATTCTTGTTTGGGCTTCAGTCCAAGAACTAAACAATATAAGGTGACAAGAATTTTCACTCAACAGATTTGTGATCCCATTAGTGGGAGGAGAGAGTACGAAGATAAGGTGGCTAAGATACATACACCTGGGACTAGATCGTGGAGAAGTGTGGCATGTGCTCCCTTCATGCTATATGGAAAAAAATTTCCCAGCTACCTTAATGGAGCAGTTCATTGGTTTCGTCCTGATTTCACGAAGGCGGATTCCAAAATTGTTTATTTTGACGTTTATAAGAGCAATTCCAATTAATTCCAGCTCCCCCAGATAAGTATAACAGCTATGGTGGTAAGAATATAAATCTCATAAGCATGGGTGTTTTAAATGGTCATCTCTGCATATGTGATGCTGCTGAGTTTGGCCGTGTTTGCATATGGGCGATGAAGAAGCATGGGGTCCGAGAATCTTGGAGTAAAGTGTTTCATGTTAATACTGAGACTGAACAACGATGGCCTCATGGCTTATATCGTCCATTGAAGAAGTTTAAGAATGGAGCAATACTGATGTACCATGCTCGCAACTGCCTGCTTTATTATGACCCTTCAAGAGAAAAACAAGTATTTTAAGATTCGTGGAAGTGAATCAAGCTTTGACGCAGTTGTTTGTATTCCAACCCTCAGTTCTCAAGGATGTTGTGATGGGAGACAATGTAGAGGTGCTGGATGTCAAATCAAGGTAAAATTTTGCTGTTTTGCATTGCATATCTGCTTTAATCAAGATCAATAATAACATGATATATTAAACTTTAAGCTGAATTTTTATTTTTTTTTCTTTTCTGATTTTGTATGCAATAAAACCAACTTTACTCTCTGTTGATTAATGACTGAGAGGGTTTAGGAACATTGTTGCATTGGTGGAGGTTTAATTTGCTATGGAGACATGGGAAAGATATCCAATATGCAATTTTAATAAATGTTGCATGTGATATGTTTTAGTTTCTGGAGTGGAGACTAGTTTGTGTTGCTTCCATGCTCTTAAGCTTAAGGTAATTTATTAAAGAATAATTTGTTTGTTTTAGTTTATTTTACAGAGGATCATTCAGGCCCTCTATGTTCTTCTAACACATTATACAGGTGTGCAAAATTCGAGCTGCGAGAAGAAGTCAAACCTATCATTTTGGTGGAAGAAATTAGGGATCTGGCGTCAGATTTTTATACTTCATCTAAGGAAGCTGCTGAATTTGAAATTCAGTTAGAGGGTATAGACAAAATGCTTTTTTAATTTTGCGACAGTGCATTGTCTTAACTTTGAATGTTTTTGTAATTTTGTTCAATGGATTCTGCTGGCCATGTTGTAAGACATTTATTTGTTAATTGATTCTTTTGTTCAATGGATTCTTTTGTTTCTGTTAATCTTAGTTTAGATTTTCAAGATTGATTTTGTTTGTGATTTGAGTACTATACTGTGGTAGAGCTCAAAGATCAAACCTAGATTCAAAACATTGAAAAAACAAACAGAACCCACAAAATCCCAGAAACCCAGAACCCCAAATCAAACAGAAAACAATACAAGAAACCATTTACTGACAAGAAAAGAGAAACCGAAATACAAAAACCAGATATAATGAAACAACAAGAGAGAAAACAGAACAATATGCAGAAGAAAAGGCAAAAGTACTCACATTTTATCAGCTTCCCAGTTAGTCTGAGACATGGTTCTTGTTGATACAGTTTCCGGCATGGTGACGTGTCGAATGATGATTCGCCTGGAGATTCGCTTTGTTCTTATGATCTGCAAAATAATAAACACTGCGTCGGGGGGTGCCGACGATCCCCCTCTGATGCCAAAGTCAGATGATAGTTTGAATATGAGCTGAGTAATTTTTAAAAGCATAGAATAGCATGTAACTTAATATTAGAAGAGATTTTGGTATTTATAGAGATTGATGGGCAGTTTAGGATTGTTCCCGGTTTTTACAGGGATCGGCAGTTGAGGAAGACGTGGCCTCGGGCGCACGGACACTTCGGGTTCCATGACCGCGTATCTCGGGCGCACGATCCCTTATGGGTGACATGTTTTTTGGAGAGACTTCGGGTGCACGATCTAGTTATGTATAGTGTGTAGTGTCCCTTAAATCCCGGGTAATCCCGAGATATTCGCGGACTCGGGTGTTACGAAGTACCCGGGTTGGGTGGTCGAACTCGGGTGGTCGGACTCGTGTGGTCGGGTCGGGTGAACCGGTTAGGCCCAAATGATTTGGATAGGCTTTGGTAAACTAATATTTTCCCTAACAGTTACCCCCCAATTCTTTTATGCAAATTTTGTGCGTAAGGGAATTTAGGAATAATCAAGCAGCCTTAACTTATCACGGATTCAGAAGTTGAGTCGGGTGCATGTTACCGAGGAGGTTTTGAATTTTTAGTCGTTGCTTCACCCGAAGAGTGTCAGTCCAGAGGCCTTTGAAAGTCATCTTTGGAAAATTCCCGCACTTTTTCAAATTCTAAATTTCAAATTTGCTCACCTTCAAAATCTCGGGTTTCGGGATCGGCTGACGTATGCAATAAGGTGCATTTAATGCGATTCGACTTCGGTTCAACTTTTGAGTCCCGGGTGTGCGAATCAGTGGTAACATTAGATCGAGTTTTGAATGACTTAACTGCGGCTAATGGAGATAAAGCCCAGCTGCCGCCGAGCTTGATGCCTCTTAAACTGAGGAAGGAAGCTGTTCAGTTTTCCGAGCTACCCCAACCGGGGAGGATAACTGCCAAGTAGGAAGAATCTCAGTCCCGTGAATACAAGCGACAATATTGGGATAGAGATCCCTGTATATCTTGCCCATGTCTGCTTTTGGGACCAACTAGATGCCAGATCTGCGTATGCTCTTCTTGTATTTCCTGGAGCTGAGCTTCCTGAGATGAAGTATGTTCCTGACCTAGGGGTCGGGATACTCATAAGATTCTGACGACCGGTCGGGTTCTCTGGTTTCATTCGACCCAATTGAGCTTCTGGTTCGGCCACAGGCCTGCACAATCTCGGGTGCATGCCGACAACAGGTGACTTGATGGGTGTTGACTGAACTGATTGATTCCCAGAAAGACAAAGAGCATCTTTTACGGAGCTTAATGTATCTCAGGCTTGGAAGATAGTGTTGGCTGCATAACTGTATGCCGCTAAGGCTGAGAAGGAACAAACTGTGACCAGGAAGCAAGCTATAATCAAGCTGCAATAGAGTGCTGAAGGAGTATGTCCAGACTGGGGATCAAGAATTGAGTGTTCCGGATTGATTTAGAGACTTGGGATCGGGAGCTCGAGGTTAGCTGAAAACAACGAGAAGAATTGCAAGGCCGGCATTTGATTGAGTTGTCTGAGTTATTCTTGAGATGTTTATTATTTGATTTGACCGAGTTACTTTCCAATCCCGAGAAGGTGGCTCGTGCATGTGGCCGGCCTTTCAAACCGGTTGTATGTGAATTATTACCGAAGGGGATAATCGGAGTGACTTGGTTGTATTTCAAATCGAGGGAGACAACACTTTGAGTTGATCTGGTTTGAGTTGAACCAGGTCACCCCCGTGCTACCGAGGGACATGACCGGGTGTGTTGTAGGGGTTAACTCCCCGTAAGGTTTGTTGTAGGGGTTGCCTCCCCGTATGGTATGTGCCGGAGCTGGACCCCTGAAATTTGTTAGAACAGATGTATATATATTGAATAATGATTAGTTTGCATACCTGAGTTGATAGACTGACTTCCGAATATCTGTGGTTGTTGACGTTGCAACACAGAAATAGCACTTTGAAAGCACAATGGTTGTTGATTTGATCTGAGTAGAACCAGGTCACCCTCCGTGCTACCGAGGGACATGACCGGGTGTGTGTTCCGCGCCGGTTGTGTTTCAAACCGAGGGAGACAACACTTTGAGTTGATCTGGTTTGAGTTGACTTGATCTGGTCTGAGTTGAACCGGGTCACCCCCGTGCTACCGAGGGCCATGACCGGGTGTGTGTTCCGAGCCAATTGTGTTTCAAACCGAAGGAGACAACACTTTGAGTTGATCTGGTTTGAGTTGAGTTGATCTGGTTTGAGTTGAGTTGATCTGGTCTGAGTTGATTTGATCTGGTCCGAGTTGAACCGGGTCACCCCCCGTGCTACCAGGGACATGACCGGGTATGTGTTCCGCGCCGGTTGTGTTTCAAACCGAGGGAGACAACACTTTGAGTTGATCTGGTTTGAGTTGAGTTGATCTGGTTTGAGTTGAGTTGATCTGGTCTGAGTTGATTTGATCTGGTCTGAGTTGAATCGGGTCACCCCCCGTGCTACCAGGGACATGACCGGGTATGTGTTCCGCGCCGGTTGTGTTTCAAACCGAGGGAGACAACACTTTGAGTTGATCTGGTTTGAGTTGAGTTGATCTGGTCTGAGTTGAACCGGGTCACCCCCGTGCTACCGAGGGCCATGACCGGGTGTATGTTCCGCGCCGGTTGTGTTTCAAACCGAGGGAGACAACACTTTGAGTTGATCTGGTTTGAGTTGACTTGATCTGGTCTGAGTTGAACCGGGTCACCCCCGTGCTACCGAGGGCCATGATCGGGTGTGTGTTCCGAGCCGGTTGTGTTTCAAACCGAGGGAGACAACACTTTGAGTTGATCTGGTCTGGTTTGATCTGGTATGAGGCTTACGGCAGCTCTGGGCTTATGGTGGCCCGAGGCTTACGGCGGCTCGGCTTCGTGCTCTGACGTACCGAGGCTTTTGCTCGGGATTGCTGGGTCTGCTGGAGGCCATGATGAGGCTCTGCTCGAGATTGTCAAGGCTTTTGCTTGGGATTGCCAAGGCTTATGTGTGCTCGATGCATGCCGAGGCCTTTGCTCGGGGGCTCGAGTCATGCTGAGTCTACTCGAGGCATGACGAGACTTTTTTCTTTTTCTCCTCTTGAGCTTTTCAGTGGATCCCTGTATTAACACGGCACAAGGAGACGAATAGATCAAAAACATGAGTTCTAAAGAGATGCTTTGAGTGACCATCGATTCTTGTGAGGCTTCTATTTGTCACCGAGAGAGGCGGCGTTAAAGCTCTTTTTCGTGTTGCGCAAGCTGAGGGTAACGTGGCCCTTTTTCTTTTTCTTTTTTTTTGGAATTTTCTTATAAAAACTTCTGGCTTGAAATATTATCCTCGCCTGTGTCTAAGCGGCACATATGTATGCATATCTCAATATTTTGATGAGGTTGTGCACTTGGGCTCCATGGAAGAGACCCTCGAAATGAGTCCTTGGATTGGACCCTCCGCCCGGGATGATCCTTTGCTCGGAATGGATCATCGGCTCGGGATGATCGATGGCTCGGATGACATCCTAGACTCGGATGAAATCCTTGGCTCGGATGCATCCTTGGACCGGGATGATCCGCGGTTGGGATGGGATCCTCGAAATGAGTCCTCGGATTGGACCCTCAGCTCGGGATGATCCACGGCTCAAATGACATCCTAGACTCGGGTGGAGTCTTCTGCTCGGATGCACCCTCAGACCGGGATGATCTGCGGCTCGGATGGTTACCTTAGCTCGGATTGCACTTTTGACTTCGGAATGCATCCTTTGCTCGGATGGTTTCCGTAACTCGCCTGGGATCCTCGACTCATCGGCTCGGGATGATCGATGGCTCGGATCGGATGCACCCTCGGACCGAGATGATCGATGGCTTGGATGACATCCTAGACTCGGATGGAATCCTTGGCTCGGAATGGATCATCGGCTTGGGATGATCGATGGCTCGGATGACATCCTCGACTCAGAATGGATCATTGGCTCGGGATGATCGATGTCTTGGATGACATCCTAGACTCGGATGGAATCCTTGGCTCGGATGCACCCTCGGACCGGGATGATCGGTGGCTTGGATGATGCACCCTCGAACCGAGATGATCGATGGCTTGGATGACATCCTAGACTCGGATAGAGTCTTCGGCTCGGATGCACCCTCGGACCGGGATGATCCGCGGCTTGGATGACATCCTTGACTCGGACCGAGTCTTCGGCTCGGATGCACCCTAAGACCGGGATGATCTGCGGCTCGGGATGGATCATCGGCTCGGATGGACGATGGCTCAGATGACATCCTCGACTCGGATAGAGTCTTCGGCTCGGATGCACCCTCAGACCGGGATGATCTGCGGCTCGGGATGGATCATCGGCTCGGATGGACGATGGCTCAGATGACATCCTAGACTCGGATGGAATCCTTGGCTCGGATGCACCCTCGGACCGGGATGATCGGTGGTTTGGATGACATCCTAGACTCGGATAGAGTCTTCGGCTCGGATGCACCCTCGAACCGGGATGATCCGCGGCTTGGGATGGATCATCGGCTCGGATGGACGATGGCTCAGATGACATCCTCAACTCGGATAGAGTTTCAGCTCGGATGCACCCTCGGACCGAGATGATCCACGGCTCGGATGGGTTCCTAGGCTCGGAATGATCATCGGCTCGGGTGGGTTCCTTGTGGATTTGAATATGCCTTTGTGTTTCACGAATTTCATATGTGGGATTTGTGATTTACTAAAAGACTTTTCTGATGAAGGAAGATAGCGAAGAACACTGATTTGGTGCTTGAAAGTAGACTTAGTAGCCTTGAACCCGAGGACAAGGTGCATCCGGAAGTGAATCGGGGCAGGGAAGAGTCCATGACCGAGGCCGCTTCGGGCTCCGGCATGACCCAGTGGGCCAAGACCCGGTGGTTAAGTTCTGAAACCAAAATCTGATACAGGGAGATGGGTTTCGTCCTCGTAGAGGCGCTGGAATCTGATAGAGATGGCTTCGTATGCTCACCGGAAGTGACGCCAGAGTCGACAGACCCCATCACCGGAATCTCAAGTACCGGAGACGGCACCACCGTCTTCTTCTACTTGGTGATTCTGGGCTCCGGAGTGAAAATTCGAGCTTTGGACTATCCTCTGGGAGAGACCGACCTGAGGTCTTAGGAAATCGAATGGAAGAAGGACTACCTGTACTCACCGGCGACCGAGGAATAGAGATGACGTTTTGGGATCCAAAACCGACCCTTTACAGGATATGGGTAACCCGACTCCAAGGAGGGAGCTCTCGATGCACAGTTTTTTTTTTTAACTTATTGGACCGAGCCCAACACTTGTGGAAAAACCGGTACTGGCCGACTCACAACATGGGTTGGCCTCTTTCAATTTTTCTAAACATTGCAGCCTCTTGATGGCAAGGTGGATCTGGAAGCTAGACACTAGCGGTTCCAGATTTGTGTAGCCATCATCTCGGAAGCCCGAAGCCATGACTCAGTAGCCAAGAGAGGCCAAGACTGTGATCTAATATAGCCCACTGATCTGGGTTTTTCTTCTTTTTCTTTTTCTGATATATTTACTAAACATACTGCAGTGAATCCTCCGATCTTCAAATTACTCACCAGCAGTTACCTTGCGTGGACCCGATCTGTGATTTACATACCCGACCTGGCAAAGGGGCACTACACGGGTGACTTTGATTCAAAGGACAGCGTGGGGTCTTTGGTGATGATGGCTTCGGTGGTCAAGTAGATCATCCCAACTGCCGAGAACGTGCAAACAATTCGAGCATCCTTCGAATTCTGACTGTCTTTGGTGCCACGGAGGTTCTGAGCCACGACTCAGTAGACAAGGGAGAATTTGACCGAATTGGGCATCGGCGTATAGTTGGACGGCAAGTCGCTGAAGTTCTGCCCTATCAGTGTTCTGGCTCAAGATTTCGGCCAAAACCATTCCTTGCACAGCGCCATCGTTTCTCGTCGCTTCCCCAATGAACTGGAGCATCTTTCCATCCTTCCCTGAGGTTGGGTCAGTGTTTCAAGTACAATCTTTAAGCATAGTGGTGTAAGAGTGAGAGTCGAACTCTAAGCTCGGAAGTTCTATAAGACTTATGCACTCCTGGGCCAATTGGGCTGCTGGGGCTGAGAAACAACGTCGAGGGGAGCATACTCATCATAGAAAATTGCTCCCTTATTGCTCCAAGACTCGGCAAGAACAGGATCGTGGAGTACTCCGGATCTAATGGCCGTACCGAGAATGTCAATGGCACCGACCAGGGAAGAACCGGAGTGTGGTTGAGCTCGGGACGAGAGTCAGAAGCTTCTGGTTAGAACTACCGTGGCAATGGAACATCATCGCCGCCTCGGAGGTCCGGGTTTGACAACCTCTTCGTTCTGGGCTCCAACATTCTACTGGGCAAAACCCAAAGTACCGGAGATTTTCCTTTGTCATCCTGTGGATTGCGTCACCGGGGCTCTCGATGGTCTCGGAGTCAGCGGGAGTGGATCGCGTCACCGGGGTTCCGATGGTCTCGGGGTCAGAACTAGACCTTCTTGTCAGCGGAACCTCCTTAAGTGACTCGGCATCACCGGCAGTAACGCCAATTCGTGATGTTCGCCGGCATCAGAAAAGGAAGAACTGACTAGTCGAGGGTTCTTCCAGTTCTTCGGGGAAGGAATTAGAACCTGGACCAGGTTGGACATGACATACCCGTAGGTTCTTCTTCTTTCTCTTTGTATAGACTGTATGTGCTGCAGCCTTCACCTGGTATATACGATGAGGTCCAACACTGGATTAATGTGCGTTAAAGCACGCCCGATATAGATGGATATGGATCAATTCTACGCGCAGGGAGCAAACTTCAAGCGTACATCCAACAAGTTGGTGGACGCAGATCTGCTCTATGTTAATATAAATTTGAATAGATCTGTCATGGACTCGTGAAGATCTTGAAGAAAGAAATCATCGGCTACTTTCGGCCATGAATTGATCTGTAGTCACCGTTGCGGATTTATTTTTATTTTTAAGGAACAATGGCGTTCCCACAGACGGCGCCAAACTGTTGATACAGTTTTCGACATGGTGACGTGTCGAATGATGATTCGCCTGAAGATTCGCTTTGTTCTTATGATCTACAAAATAATAAACACTGCGTCGGGGGGTGCCGACGATCCCCCTCCGATGCCAAAGTCAGATGATAGTTTGAATATGAGCTGAGTAATTTTTAAAAGCATAGAATAGCATGTACCTTAATATTAGAAGAGATTCTGGTATTTATAGAGATTGATGGGCAGTTTAGGATTGTTCCCGGTTTGTGCAGGGATCGGCAGTTGAGGAAGACGTGGCCTCGGGCGCACGGACACTTCGGGTTCCACGACCACGTATCTCGGGCGCACGATCCCTTATGGGTGACATGTTTTTTGGAGAGACTTCGGGCGCACGATCTAGTTATGTATAGTGTGTCGTGTCCCTTAAATCCCGGGTAATCCCGAGATATTCGCGGACTCGGGTGTTACGAGGTACCCGGGTTGGGTGGTCGCACTCGGGTGGTCGGGTCGGGTGAACCGGTTAGGCCCAAATGATTTGGATGGGCTTTGGTAAACTAATATTTTCCCTAACAGTTCTTATAATATGATTCTTATATATAATAAATATCTCCACTAATATGATTCTTATAATAAATATTGAAAGATTAAAAAAAAAAAAAACAAAACAAAAGACTTTGTAGCTTATTTATCATTGATATTGCAAAATACAGCCCATTGGTTGGGCATGGCAGAATACAAAATGCAGCTGCCAAAAAAAAAAAACCCCCATTTATAACACTTGGTTTTTAAGCACTTTAGGATGCATTCCAGAAGCACGTACGTGGAGGGACTCGCCCCAGTGACGCTTCTCCATTTAACAAAGCCCATACATGCATGCATGTATATATTTTTGCAGACAACATAATATATTTTAATTTAGATACTTTATGTCTAAGAACTCTGGTACATGATTCAAATTTTCATGCATATATAAGTACTATTAGTACACCAAAAATATACTAGCTTGCATTTTAATGATCAAATATCTAATCATCAAATCATGCATATACATGGGTAGGAAGGCGTGGAGTGAGATGGACTTCAAGTGGTGTGGTTTTCATGTTGGCAAGTCCGACTTTCTCAGTCATGTCCACGGGCTCATTTGACGGGGTTGTAATTTCAAAAGCATGCAACAAGGTGGCAAGTGTGAGTTGCATAACTTGCCTCTCCCTGCCAATCTGAACATCTAACTCTTGTTGTGCTTTCTTTAGGGCTTCCCGGTTGTTAAGAAGCAAAGAGAGAGACCATGTCATTGTTACTGTTGTAGTATCTGTGCCCGCTAGGATAAGGGCCTGCAAAAGTACCAAAGTCGAAGTTTTAGATGGTCAGGCAAAAAAAGTTTGAATATTGGACCACTAGCCGTCTAGCTTTTGGATAGACTTAACCAAATATATAGTTTCACAACCTGACAACACGGGGGGATATCCACCATACTTCTTCTCTTTTGTTAAAACGAAGAATTTCCATAAACCAACAGTACTTCCCTCACATTGTTAAGCCAATTATATATATTAATTTGATTGTTATTTTTCTCGTCATGGGCTTGATGATCTTTCTCTTGGATGTATGATCAAAATGGTTACCAAACAACTATGAACTCTATGATGCCTATTTGATACTAGCTAGTTGATCAATGATAATCACTCTAATTAACGAAATATTCATGCATATATGTTCATAATATTCAAGGAACATGCATCTTGTTGTATACATGTGAAGTTAGTTATAGGGTATATCAAAAGCTTACCAGACATGTAGCTTTAGTGATTGTATCAGCATCATAATTAGATATCTCTTCGTCGTCAGTAACAATAGACAACATCACATCCATAAAGTCTTGGTGTCCCTTTGCCTCACCAGAAACTTTCCTTTGCTTATGTTCTTCTAACCAACCTTCTACGACATCATCAAATTCTTTTGCAGTTCGCTTCATGGCCCTCTCGTACCCTCCCAAGTCCAACCACCTTAGGAAAGGAAGAGCATCTGCTACCACAAACGTACCACTCAACTCAAAGAAATCTCTTACTGACTTCTGCCACTGATCGTTATCTTCATTAGTCTCATCCTTGGTTGCAGTCCCATCAAATCGCTTCCCTACAACCATCCTAAATAAAACATTTAGGGTTGTGGACCCAAACCATCTCTTCATCTCTACCAACTTCTTGTTGTTCTTGACCCAGACCTCATATATCTCTTTTATAGATGTATTTACCTCAGACACTCGGATGTCTTTGAAGATCTCAAGGCGGTGGTTTGATAGGAGCTCGAGGGTGGCTATTTTACGCACTTGGCGCCAGTAAGGACCGTAAGGGCTAAACCCAAACATGGCATAGTTGTAGCCCATGAGTTGTACGTGTAGCTATAGCTTTTGGACGGCTGGCAAAGGCTTTGTCATTAGTGGTGAAGCACTCTTTTGCTATCTCCCAACTGCTCACTATCAGAGCCCGATGTACGCCTAGCCAGATAGTGAAGATCGATCCATACTTATCGGCCATGTTACCCAATGTTATATGGGCCGGTGTTGTCCCTCGTAATTGGTGGAGGTGGCCAATCAAAGGCCACGCGCCACCGGCTTGTGGTGGAAGCGTTGTTTTAGGAGCAGTTATTTGGGCTCTTCTTAATATCCATAATAGAAAGAAGAGGAACAGAAAAAAGGCGAAGATACTGGCCATGAAAGTTGCAGAGGATGCATGAGGAAAGAGCATACTTCTGGATAGAGGTTTTGGGAGAAGGTGCATGGTTCTGTTGCGCGCAGTCCCTTGCTTGTATATATATTCAAGGTCAAATATTGTGCCTCTTCATTTCAAGATTTGCTAACACCATGCAACCAATCGAACCACATCGTTTTGGTCGATCGACTAAATAAGAGATGGAGATGTGAGACAATATATCGTAAAACCAAAAAATAAGACGGTCTGATTAAAACCAATTCAAAGTTGTACAGTGTATTGGTCATAAGCTTTTGTCTTTTTGTTAAAGTTCTAAGAGTGCCATTTGTACACTTCATTTAGTGTGGACCATGTGAGACCCATCTCACATGGATAGGTCTATGTTTCCATAAGAAATGTGAGTATTTAAAAAAAAATAAAAATAGTTGTACAAATATATTTGCCCTACAGAATTGTATAACTCTACTGGAATTTGGAAAAGACTTGCAGACTTATCTACAACTTCTACTTCTATACTCTATTAGAAAACTCGCCCAGTGACCCAGACGGTGGCTTGCACCACCGGTTCACCACCTTCATTCCCACCCCACCTGCTCTCTTACGATTATTTCTTTCCAAAAAAAAGCCCCAAATTTCGAAAGCTGAACCATATTTTGGTTCCTAAAGTGGCTTTGCATGCAAAGCCACAAATCAGAGACTACACAAAGTAATTAACAGAGGAACAGAGGAGTAACAAAGGAACAGATAACTCACGTTGCACTGACCGGTGGCGCGTGGACAGTGGACGCACGGGTAGACCGACGGACTGTGGTCTCTCAGCTTTCTCGCCTCTCGGTATTCCCACAACAGCCTTCTCTTTTCCTTGGTTGAGATTGAATGAGATTTGAGAGTCGTTGAGAATTTGTAATAATAAATCTGATGGAGAAAAGACTCTGCATAACACTTATGCACCAATCAGTTCTCAACCTCATATACACCGTTCCGTTTTTCCCATGTGCAGTGTGAAGATTTGGTCACATCAACTGTAACTTTGATTTGTTCTTTTGCTTTTTTATGTTTTTTAATAATAATAATAATAATAATAATTAAAAAAAATACGCATAATTCTTTAAAATTATCACTTTATTATTAATTTTTTTTCAAATTATCAATTGTATTCGGTGGCAGAGCCACATAAAGCCTTGGGAGCATGACCACCCCAAGACCTAAGGCCTTTTCAAAAAAAAAAAAAAAAAATTCTAAAAAAAAAAATTAAAATTAAAATTTTACTCCTAAAATTTTTTATTTTTTATTTTTATATTTTCACCCCACCCCCAATTTTTTTTTTTCAATCATGCCCTCGAAAGTTGGAATGCTGGCTCCACCCCTGATTATGTCAATATTCCCATTTAAACTACAAAAAAATGCCAATATTTCCATAAGACCAACAAATAGACAAAAATAACCCTAAACTTTTCTCAACAAGACAAAAATGTCTTTATAAATTCGAAAAAAAAAAAAAAGCTAAAAATTAAAAATTAAATTTTTTAAAAAAAAAATTAAAAATAAAGAAAAACGATGAAATTTTTTTTTAGAAAATAAAAACAAACGAAAAAAAAAATTGAAAATAAAGAAAAAATAATTAAAAAGAAAAAACAGTTTTTTTTTTTGTATAACCTTTTTTTTATTTTTTATTTTTTTAAATAATTTTTTTAGTTTATTTTTTAAAAAAATTAATAATTTTATGAATGATACTTTTGTCATTAGGAGGACATTGATATTTTTTGATAGTTTAGGGATGAAAGATTGACACAATTGGTAGTTTGGAATGACATTAACAATGTGATGGTAGTTTGAGGGGATTATATGTATTTTTCCCTAAAAAAAATTGTTGGGTTCTTTGACATTTTTTCTTCTTCTTCTTCTTCTTTTTTTCCTTTTTTTTTTCTTTTTTTTTTATTCTTATTATTTTTTTAATTATTTTTTTTCGATATGGTATATCATTTATGCATAAAATAAAGATGACACTTCTGTCAAACTTCCGTTCAAAAATTGATGGAAGTCTACATCAACATCCTGAAGAAACTGAAACGTGCCCCATGGGCCATGGCCCGTCTGGGAGTGGCCAAATCAGTCTTTTAAGCAAAATAGGGGTGGTTACGCAGGGCCAAACCCAAAGACGAATTTTTATTTTTTATTTTTGCCTTGTGGGGGTGGTTTCGGCAACCCCATTTTGCTCTTTGGGCAGGACCGAACCACTCCTAATGACCTTTTATTAAAAGGTTTTTGTAAAAAAAAATTTCTAACTAATCATAAGAACTTCCATCAAGTTTTTAGCCATAAACGAGGTATTATTTATGATACAAAATAAAACATAAGAAATAAAAACTAAAGTCAATGAACCACATCTTTAACCCAAAATTTGTTTGCTATGCTTCTATAGGTTTAAATTTATTTTTGTTAAAGAAATTGACATGGTAATAGAATAGAAATTAAGGAAAGCTAATTAAATCATCTTGTATATAAAAAAGCGATATTTCCGGGGCCATAAAGTCATATTTCTGGGGCCTTAGACCTTAATTAGAGCACTCCCAAACTGTAGATCAACGTCAATTACTTCTCTCAATCAGTTTGTAGGCCCTTGATTAGTTGGTTAATTAATAATAATTAGCGAGATTTTTTCAAGAAAATTGTGCGCCACTATAAAAGGTCAAGGACACTCAATCAGCTTCAACCGTGAACGCGTTATCTTTTAATTTCCTGTTTTGTCTTCAGATAAATTTTCTTAGATCCTATAAATGGAAAAGGGGCAATGACTGAGATTTTTCTTCCTATCTGCCATTTTTTTCCATCATTTTGATGTAACGGTTGATCTTATCGAGAATAGAAATGGAAACAATTCAATTCACTTGACTGGTTTGTGCATGGTCGGCATACCGAACCAACATCCGATATTGACAGGAGTTTGGAGGCTTCTGAATTTAAAACTCAATCACATATAGGTCCTACAGATATAATGATTAATTTTTTTTTTAAAAAAAATAAAATTATAGGAGCTCTTTATCTTAATGTTATTAATAATTATAAGAAAGACATTGAGTAATAAAAAGATTGTAATCATATAATTATCATAAAATATTTCTTAATAATAAAGGGATTGCAATAATATGCATATTCATAATATGAGAATCGTATCATCACAGTACTTAGGCCTATCCATGGCCATGAATTGTATTAATTATAATTAGACGGTGGTTAATCCATAAAGCTTGGAAGGTAGGCACGGTGTGATGAGAACTTCAAGTAGTTGGAGTGGCTTTCAGGTTCGTTAGTCCAAGGCTCTCAGTCATATCAACGAACCAACGCATTCGAAGGAGTTGAGATCTCATACAATATTTGTAAGAAACTAGCAAGTGCTAAGTGTATCATTTGAAGGCCAAAATATATTCCAGAGCAAACGAACTCTTCTACCACTTCCAAACGGGATTAACTCAAAAATTTTACCCCTAATATCAATATCTTTTTGGGTGGTGAGAAATATTTCTGGCTAGAATGTCAACGTATTTGACCATATGCGTGGATCTATATCGATTTTCCAAAGGTTTGTGATTAGCCGGGTGTCTTTTGGGACTTGGTAACCACCATGTTGGTGCAGCTTTCGGTCTAATGACGTGTCCGTTCCTGATTCATTCTTTTAACGGCTCGGTTTCCTCCTTTGGTGGATCGGGCCTTTGGGTACTATACAAAATAGTGAGAACACGCTGGGTGTTGGCCGGCGTTAAGTTCCTCCCTCCAATGCTTAAGTCAGGCGAGTAGGTGAGAGCAAAAGTAGAGAAATCCCAATGTATTTTTAATTTGTTTTTTGACAACCAAACTGATTATTAGGTGAACTTTAAGATATATTGAATTGTTTAAAGTCGATTTTGGTTTCTGCTGCTCTTTGTTCGAGTTTCTTGCTGTTACTTCAAGATTCAAGAAATGGGAAATCCATGTACAGTACAAATCCAGTTTTTTTGATTCATGGGACTGATTTACTAGTGGACCTAGTGAAGTTATTTCAGTGTCAATGAGTTTGGGCTGAATTTTTGTCGAGTTGATCTCAGGGTTATTTATTTATTTTATTTTTTTGGTGTTTTCTCTAATTTTGTGTCTGCTTAGCAAAAAATATTGGTCAACCTAAATATGTTTTTAGTTGATTAAGAAAAATAACCTTCATTATGTGTCAAATATTGTTTTACGCTTCTACGTAAATCATTTTCCATCACTTTCACACACCTTCAAGCGGGCTAGTGTAAAAATGCCTCTTATGGGGCATAACTCTCTGAACGGGTCGATCCCATAAGGACCCCTTCTCCATTGCTTGTCCAAATTGTAAGCAATATGGATAGACAATTGCATTGAATTTTAATCTCACCCCCTCTCTTTCTATGCAGCTCATGTTCGTCGTCTCTCTATCTCGCGGACAAAAAACATTTCAACCTAAAACAAACAGGGTCAAGGAAATTTAGTTTCTCAGTTAAGGTCATTGATTAATGCATAAGTCTATATTTGAGTTGATAATCGACTAAAGTTGTCAATATAAAAAACTCTTTTATTGTAATTGGTTATCTACTTACCCTCCAACCTATGTTCGTATGTAATAGCCATGAAAAGAAAAAGAAGTTCAACAGCCTCTGATGCCCAAAATGGCAACAAGGAAGCAGAGGAAGTTGCCAATGAAGGAATTCGAAGCATAACAGATCTCCCAGAACCCATCTTTCTCACAATTCTGCTTCAACTTCCTATGAAGACAATTCTCATTTGCAGGTGCGTATGCAAACCTTGGCTGAATCGTATATCCAATTCCGAATTTGTTAAGTTGTACTCTAGACAAGCACGTGCTTGTCTCATGATTCGTACTAGGGGCGGAGGGTGGGGGGGTCGAGAGGGGTCAAATGCCCCCCCTCACCTCTCAACAAAATTTTTTACCTTTGAAAAAATTTCTCTTGATGCCTTGGTTGCTGACCCTCAGCCACTTATCAAGGGGCAAATTGTTTCTAAGATGATCAAAATTCACGACTCATGGATTCTTCTTGATAGGAAGCTCTATATAAGAAGCTCTATGCATCTATATAAGAAGCTCTATGCATCTATATAAGAAGCTCTATGCATCTATCTTTTGGCACACTCATAGACATAGGAACTCTTTGAATTTATTTTTTCCAGAATTTTTGGTGTTGTAGAAAATTTTCTTCGTTTCGCTTGAACAAAGATATGGCTGGAGGTATTTATAATTCCGCTGCTTATTTAATTTAATAGCATTTTATTTATATTATGCTTACATGTGGTATCAAAGCCTGCCTTTATGCCAATTTGCTCAGCTTTTAGTTTTGGGCAATTCTCCATTGGTTGAATTATGTAAATTTTTTGTGCATAAAATTTGCCTCTGTTTATTTGTTCATTTCACGTACTGTTTTGTCGTGAAATTCTTTGGATAATTGCACACTGTAAAACATGTTTTACCAACACTGTAAAGCTTGTTTTGTAAAATAACAGTAAAGAGGTTAGGCCAATAGGAGTACCTCTCTTTGAAGACAAAACCACAAGAGAACGCATTCTCCCTTCAAAACCCACTCTTTCACTCTCTCTATGGTTCTTTCAACTAAAAGATGATGAAAATGGATGCTAAGGGCAGACAAGGTGTATTTAAAATAGAACAGACACAAAAAAGATAAGCTAAGGTGGCGAAATTAATTGCTCCCAAGCTGTCTTCAAACGTTCACCAATGATCGTTTAGGATCCAATCTCAAACATTCTCTCTCTTACTTCGAACGTTCGACCCACACAGAAAATTATAAAAAGTCCAAAATTTTACTTCTTCCATTTGGAATCAACCCTAACATTCTTGAGTTTTATTAAGGCACAATTAACCCTAATTAATATTTGGGGTGTTACAAAATCTGTTTTTCAATATTTAAGCAGAAACTATCACAATTAGGTTGAAGCATAAACATAAAATGATAACTATGAAAGAAAGAAAAATGGGTTACTTACAATAGTGTGATTTTCGATCAAGAAGAGGAAATGATGAGCTTCTCCCTTGCCAAATAGTGTTGTATTTTATGAGATAGTGAAGTGTAGTAGGTGTTCATGGGTTCCTGGAAGCTTGGGTGTTTGGAGAGGGTTGAGAGAAGGCTTCAGAAGGGTTGATAGGAAGTGAGAAAAGGGGGGAATGGGGGAAAAATTGCAATGGCCAAATGAAGGGGCAGCCAAGCTTGAAAAAAAAGAGCTATCGATTCAATAAAGCGACTTACTCCAAGAACCACTGTTGATACAGTTTTTCGCATGATGATGTGTCGATTCGGGGTTGGTCTGTTCACGTCTTCTCCTGAGATCTGCAAAATAACAAACATTACGTTGGGGGGTGCTTTGACGTTCTCGCTCCGATGCTTAAGTCAGAGGATAGTTTGAATATGAGCAAAGTAATTTTTAGAAGCATAGAATCTACCTTAATAACTGAAGAGGCTGGTATTTATAGAGATTGAAAAGCAATTGGAACAGTTCCTGGTTTGTGCAGGGATCGGTAGTTGAGGAAGATGTGGCCTCGGGCGCATGGACATTTCGGGTTCCACGACCTCCAATCTCGAGCGCACGATCCTTTACAGGTGACATGTTGTTGGAGAAGCTTCGAGTGCACGATCTAGTTATGTATCGTGCGTCGTGTCCCTTAAATCTTGAGTAATCCCGAGATGTTCGCGGGCTCGGGTAGTCAGGTCGGGTGAACCGGTTGGGCCCAAATGATTTTGATGGGCTTGGATAAACTAATATTTTCCCTAACAGTTACCCCTCCAATTCTCTTATGCAAATTTTGTGTGTAAGGGAATTTAGGAATGATCAACCGGCCTTAACTTACCGCGGATTCCAAAACTGCGTCGGGTGCATGTTACCGGGAAGGTTTCGATTTTTCAGTCGTTACTTCACCCGAAGAGTGTCAGTTTGGAGGCCTTTGGAAGTCATCTTTGGAAAAATCCGGCACTTTTTCAAATTCTAAGTTTCAAATTTACTCTCACATTCAAAATCTCGGGTTTCAGGATCTGCTGACGTATGCAATAAGGTGCATTTAATGCAATTCGACGTCGATTCAGCTTTTGAGGCTCGGGTGTGCAAATCTGAGGTAACATTAGATCAAGTTTTGATTGACTTAACTGTGCCTAATGGAGATAAAGCCCAGCTGGCCACCGAGCTCGATGCCTCTCAGACCAAGGAAGGAAGGTGTTCAGTTTTCTGAGCTACCCCAACAGGGAGGATAACTGCCAAGTAGGAAGAATCTCGATCCCGTGAATACCAATGACAACGTTGGGATAGAGATCCATGTATATCTTGCTCATATCTGCTTTCAGGACCAACTAGATGTCGGATCTGCATGTGCTCTTCTTGTATTTCCTGGAGCGGAGCTTTCTGAGATGAAGTATGTTCCTGACCTAGGGGTCGGGATACTCATAAGATTCTAACGACCAATCGGGTTCTCTGTTTTCGGTCGACCTGATTGAACTTCCGGTTTGGCCACGGGCCTGCGTAGTCTCTAGTGCATGCCGACAACAAGTGACTTGATGGGTGTTGACTGAACTGAGTGATTCCCAGAAAGACAAAGAGCATCTTTTACGGAGCTTAATGCATTTCAGGCTCGAAAGATAGTGTTGGCTGCATAATTGTATGCCGCTAAGGTTGAGAAGGAACAAAATGTGGCCAGGAAGCAAGCTGTAATTAAGCTGCACTAGAGTGCTGAAGGCCAACATAAAATATTTCAAAGGAGTTCTTCCTGGTTAGTATAGCTGGTGAGGTGGCATCTGAACTCACCAATTGGGTCAAGAGTTCTTTTCGGATATTCCGGCATGGGGCGAGCGGGCCCCTAACTCCTAGCGTGGTAAATTCGTTCCCGACTTCTGGGCCCTCAACTGATAGTATTAAGAGCAATTGTGAAGAAGAATTGGACAACTTGTAAAATGAATATTTCTCTTTGATGAAATCTAGCTACTGTTAAGACTGATTGAGAGAAAGCTGATCTGGAGAAGGAATAGGGCATAACTGGGAAGAAAGCAGTTCTTCCGGTCACGGAATCGGAGCGTGCATCTGGTACAGTAGAGTCCAAGCGTTCATCCGCAGATGGAAATTCACCTGGGAGTTCCCTTTTGCAATTTTTGTTTTCAAATTTTGGTAAACTTTGAATAACTTTTCCTAGCCCACTTCCTTTGGCTGCGTCTCTTCTGAGGCGTGTGCTTCAAATGAGGATTGCCAAGCAACCGACCGAGGCCATAGCTCGGAAAACCGTTCTTGAAGTTCATATCGAGGACTCTCCCGGGGCTATGCGAGATTCAAACCTTATGAATTTTGCCCAATTTTCACATAGCAGAAGAAACTACAGAGGAACATGTGTCTAGGGGGGAGAGAACTCTGACTCTCCTCGAGAGGTTGATGGGCCATTCATCAATCAATTGCTTCTCGTTGAGTGAAGATTTCCACACAAAAGCGGGAGAATGCTAACAAGGAGAGTGTCATAGCCGGTGAGGCTACAAAAAGGCCTCGGCCCGCCAGGGTCGAACTTGTGCTTGGTTTCATGGGCCAAGTGAAAAGTGTGTTCAACCATCAGGAGTATGAATTTATGGAGGAGCATATATCCACAAGGGATGCTCCTAGTGTAGAGCATGTCCCAAAAGAATCTCTGTTTTATGCCGAGATGAAATCTTTGTTTTCTCAGTCTTTTCGTTTGTTGTCAAGTTGGTTGTGTTGTGGGGGAACTTGAAAGTTCATAAATGTTAATCCCTTGTCGGAGGCTCGAGTGGCCGAGATGCAAGTTGGCACCCAAGGTAGAGCAACTGAAGAAGGATGTCTTTGGCTAGGGACCAAGAACTGAGTGTTCCGGATTGACTGAGAGACTTGGGATCGGGAGCTCAAGGTTAGTTGAAAACAGCGAGTAAAATTGCAAGGCCGACATTTGACTGAGTTGTCTGAGTTATTCCCGAGGGTGTTAATTATTTGACCGAGGTATCTTACAATCCGAGGAAGGTAGCTCGTATATGTGACTGAGTTGTCTTTCAAACCGGTTGTATTTGAATCATTACCAAGGGAGATAATCGAAGTAACTTAATTGTCTTCCCGAACCGGTTGTATTTCAAACCGAGGGAGACAACACTTTAAGTTGAACCGAGTCACCCCCAGTGTTACCGAGGGACATGATTGAAGTGTGTGTTCCGAGCCGGTTGTGTTTCAAATTGAGGGATACAACACTTTGAGTTGAATCGAGTCACCCCCCTGTGTTTTCGACGGACATTATCGGGATGTGTGTTATGAGCCGGTTATGTTTCAAACCAAGAGAGACAACACTTTGAGTTGATCTGGTTTGAGTTGAACCGAGTCACCCCCCATTGTTACTGAGGGACATGATCGAGGTGTGTGTTCTGAGCCGGTTGTGTTTCAAATCGAGGGAGACAACACTTTGAGTTGATCTGGTTTAAGTTGAACCGAGTCACCCCTAATGTTACCAAGGGACATGATCGGGTTTGTTACAGGGGTTGCCTCCCCGTATGGTTTGTTGTAAGCATTTTCTCCCTGTATGGTATGTGTCGGAGCAAGACCTCTGAAATTTGTTAGAACAAATGTACATATATTGAATAATGATTAGTTTGCATACTTGAGTTGATAGACTGATTTTCAAACAACTGTGGTTGTTTCCGTTGCAACACAGAAATAGCACTTTGAAAGCACAATTATTGTTGATTTGATCTGGTTTGAGTTGTACCGAGTCACCCCCCACTGTTACCGAGGGACATGATCGGGGTGTGTCTTCCCGAGCCGGTTACGTTTCAAACCAAGGGAGACAACACTTTGAGTTGATTTGGTTTGAGTTGAACCAAGTCACCCCCTGTGTTACCGTGGGACATGATCGGGGTATGTGTTCCGAGCTGGTTATGTTTCAAACCGAGGGAGACAACACTTTGAGTTGATCTGGTTTGAGTTGATTTGATCTGGTTCAAGGCATATGGTGGCCCAAAGCTTTGGTGCTCGAATCATGCCGAGTCTACTTGAGGCCATGATGAGGCTTTGCTCGGGATTGCCAAGGCTTTTGTGCTCGATGCTTGCTGAGTCTTTGGTGCTCGAGTCATGCCGAGTCAACCTGAGGCATGATGAGACTTTTGTCTTTTTCTCCTCTTGAGCTTTTCAGTGGAGTCCCTGTATTACCACAGCACAAGGAGACGAATAGATCAAAAACATGAGTTTGAAAGTGATGCTTTGAGTGACCATCGATTCTTGTGAGGCTTCTATCTGTCACCGAGAGAGGCGGCATTAAAGCTCCTTTGCATGTTGCGCAAGCTCAAGGTAATGTGGCTTTTTGCTGCTGTAGTGTACCCCCCATCGTTGCGACATAGAATTCAAAAGGGTTTTTTATTTATTTATTTTTTTTGGCCTGGCCATGTTTTGCTCACGAACGGGGCATTTTGTTTTTATCAAAATTTTCTGATCTTGCTTAATAGAGACCTCTGGCTTGAATATTATCTTCACCTGTGTCTAAGCGGAACATATGTATGCATATATGTAGCAGAGTCTAGCTACTAACAATTTATTAATGCGAAGTATGCAAAATTGCACTAAGATTCAATCATGCGACTTGATGTAGTCTTCTATTTCATCTTGCTTCGTTCCCGTTTATGCTAAAATAAGTAATGATGTGTCATCAT
Organism: Alnus glutinosa; assembly: GCF_958979055.1. NCBI lineage: Eukaryota > Viridiplantae > Streptophyta > Magnoliopsida > Fagales > Betulaceae > Alnus > Alnus glutinosa. The sequence continues at coordinate 19,887,041 of NC_084898.1, read as the reverse complement.
TTTTATGTTTTGCAGTGAAGAGCTCATTTTTAATGTCACTGATCAATGCATTAGATACATTCGACTATCTCAAGATTTGATGATTCTTTATGACAAAGATTTGCTAAGAACTGCGTTTCTTGAATTACCAAGTGTTGTGAGTAGGCTAGCGTAAACGAAAATGCAAAGAGTGAACTTATCTCGATATTTTGATGAAGTTGTGCACTGGAGCTCCTCGGAAGATACCCTCGAAATGAGTCCTCAGATTGGATCCTTGGCTCGAATTGGATTCTTGACTCGGAATGCACCCTCGGCTGGAATGGATCATTGACTCGGAATGTACCCTCGGCTCGGAATGGATCATCGGCTCAGATAGGATCCTTGGCTCGGAATGCACCCTTGGCTCGGATAGGATCCTTGTCTCGGAATGAATCCTCGGCTCGGATGGTATCCTTGGCTTGAGTGGTATCCTCGGGTTGGATGGAATCCTCGGCTCGGATTGCACCCTCGACTTCGGAATGCTTCCTTGGCTCGGATGGTATCCTCAACTCAGATGGTATCCTTGGCTCGGATGGAATCTTCTGCTCGGATTGTACCCTCGACTTCAGAATGCATCCTTGGCTCGGATGGTATCCTCGACTCGGATGGTATCTTTAGCTCGGATTGGATCTTCAATTGCTCATATGTGTTGTGTGTTGAAACTTGGACTATTCACTAGGGGTTTTTTTTTTTTTTTTGTTTTGCAGTATAAGCTTGGAATATGAGCTTGGAGTGTGAGCTCGGTTAATAGAGACCTCATATTATGAGAATTAGGTTGGCAACCAATTTAAACATGATGAGAAGTTGAAAACTTATCTCGCATGCCCACAGAGTTGATCACCAATTTGGTGTTTATGAATACAAAATCACAGATCCATAACTGCACATCTACATATTTGGCGAAGGCCAGCATCACTTTGGTGTGGTTGAATGTAGATTTGAGATGTTTCAACGTAGATCTATATAAATCCATTACATACGAGTATAGATATGTTCAGATCTAGATCTGGGCAATAGGATATGTACGATCTAAGGACTGGAGAAGAAGACCCATCAGGCAATATTGGCCGTAATTTTCAGAAATGAAAACTGTCGTTCCAGAGAACGTAGTCACCATTGCGGATTTCGTTTTCGCAAGAAACGATTTGTCGTTCCCACAAACGGTGCCAAACTGTTGATACAGTTTTCCGCATGATGATGTGTCGATCAGGGGTTGGTCTGATCACGTTTTCTCCTGAAATCTGCAAAATAACAAACACTACGTTGGGGGGTGCTCCGACGTTCCCGCTCCGATGCTTAAATTAGAGGATTGCTGGAATATGAGCAGAGTAATTTTATAAGCATAGAATCTACCTTAATAACTGAAGAGACTGGTATTTATAGAGATTGAAGAGCAGTTGGGATAGTTCCCAGTTTGTGCGAGGATCGGTAGTTGAGGAAGCGTGGCCTCGGGCGCACGGACATTTCGGGTTCCACGACCGCCAATCTCGAGTGCACAATCCTTTACAAGTGAAATGTTGTTGGAGAAGCTTCGTGTGCACGATCTAGTTATGTATCGTGCGTCGTGTCCCTTAAATTTCGGGTAATCCCGAGATGTTCGCGGGCTCGGGTGTTACGAGGTACCCTGGTCGGGTGGTCGGGTAGGGTTAACCGGTTGGGCCCAAATGATTTTGATGGACTTGGATAAACTAATATTTTCCCTAACAAATGTTTCTCACCAAGTGTCAAAGGTTAATTTCACATAACATTGGTTATTTCCTTGTTTTAACTTCATAAACCAAAAGGTTAAAGCTATGTAAAGTTGTTGTCATAAACTAAAGGTTAATGCCATGTTTTAGTCTTATAGACCAAGAGTAAATGAGTAAATGACGTGGGTATGTGATGTGGAAGTGTTTTGGTGATTTGACAATTATGTTGATGCTAACATGTCGCAAGGGACAAGTGTTATCTTCCTAGTGGTATTAAGTGACAGTGATGTGGCGGGCCGTTAGTTTTTGGACGGAAAACTTGACTGAGGTACCAATTCGGTATTTTCCTAAAACTGAGGTATTATCTGTGATGTAAATTGAAACTCAGGTACCAAAAAATAAAGTTCTCAAAACTCAAGTATCAATAAGGTATTTAACCCTTAATTTTATTAGGTAAATAAATTATGGCTAGCTCCTAGTATCAAAGGACAAGGATTCTCTACGATTCAAATGAATTGTAGAAGATCAAGTTAGTTTATTTGAGATTATTTGAGAAGTAAAATTATCCTTTTATATTTTTATAGACAAATTTACCTCTCATGTTGGAAATAAATAAAGAATATAGGAAAACTTACGAAGGCAATAAATATGAAATTTAGACTTTAAGGCTCAATCGTAACGATGATATCTTTAAAACATATTTTGTCTACTTTCAAGTGCTAAGGATATAGGACAAAATAGTCCCCAAGATACAATGAATCCCAAAATGTTACTGTACAAGAAAGACCCTTATGGAGAATTGCACAAAAGAAATTTGTAGGAGACAAGAAATAAGCTATATGCTTGTGTGTCCTATTGCAAATGACATCAGAGTCATATTTATAGCGATTTTGGACCTTTAAAATAATGGTCACAAATTTGTAGCCATAAAAAACCCACTTAATGTACACCTTAATAGCATATTTGTAACCAAAAAAAACCTTAAACAATATAGTTAATCTTTTTTATAATCACTAAATCTTTAAATCTGTTTTGTAACCTCCAAATCTTTAAATAAAAATAAATCATTTTCAGGTTTGAGGGGGGACGGGGCTTGCCCCCGAACCCCCTATTTGTTTCTTCGATTTGTTTTTACTTTCTGTCCTTATTGTTTTGGCCCGGTACTGAGCCGTGGGCTGCTGTTGTTTCTTCTCTCTTGGTGTTACTCTGTGAAACCAAGAGGTGAAAGGTAATTTTCTCCAATCCTTATGAGGATTTGGGAGGTTGGGGGTTTCAATCTATTGGTGGGTTGATTTGTGTAAGGTGCCAACAGCCACTTAGTGGAAGGAAAGTATTTTGGCTAGGTTTACAGGTCAATTGTTTTTGAAGCCAGATCTTTGATTTTTCGTCAATATCTGCATGTCACGCGCCCTTCCAAGATGTTAATCGTTGTCCCTCACCTCTATCACACAAAGGCGTGTTTTCCTTGACCGTACGTGTAAGCAAGCGCACATCACTCGCCGGCGCGTGTTGGCTCCATCATCTCCTCCAGTTCGTGGTTGGAGGTTCCCAAGAGTTTTCATGGTTGTTCTGATGGTTGGTGGTCTTCTGGTGCCGGCGTGTGGTATACGCACGCCATCATTGGCGACTCTCTGTGATCATTTTAGCCGGCCAATGTTTTTTTTGTTATTGTTATAGTTTTTTAAGTTTGTGTTATGTTGTTACCCTTGCGACCTGCCATGGTAGATTTTAGATCTAAACTAGATTGTAATACCTGTTTTTATATCAGAATTTGCACTCTCTTATCTTTTATAGTGGAATTCATGTGTAAAGAGAGGCTTGTATTGTTTGTCCATCTGCTTAGGCAATTGCTCCCCAAATCAGGATTCAATCATGGACTTTGTTTTTAGGAGTCTTTGTACCCCTAATCATTACCTCTGGCCCTTTAGATCTCATATTATAATAAAGGTTTTTCATTGTTTCAAAAAAAAAAGTCATAATTATTTGAAATAAATACTTTTATTTATTTATTAAATAAATTTAACATCTCATCCATACAAAGGTACAATCAAGTTGAACCACTCACGTGAGTGAGGGTGTTGGTTTGGAATCACCTCCTTGAGAAATTTGGATTTTACATGCTTGCACAACTTTTATACAACTCTAACTAATTATTTTTTATGATTAACCATTGGATTTGTTTTCCTACATGTGAGTCTTAAATATTCAATGGTTGATTTTAAGAAAAAATTATTAGAATTGTGCAAGAAACATTACTCATTTCATAAAGGTACGTAAGAGCACTTTCAATAGATTATGTGTCTCATTTTTTAAGCTAATTGTGCTTTATCAGCAAAATCTAGACCGCTTTACCTTTGATTCATCTCCGCATCTACATCTGCATCTGCATCTCCATCTCCATCTCCATTTCCATGCACTTTTTGTAAAAATATGAGTAAATGCAACGTTGCCGTATGGCATTGAAATTGGAAGTCAGTGTAAGGCCTCAAGAATAACATTTAGAACATTAGCAACTGCTCTTTTAAACTTTTGTTCAATTTAAAAAATTAAATCACTTTTCTTCAATTTAGCTCGCAAGGTACCCCCTCCTCAAAGGTGGCAGCCTCCCATCCCAAAAGTCCCAAACTCTTTTTTTTTTTTTTTTTATTCTTTTTTTATTATTATTTAAAATAATATTTTAAGTTTTTAATTTTTAATATTTATTTTTCTTAAGAGTGACATTTGTCGAGTTTTTATTAAAACTTATGTGGCAAAATAATGGATTCTGTTAAGTTTGTAGACGGAAAACAATTTTATGGAGTAATTTGTAATTTTCGCCTATCACAAGGACCTTACAATTATATTATATACCACATGAAATGATTTATAATTTAAGCAAACCACAAGAATCAATAGTTTAATTTTCCCAATTTTAAATTCCAATTTTCCGATCTTTTTTAACTGGCGAGAATTAAATGATAAATGACTAGAAGTGGGACACGTTTATTTCTTGTTATTTGGGTTGGGACCGTTGGATAGTGATTCTGTTGGTCGGCACCAACAATGTCTTAAGAAAAAATTACAATTTAGCCCCCTAAACTACCAGTCGTTTTACAGATAGCTCCCCGAACTACCAACGCTTGGACTCTAGCCTCCAAACTATCAAAACATTTGAAAATGCACATTTTGGCGAAATACGCCCATAATACCCATGCCACATGTCGTTTTTCAATTAAAAAATTAATAAAATTTAAATTTAATACTAAAAAAAAAAAACTAAAAATTGCATTAAGAAGCTTAAAAAATATTTTTAGTATATAAAAAGTTGTGGAAAAAAAAATTGATATGTTTTGTAAAAACCTCAAAAAATACTTATTTAACTTTTTTGTTCTTAAAAAAAAAATAAAAAAAAAAAAAGCCAAAATGCAGTTTTGAAAAAAAAAATATTAAAATAAAGTTTTTTTTTTTTTCTCAAAAACCATTTTTATTTTTTATTATAAAAGTTCTATTTCCAAACAAGGGCGAAGCTACGTAGATGGAGTAATTTGTAATTTTCACCTATCACAAGGACCTTACAATTATATTCTATACCATATGAAGTGATTTGTAATTTAAGTTAACCACAAGAATCAATAGTTTAATTTTCCCAATTTTAAATTCCAATATTCCAGTCTTTTTTAACTGGCGAGAATTAAATGATAAATGACTAGAAGTGGGACACGTTTATTTCTTGTTATTTGGGTTGGGACCGTTGGATAATGATTCTGTTGGCCGGCACCATCAATGTCTTAAGGGAAAATTACAATTTAGCTCCCTAAACTACCAATCGTTTTACAGTTAGCCCTCTCAAACTACCAACACTTGGACTCTAGCGCCCAAACTATCAAAACGTTTGAAAAATGCCCATTTTGGAGAAATATGCCCATAATACCCATGCCACATGTCGTTTTTCAATTAAAAAAATAATAAAATTTAAATTTAATACTTATAAAAAAAAGAAACTACAAATTGCATTAACAAGCTTAAAAAATATTTTTAGTATATAAAAAGTCCTGGAAAAAAAAATTATGTTTTGTAAAAACCTCAAAAAGTACTTATTTAACTTTTTTGTTCTTTAAAAAAAGCCAAAACCCACTTTTGAAAAAAAAAAATTTAAATAATTTTTTTTCTCAAAAACTATTTTTTTTTATTATAAAAATTCTATTTCCAAACAAGGGCGAAGCTATGTAGATGAGTGGGGGACCGTGACAACCCCAAAGTTGTATAAAAACTCATAAACAGCCGTAAAAAAAATAATAAATAAATAAATAATTAATTAACTAAATGTATTGGACCCCAAACATTTCTTTCCCTTCGATGACTTTTTTTCGAATAATTCTACATGTATATTAAGTGTCCATCAAATATTTTTTGATTTGGTTTTTAAAATTATTATTAGATGTGTGATTGATCAAATAACGATTTTAATTAAATAGTAATTTTAAAAGTCATTTTATTTTTTATGGATACTTTATGGGCTCTTAATGTACACATAAAATTACTCAATTCGTTTTCTTAATTCAATGCACCAAAAAAAAAAAAAAAAAAAAACCACAAAAATATAGAAGGCTATTTGCCTACTGACACGTTTTTCTCTGTTGGCGCTTAGTTTCCTGCACCCAACTTTCCGTGCTTATTTCTTGCCATCGCTACCCCAAAAGTAACTCCATCGTTTTTCCATCTCTCTCTCTTTCATGGTGACAGATTTCTGAGACAGGTATTTTCTCTCATTTATGTTATCTCAACCTATTTCTTATTGCATCTCGATCTATCTATATTCATAGTTTCAAACCTCAAGTGAATTTCTTTTTTTCATTTTTTTTTATTTTTTGTTCATTCATGCATGGTTGAATGAGAAGGCAATGAAAATGTCTTAACGTTATTGTTTTTTAAATGCACTTGAAATTAATTTCCTTTTCGGCATAACAAAAAGGAAAAAGAGGGGAAAGTAGTAAATATTTCATTTTTTTCGTTGTTTTCTAAAGGGGAAACTTCACTTTTACTCACTGAAATGTCACTCTGCAATTTTTCTTCAAAGTTCAAAAGCTATCAATTTGGTATATTGAATTTTAAAAAATTTGCAATATCACCTTTTGTTAAGATTTTTCGTCAAATCCTAACGGAACGGTGAAAAATTTTCAAAATACCTTTTTTTTAAAAAGAAAATAATAATAAAAAAAATAATTATATTTTAAGGATAATTTTATAAAGTTTATGAGGTATAAGGATTATTTTACTCTTTTACGATTTGATTTAACTTCAAACCCTAATGAGAGGGGGGAGATTGAAAAAATTATGAAAATTAGATACACTAAATTCAGAGTTTTTAAATTTTGAAAGACAACTGCAAAAAAATGATACAAGTTAAGGGGTTAAGTGAATTTTTTTTTTTTTTTTTGAAAAAAAATAAAATTACCTTTATGTTCTGTTTGGTTTATGAGAAAATGTATTAGTGAAAAAGGGAACTTGGTTACTGGGGTTTTGAGTTTCTCTTTTCTTTTTTTATTGTATTTTTTAATTTGTTTTTTGATAACCAAACTGATTATTAGGTAGCTTTAAGATATATTGAATTGTTTAAAGTTGATTTTGGTTTCTACTGCTCTGTGTTCGAGTTTCTTGCTGTTACTTCATGATTCTAGAAATGGGAACTCCATGCAAAGTACAAATCAAGTTTTTTTGATTCATGGGATTGATTTACTAGTGGACCTAGTTAAGTTATTTCAGTGTAAATGAGTTTGAGCTGAATTTTTGTAGAGTTGATCTCAAGGTTAATTTTTATTTTTGGATGTAAAATATTTTATGAAAAATGTTTTCTCTAATATTGAGTGTCTGCCTAGCGTAAAATATTGGTTAACCTAAATATGTTTTTAGTTGATTAAGAAAAATAACCTTCATTATGTGTCAAATGTTTTACACTTCTAAGTACATCATTTTCCGTCACTTTCTCACACCTTCAAGCGGACTAGTATCAGAGTACCTCTTATGGGGCATAACTCTCTAAACGGGTGGATCCCATGAGGGCCATTTCTCAATTGCCTACCCATATTGGGTGACATATGGGCAGACAATTGCATTGAATTTTAATTTCACCTCCACTCTTCCTCTACAGCTCATGTTCATCATCTCTCTCTGTCTCGCGGACAGAAAACAATTTACGCTGAAACAAACGAGGTTGAGGAAATTTAGTTTCTCAGTTAAGGTCGTTGATTAATGCATTAGTCTATATTTGGGTAGATAATCGATTAAAATTGTCAATATAAAAAACTCTTTTAGTGTAATTTGTTATCTACTTACCCTCCAACCTATGTTCGTATGTAATAGCCATGAAAAGAAAAAGAAGTTCAACAGCCTCTGATGCCCAAAATGGCGACAAGGACGCAGAGGAAGTTGCCAATGAAGGAATTCGAAGCATAACAGATCTCCCAGAACCCGTCTTTCTCACAATTCTGCTTCAACTTCCCATGAAGACAATTCTCATTTGCAGGTGTGTATGCAAACCTTGGCGCAATCATATATCCAGTTCCAAATTTGCTAAGTTGTACTCTAGAAAAGCACGTGCTTGTCTCCTGATTCGAACCAATGATCCTAAACGTGTTTCAAGAACCATCCACCTTGTTGAGCTTGAACATGAAAATTTCGATCTGGGGTGTTTATTTTGTGATGCCGGTTGCCCTCAGTGTGACCTTCATGTAAACATGGAACTTGACACCAAAGTTAAGCTTCCATTACGTGATGCCAAGATGGTACTCAACAGCAGAGATGATGTCACTTCCAGTGTGAAGCTTAATCCTAAAGTTGGAGTAAGCAAGAAAAAGTGTTTCATTGCCTCAAAAAACCCCAAAGACCACAAGTTTGGCTTAGTGAACCCGTGTGAAAGGGTTGCTTTGCTTGTCTGAACCCAAACAAAACAACCCTGTTGTTGTGTGCAATCCAATGACTGGAGAATTTATCAAACTTCCAGAAGCAAGCAAGGTTGAGAAACCTAGAGAAAAGATTGATTCTTGTCTGGGCTTCAGTCCAAGAACTAAACAATATAAGGTGATAAGAATTTTCACTCAACAGATTTGTGATCCCATTAGTGGGAGGAAAGTGTATGACGATAAGGTGGCTGAGATACACACACTTGGGACTAGATCGTGGAGAAGTGTGGCATGTGCTCCCTTCATGCTATATGGAATAAAATTTCCCACCTACCTTAATGGAGCAGTTCATTGGTTTCGTCCTGATTTCACGAAGGCGGATTCCAAAATTGTTTATTTTGACGTTTATAACGAGCAATTCCAATTAATTCCAGCTCCCCCAGATAAGTATAATAGATATGGTGGTAAGAATATAAATCTCATAAGCATGGGTGTTTTAAATGGTCATCTCTGCATATGTGATGCTGCTGAGTTTGGCCGTGTTTGCATATGGGCGATGAAGAAGCATGGGGTCCGAGAATCTTGGAGTAAAGTGTTTTCTATTGATACTGAGACTGAACAACGATGGCCTCAAGGTTTATATCATCCATTGAAGAAGTTTAAGAATGGAGCAATACTGATGTACCATGCTCGCAACTGCCTGCTCTATTATGACCCTTCAAGAAAAGAACACAAGTATTTTAAGATTCGTGGAAGTGAATCAAGCTTTGAGGCAGTTGTTTGTATTCCAAGCTTCAGTTCGCTCAAGGATGCTGTGATGGGAGACAATGTAGAGGTGCTGAATGTCAAATCAAGGTAAAATTTTGCTGTTTTGCATTGCATGCATATCTGCTTTATTCAACATCGATAATGACATGATATGTTAAACTTTAAGCTGCATTTTTTTTTTTTTTTTTTTCTGATTTTGTATGACTGAGAGGGTTTAGGAACATTGTTGCATTGGTGGAGGTTTGCTATGGAGACATGGGAAAGATATCCAATCTGCAATTTTCATAAATGTTGCATGTGATATGTTTTAGTTTTTGGAGTGGAGACTAGTTGGTGTTGCTTCCATGCTCTTAAGCTTTAGCTTAAGCTTATCTGTTAAACAATAATTTGTTTGTTTTAGTTTATTTTACAGAGGATCATTCAGGCCCTCTATGTTCTTCTAACACAACTTACAGGTACGGTGTGCAAAATTCGAGCTGCGAGAAGAGTCAAATCTCTCATTTTGGTGGAAGAAATTAGCGATCTGGCGTCGGATTTTTATACTTCGTCTGAGGAAAGCTGCTGAATTTGTTCAATGTCATGGAGTTTAGAAAACAACCTTAGAATAACCAGCTTTTGGTCTGAGGTTGTTATTTTGGGCACCTTTCATTAATGTTTTGGGTAGTTTACCTCCTGAAGGTTTTGTATACTGCATCCAAGGTTTGGTCAGTTGGCTCTATGCAAAAGGTTCTCTTTTGTTAATCAATGACTTCTTTTAAAAGTTGCATGTTTTCCATGCTCTGAAGCTTAACTTTTTCCTATAGTTAAGCTTAGTTTTGAAATTCAGTTCAAGGGTATAGACAAAATGCTTTTGTAATTTTGTGACAGTGAGCTGTTGTCTGAACTTTGAATGTTTTTGTAAATTTGTTCAATGGATTCTGCTGGCTATGCTGTAAGACATATATTTACTAAGTGCTGTAAGACATATAATATGTATGTACGCTGACGACAATCAGATGTACGTAGTTGCTTCTTTTGTACCATGTATCTTGAAATGTGTATACAGACATTTGAAGCCTATTTAGGGTGTGTTTGGAAGACTGAGGGACAAAATCGTCTTTAAATTCCCACTACCCAAACGTAAGTCTCTACCTTTGAGAAGAAAAACAATCAATTTCAAGGAGGATTTGACATCTGCTATTAATTAAACTTCTAACTTCCAATTCCAATGCCTTACGGCAACGCTGCATTTACTCCTATTTTTACAGAAAGTACATAAAGATGGCCGGCCGGAGATGGAGATGCAGATGCAGATGAATGAAAGGTAAAGCGGTCTACATTTTGCTGATAAAGCACAATTAGCTTAAAAGAGGAGATAATTCATTGAGAGTGCTATACGTACCTTCGATCATGAAAATGCACGTTGCATGTAGAATCTGAATTTCTCAAGGAGGTGGTTCCAAAAGAGATTAAATATATTATTTAAGGTTTTTTGTGGTTACTTAAATGTATTATTGAAGGGGTTTTTGGTGGTTACAAATTTGTGACCATTATTTCAATGGTCAAAAATCACTATAAATATGATTTTTTATTTAAAGCGGCGTAGGCTTCCCATTATTTCAAGCTAGACACAGAAGCATATAGCTTATTTCTTGTCTCTTACAAATTTATTTTTTGTCCAATTCTCCATGAGGGTGTTTTTTGTTATTCTAGAAAGTTCTATTTTAAAGTAACATTTTGGATTTCATTGTATTCTAGAGACTATTCTGTCATGAGTAGCGATAGGTAAACAACAAAGTTGCACAAAAATCTTTTCCCATTCTGCCCTATACCCTTAGCACTTGAAAGGAAACAAAATACGTTCTAAAGATATTGTCATTACTATTGAGCCTTATAGTCTAAATTTCATATATATTTTTTGCCTTTGTAAGTTTTCCTATATTCTTTATTTATTTTCAACATGAGATGAGGATCATATGAATCGTATCGATGAGACCAATCTTGTGACGACCCGTTTTTTTTTTTTTTTTTTTTATACAAACATAAAACGAGTCATCGCAGTGGCACGACTACGTGTCGCTCAGCCAACATATGGCACATGCCCCATAACATGTACCTGATAATCAAAGTATAACATACATCTATCTATGCAGCGGAAAACATAAATCTGAATAGCGGAAATTACAACTTATACATCTATCACAAATTAATTACAACAAAGAGCCATTTAACATCTATCTGTATGAGTCTTATTAACACATTATTTACAAAACTACTATAGCTTTACAAAGAATATGTGACACAAACATCACAAGCTATACCAATCCTATAAAATAGTGGACAACCCGTGGTCCGACAATTATAACCGTCGCGGTGAGCTTCAGTCATATTATCCCAAGCACACTGCTACCGACCCATCGACTATACCGTAGTACCTGCAGCCAAAGAAACATCATCTACACGGTTGTGGTGGTATCCACATCCGCATAGGTGAAATTATGAGTTCACCGCCTTAGTATACCTCATACTAAGACCTCAGTGGTATAAGACTAACTGAGTTTTCACAAAGAACCAACCTCTATTTATTTTTTAGTCGTGCGAGCACTATATTAGCCACAATTTACCAACAGCTAATGCAGTAAACACCGACTATTTAGAAAACATTTAAAACATACTATATAGCTGTGAACATATGTAGAAGTTCCAATCTACCGCTTGGAAGATTCTACATATAGACTCCTCTATAATAATACTTTTCACCGGTCGCTTGGACATATGTGCACACGATCACTCCATCACAGATATCGCGTATACACATAAGTCTTAAGCAAAGAACATGGCATCTTACTCTTCCGTACTAGGACAACATCCGTCAACAAAACACTCGCAACACCATCTCTAATCGTATTTCAGCTTCGTGCCTTGACGCCAGTAGATCATGAGAGCACTAGAGCTAAACTCAATCATGCTAACACGTCTTTCCTGGAGAACAAGAACAGTCAACCTTCCTATTCATAGACATGCCATTACTCGCACCTGGGCAATCATGTATCCATGTACTTTCAAGTTCAATGTATGATATTAACACATGACTATCCGATAGAAATATACATAAGCGCTTTTCATTTAAGACACTTATGCATACCAACACGTCTAGTAAAATCTACTCATAACATAAAAACATCACTCATTAAACAATGCTATACATGATATGCATGACTGGGTCTACTGGGGCTTCGGTCCCCCACGATGCTGATAACTGCTGTTTTACTGTGTATCCTGTTCCTTTACTGCTGTACTACTGTTGATGTATGCTCTATACTACATGCTCAATGTTTCGTGCTTGACCAGTATATATTTCACTACTGTATCATGCTCAAATCATGCAGTTGTTAAATCACGTAATCTTAACACTAAACAAATCCAACATTTTATCCAACACTTTGAAATCATTCAAAACATATTCTCTTCAAAAAAAACTGAACAGTTTCAACATGACATGTTCTCAAACAATTTGCATAATTTAAATCTCAACCGCAAAACATACTCAAATACTTTAAATCAATTAACATCTTTCACTCATGCATCAATTCTTAAACATCATTGATAATATTTGAACATAATCGAAACTAATCAAATCATCTCAAAACATACATTTCATCATATGGTTGGTTCGGTTTCATAAACAATATATATATTTTTATCAAACCAATACATATAAAAATATATTTTCTCAGTGAGTGGAATACCCACCTTGGCTGCATTAGACTCCTGACTCGAACTTCCACTGGATTCCAATTACTCGAACTCTACATTGGAGAACCCATTGAAGTCTCCAATTATAACACGATCCTGCAAACATTGGTAGCATTAGACTATGCTATTAAACCTAAATCCTATGACACATAAACTACCCGCGTGCTCACACGTCACATCACTCGCTTCTAAAGCTCGCTATGTATCCTAAACTATTTTTAGGCTAATCATTGGTTATAGGTTCTTATTATATCTTGCTTATTAATTAGGAGATGTATTTACTATTTTATTTGCCTACATATTATTATTACATCACATTACCATTGTGAATCCATTAATGGTTTGTTGCTTATTTACTAAGTTAACAATATGTATTTAACATGTATGCATGCATATGTATATATGTACATATGTACTTAAACCTAGTCCATTAATACACTAAATTACTTAGTGTACATAGATAAGTAAATTGGATACCAAGTTACCTTACTATCATTATTAGACATTAGCTTATGGTTTGTTTATCCATTTAAGCTAAGTGTATTCGGCCCACATACATATATATATATATATATATATATATGTACATATATGTATAGAATGCTTATTAAGCTACGCATAATATCATAACACACTTAGGTGGTTATAATACATAGATAAGCACATTAATTATTTAATTACATTATTGAATAGATTCGAAGCCTATTTATGTATTTCCATAATATTACTAACTTACATTTGATGTCTTAAAGTTATTTGGATAATTTACAACTCTTTCTTCTTTTTCTTGTCTTAACCACTATACTTAACAATTACTAACCACCTACGTAATCTAGGTTATAGGAGTTAAACGGTTTAATGGGTTATTGACCTAATTAGACTGAACTATAAATCCCACATTTTGTTTTGCTTTCTACCTTAACATTGGTACATTTATCCATTAACTCATTCCAACCTAGAAGCTTAGCGATTTATACCTTAAAGGCTATCTTAGTATCTTTAATTATGTTAGACTAAAGTCCTACGGTCCATTTATTTAACCGTTTTACCAATTCATTGATTTATTCATTCTTTATATACACTAATGTACTTTATTTACTTATTTGTAACTTCTATCCCTTTACAATTGTTTGCTTTTATGCATTACTCCCTCCAATTTCCATTAACATAATTTCCCTAAACAACACGCTTGGAAAAACCACTCAACCATTAATAATCCTTATTCATAGGATCTATTAACACAACTTATTCACTTAGCCTTAAATCCCCCAAATCAGCCCTAATATAAAACACCACTAAAATGCACATCCGTAGAATTAAATCTCAACCAACACAAGTAAATCCTCCACAACAAATATTACCTATCCCGTTATCTCTAACATAGACAAACACCAAACCTTAAGGAACCCATCAACATTGATTATAAAATATAAATTCCAACAATAGCCCAATATTTCCTAAATAGGAAATCCACATCAAATTTACAAATCCAATACCCCAAAATCCCTCTCAATGTATATTCAAACTTCATATGGTTAACACCAAACCCAATCAGAATCTTAACAACTAAAACACAAACTAAATCAAATCCAAAAATTAACATAAAAATGTAAATCAACAAACCAAAACCAGATTCTGCAACCTTAATAGAAAACCCATAATTCAAGTAATATCAACCGGAATCCATCCCCAAACTCAAGGAAAGCTTACCAAAATCCGAAACCCATTTCATAATGACAAATACCCATTCGGTCCATCCACATAAAAACCCAATCTTCACAAACATAACCCTAAATTCAGATTTAACAAAAGCCATAGCAATCTACCAAATTTCTTCCCAAAACTTAACCCAATTCTGAAAATCATCAATTAACCGTTCAGTTATTATATCAAAATCCCTAAAATACACGTAAATGATCAAACCTCAAAATCACCCCACCAAAATACACATAACACCAAAACAGGAAAGAACTACGCTCACAACAACTTTCCAAATCAGCCAACAATCTAGAAAAACACCCAAATGGCCACTGCCAACACACAACCCTTACGGCTACACAATCAACCGGCCAAAATCCACAACCCGGAAACCACGCGAGTTCAACAAACCCATTAATCCCAAATCAATTTACAATAACCCAAATTATCACATAATAATCTTAAAATGAAACTACTAAAATTGTAAGGATTTCTTTTCAGAAAACTACCGGAGATATCGCCGGAATAGTCGCCGGAAAACGCCATGGAGAACCGGGTCTCCACATGGGTTCAGCGGGTCACTGGGTTGCAGTCACGGGTTGTACCGGTTCTGGGTCACGGATCTACAGGGATAGGCCGGAAAACACCCACTGGACCGCCGGAAATTCGCCGGAAAAACCAGCCTTCAAGCCGTCGGGTTCTGGGTTGCTCGGGTCGCACGGGTTTGAGCTCACGGGTCGCTGGTCTAGGCTACGGGTCTTCGTGGTTCGGCTCCTAGGTTCCGCCGGAGCTCCTCCATCGCCGAATTCCAGTCTCGGCTGCCGATCATGGAGGATCGGGTCCTCACCTCACGGATCCTCTCTTCCCCGTCACTCTCTCACTCTCAATCTCACTCTCTCAACTCTCACATCTCGCGGTTTGTCGTGGGTAGAAGAAGAAAGGGGGAAGGCAGTGCAGGAGAAGAGAAGAGGAAAGAAAAGAGAAGAGAGGAAAGGTTCGGGTGATTAGAACAGAGAAGAAGGCAGAAGAATAGAAGAAGAAAGAAGAAAGAAGAAGAATAACGGGGGGCGGGGGGGGGGTAGTGCGTGAACCAAGGGAGAAGGGAAAATTACTAAAATGCCACTCACCTATATATATGTATATTTATTTATTTATTTTCTTTTACTTTTCTATTTATTAATTGCAACATTTCCTATTTAATTTTTTTCTTGGTCTTTAGAAATCTTTTGATACCGCATTTGAATCCTCTCTAGTCAACTAGAGAGGATCCGGTTAGTGTTATTTGAAGAGTAAATTTGTCTATAAAAATGTGAAATGATGATTTTACCCTTTCAAATAAAACTAAATAAATCCTCTCCAATTCAATTGAACTAGAGAGGGTCATTTTCCTTTGATACTAGGAGATAGCCATAATTTCTTTACCTAATAAGTGGGCCTAAAATAAAACTAACTCGATCCATAATTTCTTTACCTAATAAGTGGGGCTAAAGCTATAATAGGTAGCCGGCAACTACTCTAAGAATGAAATTGAAAAGCTGGAACAGAATGACACGCCACGTCGCCATCTATATTTTCTATCCCAATCAGTCGACCCACAACATTTTTTTTGTTTTCATAACTCTCATTGGAATTTTTTAATATTTTCATATGAAGCAGTATCAGATGAGGCACTCTTGTCTGCAATCCGAGTGGATTTTGTTAATATTTTTTCATGGAATTCTTCTTTTGTTTATGAGCCCAAGTTTGAAATCTGCAAGAATTCCCGCTTCTGAAGATGGGACGACGTCGTCTGATCGCTTGGCGTTACTTGACTTCAAGAGTCGGATTAATGAAGACCCACTTCAAATCATGAGCTCATGGAATGACTCCACCCATTTCTGCAACTGGTTTGGTGTTACATGCAGCCTTTTCAGTTCCAGTAAAAGAGTCATGGTTTTGAACCTGGAAGCTCAAAGATTGGCTGGCTCTATAACACCTTCTATTGGAAATCTTACTTACCTTACTAGAATCAACCTGAGAAACAACAGCATCTATGGTGAAATTCCTCAACAACTGGGAAGCCTACGCCGCCTGCAGCATCTCAACCTGAGTTTCAATTCCTTTGGTGGGAATCTTCCGACTAATCTAAGTCACTGTACAGAACTTACAGTGCTTGATGCTGGTGTCAACAAGCTTGTTGGGCAGATTCCAGAGCAGTTCAGTTCCTTGTCAAAGTTGGTTTACCTGCAACTTGGTGGGAACAACCTTACAGGAACAATCCCGGCGTGGATAGGAAACTTTTCTTCTTTGCATGTTCTTTCCCTTCTCCTGAACAATCTACAAGGTAGTATACCTTGTGAGCTTGGCCGTCTATCAGGTTTGGGATATTTTCAACTTTATGGGAATAATCTGTCTGGTACTATCCCTCCTCTTATTTATAATATATCTTCCATATACTTTTTCTCTGTTACTCAAAACCACCTGCATGGAAACCTTCCACCGGATGTTGGCCTTACTCTTCCTAACCTTAAAATATTTGCCGGCGGTGTTAATAGTTTCACAGGACCTATTCCCGTGTCATTGTCAAATGCTTCTGGACTTCAGTTGCTTGACTTCGCTGAAAATGGTCTCACTGGCATGGTGCCTCAAAATCTAGCAAGTTTGCGTGGCTTGGTTAGACTTAATTTCGATAACAATAATCTTGGAAATGGGAAAGTTGATGGCCTGAATTTTCTCAGTTTTTTGGCTAACTGTACTAGTTTGAAGGTCTTGGGTCTTGGTTATAATCGATTTGGTGGAGTATTGCCCAGCTCCATAGCCAATCTTTCCTCCCAGCTGAATATTCTTACTTTGGGTTCTAATATGATATATGGAGGCATCCCCGCTGGGATTGGGAACCTTGTTAACTTGACCCTTCTGGGATTAGAAGGTAACTATTTGGGTGGTCCTCTCCCCGATACTATTGGGAAGCTCCAACAGTTACAGGGACTACATCTGCACTATAACAAATTTTCAGGGCTGATCCCTTCCTCCTTGAGTAACTTAACTAAATTGACAAAGCTCTTTTTGGAGGAAAACAAATTGGAGGGAAGTATACCCCCAAGCCTAGGAAACTGCCAAAATTTACTTCAACTAAACCTTTCTAGTAACAATCTCAATGGTACCATACCAAAAGAGGTTATTGGCCTTTCTTCATTATCGATTTCTTTGGTCATGTCTCATAATTCTTTGACAGGTACACTACCATTTGAAGTGGGTAACTTAAAAAATCTTGGGGAGTTAGATCTTTCGGAGAATAAATTATCAGGTGAAATTCCTACTTTCCTTGGAAGTTGTACTAGTTTGGAACGTTTACATTTGGAGGGTAATTCATTTGAAGGAGCAATCCCTCCATCACTGGAGACACTAAGAGGTTTAGAAGAAATGGATCTTTCGCGCAATAACTTGTCTGGACAGATTCCAGAATTTCTCAGCAAATTCTTGTCACTTAAGCATCTCAATCTTTCTCATAATCATCTCAAGGGGAAAGTGCCAAGTGACGGGATTTTTTCGAATGTAAGCGCAATCTCAATCTTTGGAAATGACAAGCTATGTGGTGGTGTCCCAGAATTAGTTTTACCAAAATGCTACAGAAAGAGTCCACGTTTATCCATGAAACGCCTTGCACTCAAAGTAGTAATTCTTGTTGCTAGCATAGTTATATTTGTACTTATTTTATTGTGTTTATTCCTCAAATGTTCTATGGTTAAAAACTGGAGAAAGAGACCTTTGGCCGCATCTTCCTTAAAGGATGGCCAATTACCCTGTATAACTTATGCAGAACTCCAAGCATCAACTAATGGTTTCTCTGTAGACAATTTGATTGGTTCTGGAAGTTTTGGTTCTGTATACAAAGGAGTTCTTTCTAGCAATGGAGTAATTGTTGCAATTAAAGTGTTAAACCTTCAACAGCGAGGAGCTTCTAAGAGTTTCATTGATGAATGCAATGTTTTGAGAAGTTTACGCCATCGTAATCTCCTTAAGATTATCACTGTTTGCTCAAGCATTGATCATCAAGGGAACAACTTTAAGAGTCTAGTTTTTGAGTTCATGTCTAATGGAAGCCTAGACCAGTGGCTGCATCCTATAGAGGATGAGCAACATCAATGCAAGAGTTTGAGCTTTATTCAGAGACTGAACATAGCCATGGATGTTGCTTATGCATTGGCATATCTCCATCTCCAATGCCAAATGCCGATTGTTCACTGTGATGTAAAGCCAAGCAATGTCCTCCTCAATGAAGATATGGTAGCCCATGTCGGTGACTTTGGATTAGCAAAGTTCGTAATTGAAGCATCGCATAATCCTTCTAAAAATCAAAGTATGTCAGACTTGTCAATTGCGCTGAAGGGTTCTATCGGATACATTCCTCCAGGTATGTTTTCAACAAGAGCTCAAGCCTAATTTTGATAAGTCCAAGTCTGATTTTTAGGTCCATATATATATGTGTGTGTGTGGGCGCGTACGTTCGTGCATGTGTGTGTAAGTATATATAAATATACACTATAAATTCTTAAGTTTAGAAGAAGACTATCTTAGTGATCATGTATTAATAAATTACAGAGTATGGGATGGGTGGCCAAGTTTCTGTGCTTGGAGATATTTATAGCTATGGGGTACTCTTGTTGGAGATGTTCACTGGGAAAAGACCTACTGATGACTTGTTCAAAAATGGCTTGAGCATTCACAAGTTCACTGCAATGGCTTTGCCAGAATGTGTCATGGATATAGTGGACTCGTCAATGCCCTTTGAAGAAGATGTTGATGATGAGACAAATAACGATGACAATGAAAAAGTTAATCCTCATTTCAATGCCAGAAGCAAAGTGGAGGATTGTTTGGTCTCAGTGTTGTAGATTGGACTGTTGTGCTCTGCAACATCACCTCATGAGCGGATGCCCACAAATGACGTTGTCAACAAACTGAGCGCAATTAGAGACGCATTTCTTAAATTTAAGAAGGGGAACAGAAGAAAAATGAGCTAGCTAGGTAAGCTAACTTATTTATTTGATCGATCAATTGCCATTCATATCATAATAAAAATAAAAATAAAAAAGCCAAAAAAAAAAGGAGCATCAAGACTACATGTTGCTTACAGTTTACGTTTCTAGAATAAAAGGGTATATAACCACTCCGGAGACTCCATTTGTCCTGCAATTTTGTTGATCAGTTAGTTTGTCATGTTTGAGATAGCTTTTGAAAAAAAAAAAAATGTTTTTCTTCATATTCAAAGGGGAGATACAATTTTTATCATATTCAAAATAGTAATCTCAGTTTTTACATGGTAATTATATCTTAATTCTAGTCTCTTTTTCTTTTTTCTTTTTGTTGACAGTATAATTCTTGTCTTTTAATAAGATTCATTATGTGCCAAACTTGAATTGCCATTATAAACCGATATATCTATATATATATATATATATATATATATAGAGAGAGAGAGAGAGAGAGAGAGAGAGAGAGAGAGAGAGATATTTTGTTATTTGTGATATTTTGTTGTTGGTTAATAGTTATGAGAATCCTGCCAAGAATATAACCGCAAACCGTCAGTAAATAGTTCACTGGATTAGAGTAATGAGCTTAGATGTGTGGGACATTGATATTGGGCCTAGGTAGTTTATTAAAAATGAGATGATTTTTGCACATCTCTTGTACATCTTTTGTACATTACTTTTCTAAATTAATTGTTGAATTTGTAGGATCCACATAGAGCTAATGCATACCGTTAAATACCTTTAGTTGTTGAAAGGGAAGTGATTCATGCACAATCCATATTGTACAATTATCCCATAACCAAGACACATGAGGTGGGATCCATGCATGTGAGTCCTACATGTGAGTCTCACCCAATATGTCTTGAGGTTGTGGGATAGTTGTGCAAGAATTGTAATTTTATTATTTCTCTTGTTGAAATTAACATTTGCATGGATTTAACACTTGATTTGTGAAACTAAAACAGGTCATGCATTAACCTTTGGTTTATGACAACAACTTTACATAGCTTTAACCTTTGGTATGTGAAATTTACCTTCGACACTTGGTGAGAACCATTGGTTCTTGGAGTAAGTCACTTTATTGAATCAATAGCCCTCTTTTTTCAAGCTTGGCTGCCCCTTCATTTGGCCATTGCAATTTTTCCCCCATTCCCCCTCTTTTCTCACTTCCTATCAAGCCTTCTCAAGTTTTCTCTCAACCCTCTCCAAACAACCAAACTTCCAGGAACCCATGATGTGTCGACCCGTTTTTTTTTTTTTTTTTTTTATTTTTTTTTTTTTATATACATATACAAAACGAGTCATCGCAGTGGTACGACTACGTGTCGCTCAGCCAACATATGGCACATGCCCAATAACATGTATCTGATAATCAGAGTATAACATATATCTATCTATGCAGCGGAAAACATAAATCTGAATAGCGGAAATTACAACTTATACATCTATCACAACTTAATTACAACATTGAGCCATTTAACGTCTATCTGTTTGAGTCTTTATTAACACAATCATTACATAACAATAATGGCTTAACAAAGAATAAGTGACACAAACGTCACAAGCCATACCAAACCTATAAAATAGTGGACAACCCGTGGTCCGACAATTACAATTGTCGCGGCAAGCTTCTGTCATAATATCCCAAGTACACTGCTACCAACCCCTCAACTATACCGAAGTACCTGTAGCCAAAGAAACATCATCTACACGGTTGTGGTGGTATCCACATCCGCATAGGTGAAAGAATGAGTTCACCACCTTAGCATGAAACATACTAAGACCTCAGTGGTATAAGACTAACTGAGTTTTCACAAAGAACCAACCCTTATTTTATTTTTAGTCGTGCGAGCACTATATTAGCCACAATTTACCAAAAGCTAATGTAGCAAACACCGACTATTCAGAAATCATTTAAAACATACTATATAGCTGTGAAAACATGTAGAAGTTCCAGACATCCCTCCTTGGAAGTTTCTACATATAGACCCGCCTATAATAATACTTTTCAACGGTCGCTCAGACATATGTGCACACGATCACTCCATCACAGATATCACGTATACACATAGGTCTTAAGCAAAGAACATGGCATCTTACTCTTCCGTACTAGGATAACATCCTTCAACAAAACACTCGCAACACCATCTCTAATCGTATTCCAGCTTCGTGCTTTGAACGTCATTAGATCATGAGAGCACTAGAGTTAAACTCAATCATGCTAACACGTCTTTCTTGATGAACAAGAACAGTCAACCTTCCTACTCATAGACATGCCATTACTCGCACCTGGGTAGTCATGTATTCATGTACTTTCAAGTTCAATGTATGATATTAACACATGTGACCATCCGATAGAAATATACATAAGCGCTCTTTCATGAAGACACTTATGCATACCAACACGTCTAGCAAAACTACTCATAGCATAAAAACATCACTCATAAAACAATGCTATACATGATATGCATGCCTCAATGTGCTGCTGATACTGCCTCAATGTGCTGATACTGTTACTCTGCTGATACTGTTACTCTGATATGTATGCTCTATACTACATGCTCAATGTTCCGTGCTTGACCAGTATATATTTCACTACTGTATCATGCTGAAATCATACAGTTGTCAAATCACGCCCTCTCAAAACAAAACAAATCCAGCATTTTATCAATCATTTCGAAGACATTCAAAACTTAGTTTTTTTTATAAAATCTACACAGTTTCAACATGACATGTTCTCAAACAATTTGCATAATTTAAATCTCAACCGCAGAACTTAACACTTTAAATCTATTCAATACTTTTCACTCATACACTATCTCTTTAACATCATTGATATAGTTTAAACATAATCGAAACTAAACAAATCATCTCAAAGCATATACATTTCATCATATGGTTGGTTCGGATTCATAAACAATATATATATTTTTATCAGTCCAATACATATAAAAATATATATTTTCTCAGTGAGTGGAATACCCACCTCGGCTGCATTGGACTCCAACTCGAACTCTACATTGGAGAACCCATTGAAGTTTCCTATTATAACACGATCCTGCAAACATTGGTAACATTAGACTATGCTATTGAACTCTATACTCTATGACACAAAAGCTACCCGTATGCTCACACGTCATGTCACTCGCTTCGAAAGCTATCTAGATATCTTAAGCTATTATTAGATTAGTCATTGGTTATAGGTTTGCGTCTTATCTTATTTATCCACTAGAAGATGCATCTATTATTTCATTAGCTTATTTTTTATTGTTGCGTCACATTATTATTCCTAATCATTTATAGCTTGTTGCTTATTTATTAAGTTCATAATATTTATACTTAAGCCATATACATGTATTTGTATACATATATACATATACATATATAACGCTTAAGCCTAATCCATGAAACCTAAATATCACGTATGCTTGTATAAGTAGATTAGCTACTACCCATCTAGGTAATTTAGATTATAGAACCTAAATCTTATATAACACACTAATTTAATAACTCTTATTAGTTTATATTTCAATCTCATAATCCATATATATAATATCACTTTACCTATTCTTGGATTTACTCTTCATTATGCTAATGTATTTTATTTACTCATTTACTCTATGTAGTCTTTACTCATTTATTTACCTTAGTAATTATCTTGTTCGTTTAACTACATACAAAATAATAACTAACTCAACTCCTTTTAGTGCATAATTCAAAACTCCGTCACATAACCAAAACAAACTTCTCCGAGACTCCTCCACCACACTAAGTCCATCAATGCCACACCACACACCTCTCATTTCATTTCCAATTAAGCTAACATCAACCCTAGGACATAAACAAACTTAATCCCTAACAAATAGTCATAAACTAACATAATTATCCCATTTACAAATACAAACCAGATTTGGAGTTTTCATCAAAATACCCATCAAAATCATCTCTCCAATAAAGCACCAACAACTTACAATAGAACATTAATCATAGGCTAACATATTCATTAACTTACAATTCCATAACAATTCATCACAACTAAAACTTCATATCCATCAATATCAACAATAATATCCTCTAACCAACGGTCTCACAAATGAACCAACATCAACTCCAAATTTACAAATCCAAAACCACCAAAAATCATCTAACTACACTCGATCCATAATCAGGACAGCATTTCAGCCAAGATCAACAAACATGAACTACATAATCATCCCCTAGCCTTAATCGGCTATCATCAAACCAAAATCCATAAATTCAATCAAAATCAATCCTTACCCTACTGTATAATCGATACACACACTGAAAATCCACAAGAAATTCACAATAATCACATACCCATAAATCCATCATTAATCAACACAAAATACTCCAGAATTTATCACCAAGAAAACCCAACATCACAGAACTCCAAATCATTCGGCCAAAACAGGAACTAAATCCAAAAAACACAAGCATCACACACGGCCGAACAAAACCCCCAAAAACATAAAACCCTAATTTCACCATAATCAAATCAATCCACAAAATTATAGGATTTATATACCTTAGGGATTTTCCTCAACAAATCCGCCGGAAAAAGCCACTGATTCCGCCGGAAAAGTCGCTGGAAACCGCACTTGGAGAACCGGGTCTTCCTCACGAGTTAAGCGGGTCATGGGTCGCAGGTCCGAGGGGTTCTGGGTTACGGCCCTTCGTGGGTCAACGTGTTTGAGCTCACGGGTCGCGGGTCTAGGCTTCACCAATCGTCGATTCAGCTACGGCCATCGGCGACCCAGCTCCCCCGTCAGAAAACATGGAGGATCAGACCTCCGGCCACTCTCGGGTCCTCTGGTTTCCGGGTCTTCCCCGTGCGTCGGATCCCCCCCCCCCCCCCGCAACTCTCAGCTCTCTCTCTCCCTCTCTCGATTTCTGCTTCTCTCTTTCCCATCTCAGCTATCTATCTCACCCTCTTATTCTCTCTCAGTGGGTCACTCGGGCAGAAGAACAAAGAAGAAGAAATGAAGAAGAAAGGATAATAAGAAAAGAAGACGCAGTCGTGGACTGCTGTCCACCGAGAAGAGAAAAGGGAAAAAGGAAAAGAAAGAAAAGAAAAGGAAAAGTGAAAGGGATAAGGGACATGTGGCAAGTTGTGAGTGGGTGGGGAAGATATCCTTTTATTTAAAACCCCCTTACTATTATTAATCACAGTGAGACCCCACCTAATTTTATTTATATCTTTTATCAATAAATATTCAATCCCATATTTATAAACACCATTTATTAATTGCTAAACCCCATATTTATTTTCTTGGTCTTTACACATGAACACCTACTACACTTCACTATCCCATAAAATACCACACTATTTGGCAAGGGAGAACCATGACAATTCCTCTTCTTGATCGAAAATCACACTATTGTAAGTAACCCATTCTTTCTCTCTTTCACAGTTATTATTTTATGTTTATGCTTCAACCTAATTATGATAGTTTTTGCATAAATATTGAAAAACTGATTTTGTAACACTCCAAATATTAATTAGGGTTCAGAGCGCCTTAATAAAACTCAAGAATGTTAGGGTCGATTCCAAGTGGAAGAAGTGGAATTTTGGACTTTATATAATTTTCTGTGTGGGTCGAACGTTCGAAGTAAGAGAGAGAATGTTTGAGATTGGACCCTAAACGATTGTTGGTGAACGTTTGAAGACAGCTTAGGAGCAATTAATTTCGCCACCTCAACTTATCTTATTTGTACTTGTGCTGTTTTAAATACACATTATTTGCCCTTAGCTTCCATTTTTGTAATCTTTTAGTTGAAAGAACCCTAGTGAGAGTGAAAGAATGGGTTTTGAAGGGAGAATGTGTTCTCTTGTGGTTTTGTCTTCAAAGAGAGGTAATCCTATTTGATGTGAATTTTAATTGTACTCGTAAGTGCACGAATCGTTTGCAATAAAGGGTTTTGCAAGTGCGAGGTCGATCCCACAGGGAATTGTGTTCTTGAAAAACAATTTAGTTTCTAAACTAATTAAATCTTAACCTAGTTCCAAAACAATGTTTGATTTTAATAAATAAAAGAAAAAAAAAACATAAATAAAATAAAACAAAAGAAAAGATACTAAGGTTTTGGAATCCACACCCACAAAATCATAGCAACATATTTTCATCTTTATCAATACACATCCGAAGTTTTCTCACCATACAAATCTTATGTATGTTCTACTATGCTTCAAAAAATCATTAAATTATTCAATGAATCCGTTCTTTGCACAAATCACAAAAGATATCTGGTTTTAACCAAATCATCAAATGTATCCGTAG
Organism: Alnus glutinosa; assembly: GCF_958979055.1. Classification (NCBI taxonomy): domain Eukaryota; kingdom Viridiplantae; phylum Streptophyta; class Magnoliopsida; order Fagales; family Betulaceae; genus Alnus; species Alnus glutinosa. Next base: position 19,860,945 of record NC_084898.1, on the reverse strand, counting down.
AACGAAACACAATGAATATCCAACGTTTTGATAAATAAAAACCCAAGCAATCAATTATGTGAAATTATCTCAAATCATCAAATGTATCCTTGAATCACAAAAGATATCGAAGAATCATTCCACACATTGAAAAGAAGTAAAACATAGGAAAAATTAAACCAAATAAAATCGGATAGTATAAACTTACATGAAAATATTGTTGCTCTTCAATGGTGAGGCTTCATCCTCAACCTTAGTTGAAAAATTAGCTACACATGGCTATGAAAAATAAATCCTAAACTAAAGAAAAGCTAAACTAAAAAGAAAAGAATATTTTGGTCTCTAGCTTCTCTCCCGTTTTTCTTGAGCCTTAGAGGTCTATTTATAGGGAGAAAACAAATCCTAGAAGCCCTAGAATTCCTAGAAAAATCGGAGGTTAATCTCCTAGTTTGAGTAGGAGACTCAAAACACAATCCAAGAAGGAAAAGGACTCCAAAACCGTCCAAATTTGTGGTATTTTATTGCGAGGAACTTTTGGCATAGAAAACGTCCGAATTAGGAAAATCCTATTTCGTAAGGATTTGTATAAAATTGAGTTATCTTTCCAACGCCACTTGATTCACCTTAATTGGATACTTGAGCTAAAAGTTATAATCAAAATACTATAACTTGTGCAGAATCTGAATTCTAATCCGATTTTGACTCCAATTAGAGAAATTCCGATTTAGTCCTCTCCTTGATTTGGTTGAACATAACCACATTATCTAGGTCTTCTCAAAGTGTGCTTTCTTTCACCATAAAGCTATTGCTTTCTCTCAATGACTTGCAAAATACTAAAATAGCAAAACTAACCAAAAACATTAGAAAATAACAAAACTAAAGGTTTAGTAAATGCAAATTAAGGGGTCCACACATGCAATATTTGGCACTCATCAAATACCCCCAAACTTACATTTTGCTAGTCCCTTAGCAAAACAAAACAAAACATAAAATGAAAGCTTGAAACATAAATCATCTTTCGTGGGAGAAACGATTGCATTTAGCGTATGCAACAAGCCTTTTAAACCCCTAGGACTCCCTAGTGGACGAGTGAAGTCTCGTGAGGGTTTGTCAGGAATGATACCCACAAACATCTTAAAGCACTATGTTGTTGAAAAACAAGAATTCCACACAAACACATAGTTTATACATCATGAGTAAGTTTAACACACTGAACAACACACTCATATCATTAGGACATCAAAAATCATTCAACTCATAGCTAGAAAATTGAGACAACTCAGGTTCAAATGTGTGCAAAGTGAGATTAACATAGACTCATGAGGTTTTAATTTTTTTCAAAGTTTGTGTACCCCAAAATTCATAGGAATCTCGTCAGATGAAACAACCAAGGCTTAAATCAATTTTTTTTTTTTTTGGCAGGCTGTGCAATGTCTGACTCCCTTAAGCTTTCTAGTTGACCCATGTAACGAGTGTTGGGCCAGTGACTCCCAAACCAGATGGTTTTAGGGCACTAGATGTAGAAACATCCCTAAGGGCTTAATTACTCAAGTCAAAAAGGCTACGAAGTCAAACTAGCCATATGATCAACCAAATTGAATCTCTCATCTTTTGACGCGAACACTCAATGCTTAGTGAGGTAAGAGGCCCGGTTACTCAATGAGAAGTCAAACTGGTGATATTATTGTTATCTTTCTTCTTTCTTTTTTTTCTTTTTGAATTTAAGTCAAGGTTTCATCAACAAATCATCCAACAAATGTCAAGACACACATTCCTCAATTCAAATCTCATACCTCACAAAACCAATGCTAATGTGCTTGTGAAAAATAATTCAAACAAGTGAAGTCTCTCTAGTCCAGCAGACAAGTCAAAAGATTCAGATTTCTAAATACGTGCAGTGTTCAACATGTTAAACGAACCAATGATATGCAAATCATAGTTGCGATGTAATCATGCTCAATCAACAACATAACACAATTTTATTTATTTATTTATTTATTTTTGAACAAAAAACACAAATAAACAAACAAACAAACATAGTGTTTTTCCATACCCCCAAACTTGAATTACACATTGTCCTCAATGTGTAGTATAGAAATACATTACCAGAAGTAAGGAAACAGCAAGGTGTGAAAAAGGTCAAGGCACTCCCCAAACTTAAACACCACAACACCTAGCAACAAAACTACTAGCAATATTTTCTCATAGAAACAAACATCAAAAGATTAATTGTTGTCAGAAACAAAAATAAACTAACAAGAAATTAAATGAAAAAGGAAAAAGAACTCAGAAATTAAATGAAAAAAAAAAAAAAAAAAAAATTACCATACCTACCCCGATCATGTGGGTGTCCAACCAATCCCTTCCACCCATTCTTCTTTAAAATTTGATAGCACTCTGGGAGGATATTTCGCCATCGTAGGTAGCCAACTTGCTTGCTTAGAAATATTTTCTTTGGCCGATGATTCCTAGATTTGTGTGCTTGTCTGCATAAATCCTTGAGAATCTTGGCATATTATGGCTCTTTGAGACATTGAAGAATTAAAACTTTGGATTCATGATGTGTCTCAAGAGGGACAATGATAAAGGAATGAGCTTCAGTACTCACTTCCTTGTCATTCGACAGACTTGTATCTGCTGGGGGCTCAATTTTCTCTCATCTTTCTCTTCTTGTTCCTCTATATGCTCAATTTGGTCTATCTGCTCAATTTGCTCCTTTTTGTGCCCAATTTGCTCATCTTTTCCTTCTTCCTCATTGTGCTCAATTTGCTCCTCTTTTCCTTCCTCCTCATTGTTATCAATTTCATTACTCTCGAGTATGATGGTGTCAGGAATATTCTCATGACAAGAATGGCTAGCATCATCCTCATCAATCTTGTAATGCCCTTCAGCCATCAGCTGACTTTGAAGCTCTTCTTCCTCCATTCTGTTGAATTCAACAACCAGATAATCAATTTGTTCTTCTTTCTTGGCAAAAGCTTGATGTGTGAACTGAGTTGAATCCCTGATCTCATGTGTAAGCTCTTTTATAGCCTGGCTATTGCTCATAGTGGCATTCTTCAGCTCTTGTCTACTCTGTTTAAGCTCTTGCATAATCTGGTCGTTGCTCATGGTGACCTTCTTAAGCTCTTGTATACTTCGGTTGCTTGTCTGTATGAATGCTTGGAGTGTTTCTTCCAATGATAATTTTTTAGGAAGGGGATCATATGATGAAGGATGGAGGACTTGGTTTTTGAACTGCGAATATTCAAGATGATGCAGTTCATTGTGTAGGGGAGCATAACTTCCTGTGGCTTGATCTTGCCATGAGAAATCAGAATGGTTGCTACAGTCCGGGTTGTAAAAACTAGAATTTGAATCAAACTCTGTGTTGGAGAAATTAGCTTGAACACTTCTGAGCTCTTGTATATTCTGTTTGCTTTCCTGTATGAATGCTTTGAGAGTGTCTTCCAATGATAATTTTTGTGCCAGATAATTGTAGGATGAAGGATAGGAAGATGAGTGCAACTTCTGTCCGGTCATGGCAGAATACAAGTGTTTTTTGCCCACCAATAAGCATTTGACACATCAGCTAAATACAAAAAATAAAATGATGTTGATGTACTCGATCCTTTCACAATTCTCATTTTTTTCCTTCTAAAAAAAATTCCTCCCCACCGCTCAAATCACGATCAGACCTAAAGAAAAACTCCTACGGCGACTTCGGCCTTCTCGGTTGGTTGCAGGTTGCTCTTGAGATACGACCTTGTTGGAGAGTATGGCGCAAGAGCTCTGCCAGTCAGATCGGCTCAATCCTAAAAGCCAGACCAGACAAGTCGGCTGGGACCAAGTCGGGATCGAGAGGGACGATTCGTCCCCGTTAAAGACTTGAGGCTATTAGGCGCCGATGGAGAAATGGCCTGCATATTGTTTCCAGGGATTGGACTTTACCGGAATTAATTGAAAAGAAAAAAAATGGAAAAAGAAGAGACTCATGACGTGGGTCTCTTTTATGGTTTCAGAATGTTAATGCTTTTATTTTCCTCTATGTGAGTGTTTTCTACATCTACCGTACCTTAGCCACTAAAAGGAGCATAGTTCTCTGTTTGTCTACCAAGAAGACACGGGAAAATGAAGAAAAACAAATCCTAAAAGCTAGACTAGGACGCATAGCAATATCCCGATCCTCACTTCTGGGGGTCCCAAAAAATCCTCATTTTAACCTTTAAAACAAAGAAAAACTTCCCTTTTTACCAAATCACGAACAGAGGCGGCGGGGGTGAAGGAGAACCCGCGATTCGACATGGGGGGACGACTCGCCTCGTAGAGATGGGCAAGGGAAGGAGAGTCGGCGACGTAGAGGGCTTTGAAGTTGAAGTCCTCGAAGACGAACTCGTCAGTGGCGCATTGGACAGAGGGGAGGGCGAAGAGGGGCTCGGCCAGTAATAGGGAGAACTGGGAGGGGCTGATGTGGAGGGAGGAGAAAAGGTGAGCCCAGATGTCTCGTCGAAGGTTGGGGTTGTTAAGATAGTGGCGGGCCCACGGTCGAGGGAGCGGCGGACGGCAGCGGCGGTGAAGTTGAAAGAGTCGTCGTGGGAGGAGGAAGTGGAGGCCCAGGCCGGCCTTGAGGCCCCCCTTCGCTGTCCAGGATCTCCACCGGATGAGGCAATTGGGGTTGCTTTTTTCTTTCTTTTCCGGCCAAAACGTGCTTACCAAAAATAAATAAATAAATCAGAAATCAGATCCGGGTGTTTTGATTCTATTTTAGTTTCTTGCTCTTGGCTCACGTGTTCTTGCTCAAGCTTACGTGTCAACTTTTCATTAGAAGGCAAAAAAGGCTACCTTTTTGCCATGACCTGATTGAAGTTATGCCCTAGGAAGATTGGTGATTGAACTGTGAATATTCAGGATGGTGCAGTTCTTGAGGTTGGGGAGCACAATTTCTCATGGCTTGAGCTTGCCACGAGAAATTAGAATGATTGCTCCAGTCCAAATTGTAAACATTGGAATTTGAATCGAAATCCGGACTGGAGAAATTTGTGTTCAACTGCTCATAAGAAGGATTGCAGAATTGTCCCCAGGATGGACAATTACTAGAACTATGATAAGGATTGGAGCAATATGAACATGGTTTATATGGGTAAAAATTGTGAGTGTAGTTGATAGGAACAGGTGTCCTACCACTAGGTGAAGCATATTGTGCAGAAAAATTGTTATAATTATCATAAGAAAAATCCATGCTTCACTCTCACTTTTTAACATGCAAATATCCTACATAAAACATCAACCAATTTTTTTTTTTTTTTTTTAAAAATTAACAATAAAATAAAATAAAAACAAACAAAACAATGAAAAGAAATAGGAATAACAAAAACAAATTGCAAAGAAAAAAAAATCCTAATTATAACTAGTAGAAAGATAAAATCAATTTAGAAATAAACAGTTTTCAAAAATTCAAACAATTCCCTGGCAACGGCGCCAAAAACTTGATGTGAATTTTAATTGTACTCGCAAGTGCACGAATCGTTTGCAATAAAGGGTTTTGCAAGTGCGAGGTCGATCCCACAGGGAATTGTGTTATTGAAAAACAATTTAGTTTCTAAACTAATTAAATCTTAACCTAGTTCCAAAACAATGTTTGATTTTAATAAATAAAAGAAAAAAAACATAAATAAAATAAAACAAAACAAAAGATACTAAGGTTTTGGAATCCACACCCACAAAATCATAGCAACATATTCTCATCTTTATCAATACACATCCGAAGTTCTCACCATACAAATCTTATGTATGTTCTACTATGCTTCAAAAAATTATTAAATCATTCAATGAATCCGTTCTTTGCACAAATCACAAAAGATATCTGGTTTTAACCAAATCATCAAATGTATCCGTAGAACAAAACACAATGAATATCCAACGTTTTGATAAATAAAAACCCAAGCAATCAATTATGTGAAATTATCTCAAATCATCAAATGTATCTTTGAATCATAAAAGATATCGAAGAATCATTCCACACATTGAAAAGAAGTAAAACATAGGAAAAATTAAACCAAATAAAATCGGATAGTATAAACTTACATGAAAATATTGTTGCTCTTCAATGGTGAGGCTTTATCATCAACCTTAGTTGAAAAATTAGCTACACATGGCTATGAAAAATAAATCCTAAACTAAAGAAAAGCTAAACTAAAAAGAAAAGAATATTTTGGTCTCTAGCTTCTGTCCCATTTTTCTTGAGCCTTAAAGGTCTATTTATAGGGAGAATACAAATCCTAGAAGCCCTAGAATTCCTAGAAAAATCGGAGGTTAATCTCCTAGTTTGAGTAGGAGACTCAAAACACAATCCAAGAAGAAAAAGGACTCCAAATCCGTCCAAATTTGCGGTATTTTATTGCGAGGAACTTTTGGCATAGAAAACGTCCGAATTAGGAAAATCCTATTTCGTAAGGATTTGTATAAAATTGAGTTAGCTTTCCAACGCCACTTGATTCACCTTAATCGGATACTTGAGCTAAAATTTATGATCAAAATACTATAACTTGTGCAGAATCTGAATTCTAATCCAATTTTGACTCCAATTAGAGAAATTCCGATTTAGTCCTCTCCTTGATTTGGTTGAACATAACCACATTATCTAAGTCTTCTTAAAGTGTGCTTTCTTTCACCATAAAGCTATTGTTTTCTCTCAATGACCTGCAAAATACTAAAATAACAAAACTAACCAAAAACGTTAGAAAATAACAAAAATAAAGGTTTAGTAAATGCAAATTAAGGGGTCCACACATGCAATATTTGGAACTCATCACTATTGGCCTAACCTCGATTCTATTACTATTGTTAGCTTGGTATATCATTTTTTAGCTACTCTTTAGCTTTATTTTGGTAGGCTTAGCCTCTTAGTTGTAGGTTTGAGTATCTAGGATTAATGTGCTAGTTTAGGTGAAGGATATTGAATGGTTGATTTTATGATTTAGATCATGATATCTAGTTGATTTTGCATGGGCAACTCTCTGTTTAAGAGCTTTAAAGTAAACCCATGAGTTATGATAAGGATTGATGCTAGATCTAGTTATGCGTTGGTTGTTTAAAGTCAATAGTGAGCTATGATATGCTTGAAGACAACACTCGTGTGTAGAACATTGTCTAGAATGTTAATAGGACCATAGATGTATCGGTTTGAGGATTAATTAGGACCTTAGGTTTTAAAATCAAGGTTTATTCTGAGGACTGAACGTTTGATACTTCCTACCGAACGATCGAGGCCAAGCAGTAAGTCTATTTTGAAATAGTTTAGGGCTTAGAATCTATTTGGCTTAAGACCAAAGACTGATTGTGGATCCTTTCACAGATTTGGAGGTTTGAGACTTTTAAGGAAGATACCCAGAGCAAGATTATGAGCCAAATGAGTGAAACTCACACAAATACTTGTTATTACAGTTTTTTCATAACATGATTATTTTATATATCAAACTTGCATATATGCTTACAACTCACATGAAATACCTTTTGAATAATATGAACTCTACTTTTGTGAACATGAGTGATGAATGATGGAATGATGAAATATATGAGTTTTGTAAATGCATGCATGTAAAAAACAATGATTAATTGTATCGTATGACATAGTGCTTCATGCACGGATGATGACCATGGGCTACTATTATACAAGTTAATCCTATGGTCCAGAGATTTATGTTTATATTTGTCCTTAGATCCAATAGTTTTATAAGTGACTAGCTCACCATATATAGATAGGGTCACAATGACGATATTTTTAGTAATGTGAATCACTCGAGGTTTAAATCCGATTGGGCTGCTAGCAATGATGGTATGTGTGCTTCACAGGGGCACCATTATTGTACTATAGGTCTCTCAGGACAACGCTAAACCTACTAAGAATGGGCTAAGGGCTTGGATAGACTATATGAAATTGAACTATGGCAGGTCTACTTTAAATATCATATACTATATATATATATATATATAATGCATTGTGGTGATATAACTGTCATTTAACAGAGAACTTTACATTATGCCATTGGTTGTGATTTATAAACCTTTTGTTAAAACAATTGAGTTCACCATATGATAAAATGTTACTTCGTGTATTATTATTCACTAAGTTGTGGACTTACATTTTATATTTCCACCTATAAACATGGGTTGTTTTATATTTAGTGGCGAGTTTGAGGATGCTTCGGTATGGGGACCGACACAAGAGACTTTCTATTGATGACTTAGCTAGAATCTTCTTCGTGGACAGCCCTGAGATTGTGGTGTACATGCGAACTCACGAGCTAGAGGAACTGTTCACTTTCATCAAGTTTGTGTACGTGTGGTATTGTACCTTCTATTGTGTTGGCTATGAGGCTTATTATGGATTTAGTTATCTCGTACTTGTTTTTATGACTTGAGACGATGATCTTAGACTTGGTTTGTAATATTTTCCTATTATTGATGATGATTGGTCTTAGACCAACACACTTGATGATTATGTTTAAGTTATGTTATAATGTCTTAGAATTGCTCTAGTATTTATTTATTGTGTGTATAGTTAATGGCTATCTTATTATGAAAAGTGACTCTTGGAATATAAAGTTCTACAAGCACAAATAAGCATGAGTACTAAACTCATGACAGAATGCTAAAGTATTAGGAAGGTTATTTCTTTTCTTTTCTTTTTTCTTTAAATATGAAATGAATTGTAGGAAAATTATAAAACTTCAAAAAGGGTTGATAATGAAACTCTTAAGAAGCAATTGAAATGAGCGTGCACTACAAGCACAACTTAGGGTCCGTTTGAATTTACGATTTCAAAAAGTGTGATTTAAAATAACGATTTTAAAATGTACAATTTGAAAAAATGATTTTTAAAAACGCAGTTAAGCATTTGGCAAAATTGCAGTTTTACCTTTAAAATCACAAATTAGCCTTTAAAATTATACGGTTTCAAAAAAATACCCTCTTACCTTCGATTTGAAAAGGTAAATTTTCTACGTTTTCAAATCACAATTTTTAAAAATGCAGTTTCAAAACGATTTATGTTCTGTGATTTGGTTTTAAATCACATTTATTGTCTACGAAATCACAATCCCAAACGCACCCTTAGTCAAGCCCCGGATTCCACGTTTCTCCCTTCAACAACCCGACCACTTTTAATTTCTTTGTCTGTTCTTTATTTTACATAAACACGCACGCCCGCACGCACATTTAAGGACTATATCTATGTATTTATTTATTTGCATAATTTCGACCTCCCTAGCAAAAAATATTGGTTTTGCCCCAATATGCATGGAAAGAATAAGTTTTTTTAAAACTATTTAAATGGATGATAAGTTAAAATTTGATTCGTGTTCGAAAAAAAATTAAACAAACTAAGCTTAAACATTGGATTACAACTCTAAACGCAAGTGCACTACTTGTAGATTCATTTATCATAAGGCGACTGGTAAAAAACAGTACAAATTAAATTATCATATGATCTGGCAATGGAGGGTAATCCTCTGACAGTGTGTTATATCCAGCTCCCCTCGAAGAGAGAGAATGTGTGATGTGTGTTGATATGCGTGTACTTTCCTCTTTCTTTCTTTTTTAAGCAATAACAGTAATTTCCCTAAAACTCATCTCATTCCTTAAATGTATAGAAAAATCCTAAAAATAACTTTTGAAATAGATTCTTTTGTTATTCCCTAAATTAAGGGAACACGAAGGGAACTAAAAGTTATACCCTAAATCTTGAGAAGTAAAAGTAGTTCTCATAACATTATTTTAATATAAAAAAAGCTTTCTATTTCTTCTAGCATTTATTTTAAATAGTATTTAAATGATTTATCTTCATCTCTCTTTCCCCTAACATTTAACTTTAAAAAATTTTAAATAGTATAGGAAAAAGATAAGAGAAATTATTGTAGAGTTTATTTGAATAGAGAAGTAAAAAGTAATTTGGTTCCCTACATTTAAGTAAAATCTAATGGAAGCTGCTGCTAGTGCTCTTAGTCGTTTGTACTCAATTTAGTTAAGATGGCTTTAAGATAGGTGATGTGTCTGATAGCCTTATATGAAATGATTATTTTACTTATTTAATTGATATTTTAACATTATTTTCAATAAGTAAGTGTTAACATGTGAAATATTTAATTAATATGAGAAGTAAAATGATAGAGACAATGTTTAAATTTAGAACTTTTACTCTGATACCATGTTAAATCATCATTTATTATAAAAGCTTAAACTAATAAAAATGAGTGGATTCAATCATTTAAGTAATATTTTAACACTCATCCGTTAATAAGTAAGGTCTAATATGTAATTAAAATAGAAGATAAAATGACGAAGATAATGTGATATTATTCGGGATGCCTTTCCACTTATTTATCTCATCTCCCTATTTTCTCCTATGTTGTGGTAAAGATCCAACCCCATTTTCTTGCTAAAAAGGGTTGTGTCCCTTCGTGCTTTGTAGTTTGTTTGAATAATTTTACTGTTTTTATATGTATATTAGGTGTCCATAAAAAAAAAATAAGGTAACTTTTAAAATCACCATTAAACGTGTAATTAATCAAATGATGATTTTAAAAACTATCTTATTTTTTATGAACACTTGATAGACTCTTAATGTACACATATGCAGATTACTCAGTTTGTTTCCTTATTTCAATGTACTTCAAAATATATATAGAAGGGTTGGCGCGTTTTTTTGTGTTGGCCCTTAGTTTCCCGCGCCCAACTTTGGTGCTTATCTCTTGCCATCGGAACCCCAAAAGTAACCCCATCGTTTTCCATCTCTCTCTTTAATTCATGGTGACAGATTTCTGAGACAGGTATTCACAATTTCAAACCTCAAGTAGATTTTGTTCTTTTTTTCAATCATGCATGGTTGAATGAGAATGCAATGAAAATGTCTTAACGTTATTGTTTTCTAAATGCGCTTGAAATTAATTTCCTAGTTAAGTTATTTCAATGTAAATGAGTTTGAGCTGAATTTTTGTCGAGTTGATCTCAGGGTTAATTTTAGTTTTTTTTTTTTTTTTTTAAGTAAAATATTTTATAAAAACTGTTTTCTCTAATTTTGAGTGTCTGCCTACCGTAAAATATTAGTCAACCTAAATATGTTTTTAGTTGATTAAGAAAAATAACCTTCATTATGCGTCAAATGTTTACACTTTTAAGTAAATCATTTTCTGTCGCTTTCTCACACCTTTAAGCGGGCTAGTGTCAGAGTGCCACTTATGGGAAAAAACTCTCTAAACAGGTGGATCCCACAAGGGCCCTTTCTCAATTCCCTCTCCAAATTGTATGCAATATGAGCAGACAATTACATTGAATTTTATTCTCGCCTCCTCTCTTCCTCTACAGCTCATGTTCGATCGTCATCTCACTCTGTCTCGTAGACAGAAAACATTTTACGCTGAAACAAGCAGGTTGAGGAAATTTAGTTTCTCAGTTAAAGTCGTTGATTAATGCATAAGTCTATATTTGGGTTGATAATCGATTAAAGTTGTCAATATTAAAAACTCTTTTATTGTCATTGGTTATCTACTAACCCTCCAACCTATGTTCGTATGTAATAGTCATGAAAAGAAAAAGAAGTTCAACAGCCTCTGATGCCCAAAATGGCGACAAGGAAGCAGAGGATGTTGCCAATGAAGGAATTCGAAGCATAACAGATCTCCCAGAACCCATCTTTCTCACAATTCTGCTTCAACTTCCCATGAAGACAATTCTCATTTGCAGGTGCGTATGCAAACCTTGGCGCAATCGTATATCCAGTTCCGAATTTGCTAAGTTGTACTCTAGAAAAGCACGTTCTTGTCTCCTGATTCGGACCAATGATCCTACACGTGTTTCAAGAACCATCCACCTTGTTGAGCTTGAACATGAAAATTTCGATCTGGGGTGTTTATTTTGTGATGCCGGTTGCCCTCAGTGTGACCTTCATGTAAACATGGAACTTGACGCCAAATTTAAGCTTCCATTACGTGATACCAAGATGGTACTCAACAGCAGAGATGATGCCACTGCCAGTGTGAAACTTAATCCTAAAGGTGGAGTAAGCAAAAATAAGTGTTTCATTCACTCAACAGATTTGTGATCCCATTAGTGGGAGGAGAGAGTACGAAGATAAGGTGGCTGGGATACATACACTTGGGACTAGATCGTGGAGAAGTGTGGCATGTGCTCCCTTCATGCTATATGGAATAAAATTTCCCAGCTACCTTAATGGGGCAGTTCATTGGTTTCGTCCTGATTTCACGAAGGCGTCCATTGAAGAAGTTTAAGAATGGAGCAATACTGATGTACCATGCTCGCAACCGCCTGCTTTATTATGACCCTTCAAGAAAAGAACACAAGTATTTTAAGATTCGTGGAAGTGAATCACACTTTGAGGCAGTTGTTTGTATTCCAAGCTTCAGTTTGCTCAAGGATGCTGTGATGGGAGACAATGTAGAGGTGCTGGATGTCAAATCAAGATAAAATTTTGCTGTTTTGCATTGCTTTAATCAAGATCGATAATGACATGATATATTAAACTTTAAGCTGCATTTTTTTTTCTGATTTTGTATGCAATAAAACCAACTTTACTCTCTGTTGATTAATGACTGAGAGGGTTTAGGAACATTGTTGCCTTGGTGGAGTTTGCTATGGAGACATGGGAAAGATATCCAATCTGTAATTTTAGTAAATGTTGCATGTGATATGTTTTAGTTTCTGGAGTGGAGACTAGTTGGTGTTGCTTCCATGCTCTTAAGCTTAAGCTAATTAATCTATTAAAGAATAATTTGTTTGTTTTAGTTTATTTTACAGAGGATCATTCAGGCCCTCCATGTTCTTCTAGCACAACTTACAAACGTGCAAAATTCGAGCTGCGAGAAGAAGTCAAACCTCTCATTTTGGTGGAAGAAATTAGCGATCTGGCGTCAGATTTTTATACTTCATCTGAGGAAAGCTGCTGAATTTGAAATTCAGTTCGAGGGTATAAACAAAATGCTTTTGTAATTTTGTGACAATGCATTGTCTTAACTTTGAATGTTTTTGTAATTTTGTTCAATGGATTTTGCTGGCCATGTCGTAAGACATTTATTTGTTAATGGATTCTTTTGTTTCTGTTAATCTTAGTTTAAATTTTCAAGATTGATTTTGTTTGTGATTTGAGTACTATAATGTGATGGAGCTCCAAGATCAAACCTAGAATCAAAACACTGAAAAAACAAAATCCCAGAAACCCAGAACCCCAAATCAAACAGAAAACAACACAAGAAACCATTTACTGACAAGAAAAGAGAAACCGAAATACAAAAACCAAATATAATGAAACAACAAGAGAGAAAACAGAACAATATGCAGAAGAAAAGGCAAAAAGTACTCGCATTTTATCAGCTTCCCAGTTAGTCTGAGACATGGTTCTTATAATATGATTCTTCTATAACAAATATTGAAAGATTAAAAAAAAAATAAAAACAAAAACAAAAGACTATGTAGCTTATTTATCATTGATATTGCAAAATACAGCCCATTAGTTGGGCATGGCAGAATACAAAATACAGCTGCAAAAAAAAAAAAAAAAAACCATTTATAACACAAGGTTTTAAGCACTTTAGGATTCTAGAAGCGCGTACGTGGAGGGGCTCGCCCCAGTGACGCCTCTCCATTTAACAAAGCCCATACATCCTTGTATATATTTTTGTAGACAACATAATATATATTAATTTAGATACTTTATGTCTAAGAACTCTGGTACATGATTCCAATTTTCATGCATATATAAGTACTATTAGTACACCCAAAAATATATACTAGCTTGCATTTTAATGATCAAATATCTAATCAAATCATGCGTATACTTGGGTAGGAAGGCGTGGAGTGAGATGGACTTCAAGTGGTGTGGTTTTCATGTTGGTAATTCCGACTTTCTCAGTCATGTCCACGGGCTCATTTGACGGGGTTGTAATTTCAAAAGCGTGCAACAAGGTGGCAAGTGTGAGTTGCATAACTTGTAACGCAAGAGAGATTCCCGCGCACCCTCTTCTGCCAGTGCCAAATGGTATAAACTCGAAATGCTGGCCCCTAGCGTCAACATCCAGATGGGTTGTAAGGAATCTTTCTGGCCGAAATTCATTTGGATCAGACCACACACGTGGGTCTCGATGGAGCTTTGAGAGATTAACAAAAAGTCGTGTGCCTACTGGAACGTGATAGCCAGCCAAAGTGCTGTCTTCCATGGATTCGTGCGGGAGAGAGAGTGGTGCAGCGGGGTATAAACGCATTGTTTCTTTGAGGATAGCTTGGAGATAGACCAGGTTTTTCATGTCGGATTCATTTACTTGCCTCTCCCTGCCAATCTGAACATCTAACTCTTGTTGTGCTTTCTTTAGGGCTTCCCGGTTGTTAAGAAGCAAAGAGAGAGACCATGTCATTGTTACTGTTGTTGTATCTGTGCCCGCTAGGATAAGGGCCTGCAAAAGTACCAAAGTCAAAGTTTTAGATGGTTAGGCAAAAAATGTTTGAATATTGGACCACTAGCTTTTGGATAGACTTAACCAAATAGTTTCACAACCTGACAACACAGGGGAAATGATTCCTAAGAGGAACCTTTTATATTAAAAAATTTGTTTTTAAATCAAAAAGTTGTCTCTAATGTCATCAGAGACAACTTTTTGATTTGAAAACAAATTTTTTAATATAAAAGGCCTGCAGGGGACGGTTGAACGTCCCCTGCATATCAGGCCTCGACAACACGGGGGGATATCCACCAATATACTTCTTCTGTTTTGTTAAAACGAAGAATTTCCATAAACCAACAGTACTTCTTCCCTCACATTGTTAAGCCAATTATATATATTAATTTGATTGTTATTTTTCTCGTCATGGACTTGATGATCTTTCTCTTGGATGCATGATCAAAATGGTTACCAAACAACTATGAACTCTATGATGCCTATGCCTATTAATTTACTACTAGCTAGCTAGTTGATCAATGATAATCACTCTACTTATCGAAATATTCATGCATGTTCATAATATTCAAGGAACATGCATCTTGTTGTTATAGGGTACATCAAAAGCTTACCAGACATGTAGCTTTAGTGATTGTATCAGCATCATAATTAGAGATCCCTTCGTCGTCGGTAACAATAGACAATATAACATCCATAAAGTCTTGGTGTCCCTTTGCCTCACCAGAAACTTTCCTTTGCTTATGTTCTTCTAACCAACCTTCAACGACATCATCAAATTCTTTTGCAGTTCGCTTCATGGCCCTCTCGTACCCTCCCAAGTCCAACCACCTTAAGTAAGGAAGAGCATCTGCTACCACAAACCTACCACTCAACTCAATGAAATCTCTTACTGACTTCTGCCACTGATCGTTATCTTCATTAATCTCATCCTTGGTTGCAGTCCCATCAAATCGCTTCCCTATAACCATCCTAAATAAAATATTTAGGGTTGTGGACCCAAACCATCTCTTCATCTCTACCAACATGTTGTTGTTCTTGACCCAGACCTCATATATCTCTTTTATAGATGTATTTACCTCAGACACTCGGATGTCTTTGAACATCTCAAGCCGGTGGTTTGATAGGAGCTCGAGGGTGGCTATTTTACGCACTTGGCGCCAGTAAGGACCGTAAGGGCTAAACCCAAACATGGCATAGTTGTAGCCTAGGAGTTGTGGAGCAATAGCTTTTGGACGGCTGGCAAAGGCTTTGTCATTAATGGTGAAGCACTCTTTTGCTATCTCCCAATTGCTCACTATCAGAGCCCGATGTATGCCCAGCCGGATAGTGAAGATTGATCCATACTTATCGGCCATGTTACCCAATGTTATATGGGCTGCTGTTGTCCCTCGTAATTGGTGGAGGTGGCCAATCAAAGGCCACGCGCCACCGGCTTGTGGTGGAAGTGTTGTTTTACGAGCAGTTATTTGGGCTCTTCTTAATATCCATAATAGAAAGAAGATGAACAGAAAAAAGGCGAAGATACTGGCCATGAAAGTTGTAGAGGATGCATGAGGAAAGAGCATACTTCTGGATAGAGGTTTTGGGAGAAGGTGCATGTTTCTTTTGCGCGCAGTCCCTAGCTTGTATATATTCAAGGTCAAATATTGTGCCTCTTCATTTCAAGATTTGCTAACACCACGTGGTCTTGACTGGGTCATGCAACCAATCGAACCACATCGTTTTGGTCCACTAAATAAGAGATGGAGATGTGAGAACAAGATCATATCGTAAAACCAATAAATAAGACTGTCTGATTAAAACAAATTCAAAGTTGTACAGAGTACCATTGGTCATAAAGTTCTGAGTGTTATTTTGTACAACCTCATTTTTTTTTTTTCTTTTTTTCTTTTTTTTTTTTTCTTTTTTTTTTTTTCTTTTTTTGCATATAAGATGGGTCTCATATGCATGGTCTCAAATGAGCAATGATCTTTGTACAATATATACACAACTATATATACATATGAGGTGGGACTCACTTTATAAGTCCTACCTCATATGTCTACACTCTTGTATAACATATGCACAGTTATTATGCAAGAGTGAATTCTCAATCTGATCACCCGCATGAATCTCCCAACAAATGCGAGTAATTTTTAGTTATTTATTTATTTATTTTAAAAAAAAGGTTTGTACAAATATATTTGCCCTACAAAATTGTATAACTCTACTGGAATTTGGAAAAGACTTGCAGACTTATCTACAACTTCTACTTCTATACTGAAAGCCAGCTTAGATAAAAATGGCAAGTTTCAACCAACCCCCACTCCAGTCTCCCACCCAGTGACCCAGACGGTGGCTTGCAACATCGGTAGTGCAGCAATCACTTCCCATAAATCTGATGGAGAAAAGATTCTACATAATAGTTATGCACCAATCAGCCCTTAATCTCATATACACCGTTCCCCTTTTCTCATGTGCAGTGTGAAGATTTGGTCACATCAACTGTAACTTTGATTTGTTCTTTCGCTTTTTTATGTTTTTTTAATAATAATAATAATATATAAATAAATAAAAAACATTATTCATAATTTTCTCAAACTATCCCATTATTGTCAATATTTTTTTAAACTACCATTTGTATCCGGTGGCAGAGCCACATAGAGCCTTGGGGGGCCTGACCAGCCCAAGACCCAAGTTTTCTCAAGAAAAAAAAAAAAATTTTAAAAAAAAAATTAAAATTAAAATTTACTTCTAAAATTTTTTATTTTTTTATATTCCCCCCCCTCCCCCCCATTTTTTTTTTTTTTTTTTAATCATGCCCTCGAAAGTTTGAATGCTGGCTCCACCCCTAATTGTGTCAATATCCCCCTTCAAACTATCAAAAAATGTCAATATTCCCATAAGACTAACAGAAAGACAAAAGTGACCCTAAACTTTTTTCAATAAGACAAAAATGTCTTTATAAATTCGAAAAAAAAAAAACTAAAATTAAAAATTAAATTTTTAAAAAACAAATTAAAGAAAAAACAAAAAGGATGAATTTTTTTTTTTAAAAAAAAAAAAACAAATGAAAAAATAACTGAAAATAAAGAAAAAAATATAAAAAATATAAAAAGAAAAGAAAAAACCGTTTTTATTTTTAATTTTTTTTGTTTTTTGAATAACTTTTTTTTTATTTTAGATTTTTTTAAAAATAATTTTTTTAGTTTATTTTTTAAAAAATTTAATAATTTTATAAATGATATTTTTGTTATTAGGGAGACATTGACATTTTTCAATAGTTTAAAAGAAAAATTGATACAATTGGTAGTTTGAAAGAATATTAATGATAGTAGTTTGGAAAGAGTTATATGTATTTTTTTCTAAAAAAAAAAAAAATATATTGGGTTCTTTGACCTTTTTAGCTTGTAGGCCCTTGATTAGTTGGTTAAGTCGCGAGATTTTTTTCAACAAAATTGTGCGCCACTATCAGACGTCTAGGACACACAATCATTTTCAACCGTGAAAGCGTTATCTTTTAATTTCCTGTTTTGTCTTCAGAAAGATTTTCTTAGATCCTATCAATGGAAAAGGGGGCTGGGCCAATGACTGAGATTTTCCTTCCTATCTGTCATTTTTTTCCATCATTTTGATGTAACGGTTGATCCTATCGAGAATAGAAATTGAAACAATTCAATTCACTTGACTGGTTTGTGCACGGTCGGCATACTGAACCAGCATCCGAGTTTGACAGGAGCTTGAAGACTTTCAGATTAAGGACTTACATATGAGTCTTATTGATTTAATGGTTAATATATATATATATATATATATATGAGCTCTTTATCTTAATGTTATTAATAATTATAAGAAAAACACTGAGTAATGAAAAGATTGTAATCATATAATTATCATAGAATATTTCTTAATAAAAGATTGTATCGTCACAGTACTTAGGCCTGTCCATGGCCATGAATTGTATTAATTACACTGTGGTTAATCCATAAAGTTTGGAAGGTAGGCACGGTGTGATGAGAACTTCAAGTGGCCAAAGTGGCTTTCAAGTTCGTTAGTTCAGGGCTCTCAGTCATATCAATGTCCCAACGCATTCGAAGGAGTTGAGATCTCATACAATATTTGTAAGAAACTAACCAGTACGTGCTTAGTGTATCATTTGAAGGTCAAAAGATATTCTAGGGCAAACTCTTCTACCACTTCCAAACGGGATTAACTCAAAATTTTTACCGCTAATATCAATATCTTTTTGGGTGGTGAGAAATATTTCTGGCTAGAATGTCAACGGACCTGACCATATGCGTGGATCTATATGGATTTTCCAAAGGTTTGTGATTAGCCGGGTGCCTTTTGGGACATGGTAACCACTTGTTGGTGCAGTTTTCGGTCTGATGACGTGTTAGCTCCTGATTCGTTCCTTTAACAGCTCAGTTTGCTCCTTCGTTGGCTCGGGCTTTTGGGTACTCTACAAAATAGTGAGAACACGTTGGGTGTTGGCCGGCGTTCCTCCCTCCAATGCTTAAGTCAAGCGAGTAGGCCAAGTGAGAGTAAAAGTAGAGAAATTCCAATGTATTATTTAATTTGTTTTTTGACAACCAAACTGATTATTAGGTGGGCTTTAAGATATATTGAATTGTTTAAAGTCGATTTTGGTTTCTGCTGCTCTTTGTTTGAGTTTCTTGTTGCTACTTCATGATTCAAGAAATGGGAAATCCATGTAAAGTACAAATCGAGTTTTTTTGATTCATGAGATTGATTTACTAGTGGACCTAGTGAAGTTATTTCAGTATCAATGAGTTTGGGCTGAATTTTTTTGTCGAGTTGATCTCGGGGTTTTTTTTTTTTTTTCTTCGTTTGTTTTGGCGTTTTCTCTAATTTTGTATCTGTCTAACGTAAAATATTGGTTAACCTAAATATATTTTTAGTTGATTAAGAAAAATAAACTTCATTATGCGTTAAATATTGTTTTACGCCTCTACATAAATCATTTTCCGTCGCTTTCACACACCTTCAAGCGGGCTAGTGTAAGAGTGCCTCTTATGGGGCATAACTCTCTGAACGGTTAGATCTCACAAGGGCCCCTTTTCAATTGTCTGCCCAAATTGTAAGCTATATAGGCAGATAATTGCACTGGATTTTAATCTCACTTCCTCTCTTTCTCTGCAACTCATGTTCGTCATCTCTTTCTATCTCGCGGACGAAAAAACATTTTTAGCTAAAACAAATGGGGTTGAGGAAATTTAGTTTCTCAGTTTGGGTCCGTTTGGGTTTACGATTTTAAAAAGTACGATTTAAAATCAAGATTTTAAAATGTGCAATTTGAAAAAAGTGATTTTTAAAAACACAGTTAAATGTTTGGCAAAATTACAGTTTAACATTTAAAATCGCAAATTAACATTTAAAATTATGCGTTTTCAAAAAAGTACCATCTTACATGCGATTTGAAAAAACAGATTTTCTGCGTTTCAAATCGCAATTTTTAAAAACGCAGTTTCCAAACAATTTATGTTTTACGATTTGGTTTAAAATCGCACTTATTGTCTACGAAATCGCAATCCCAAACGCACTCTTAAAGTTGTTGGTTAATGCATTAGTCTATATTTTGTTGTAATATGTGTGTTGCAAAAATTATTTCATTTTTAGTCATTTTTAAATGTTTTACCATTTGGTATTAAAATATATTCATTAGTTTTTATAAGGAAGGAAAAAACTAATTTCTCAAAATGTATTCATGAGTTTTTATGGCAAAGAAAAAACTAATTTATTAACATATATTCATGAGTTTTTATGGTAAATAAAAGAGAGAGAGAGAGAAAAAAAAAAAAAAAAAAAAAAACTGATTTCCGTTTGTTTATGACCGTTGGGTATTAAATTGTTTTATGGCTTTTGATCTTCAATTAAACGTTCTGACCGTTATGATTGTTTGGTCATAACAATTAAGCATTTAGTCAACATTTTGATTTTATGACATTTGACTGATCTTTCCAACGTGTGTGTATAGGTAAGTGCTAAAAGTACAATTCTTATCACAATTTTAACGCAATTCAACATTTATCGGAATAAGAACTATAAACATGGATTCCACTCTAATATATGTAAAAGATGTATTAAGGGTTGTGCCTCAATCACTATCCGTGTGTGTGTGTATATATACATGTAGGTTACCATCCAAAAAGAAAAAGAACACTGTATAGTGTGTCGCAAAAATCCTTGTTTGAAGGCATGAGGTCATATATTATATTATTAGTTTTTCTACAAAGATTTTTTTGTTTTTTTTTTCAAAGTCCCCCATCTACTTTGATCAAAGGGTTGTTCTATTTGATATTCGTTTTTGAAAGTGTGTCCTTAACGAAAATAGATGCTATAGTCTAATCCTGAGAGGTTACGTGTCAAGAGATCTGATTACACCGAGTTATATATTCCATGAGGCATGAATCAATTTTTAAGAACAACGCTTTTGCGTGATTTTATAACATTGTAAGATTTTTCCTTACTTTAATTTTAATCTCTTGTACTGTATTTATTTCATTATTATTATTTCGGATTAATATGGTCTAGTATCAATAATAATATTTTCAACCAATTATTTGTGTAACAATTATTTATTTAATTGTTAATTTTTATATTGGTATTATTTTATTTCGACAATAATTTTGTGCTTTAACCTCAGATTAATCAAGATCGATAAGGAAATGATATATTAAACTTTAAGCTGCATTTTTTTTTTTCTGATTTTGTATGTAATAAAACCAACTTTACTCTCTGTTGATTAATGACTGAGAGGGTTTAGGAACATTGTTGCATTGGTGGAGGTTTGCTATGGAGACATGGGAAAGATATCCAATCTGCAATTTTAGTAAATGTTGCATGTTATATGTTTTAGTTTTTGGAGTGGAGAGTAGTCGGTGTTGCTTCCATGCTCTTAAGCTTAAGCTTATCTGTTAAAGAATAATATGTTTGTTTTAGTTTATTTTACAGAGGATCATTCAGGCCCTCTATATTCTTCTAACACAACTTACAGGTGTGCAAAATTCGAGCTGCGAGAAGAAGTCAAACCTCTCATTTTGGTGGAAGAAATTAACGATCTGGCGTCGGATTTTTATAATTCGTCTGAGGAAAGCTGCTGAATTATTAGCTATTGAAATTCGAGCTTGTTAGAATTAATTAAATAACAATTATTTCTTTAACCTAACATGCGCAGCGAAAAATTAAATAGAACAGTTTTAGGCATACCTCCGGCCATTGTTGCTCAAGCACTCCTCCAGAACTTCTAAGAACAAAATTATGAGGTGTCTTCTAACCTATGTCTATTGCTTGATGGCTATACTGATGGTGTACACAGGCACTCTATTTATAGGCTAGGTTAGGGATCCTCAAATGGTAAACACCGTATTGTTTCCTTCCATCAAGGAAACAATATTGTTAATTGATTTTTAAAATCAATTAACCGATTCCATATTTACGGTAATCTAAATTAATAGAAATAACCATAATACCGATTCCATATTTACGGTAATCTAAATTAATAGAAATAATCATAATACCGTATATGTTTATTAAAAAAATAATAAACATAGCAAACACCGTAAAATGTGATATAAAGGCCACATAAGGGAATAATATCTTACATTCTCCCACTTGGCCTTTATGACACATGACCTTATGGTATTAGGTTCTTTAGTTTGGCCAATCACTTATGGAATCCTCCCACTCAGATAAGAAATGTTTCACACGAATCATGGCGGTAAAACCATTATAAAATTAGGTCGTCCCTTCCATGTATCACAATGTAAAACACTCCTTACATGAGTACCTTATGGATAATCAAGCTTTATGAATGAACTTCCTATAAGTCATTCGGGTCCAACTTTATTTATCCTCATGGATAAAATAACAAATGTGCACAAAATCTTTATTATCATAACTTTATGTCTATAGACCAAAAAGAGACAAACCAATTTAACCAAGCAAAAAATGAATTAATGAGTCTCATATATTCCGCATGACTTTATTCTTTCTTTACCGGTAAACTTTAAGTCATGGGATCCGCAATCATTAATTCAGTACTTATATGCTCAATAGACACTTTATGTCTCTTAATGTTATCTCTCGTACTGAGAAACTTAATGTCGATTTACTTCTGCTTCTACTCTTTATTCTTATAAAAGAAGATTATAGTAGATTTACCGCAGAGTATCTTTATGGTCTAACTGTAAAATCGACAATATTGAGACTTTCAACAAAATGTCTCATCCATCATGCATGTGTACTAAATTCATAGCACGCTAAACTTTTAGCTTTCTTGGTAGACGTAGCAACTATAGTCTACATACTGCATCTCTAGGATATATCCTTCAATAAAAAGATATACACCTTAGAGTAGACTTTCTACTATCTACACAATCAGCAAAACTCAAATTTGAACAACTAACCACCTTCAAATGGAAAGGTATCCTTAGGTTAAGTTGTACTTCTTGGTTCCTTGCATATACCGCAAGACTTTATTTGCAGCACTTCATTGACCCAATATTCTTATTGTCAGTCATATGGTTATGCATAATGCAGAAGCTTTAAAAAAAACTTTTCATCTGCCCTTATTCCAATACCTTTTGGGACATTAATCTATATTTAATCGGTCCCTCTTAATTGCTACTGAAGGTGCAAATCCTTCATTCTAAATTTTTTCAAAACTTTTTCAATGTAGGCCTTCCGAGACAATGCTAATATTCTTTATGTCTCTATGAATCTCTATGTCAAAAGACATAAGAGGTTTCACCCAAATCCTTCATTTCAAAGTTTTGTGAAATGAACTTTATGTAGCAAATCTAAATCATCACTTGGAAAAATAATATCTACATATAGGACTAGAAAGATTACTGTACTCCCACTGACCTTAAGGTATATATACTAATTAACAAGGTTTTCAGTAAACAATAAAACAATTACCTTGTAAAAAGTATATCACCGGTGAGAGATCTATCACAGCCCATAAATAGAATTCTTTAATTTGCAAGTATTCTGACTGTTATTTTATAAAACGTTTAGGTTATGTCATGTAAACCTCATCTTTAAGATCCTCATTCATAAATGTTGTTTTCGCATCAATTTGATGTAGTTTTAGATCAAAATGAGCTACTAATGCTATGATTATCTTGATGAACCATTCTTAGACACTGGAGAGAATGTTTCACGATAATCAATGCCTTCCTTATGAGTAAAAACATTGGCTACGAGTCTAGCTTGACTTTTGAGCAATGGATTTATCTCTTACTTCATGGCACTGAATCTCAATGCGGAGTTTTCTCCATTCATAGCATGTGAAAACAAACTTGGATCATCTTTATGTCCAATGTCAACATCAGATTCTGGGAGATATACAACATGATCACTTAGAATTGTTGATCTACTTATTCTATAGGATTTTCTTAATTCTACTTCCTCTGCATTTTGCAATGGGAGAATAGATTTTGAACCTGTTCTGTATGAGTTGGTTGTTCTAGAAGTGATTGTGGCTCAGGATAATCAATCTAATTTTCCCTGAATACAATCAATCATCCTCTATAAGGAGGAGATTTGGCCAACTCTAGTGCTTCCTCAAATTCCAATTTATGTGAATGAGCACTCCCACTAGGTTCCGTATCCTCTAGAAATTTTACAATTAACAACTCTATGCTTATATGAAGGACAATAAAACATTAAAACCCTTTAAAGTTTACTAGATAGCTTATAAAAGATCCGCTGGTTGTCCTTGAATCTAATTTCCTAAGGCGAGGATTATAAATCCTCTCTTTAGCAAGGCAACCCCATATGTGTAAATAATTTAAACTAAGCTTCCATCTATTTCATACTTTAAAAGGTGTCTTATGGACAACCTTAGATGGAATACTGTTTAACATATACACAACGGTCTTCAAAGCTTTACTCTATAAGGGTAATAGCATATTAGTATTACTAATCATTTCCCTTTGTGTGTACCTACCTTAATACTCTATACCTATATTAGATCTTATGATCTTCAAATTGTTTCTCCTCCTCTTCCTTATAGGTATTAAAAACATTCAATACCCCAGCTTTAATATTTAGAAGATAGAGATACATAAACTTTATATGGTCATCACTAAAAGAGATAAAAATATCTCTGACCATTTAGACAATGAGTATGGAAAGGTTAACACCTTTCAATGTACATGATCTCAAGAATTTTAAAAAGCTCTCTTTGGCACCTTTAATGGTCTTGCTGGTATGCCTTCCCTTATGCAGTCCACACAAGTACCAAAGTCAGTAAATTACCGACTTTTAATTTCTGTATAGAGATATATTTCAATCTCCAAAGTCATAACAAGAGCATTTTTTAAATTCTCAAAGACTCTACTTTACGTCAACATCAGTATGCAGAAACAAACAAATAATTTTGTTTCAAAAATTGGGATGTAGGTCAATTTTAAATAGACTTTAAATAAACTCCAACCAATATTCCACCTAAAATAAGAAAATTTTCAAAAATTGAAATTTTTAACAAACCAAACTAGAAAATAAATTTCTAAAAGATTATGGAATATAAATCATTTTTTAGGTAAAAAATATAACTGAATCTCAAAATTAACCTATAGATCCCAACATCCACATGCAAATTATAAACACGTGTTATTCACTTTTAAAAAGATTCTGCATTTGTGTTGACAACGTGGATTGTTAAACCACAATCAATCCACAACATATTTAAATGAGTCACTAAAAGAGATTCACGACATACTAGATATATGAGATTATCTTTATTTTAAGTCATTTCTCATACTTCACGCAATCTTTCTTTATGTGCCCTTAATTTTCCGTATTGCATGAGAAATAGGTATCTTGATTGCCATAATACTTTATTGGCACCTTATTCTCATGCTTTAAGTGTTGGGCATGATTGCATTTATCGGTCTTTCCCTTAACATGAGTAATCATGTGAACACTTTATAGATTCTCTTGAACACACATGGTTAGAAGTTTACTTACTAACCATTTATCCTTATGTGTAGTCAAAGATAAAATTCTACACTTAGAAGAGAGAATTCAAAAATGAAATAGACCAATAATGACTCAAAAAAATCTCAATCTTTATAGACTTAGGCTAAGCTATAATTTCCTTCATTCCCATAATGAGATTATAAACACTTTAGAAACTGTAAAAGGTTTGTCTTTAAAGCTTTTTTCTATTAGGGTTCTGGCCAAGTTTTGTTTGAACTTACTAAATGTTCATAAACAACCTTTATAAAACTTTGGCTCTAAAACATTCAGGAATAAATCCCTGATGACTTTAGTGACATGAGATTTCATGAACATCTAACTTAAGTGATTAAATCACTCCCACCGTTCATGCTTAATAATCTCACGTGGCGTACTTAATTCCGCGGGAGTAGGTGGTTTGTCCACATGGAGCACCAAAATTTTTAACACCCCAAATAAAAAAGCATATTAATATTTTTCAGTCAGAAAAATATTACCATAATGTATTGGAATATGAAACTACCAAGGTAGAGTAATATGAATAGCTGCAATAACCCAAAAATAAAATAAATACTTTAATGCTATGAATTAACTTTATTTTAAATTAGCCAATGCCAATTTAAATAGTAAATTTCAACCTACCTGTGGGCAAAGGTTGCATCACGAATGAAATTTACTCTTTATTAATAAGACTAAAGCAAATTTAAATATTAAAAAATAAAATTCTTCGTACCTTTGGGCAACCGAAAGAAATTTTACTTTTAATACTAAATTTGTTATCTTATTCTAATTAAGTCACAAAAATAAAAACTTCCCTTTGGGGATAGGTAATTAAATTTATGAGTTAATTACAATACGATGTTAATTTTTCTATATGAAGTTCATGTGTACGATCCTTATGCAATTATTACAAAATTAGGATGCTTTGGCTCTCCCAAAATCATAATAATCACGCTGTAATTCATGAACATCTAATAAATTTTTATGAGGTTCATGCGTGTGATCCTAATGTAATTATCATACAAAAATGAGATGCTTTGGCTCTCCCATAATTATTATGATAATTACGTGTGTGTAATCTTGATGCAATTGTCATTCAAAATTGGGATGATGTGGCTCTCCCAAAATTATCATGATAATTGCTACTTCATTAACATCTAACAACTTTATAGATGCCCCTTTAATAGCCCCAGGAATATAACAAACCAATACTTAAATGGGGTAAACAGCATTTTCCAAAGTGCAAGCAGATGAGCTCCCAAGAAAGTGAGGGGGGTCACACCGGACACACTTAAATCCCAAGACTTTCCTTGCCAGAACTTTCCCTGACATTGCATTCTTAGATATTACTGTAAACACACCAGTATATATGGTATTGTTAATTATTCTTAGGTCTAGGCATCAATCAATTTATATTTAAACAATATAAATTCAACAATTAAAAATATATTCCTCAATTCATGTATTAAATAAACAATAATTTTAATACACAGTACTGTAAATAATAAAGGGAATAAAACCTTAATGTGAAAGCATAAAACCAGGCTTAGCTCAATGGTTTGAAGCTTGTCACTTTATGGACATGAAGGTCCCAAGTTCGAACCCCATATAAGCCAAATCTTTTATTTTATTTAAATGCTACTGTAATGGGCTACTATATTGGGTTGGGTTTCTGGGTCACAAGACTCCAAATGGGCTACTGTATTTGGGCAATTGGGTCAACCCACTTAATCGGGTCGGGCCTCTGGGTCTATGTATAGTGCTGGCCCAAACTAGGTCAGCCCACTTAAATGGCCCAAAACTGCATGGGTTTTAAAAAACCCTACCCGAAAAATATATCCAACCCAAAAACTTTAATGGGTCGAAACCCTACCCAGTCACCAACCAACCCGACCCTTAATGTTCCAGATGGGTTGAAAACCCTCAAAATGGAACCCTAGCCGCCACCCCTTTATGAAAATACCCATATCAAGATTACAACAACTCAAAATTAGGCAATATATCACAATACACCGAATAGTGATAAAACAAAAAATAGTTATATCAAATTTATGGGTTTTCATAAACAGTACGTGAACAACAAATATTCACAAAATAATCGCTAATGCGTTTCTATCATGTCACAAAAGACGAAATATTGCTCAAACAATATTGACAAACAGAAGTGAACAATACCAAATAGAATATACTTGATTCAATATTGATAACCAATAAAAAATACTTGATTCAATATTGATAACGCATAGTAAAATTATACGCTAAGCAAAATAGCACAGAGGATGGCTCTGATACCACATGTTAGAAATAATTAAATAACAATTATTTCTTTAACCTAACATGCGCAGAGGAAAATTAAATAGAACAGTTTTAGGCATACCTCCGGCTATTGTTGCTCAAGCACTCCTCCAGAACTTCTAAGAACAAAATTATGAGGTGTCTTCTAACCTATGCCTATTGCTTTATGGCTATACTGATGGTGTACACAGGCACTCTATTTATAGGCTAGATTAGGGACCCTCAAATGGTAAACACCGTATTGTTTCCTTCCATCAAGGAAACAATATTGTTAATTGATTTTTAAAATCAATTAACCGATTCCATATTTACGGTAATCTAAATTAATAGAAATAACCATAATACCGATTCCATATTT
Source organism: Alnus glutinosa (assembly GCF_958979055.1). NCBI lineage: Eukaryota > Viridiplantae > Streptophyta > Magnoliopsida > Fagales > Betulaceae > Alnus > Alnus glutinosa. The sequence goes on along the minus strand of NC_084898.1, from coordinate 19,832,904 downwards.
ACGGTAATCTAAATTAATAGAAATAATCATAATACCGTATATGTTTATTAAAAAAATAATAAACATAACAAATACCGTAAAATATGATATAAAGGCCACATAAGAGAATAATATGTTACAGGGCTAGCCATAATTTCAACGATCTGGCGTAGAATTTTTATACTTCTTCTTAAGAAAGCTTCTGAATTATTAGCTATTGAAATTATTAGCTATTGAAACTCGAGCTAGCATAATTTCATTACGTCATAATAGCTATTGAAATTATGGCTAGCTATAATAGGTAGCCGCCAACTACTTTAAGAATGAAATTGAAAAGCTGGAACAGAATGACACGCCACGTCGCCATCTATATTTTATATCCCAATCAGTCGACCCACAACATTTTTTTTTGATTTTATAACTCCCATTGGAATTTTATAATATTCTCATATGAAGCAGACTCCGGTATCAGACTTGGTCCCTATTTGAAAATAATCATATATTTCCAACCAGATGAAGCACTCTTGTCTGCAATCCGAGTGGATTTTGTTAATATTCTTTCATGGAATTCTTCTTTTGTTTATGAGCCCAAGTTTGAAATCTGCAAGAATTCCCGCTTTTGAAGATGAGACGACGTCGTCTGATCGTTTGGCGTTACTTGACTTCAAGAGTCGGATTAGTGAAGACCCACTTCAAATCATGAGCTCATGGAATGACTCCACCCATTTCTGCAACTGGTTTGGTGTTACATGCAGCCTTTTCAGTGCCAGTAAAAGAGTCATGGTTTTGAACCTGGAAGCTCAAAGATTGGCTGGCTCTATAACACCTTCTATTGGAAATCTTACTTACCTTTCTGGAATCAACCTGAGAAACAACAGCATCGATGGTGTAATTCCTCAACAAGTGGGAAGACTAAAGCGCCTGCAGCATCTCAACTTGAGTCGGAATTACTTTGGTGGGAACCTTCCAACTAATTTAAGTCACTGTGCACAACTTAGAGTGCTTGATGTTAGTGCCAACAAACTCGTTGGGCAGATTCCAGAGCAGTTCAGTTCATTGTCAAAGTTGGTTCACCTGAAACTTGGCAACAACAACCTTACAGGAACTATCCCATCATGGATAGGAAACTTTTCTTCTCTGTCTATTCTTAACCTTCACCTGAACAATCTACAAGGTAGCATACCTAGTGAGCTTGGCCGTCTATCAGGCTTGGGATATTTTCAACTTTATGGGAATAATCTGTCTGGTACTATCCCTTCTCTCATTTACAATATATCTTCCATATACTATTTCTCTGTTACTCAAAACCAACTGCATGGAAGCCTGCCACCCGATGTTGGCCTTACTCTTCCTAACCTTGAAATATTTGCCGGCGGTGTTAATAGTTTCACAGGACCTATTCCCGTGTCATTGTCAAATGCTTCTGGACTTCAGTTGCTTGACTTCGCTGAAAATGGTCTCACTGGGATGGTGCCTCAAAATCTAGCAAGTTTGCGTGGCTTGGTTAGAATTAATTTCGATAACAATAATCTTGGAAATGGGAAAGTTGATGGCCTGAATTTTCTCAGTTTTTTGGCTAACTGTACTAGTTTGGAGGTCTTGGGTCTTGCTTATAATCGATTTGGTGGAGTATTGCCCAGCTCCATAGCCAATCTTTCCTCCCAGCTGAATATTCTTACTTTGGGTTCTAATATGATACATGGAGGCATCCCCACTGGGATTGGCAACCTTGTTAACTTGACCCGTCTGGGATTAGAACATAACTTTTTGGGTGGTCGTCTCCCTGATGCTCTTGGGAAGCTGAAGCAGTTACAGGGATTATATTTGGACCATAACAAATTTTCAGGGCCGATCCCTTCCTCCTTAGGAAACTTAACTACATTGACAGTGCTCTCTATGGAGGAGAACAAATTGGAGGGAAGTATACCCCCAAGCCTAGGAAACTGCCAAAATTTACTTCAACTAAACCTTTCTAGTAACAATCTCAATGGTACCATACCAAAAGAGGTTATTGGTCTTTCTTCATTATCGATTTCTTTGGTCATGTCTCATAATTCTTTGACAGGCAAACTGCCATTTGAAGTGGGTAACTTAAAAAATCTTGGGAAATTAGATCTTTCGGAGAATAAATTATCAGGTGAAATTCCTACTTTCCTTGGTAGTTGTACTAGTTTGGAACGTTTGCATTTGGAGGGTAATTCATTTGAAGGAGCAATCCCTCCATCTCTAGAGACACTAAGAGGTTTAGAAGAAATGGATCTTTCATGCAATAACTTGTCTGGGCAAATTCCTGAATTTCTCAGCAAATTTTTGTCACTTAAGCATCTCAATCTTTCTGATAATGATCTCGAAGGGAAAGTGCCAAGTGACGGGATTTTTTCAAATGTAAGCGCAATCTCAATCTTTGGAAATGACAAGCTATGTGGTGGTGTCCCAAAATTAGTTTTACCAAAATGCTACAAGAAGAGTCCACGTTTATCCGTGAAACGCCTTGCACTCAAAGTAGTAATTATTGTCGCTAGCATAGTTATATTTGTACTTGTTCTATTGTGTTTTTTCCTCAAATGTTCTATGGTTAAAAACTGGAGAAAGAGACCTTTGGCCACATCTTCCTTAAAGGATGGCCAATTACCCTGTATAACTTATGCAGAACTCCAAGCATCAACTAATGGTTTCTCTGTAGACAATTTGATCGGTTGTGGAAGTTTTGGTTTTGTATACAAAGGAGTTCTCTCTAGCAATGGAGTAATTGTTGCAGTTAAAGTGTTAAACCTTCAACAGCAAGGAGCTTCCAAGAGTTTCATTGATGAATGCAATGCTTTGAGAAGTTTACGCCATCGTAATCTCCTTAAGATTATTACTGTTTGCTCAAGCATTGATCATCAAGGGAACAACTTTAAGAGTCTAGTTTTTGAGTTCATGTCTAATGGAAGCCTAGACAAGTGGCTACATCCTATAGAGGATGAGCAACATCGATGCAGGAGTTTGAGCTTTATTCAGAGACTGAACATAGCCATGGATGTTGCCTATGCATTGGCATATCTACATCTCCAATGCCAAATGCCAATTGTTCACTGTGATGTAAAGCCAAGCAATATCCTCCTCAATGAAGATATGGTAGCCCATGTCGGTGACTTTGGATTAGCAAAGTTTGTAATTGAAGCATCACATAATCCTTCTAAAAATCAAAGTATGTCAGACTTGTCAGTTGCACTGAAGGGTTCCGTCGGATACATTCCTCCAGGTATGTTTTCAACGAGAGCTCAAGCCTAATTTTGATAAGTCCAAGTCTAATTTTTAGGTCCAATAAGTACAAGTCTAATTTTTGGGTCCATTGTGTGTGTGTACATTCCTCTAGGTATGTTTTCAACGAGAGCTCAAGCCTAATTTTGATAAGTCCATGTCTAATTTTTAGCTCTAGGTATGTTTTCAACGAGAGCTCAAGCCTAATTTTGATAAGTCCATGTCTAATTTTTAGCTCTATTGTGTGTGTGTGTGTGTGTGTGTGTGTGTGTGTGTGTGTGTGTGTGTGTGTGTGTGTGTGTGTGTGTGTGTGTGTGTGTGTGTGTGTGTGTGTGTGTGTGTGTGTGTGTGTGTGTGTGTGTGTGTGTGTGTGTGTGTGTGAAGAAGACTATCTTAATGATCATGTATTAATAAATTACAGAGTATGGGATGGGTGGCCAAGTTTCCGTGCTTGGAGATATTTACAGCTATGGGGTACTTTTGTTGGAGATGTTCACTGGGAAAAGACCTACTGATGACTTGTTCAAAGATGGCCTGAGCATTCACAAGTTCACTGCAATGGCTTTGCCGGAATGTGTCATGGATATAGTGGACTCATCAATGCCGTTTGAAGAAGATGTTGATGATGAGACAAATAACGATGACAATGAAGAAGTAAATCCTCATTTCAATGCCAGAAGCAGAGTGGAGGATTGTTTGGTCTCAGTATTGCAGATTGGACTATTGTGCTCTGCAACATCACCTCATGAGCGGATGCCCACAAATGAAGTCGTCAACAAACTAAGTGCAATTAGAGATGCATTTCTTAAATTTAAGAAGGGGAACAAAAGAATAATGAGCTAGCTAGGTACGCTAACTTATTTATTTGATCAGTTGCCATTCATATCATAATAAAAATAAAAATAAAAAAGCCACAAAAAAAGGAGCATCAAGACTATATGTTGCTTACATTACGTTTCTAGAATAAAATGGTATATAACCACTCTGGAGACTCCGTTTGGCCCTGCAATTTTGTTGATCAGTTAGTTTGTAATGTTTGAGATAGATTTTTTTTTTTTAAAAAAAAAAAAAGAAAAAAAAAAAAAGGTTTTTCTTCATATTCAAAGGGGAGATACAATTTTTATCATATTCAAAATAGTAATCTCACTTTTTTACACGGTAATTATATCTTAATTCTTGCCTCTTTTTTTTTTTTTTTTTTTTGACAATATAATTCTTGTCTTTTAATAATATTCATTATATGCCAAACTTGAATTGCCAATATAAACAGATATTATTATTTTTTTTTTTAGATTTTTTGTTATTTGTGATATTTTGTTGTTGGTTCAAAGTTATGAGAATCCTACCAAGAATATAACTGCAAACTGTTGGTAAATAGTTCACTGGTTCAGAGTAATAGGCTTAGATGTGTGGGCCATTGATATTGGACCTAGGTAGTTGATTATGAATGAGAAATGATTTTTGCATATTTCTTGTACATATTTTGTACATTACTTTTCTAAATCAATTATTAAATTTATAGGATAGGATGTGTTATTTCTATATCACATTACCCTACATCAACTTTACATCAAGACACATTGGGTGTGGGATCCATCTATATGAGACTCATATGTATGGGTCACACACCCTATGTGTCTTGGTGTAAAGTTGATGTAGGGTAATGTGATGTAGAAAATTTATTTCCGTTATAGGACCCACAAAGATCCACATGTTATGTGAAATTAACCTTTGACACTTGGTGAGAACCATTGGTTCTTGGAGTAAGTTGCTTTATTGAATCGATAGCCCACTTTTTTCAAGCTTGACTGCCCATTCATTTGGCCATTGCAATTTTTTCCCCATTCCCCCCTTTTTCTCACTTCCTATCAACCCTTCTCAAGCCTTCGCCAAACACCCAAGCTTCCAGGAACCCATGAACACCTACTACACTTCACTATCCCATAAAATACCACACTATTTGGCAAGGGAGAAGCTCATCGATTTCTCTTCTTGATCAAAAATCACACTATTGCAAGTAACCCATTTTTCTCTCTTTCAATGTTATCATTTTTTGTTTATGCTTCAACCTAATTATGATAGTTTTTGCTTAAATATTGAAAAACCAATTTTGTAACACCCCAAGTATTAATTAGGGTTAAGAGTGCCTTAATAAAACTTAAGAATGTTAGAGTCGATTCCAAGTGGAAGAAGTAAAATTTTGGACTTTTTATAATTTTCTGTGTGGGTCGAACGTTTGAAGTAGGAGAGAGAATGTTTGAGATTGGATCCTAAACGATCGCTGGTGAAAGTTTGAAGACAACTTGGGAGCAATTAATTTCACCACCTTAGCTTATTTTGTTTGTGCTTGGGCTATTTTAAATACACCTTGTATGCCCTTAGCTTCCATTTTTGTCATCTTTCAGTTGAAAGAACCCTAGTGAGAGTGAAAGGGTGGGTTTTGAAGGGAGAATGTGCTTTCTTGTGGTTTTGTCTTCAAAGAGAAGTAATCCTATTGGCCTAACCTCAATTCTATTACTACTGTTAGCTTGGAATATCATTTTTTAGCTACTGTTGAGCTTTATTTTCATAGGTTTAGCCTCTTAGTTGTAGGTTTGAGTACCTAGGATTAATGTGCTAGTTTAGGTGATGGATATTGAGTGGGAGATTTTATGCTTTAGATCATGATATCTTGTTGGTTTTGCATGGACAACTTTCTGTTTAAGAGCTTTAAAGTAAACCCATGAGCTATGATAAGGATTGATCCTAGTCTCCTAGATCTAGTTATGTATTGGTTGTTTAAAGTCAATAGTGAGCTATGATATGCTTGAAGACGTTACTCGTGTGTAGAACAATGTCTAGAATGTTAGTAGGACCTTAGACGTGTTGGTTTGAGGATTAGTTAGGACCTTAGGTTTTAAAATTAGGGTTTCTTCTGAGCACCGAACGTTTGATACTTCCTACCGAATGATCGAGGCCAAGCAGTAAGTCCATTTTGAAATAGTTTAGGGTTTAGAATCTATATATTTAGCATAAGACCAGAGATTGATTGTGAATCCTTTCACAGATTTAGAGGTTTGAGACTTTTAAGGAAGATACCTAGAGCAAGATTATGAGCCAAATGAGTGAAACTCACAAATATTTGTTATTATGGTTTTTTCATGACATGATTTTTTTATGCATCAAACATGCATAAGCACAACTCGCATGAAATAGCTTTTGAATAATATGAACTATTCTTTTGTGAAAATGAGTGATGAATAATGGAATGATAAAATATATGAGTTTTGTAAATGCATGTATGTAAAAAACAATGGTTAATTACATCGTATGACATAGTACTTCATGCATGGATGATGAACATGTGCTACTATTATACAAGTTAATCCTATGGTCGAGAGGTTTATGTTTATGTTTGTCCTTGGATCCAATAGTTTTATAAGTGACTAGCGCACAGTGTATAGATAGGGTCACAATGACAATATTTTTAGTAATGTGGATCACCCGAGGCTTAAATCCGATTGGGCCGCTAACAATGACGGTATGTGTGCTTCACCGGGGCACCATTATTGTATTATAGGTCCCTCAGGAATACACTAAATCTACCAAGAAGGGACTAAGAGCTTTGATAGACCATATGAAATTGAATTATGACATGTTCACTTTAAATATCATATACTATATATGTAGTGCATTATTATGATATAACTGTTATTTAACAGAGATCTTTACATTATGCCATTATATTGGTTGTGATTTATAAACCTTTTGTTATAACGATTGAATTCACCATATAATAACATGTTACCTCGTGTAATATTACTCATTAAGTTGTGGGCTTACACTTATATTTTCACCTGTAAATATGGGTTGTTTTATATTTAGTGGCGAGTTCGAGGATGACTCGGTATGGGAACCGACACAAGTGACTTTCTATTGACGACTTAGCTAGAATCTTCTTCGTGGATAACCCTGAGATGGTAGAGTACATGTGGACTCACAAGCTTCTTCATGGATAACCCTGAGATGGTAGAGTACATGCGGACTCACAAGCTAGAGGAACTGTTCACTTTCATCGGGTTTGTGTACGTGTGGTATTGTACCTTCTATTGAGTTGTCTATGAGGCTTATTATGGATTTAGTTATCTTGTACTTGTTTTGATGACTTGAGATGATGATCTTAGACTTGGTTTGTAATATTTTCCTATCCTTGATGATGATCCGTCTTAGACCAACACATTTGATGATTATGTTTAAGTTATGTTAAATTATGTTATAATGTCTTAGAATTGTTTTGGTATTTATTTATTGTGTGTATAGTTTATGGCTATCTTATTATGAAAAGTGACTCTTAAAATATAAAGTTATGCAAGCACAAATAAAAGCCTGGGTACTAAACTTATGACAGAATGCTAAAGTATTTGGAGGGTTTTTTTTTTTTAAATATGAAACGAATTGTAGGAAAAATTATAAAACTCCAAAAAGGGTCGATAATGAAATTCTTGATAAGAAATGAAATGAGCATACACTACAAGCACAACTTAGTCAACCCGACCACTTTTCTCCCGACCACTTTTAATTTCTTTGTCTTTTAATTTACATAAATGCGCGCACACACAAAAGGACTAAATTTATGTATTTATTTATTTGCGTAAGTTCGGCCTCCCAAGCAAAAAATTTTGATTTTGCCCTAATATGAAAATAATAAGTTAATTGAATAGCTCGTAAACAACCTCGAGTACGTTTGAAAAATAAATAAAATGAGTTTGAACAAATTATTTAAATAGATGATAAGTTAAAATTCGATTCATGTTTGAAAAAAATTAAGGGTTAAACACATTTTTGTTACATGTGATTTAAAATTTTTATTTTTTGCCCCTTATGCTTTAATTCGTATCACAAATAGTACCTGAGATACGGGAAAAGACAGAGATAGTATCACCGTCCATTTCTCCATCAAAAAACTAACAATTTGCCACGTCAGCACCAGTTATCACCCTTATAAGCGCGACACATGTCCTAGAGCTACGTCATAAGACACATAAGTGACATGTCACTGCCAAACTATAATTTTACCAAACACTTAATTGCGTTTTTAAAAATTATTTTTTTAAATTGTATATTTTAAAAACACTATTTTTAAATTTCATTTGTTTTAAAAAAAAAAAAAAAAAAAAAAAATCTTACCCTGTCGTTTTCCATCTCTCTCTTTCATGGTGACTTCTGAGACAGGTTTTCACAATTTCAAACCTCAAGTAGATTTTTTCTTTCTTTCTTTCTTTTTTCCAATCATGCATGGTTGAATGAGAGAGGCAATGAAAATGTCTGACGTTATTGTTTTAAATGTGCTTGAAATTAGTTTCCTCTTTGGCAGAACAAAAAGGAAAAAGGAAAAAGAGGGGAAAGTACGTAAATATGTCATTTTTTCGTTGTTTTCTAGAAGGGAAACTTCACTTTGACTTATTGAACCATTTTTTCAAAGTTTAAAAAATTGCAATTTAATGTAATTAACTTTAAAAAATTTATAATCTCATCCCTCCGTTAGGGTTACGGAAAATCATAACGGAAGGGTAAGAAAAATTCAAAATGCTCCCATTTTTTTTTTTTTTAAAAAAAAAAAAAGAACAAGAAAAATTAATTGTAATTTAATGATAATTTTATAAAATTTACAGTGGTATAAATGTTATTTTACCATTTGACTAAATTACAAAAAATTCAATATTAGATACAATAAATTGAAAATTTTAAAATTTTGGTGAAGAACAAGGTTGCACAAAAATCTTTTCCCATTCTGCCATATACCTTTAGCACTTGAAAGGGAACAAAATACGTTGTAAAGATATTGTCGTTACGATTGGGCTTTATAGTCTAAATTTCAGATATATTTTTTGCCTTCGTAAGTTTTTCTATATTCTTTATTTATTTTCAACATGAGATGAGGATCATATCGATGAGACCAGTCTTTTGATACTGCGTTTGAATCCTCTCTAGTTGACTAGAGAGGATCCAGTTAGAGTTATTTGAATGATAAATTTGTCTATAAAAATGTGAAAAGATAATTTTACCTTCTCAAATAAAACTAAATAGATCCTCTACAATTTATTTGAACTAGAGAGGATCATGGTCCTTTGATACTAGGATAAATATACACTATAAATTCTTAAGTTTAAAAGAAGACTATCTTAATGATCATGTATTAATAAATTACAGAGTATGGGATGGGTGGCCAAGTTTCTGTGCTTGGAGATATTTACAGCTATGGGGTACTTTTGTTGGAGATGTTCACTGGGAAAAGACCTATTGATGACTTGTTCAAAGATGGCCTGAGCATTCACAAGTTCACTGCAATGGCTTTGCCGGAATGTGTCATGGATATAGTGGACTCGTCAATGCCCTTTGAAGAAGATGTTGATGATGAGACAAGTAACGATGGCAATGAAGAAGTAAATCCTCATTTCAATGCCAGAAGCAGAGTGGAGGATTGTTTGGTCTCAGTGTTGCAGATTGGACTATTGTGCTCTGCAACATCACCTCATGAGCGGATGCCCACAAATGACGTCGTCAACAAACTAAGTGCAATTAGAGACGCATTTCTTAAATTTAAGAAGGGGAACAGAAGAATAATGAGCTAGCTAGGTACGCTAACTTATTTATTTGATCAGTTGCCATTCATATCATAATAAAAATAAAAATAAAAAAGCCAAAAAAAAAAAAGGAACATCAAGACTATATGTTGCTTACATTACGTTTCTAGAATAAAATGGTATATAACCACTCTGGAGACTCCGTTTGGCCCTACAATTTTGTTGATCAGTTAGTTTGTCATGTTTGAGATAGCTTTTTTTTTTTTTTTTAAAAAAAAAAAAAGTTTTTCTTCATATTCAAAGGGGAGATACAATTTTTATCATACTCAAAATAGTAATCTCACTTTATTACACGGTAATTATATCTTAATTCTTGCCACTTTTTTTTTTTTTTTGACAATATAATTCTTGTCTTTTAATAAGATTCATTATGTGCCAAACTTGAATTGCCATTATAAAGAATTTTATTTTTATTTTTTTTTAGATTTTTTGTGATTTGTGATATTTTGTTGTTGGTTCATAGTTATGAGAATCCTACCAACCGTTGGAAAATAGTTCACTGGTTCGGAGTAATGGGCTTAGATGTGTGGGCCATTGATATTGGGCCTAGGTAGTTTATTATGAATGAGAAATGATTTTTGCATATCTCTTGTACATCTTTTGTACATCACTTTTCTAAATCAATTATTAAATTTATAGGACGAGATGTGTTATTTCTACATCACATTACCCTATATCAACTTTACATCAAGACACATTAGGTGTAGAATCCATCTATATGGGACCCACATGTATGGGTCACACACCCTATGTGTCTTGGTGTAAAGTTGATGTAGGGTAATGTAATGTGGAAAATTTATTTCCCTTATAGGACCCACAATGATCCACATGTTATGTGAAATTAACCTTTGACACTTGGTGAGAACCATTGGTTCTTGGAGTAAGTCGCTTTATTGAATCGATAGCCCTCTTTTTTCAAGCTTGGCTGCCCATTCATTTGGCCATTGCAATTTTTCCCCCATTCCCCCCCTTTTCTCATTTCCTATCAACCCTTCTCAAGCCTTCGCCAAACACCTAAGCTTCCTGGAACCCATGAACACCTACTACACTTCACTATCCCATAAAATACCACACTATTTGGCAAGGGAGAAGCTCATCGATTTCTCTTCTTGATCGAAAATCAAACTATTGTAAGTAACCCATTTTTCTCTCTTTCAAAGTTATCATTTTATGTTTATGCTTCAACCTGATTGTGATAGTTTTTGCTTAAACATTGAAAAACCAATTTTGTAACACTCCACGTATTAATTAGGGTTAAGAGTGCCTAAATAAAAATCAAGAATGTTAGAGTCGATTCCAAGTGGAAGAAGTAAAATTTTGGACTTTTTATAATTTTTTGTGTGGGTCGAACGTTCGAAGTAGGAGAGAGAATGTTTGAGATTGGATCCTAAACGATCACTGGTGAAAGTTTGAAGACAGCTTGGGAGTAATTAATTTCACCACCTCAGCTTATCTTGTTTGTGCCTGGGCTATTTTAAATACACCTTGTATGCCCTTAGCTTCCATTTTCGTCACCTTTCAGTTGAAGGAACCCTAGTGAGAATGAAAGGTTGGGTTTTGAAGGGAGAATGTGCTTTCTTGTGGTTTTGTCTTCAAAGAGAAGTAATCCTATTGGCCTAACCTCAATTCTATTACTACTGTTAGCTTGGTATATCATTTTTTTAGCTACTGTTTAGCTTTATTTTCGTAGGTTTAGCCTCTTAGTTGTAGGTTTGAGTACCTAGGATTAATGTGCTAGTTTAGGTGATGGATATTGAGTGGGAGATTTTATGCTTTAGATCATGATATCTTGTTGGTTTTGCATGGACAACTTTCTGTTTAAGAACTTTAAAGTAAACCCATGAGTTATGATAAGGATTGATCCTAGATCTAGTTATGTGTTGGTTGTTTAAAGTCAATAGTGAGCTATGATATGCTTGAAGACGTTACTCGTGTGTAGAACAATGTCTAGAATGTTAGTAGGACCTTAGATGTGTCAGTTTGAGGATTAGTTAGGACCTTAGGTTTTAAAATTAGGGTTTCTTCTGAGCACCAAACGTTTGATACTTCCTACCGAATGATCGAGGCCAAGCAGTAAGTCTATTTTGAAATAGTTTAGGGTTTAGAATCTATATATTTAGCATAAGACCAAAGACTAATTGTGAATCCTTTCACAGATTTAGAGGTTTGAGACTTTTAAGGAAGATACCTAGAGCAAGATTATGAGCCAAATGAGTGAAACTCACAAATACTTGTTATTATGGTTTTTTCATGACATGATTATTTTATGCATCAAACATGCATAATCACAACTCGCATGAAATAGCTTTTGAATAATATGAACTCTACTTTTGTGAAAATGAGTGATGAATAATGGAATGATAAAATATATGAGTTTTGTAAATGCATGCATGTGAAAAACAATGGTTAATTACATCGTATGACATAGTGCTTCATGCATGGATGATGACCATGTGCTACTATTATACAAGTTAATCCTATGGTCGAGAGATTTATGTTTATGTGTGTCCTTGAATCCAATAGTTTTATAAGTGACTGACGCACAGTGTATAGATAGGGTCACAATGACAATATTTTTAGTAATGTGGATCACCCCGAGGCTTAAACCCGATTGGGCTGCTAACAATGACAATATGTGTGCTTCATCGGGGCACCATTATTGTATTATAGGTCCCTTAGGACTACACTAAATCTACTAAGAAGGGGCTAAGAGCTTTGATAGACCATATGAAATTAAATTATGACATGTTCACTTTAAATATCATATACTATATATGTAGTGCATTATCGTGATATAACTGTCATTTAACAGAGAACTTTGCATTATGCCATTATATTGGTTGTGATTTATAAACCTTTTGTTATAACAATTGAGTTCACCATATGATAACATGTTACTTCGTGTATTATTACTCACTAAGTTGTGGACTTACACTTATATTTTCACTTGTAAATATGGGTTGTTTTATATTTAGTGGCGAGTTCGAGGATGATTTGGTATGGGAACCGACACAAGAGACTTTCTATTGACGACTTAGCTAGAATCTTCTTCGTGGATAACCCTGAGATGGTAGAGTACATGCGGACTCACAAGCTAGAGGAACTATTCACTTTCATCGGGTTTGTGTACATGTGGTATTGTACCTTCTATTGAGTTGGCTATGAGGCTTAATATGGATTTAGTTATCTTGTACTTGTTTTGATGATCTTAGACTTGGTTTGTAATATTTTCCTATTCTTGATGATGATCCGTCTTAGACCAACACATTTGATGATTATGTTTAAGCTATGTTAAATTATGGTATAATGTCTTAGAATTATTATGGTATTTATTTATTGTGTGTATAGTTAATGGCTATCTTATTATGAAAATTGACTAGTCTTGAAATATAAAGTTATGCAAGCACAAATAAAAGCCTGAATACTAAACTTATGAAAGAATGCTAAAGTATTTGGAGGGTTTTTTTTTTTTTTTTTTAAATATGAAATGAATTGTAGGAAAAATTATAAAACTCCAAAAAGGGTCGATGATAAAATTCTTGAGAAGCAAATGAAATGAGCATACACTACAAGCACAACTTAGTCAACCCGGCCACTTTTCTCCCTTCAACAACATGACCACTTTTAATTTCTTTGTCTTTTATTTTACATAAATGTGCGCACACAAAAGGAATAAATCTATGTATTTATTTATTTGCGTAAGTTCGGCCTCTCAAGCAAAAAATGTTGGTTTTGCCCTAATATGAAAATAATAAGTTAATTGAATAGCTCGTGAACAACCTTGAGTACGTTTGAAAAATAAATAAAATGAGTTTGAACAAATTATTTAAAAGGATGATAAGTTAAAATTTGATTCGTGTTTGAAAAAAATTAAGGGTTAAACACATTTTTGGTACATGTGGTTTAAAGTTTTTATTTTTTTGCCCCTTATGCTTTAATCCGTATCACAGATAGTACCTGAGATACGGGAAAAGATGGAGATAGTATCACCGTCCATTTCTCCGTAAAAAAACTAACGGTTTGCCACATCAGCGCCACTTATCACCCTTATAAGCGCGAGACATATCCTAGAGCCACGTCCTACTTCGGTAGATGAGTTTCATAAAAAATCACATTTGTTGTGCAAATTACTAACAATCTAATAAGACACATAAGTGCCATGTGACTATGTCACTGCCGAACTGCAATTTTACCAAATACTTAATTGTGTTTTTAAAAGCGATTTGTTTAAATCGTATATTTTTAAATCACTATTTTTAAATTATATATATATATTTTTTTTTTTAAATCGTCCACCTGTACTCAATTTAGTTAAGCTGGGTTTAAGATAGGTGATGTGTCTCATAGCCCAATATGAAATGATTATTTAATTGCCTATTGGCGCTAAGTTTCTCGCGCCCAACTTTGGTGCTTATCTCTGGCCATCGCTACCCCAATAGTAACCCCGTCGTTTTCCATCTCTCTCTTTCATGGTGACTTCTGAGACAGGTATTCACAATTTCAAACCTCAAGTTTTTTCTTTCTTTCTTTTTTCTTTTTTTCAATCATGCATGGTTGAATGAGAGAGGCAATGAAAATGTCTAACGTTATTGTTTTCTAAATGTCCTTGAAATTAATTTCCTCTTCGTCAGAACAAACAGGAAAAAGAGTGGAAAGTACGTAAATATGTCATTTTTTTTTCGTTGTTTTCTAAAAGGAAAACTTCACTTTAACTTATTGAACCATTTTTTCAAAGTTAAAAAAATTATCAATTTAATGTAACGAACTTCAAAAAATTTACAATCTCATTCCTCCGTTAGGATTACTGAAAATCCTAACGGAAGGGTAAAAAGATTTCAAAATACTCTTTTTTTTAAAAAAAAAAAAAAAAAGAAAATGAAAAAGAAAAATTAATTGTAATTTAATGATAATTTTATAAAATTTACAGTGCTATAAATGTTATTTTACCATATGACTAAATTGCAAAAAATTGAATATTAGATACAATAAATTGAAAATTTTAAAATTTTGGAAGGAGACTGCAAAAATGATAGAAGTTAAGGGGTTAAGTGAAATTCTAGTTTTTTTTTTTTTTTTTTAAAAAAAAAAAAAAAAAAATTCTTCTATGTTCTGTTTGGTTTATGAGAAAATGTATCAGTGAAAAAGAGAACTTGGAACTTGGTTACTGGGGTTCTGAGTTTCTCTTTTCTTTATCTTTTTTTATTGTATTTTTTAATTTGTTTTTTGACAACCAAACTGATTATTATGTGGGCTTTAAGATATATTGAATTGTTTAAAGTCGATTTTGGTTTCTGCTGCTCTCTGTTCGAGTTTCTCGCCGTTACTTCATGATTCAAGAGATGGGAAATCCATGCAAAGTACAAATCAAGTTTTTTTGATTCGTTGGATTGATTTACTAGTGGACCTAGTTCAGTTATTAATTCAGTGTATATGAGTTTGAGCTGAATTTTTGCCGAGTTGATCTCAGGATTGATTTGATTTTTTTATTTTTTTTCTCGTTTGTTTTAACTTCAAATATTTTATGAAAAATATTTCACTAATATTGAGTGTCTGCCTACCGTAAAATATTGGTCAACCGAATATGTTTTTGGTTGATTAAGAAAAATAACCTTCGTTATGCATAAAATGTTCTACGCTTCTACGTAAATTATTTTCCGCCACTCTCTCACACCTCCAGACGGGCTATTGTAAGAGTACCTCTTATGGGACCTAATTGTCTGCGCAGGTGAACTTCACAATTGTCTGCCCAAATTATATGCAATATGGGCAGACAACTACACTAGATTTTAATCTCACCCCTCTCTTCCTCTGCAGCTCATGTTCGTCATCTCTCTTTGTCTCGCAGACATAAAAAATTTTATGTCGAAACAAATGAGGTTGAGGAAATTTAGTTTCTTAGTTAAGGTCGTTGATTAACGCATTAGTCTATATTTGGGTGGATAATCGATTAAAGTTGTCAATATAAAAAACTCTTGTAATGTAAAAAATTTAAAGCTAGTTAAGAGATCGATCACCTTGCTATATGTGTAAAGTAATCAAAAATTGTGTCTTGGAGTGACAAAATACCATATTTCGAACAAACTATTTAAATGGGCGACAAGTTAAAATTTGATTCGTGCTCGAAAAAAAATTAAACAAACTAAACTTGAACATTGGATTACAACTCTGAACACAATTGCACTACTTGTAGATGCACCGATCACAAGGTCACTTGTAAAAAAAAAAAAAAAAAATACAAGTTAAATTATCATATGATCTGGCAATGGAGGGGACTTGTTGACAGTGTGTTATATCCAACTCCCCTCGAAGAGAGAGAATATGTGTTGATATGTGTGTATTTTTTTTTTTTTTTTTTAAGCAGTAGCAGTAACAATAATTTCCTTAAAACTCATCTCATTCTATGTAAAGAAAAATCCTAAAAAAAAACTTTTGAAACAAATTCTTTTATTATTTCTTAAATTAAAGAAACACAAAAGGAAAGTAAAAGTTATACCTTAAATTTAGACAAATAAAAGTGGTTCCTTAATATTATTTTAATATAAAAAAAAAAAAAAAAAAAAAAAAAAAAAAGCTTTCTCTTTCTTCTATCATTTATTTGAAATTGTATTTAAATGATTTTTCTTCATCTCTCTTTCCCCTAACATTTAATTTTAAAAAATTTTAAATTCTATAGGGAAAGGATAAGAGAAAATATTATAGAGTTTATTTGAATAGGGAAGTAAAAAGTAATTTGGTTCTTAAAATTTAGGGATAAATACCCCATTGGTACCTGAGTTTTACGTGTTTTTAAATTTATTACCTCAGTTTTGTTTGGTATTATAGGTGGTACCTGAATTAAGGGTAAAAACCCATTTGGTACATCTGTTAGATTTTCCGTCCAAATTTTAACGGCTCGCCACGTGTCAACCGCTGAGGTTGACACGTGGCACTACATAAAAAAAAAATTAAAAATTAAAAATTAAAATCTTTAGAAAATGATTAAAAATAATAAAATTTTAAAAAAAAATTAAAAAAAGAAAAAATGAGGGGGGTGGCTCTTGGCCACCATGGGGGTGGCTGGCCACCCCCATTTTGGCCAAGGAGGTGGCCCAGCCACCCCCTTGGCCGGTCTGGGGTGGCCGAACCACCCCATAGGGGGTGGTTCGGCCACCCCACAGTTGAAAAAAAAAAAAATTTGAAGGGTTTTGGCCCTAGGGGGTGGCCGAACCACCCCCGTGGCCCTAGGGGGTGGATCGGCCACCCCCAAGGGCCAACCCAAAAATTTTTTTTGAAGGGTTTTGGCCCTAGGGGGTGGCCGAACCACCCCCTAGGCCCACGGGGGTGGTTCGGCCACCCCCAGACCGGCCGGACTGGGGGTGGCCGAACCACGTGGCCCTAGGGGGTGGTTCGGCCACCCCCAAGGGCCAACCCAAAAAAAATTTTTTGAAGGGTTTTGGCCCTAGGGGGTGGCCGAACCACCCCCTAGGGCCAAAACCCTTCAAAAAAAAATTTTTTTTTTTTTTTTCAACTGTGGGGTGGCCGAACCACCCCCTATGGGGTGGTTCGGCCACCCCAGACCGGTCAGACCGGTCAAGGGGGTGGCTCAGCCACCCCTCTTCTTTTTTCTTTTTTTTTAATTTTTTTTTAAAAATTTTATTATTTTTAATTATTTTCTAAAGATTTTAATTTTTAATTTTTAATTTTTTTTATGTAGTGCCACGTGTCAACCTCAGCGGTTGACACGTGGCGAGGCGTTAAAATTTGGACGGAAAATCTAACAGAGGTACCAAATGGGTTTTTACCCTTAATTCAGGTACCACCTATGATACTAAACAAAACTGAGGTACTAAATTTAAAAACACGTAAAACTCAGGTACCAATGGGGTATTTATCCCTAAAATTTAAATAAAATCTAATGGAAGCTGCTACTAATGCTTTTAGCCGTTTGTACTCAATTTAGTTAAGATGGGTTTAAGATAGGTGATGTGTCTGATAGCCTGATATGAAATGATTATTTTACTTATTTAATTGATATTTTAACATTATTTGAATAAGTAAGTGTTAATATATGATATATTTAATTAAGATGAGAAGTGAAATGATAGAGACAACGTTTGAATTCAAAACTTTTATTCTGATATTATGTTAAATCATGATTTATTCTAAAAGCTTAAACTAATAAGAATGAGTGGATTAAATCATTTATGTAATATTTTAACACTCATCCGTTAATAAGTAAGGTCTAATATGTAAACTATTGTAATTAAAATGATGAGGATAATGTGATATTATTCTGGATGCATTTTCACTTATTTCTCTCATCTTCCTATTTTCTCATATGTTGTGGTAAAGATTCAATCCCATTTTCTTGTTGAAAAGGGTAGTGTCCTTTCGTGCTTTGTAGTTTGTTTGAATAATTCTACATATACATTAAGTGTTCATCAAATGTCTATTAAAAAATGAAGTAATTTTTAAAATTACCATTGAACATGTAATTAATTAAATGATAATTTTGATCAAATTATAATTTTAAAAATTATTTAATTTTTTTATGAACACTTGATGGACTCTTAAAAAAAATATTTAAGATTACTTAAGATTACTAGTTTGTTTCTTTATTTCAACGTACTGAAAAAAAATATATATATATAAAAACCACAAAAATATAAAAGGCTATTGCCTATTGGCGCGTTTTTTTGTGTTGGCGCTTAGTTTCCCGCACCCAACTTTGGTGCTTATCTCTTGCCATGGGTACCCCAAAAGTAACCCCATCGTTTTCACTTTTCCATCTCTCTCTTTCATGGTGACAGATTTCTGAGGCAGGTATTTTCTCTCATTTATGTTATATCTCAACCTATTTGTCATTGCATCTCGATCTATCTATATTCACAATTTCAAACCTCAACTGGATTTTTTTTTTCTTTCTTTTTTTCAATCATGCATGGTTGAATGAGAGAAGGCAATGAAAATGTCTAACGTTATTGTTTTCTAAATGCGCTTGGAAATTAATTTCTTTTTTTTATGGCAGAACAAAAGGAAAAAGAGGGGAAAGTAGTTTTTTTTCGTTGTTTTCTAAAGGGGAAACTTCACTTTCACTTATTCGACTGTCGTCACTTTTGCAAATTTCTTCCAAGGTTTAAAAATTATCAATTTAAAGTGTTGAACTTTAAAAAATTTGTAATCTCACCCTTATGTTAGAATTTTCCATTAAATCCTAACCGAAGGGTAAGAATATTTCAAAATACCTTTTTTTTTAATTTTTTTCTAAAAAAATAATTTTAATTTAAGGGTAATTTTATAAAGAGGTATAAAGGTTATTTTTTCATTTTATCCTATGATTTAACCTCAAACCCTAACAGGAGGGATGAGATTGCAAAAAATTGAAAAATTACACACACTAAATTGAGAAATTTTAAATTTTGGAAGGCAACTTCAAAATTGGTAGAAGTTAGTGGATTAAGTGAAGTTTTTTTTTTTTTTTTTTTTAAGAAAAAAATTACTTGTATGTTCTGTTTGGTTTATGAGAAAATGTATCAATGAAAAAGAGAACTTGGAACTTGGTTACTGGGGTTCTGAGTTTCTCTTTCTTTTTTTATTGTATTTTTTAATTTGTTTTTTTCGACAATCAAACTGATTATTAGGTGGGCTTTAAGATATATTGAGTTGTTTAAAGTCAATTTTGGTTTCTGCTGCTCTGTATTCGAGTTTCTTGCTGTTACTTCACGATTCAAGAAATGGGAAATCCATGCAAAGTACAAATCAAGGTTTTTTGATTCGTTGGATTGATTTACTAGTGGACCTAGTTAAGTTATTTCAGTGTATATGAGTTTGAGCTGAATTTTTGTCGAGCTGATCTCAGGGTTAATTTGATTCAGTGTATATATCATTTTTTGTCGCTTTCCCACACCTTCAAGTGGGCTAGTGTAAGAGTGCCTCTTATATAACTGTCTGAACGGGTGGATCCCACAAGGGCCTTTTCTCAATTGTAAGCTATATGAGCAGACAATTGCACTAGATTTCAATCTCACCCCCCTCTCTTCCGCTGCGGCTCATGTTCGTCATCTCTCTTTGTCTTGCGGACATTAAACATTTTACACTGAAACAAATGGGGTTGAGAAAATTTAGTTTCTCAGTTAAGGTCGTTGATTAATGCATTAGTCTACATTTGGGTAGATAATCGATTAAAGTTGTCAATATAAAAAACTCTTTTAGTGTAATTTGTTATCTACTTACCCTCCAACCTATGTTCGTATGTAATAGCCATGAAAAGAAAAAGGAGTTCAACAGCCTCTGATGCCCAAAATGGCGACAAGGAAGCAGTGGATGTTGCCAATGAAGGAATTCGAAGCATAACAGATCTCCCAGAACCCGTCTTTCTCACAATTCTGCTTCAACTTCCCCTGAAGACAATTCTCATTTGCAGGTGGGTATGCAAACCTTGGCGCAATCGTATATCCAGTTCTGAATTTGCTAAGTTGTACTCTAGAAAAGCACGTGCTTGTCTCCTGATTCGAACCAATGATCCTAAACGCGTTTCAAGAACCATCCACCTTCTTGAGCTTGAACATGAAAATTTCGATCTGGGGTGTTCATTTTGTGATGCCGGTTGCCCTCAGTGTGACCTTCATGTAAACATGGAACTTGACACCAAATTTAAGCTTCCATTACGTGATGCCAAGATGGCACTCAACAGCACAGATGATGCCAGTGCCAGTGTGAAGCTTAATCCTAAAGGTGGAGTAAGCAAGAAGAAGTGTTTCATTGCCTCAAAAAACCCCAAAGACCACAAGTTTGGCATAGTGAACCCGTGTGAAGGGTTGCTTTGCTTGTCTGAACCCAAACAAAACAACCCTGTTGTTGTATGCAATCCAATGACTGGAGAATTTATCAAACTTCCAGAAGCAAGCAAGGTTGAGAAACCTAGAGAGAAGATTGATTCTTGTCTGGGCTTCAGTCCAAGAACTAAACAATATAAGGTGATAAGAATTTTCACTCAACAGATTTGTGATCCCATTAGTGGGAGGAAAGAGTATGGCGATAAGGTGGCTGAGATACACACACTTGGGACTAGATCGTGGAGAAGTGTGGCATTTGCTCCCTTCATGCTATATGGAATAAAATTTCCCACCTACCTGAATGGAGCAGTTCATTGGTTTCGACCTGAATTCACTAAGGCAGATTTCAAAATTGTTTCTTTTGACGTTTATAATGAGCAATTCCAATTAATTCCAGCTCCCCCACTTAAGTATAACTTCTTTGGTGGAAAGGATATAAAGCTCATAAGCATGGGTGTTTTAAATGGTCATCTCTGCATATGCGATGCTGCTGAGTTTGGCCGTGTTTGCATATGGGCGATGAAGAAGCATGGGGTCCGAGAATCTTGGAGTAAAGTGTTTTCTATTGATACTGAGACTGAACAACGATGGCCTCAAGGTTTATATCATCCATTGAAGAAGTTTAAGAATGGAGCAATACTGATGTACCATGCTCGCAACTGCCTGCTTTATTATGACCCTTCAAGAGAAGAACACAAGTATTTTAAGATTCGTGGAAGTGAATCAAAATTTGAGGCAGTTGTTTGTATTCCAAGCCTCAGGTCGCTCAAGGATGCTGTGATGGGAGACAATGTAGAGGTGCTGAATGTCAAATCAAGGTAAAATTTTGCTGTTTTGCATTGCGTTGCATATCTGCTTTAACCTTGGATTAATCAAGATCGATAATGACATGATATATTAAACTTTAAGCTTCATTTTTTTTTTCTGATTTTGTATGCAATAAAACCAACTTTACTCTCTGTTGATTAATGACTGGGAGGGTTTAGGAACATTGTTGTATTGGTTGAGGTTTGCTATGGAGAGACATAGGAAAGATATCCAATCTGCAATTTTAATAAATGTTGCATGTGAGTTTTAGATTTTGGAGTGGAGACTAGTTTGTGTTGCTTCCATGCTCTTAAGCTTATCTGTTAAACAATAATTTGTTTGTTTTAGTTTATTTAACAGAGGATCATTCAGGCCCTCTATTTTCTTCTAACACAACTTATAGGTGTGCGAAATTCGAGCTGCGAGAAGAAGTCAAACCTCTCAGTTTGGTGGAAGAAATTAGCGATCTGGCGTCGGATTTTTATACTTCATCTGAGGAAAGTTGCTGAATTTGTTCGATGTCATGGCGTTTAAAAAACTTGGATACTTGGATGTTTTGGAAGCTTAGAATAACCAGCTTTTGGTCTGAAGTTGTTATTTTGGGCACCTTTCATTAATGTTTTGGGTGGTTTACCTCCTGATGGTTTTTGTATACTGCATCCAGGGTTTGGTCAGTTGGCTCTAAACAAAAGGTTCTCTTTTGTTAATCAATGACTTCTTTTAAAAGTTGCATGTTTTTCAATTTTTTTTTTTTTTTTGAAGGGAGATGGTATGTTGACCGAATGATATAGTTAAAGGAAGTATAGGAAGTATACGTAACTTTTTAAACTATCGTCCAATTATTAATGCGTTTCCAAATTATCAATTGTTTTAATGTATTTCTAAACTATCAAACAATGCCAATGTTTTCAATGATAAAACTATCTTTCATAAAATTATATAAAAACAAAAATATAAATTTTTGAAAGAAAATTTTAAATTTAAAAAATTTAAAAATTTAAAAATTTAAAAATTTCAAACTTACAAATTTAAAAATTAAAAATAAAACTAAGGTTTTTCATTTTTTTTAGATTTTGTTTTATATAATTTTAAGTTTAGACCACCCTCTTGGATTTTCATTTTTATCTTTCTTTTTTTAAAAAAAAATTGTTTGAAAAAAAATTGTTTTTATTTTTTTCAATCTTAAAAAAAATATATTATAAGGATATATTTGTATTATTTAAACTTTTTTAAAATTATTTTTTTTTTGTTGGCTTTAGGCAGAGACATTGACATTTTTTTAATAGTTTAGGAGAGACAATGAACACAATTATTAATTTGAAGAACACATTGATAATAAAATGGTAGTTTGAGATATATTTTTCCCTATAGTAAAGCTTAGTTTTAAAATCCAGTTAAAAAGTATAGACAAAATGCTTTTGTGATTTTGTGACATTGCATTGTCTTAACTTTAAATGTTTTTGTAATTTTGTTTAATGGATTTTGCTGGTTATGCTGTAAGACATAAGTGCTATAAGACATGTATGTACTCTGACAATAATCAAATGTAGTTGCTTCTTTTGTACTATGTATCTTGAAATGTGTATATAGACATTTGAAGCTTATATAGGGCGTGTTTGTGTTTGTGTTTGTGTTTGGAAACAGGGATGGAACCAGGATATTTTGTAAGATGTCTGAACTTTTTATTCTTTTTTTTTTCTTTTGAAACAATATTGCTGATATCATTCAGAATCATGAAACAACTAAAGCATTAAAGTTCTAAATAACCAGAGGTGAAAGCTCTGATAATACAATCTCTCTAATACTCTCTGGGATACAATCAATCCAAATTCAAGCTGTATCATGATGGATCCCCGCTTTGGCAAGCATATGCGCCGCTAAGTTCGTCAGACCAGGTTTGTTGATAGTATTAATCACTTGTAATGAGTCTTCTTCCAAGATGATTGCTTCCAGACCCCTGTTCCGGCTAAACTCGGCCGCTTTCTTTTTCCGTGGTTGCTCTATATTCAGCTATGGAGGTAGATGCTGAAAGGATCAATGCATTGGGGTGAATGAAATCCCCACCATGAAACCATAGTGTTTCTTTTAAACCAAATTCTACAGGCAACCTCAGCATGAAACTCAACTTCTTCGTTTGTGCATATCTCAACCATGCTCTAATCTCTATCACTTCTGCAAAAGTATTTCCTTCAACAATACTCTTATGTATTTTCTGGTATGGAATTCTCTTGAGCTTAGAAAAAGTGTTTAGGTCGAAATTGTGAAAATTTGTTAGCTCTCTAAGAGTTGTCCGATGTGTAACTTGATCATGTGAAGTTTAGCTTAGGGAAGAGCCCTAAACTAAAGGATTCCATTAAAGACCCCTTCAAGTAGGAGACTTGGTTGGGCAGCGTTTGTATACAGGTACAAGTCAGAGTTTAAGGTACGACCACTGCATCAGGAGTATGTGAGTACTATTACTTTGTAAGTAGCTTTGTCTTCTGAATAATGGAAATCTTGAGTTTGGCTGCCCCAGAGTAGTTTTTCTATTAATTGAGTTTTCACTTCGTCAACAAAATATTTGTCTCCTTTAAATTCTACATTTAATATTTTGTTGCACACTTGATCACACACACGGTAAATTAGAAGTTATCTATTTATCAATAATAATAATACAAATTAAATTATCATATGATCTGGCAATGGAGGGGACTTCTCCGACTGTGTGTTATATTTGGCTCCCCTCAAAGAGAGAGACAAAGTGTGTTGATATGCGTGTAATTTCCTTTTTTTACTTTATTTATTTATTTTAAGCTGGAGCAGTAGGTTTTAGGGGTGTACAAGCGGTTACAACATGTGGTTATAGGCTAAAATTGCTAACTGCAATCGCCTATGTGGTTAGCGGCTATTTTTATAACCGCTTGTTAGCAGTTATTAGGTATATAACTAGAAGTTGGAAAACTGCTTTTCAATTTGGGTTTTGGACAATTTTTTGTGTAGGTTTTAATTTTTTTTAAAAAGAATTTAATAATTTTTGAACCTTTTGTCTTTTGGTACAAAATTTACATAACATAACAAATCCAAATAAATATCCAAGACATAACAAATCCAAATAATCAAATACAAACAAATCCAAAACCAATACATTACAAATCCATGTATTCAAGCTTCAAACAACGTCGTTTTGGTATTTAAAATACCAAAACGATGCCAACTACAACCAACGTAAACATGGTGTTTATGTATATATATTGATAGGTGGTTAGCGGTTATTAACCGCTTTCCGTAAACCCTGTAACAACATTTGAAAGGTTATATGGTTAACGGTTATAAGCGGTAAGTGGTTGCAAAGCGGTTATAACCGCTTCGTTTGTACACCCCTAGTAGTTTCTTTAAAATTTATCTCATTTCTTAAATATAAAGAAAAATCCTAAAAATACCTTGAAACAGATTTATACCCTAAATCTAGAGATCAAGAACTTTTCAAATTATTTGTCCAAATTTGAGAGAATTCAGATAGATGATTGTGAAAGACAACTTATGGGACCTACCTAACTAGATAAGTGGTTGGACAACCTAATTTTTCTTTGGCGATGTGGGTCTTATAAGTGGGATCTAAAAACCATCTGTTCGAATTCTCTCAAATTCAAGCAAATAATTTGTGATGGATCTTTTTGATATTTTAATTCACTGGTATTTTTAAGTCATCTATAAGTGTGAAAAAATAAGTGTAAATTGTAAAGAATGATTTAAAGTTAGTACATTTAATTGTGTACAGTGGCAGAGCCACAAGCTCAAGGATTTCTCAAAAAAAAAAAAAAAAAATCCGCCCCTTGTTATGTATATAATTTCATACTATTTAAATTTTTTAAAAGGCATCAATATTAATTTTATATTAAATATTAAATACATCAATTTTAAATCATAATCATAAAATAAATAGTTGGTGAGAATTTCTTTTTTAGGAAAAAGTGAAAAGCTTGTGTAACATGAGTAATTTTATATGTGATATAAATATTCATCAAATATTCATCAAATAATAAGGTAGTTTTTAAAATTATCATTTAATGTATAATTGATCAAATTATAAATTTAATCAAATAATAATTTTAAAAATAATCTCATTATCTAATAGATATTTGATGAGCGTTTATATCACATGTAAAATTACACGTGTAACAGACGTTACCCTCCGGCCAAAACCACAAAAATATAAAAGGCTATTTGCCAACTGAAACGTTCTTCTCTGTTGGCGCTTAGTTTCCCGCGCCCAACTTTCCGTGCTCAGTTCTTGCCATCGCTACCCCAAAAGTAACCCCCATCGTTTTTCCATCTCTCTCTCTTTCATGGTGACAGAGATTTCTGAGACAGGTATTTTCTCTCATTTATGTTATCTCAACATATTTCTCATTGGATCTTTATCTATATTCACAATTTCAAACCTCAAGCACATTTTCTTTTCTTTTCTTTTCTTTCTTTTTTTTTTTTTTTTTTTTTTTTTCAATCGTGCATGGTTGAATGAGAGAGGGCAATGAAAATGTCTTAACGTTATTGTTTGCTAAATGCGCTTGAAATTAATTTCCTTTTCGGCAGAACAAAGAGGAAAAAGAGGGGAAAGTAGTAAATATGTCGTTTTTTCGTTGTTTTCGAAAGGGGAACTTTACTTTAACTTATTGAACTGTCGTCACTTTTGTAAATTTCTCTCAAAGTTTAAATTACATTTTTTTAAAAAAAATAATAATAATAATTGTAATTTAAGGGTAATTTTATAAAATTTATAGGAGTAAGATAAGGGTTATTTTACACTTTTACCATTTGATTTAACCTTAAAACCCTAACAAAACGGAAGAAATTGAAAAAAAGAATAAAAATTAAATACATTAAATTGAGAGCTTTTAAATTTTGGAAGAAAGATTGCAAAAAGATATAAGTTAAGGGGTTTAAGTAAGTGTTCTTTTTTCTTTATAAAATAAAATACTAGTTTGTTCTGTTTGGTTTATGTGAAAATGTATCATGAAAAAGAGAACTTGGAACTTGGTTACTGGGGTTCTGAGTTTCTCTTTTCTTTCTTCTTCTTTTTTTTAATTGTATTTTCTAATTTGTTTTTTGACGACCAAACTGATTATTAGGTGAGCTTTGTGATGTATTTAATTGTTTAAAGTCGATTTTGGTTTCTGCTGCTGTGTTCGAGTTTTCTTGCTGTTACTTCCATGATTCAAGAAATGGGAAATCCATGCAAAGTATTTTTCAAGTTTTTTTGATTCATGGGATTGATTTACTAGTGGACCTAGTTAAGTTATTCCGGTGTAAATGAGTTTGAGCTGAATTTTTGTCGAGTTGATCTTAGGGTTAATGTGATAATGTTTGAGTGTCAGCTTAGTGTAAAATATTGGTCAACTTGATAATGTTTTTAGTTGGTTAAGAAAAATAACCTTCATTGTACGTAAAATGTTCTATGCTTCTACGTAAATCATTTTTCACTGCTATCCAACACCTCTATACGGGCTATTGTAAGAGTGCCTCTTATGGGACTTAACTGTCTTAGCAAGTGAACCTCACAAGTCAGAATTGTAAGCAATATAAACAAATGATTGCACTTGATTTTTAATCTCACCCCTCTCTTTCTTTGCCACTCATCTTCATCATCTATCCCTGTCTCACGGACAAAAAGCATTTTACGCTTAAACAAACAGGGTTGAGGAAATTTAGTTTCTCAGTTAAGGTGGTTGATTAATGCATTACTGTATATTTGGGTAGATAATCAATTAAAGTTGTCAATATAAAAAACTCTTTTAGTGTAATTTGTTATCTACTTACCCTCCAACCTATGTTCGTATGTAATAGCCATGAAAAGAAAAAGAAGTTCAACAGCCTCTGATGCCCAAAATGGCGACAAGGAAGCAGAGGATGTTGCCAATGAAGGAATTCGAAGCATAACAGATCTCCCAGAACCCATCTTTCTCACAATTCTGCTTCAACTTCCCATGAAGACAATTCTCACTTGCAGGTGCGTATGCAAACCTTGGCGCAATCGTATATCCAGTTCTGAATTTGCTAAGTTGTACTCTAGAAAAGCACGTGCTTGTCTCCTGATTCGAACCAATGACCCTAAACGTATTTCAAGAACCATCCACCTTGTTGAGCTTGAACATGAAAATTTCGATCTGGGGTGTTCATTTTGTGATGCCGGTTGCCCTCAGTGTGACCTTCATGTAAACATGGAACTTGACACCAAACTTAAGCTTCCATTACGTGATGCCAAGATGGTACTCAACAGCAGAGATGATGCCACTTCCAGTGTGAAGCTTAATCCTAAAGGTGGAGTAAGCAAGAAGAAGTGTTTTATTACCTCAAAAAACCCCAAAGACCACAAGTTTGGCATAGTGAACCCGTGTGAAGGGTTGCTTTGTTTGTCTGAACCCAAACAAAACAACCCTGTTGTTGTATGCAATCCAATGACTGGAGAATTTATCAAACTTCCAGAAGCAAGCAAGGTTAAGAAACCTAGAGAGAAGATTGATTCTTGTCTGGGCTTCAGTCCAAGAACTAAACAATATAAGGTGATAAGAATTTTCACTCCACAGATTTGTTATCCCATTAGTGGGACGAAAGAGTATCTGTATGACGATAAGGTGGCTGAGATACACACACTTGGGACTAGATCGTGGAGAAGTGTGGCATATAGAATTACATGATGTTTGGAATAATCTGCATACCTTAATGTACTGCAGTGTGTTTGTTTATATAGAGAACCGAATCATCTAGATAAACTCTAGATGTGATTTACATGTATTTGACTAAAACACAAACTCTCTAAGTTATCTTATATCTCTAGAGACCTAGTTTATAACAACTCAACTAGTCTAGTATAACTCTAGAGACCTAGTTGAACACAACTCAACTAGTCTAGAGTTTATCAACAGAGAAAGAACCCTATTCTAACTCGAATACTTCGGTGTTATCACTAGCCGATAAGTCTTCTATGTTATCTAATCCAATACGCCCCCTCAAACTCGACGTGGGAAGTTGCACGTTGAGGTTGGATCGAAGCATGTGGAATCTGGCAGCAGCAAGGGACTTTGTAAGGATGTCGGCTAGCTGATCTTTCCCAGAGATGAAGCAAACTTGTAGAGTCTTCTTGGCAACCATATCCCGGACGAAATGATAGTCAATTTCTATATGCTTTGTGCGAGCATGATAGATAGGATTTGAGACTAGGTAGGTGGCACCAATGTTATCACAATACAATACTGGTTGCGTAGGAGATGTAACACCAAGTTCATGAAGTAGAGTTTGAATCCATGTTAATTCAGCAGCTGCATTGGCAATAGCTTTGTACTCAGATTCAGTACTGGAGCGTGAAACTGTTGGTTGCTTCTTGGAGCTCCATGAAAGAATATTTTTCCCAAGGAGAACACAATAGCCGGAGGTGGAACGCCTGTCATCTGGACAGCTGGCCCAATCTGAATCTGAGTAGGCAGTGAGTTGCTTGGAGGAGTTCTTGTGAATGCAAAATGTATGAGAGATTGTGGATTTCAGGTAGCGCAGGATGCGCTTTACTGCAGACCAGTGAGAGTCCCTAGGATCTTGCATAAACTGTGAGACTTTGTTGACGGCGAAAGCAATGTCAGGTCGAGTGAGAGATAGATATTGAAGAGACCCTACTGTGCTCCGATATGAGGTTGGGTCTGTGATAGTTGATCCTTCAAACCGACTGAGAGTGGTTGAGGCCGATAAGGGAGTAGATATCGGTTTGGCAAGGAGCATATTTGTCTTTGTGAGAAGATCATGGATGTATCTTTGTTGTGAAAGATGAAGACCATCCGGGTGCCATGTAGCTTCAACACCAAGAAAGAAATTGAGACGACCGAGATCCTTGAGTGCAAAGGAGTCGTGAAGATCTGTGATGAGCTGAGATATGGTGTCTGGATGGGAGCCGGTAATGATGATGTCGTCAACGTATATGAGCACAAAGATAGTGATTCCTTTAGCATTGTAGATAAACAACGATGAGTCTGACTTGGAGCTTGTAAATTTCAGATCAATCAACCGAGCACTTAGACGCGAAAACCACGCACGTGGTGCTTGTTTTAAGCCATAGATGGCTTTATGTAGCTTGCAAACAGCAGCTGGATATTGAGGATGCTGAAATCCAGGGGGTTGAGCCATATATACAGTCTCTTGAAGAAGGCCATGGAGAAAGGCATTGCTGACATCTACTTGTCGAATCTCCCAACCTGCAGAAACAGCTATAGACAACACAGTACGAATAGTGATAGGTTTAACCACTGGACTATAAGTTTCTACAAAGTCAATCCCAGGTTGTTGATGAAACCCTTTGGCTACTAAACGAGCCTTGTAGCGTTCAATATCCCCATTAGCTTTCCTTTTAATCCTGAAAACCCATTTTGAACCAACGACATTCATTTGTGGGGAGAATGGAACAAGGGACCATGTTCCATTTTTGAGAAGAGCATCAAATTCGTTGTTCATTGCTGCACGCCACTCAGGATTTTTACTTGCTTGAGAATAGCAAGTGGGTTCATCTTCATGTGCTGCTATAGTGGCTGTAAGAGCTCGAGGAGGTGGATACTTCACTCTGCCATCAGTGAATGTGTAGGGTTTGTGAATCAAATTCTGAGACCGAGTGGTCATGCCATGGACTCGAGCTGGAAGGATAGACAGGGGTTCAGGTGAAGGAGTTGACTCGGAACTAGAGGGAGATTCAGAAGTGACTGTAGGTTGAAGAGGGGGAGAGGTAGTGAGAGGTTCTATGGGAGATGATGCAGAAGTTGATGAAGGAGGAATACTGGGTGAATTCTGAGAGGAACTAGAGGTTGGAGGAATTGATGAGGGGACATAAGGAACCAATAGAGATGAAGATATCTGAGGAGAGGAGGAGGAGGTGTTTAACTTGGAAGTTAAGAATGGAAAACTATTTTCATTGAAGACAACGTGTCTTGCAATGTAAACTTTACCGGAAGGAATATGAAGGCATTTATAGCCAAGATGGTTTTTGCTATATCCAATAAACACGCAAGAGGAGGAACGAAAGGAAAGTTTGGAGGAGTTATATGGTCGAAGAAATGGCCAGCATTCACAACCAAAAATTTTCAAGTATTTGTAATCGGGAATGCTATGAAATAGACACTCATAAGGAGACTTTTTCTTGGTGATTTTAGAGGGAAGTCGATTGATGAGGTAGGTTGCTGTTTCAAAGGCTGTATCCCAAAAGGTGAATGGAACACTAGCCGTAGCAAGAAGAGATAATCCAGTTTCAACTATGTGGCGATGTTTTCTTTCGACGGTTCCCATTTGATGATGGGTGTAAGGACAGCTTAGCCTATAAGAAACTCCCATGGAATTGAGGGATTTTTGAAGTGGGAGGAATTCACCACCATTATCACTTTGAACCGATTTGATTTTAGTGTTAAAGAATGTTTCAACAAGTTGTTTGAAACGAAGAAAGGTTGCACAAACTTCAGATTTAGATGCAAGTGGGAAAAGCCATGTATATTTGCTGAAATCATCAACCACACTTAAATAAAAACGGTTGTTGTTTACAGAAGTTACAGAGGCAGGGCCTCAAACGTCAAGAAACAACAATTGGAGAGGACTATTTGAAATTGAAGGGGAATAACTAAAATGGAAACGGTGACTTTTCCCTTGTTGACATGGAGAGCATATGGAGGAAGACTTATCGGCTAGTGATAACACCGAAGTATTCGAGTTAGAATAGGGTTCTTTCTCTGTTGATAAACTCTAGACTAGTTGAGTTGTGTTCAACTAGGTCTCTAGAGTTATACTAGACTAGTTGAGTTGTTATAAACTAGGTCTCTAGAGATATAAGATAACTTAGAGAGTTTGTGTTTTAGTCAAATACATGTAAATCACATCTAGAGTTTATCTAGATGATTCGGTTCTCTATATAAACAAACACACTGCAGTACATTAAGGTATGCAGATTATTCCAAACATCATGTAATTCTATATGGTATCAGAGCCATTGAAAGACAAACGTCTATGGCTATCCCAACTTCTGAAACCGAATCCACCCAAACCTCAAACCCACCTCCTCTCTCCATCACGGTTACCCCTTCTGCACCATTACCACATATCCAAAATGTTCATCATCATATCTCCGAAAAACTCACCCAAGAAAACTATATCCTATGGCAATTTCTTATGGTTCCTTTTCTAGAAGGCCAAAACTTGTTCGGTTATGTTGATGGCACAATTCCGCAACCTCCCAAGCTTATTCCTGATAGTACCTCTGGTCTTCTCATTCCCAATCCTGCTCACTTATCCTGGTTTCATCAAGATCGAATGATCTTTAGTGCAATTATTTCCACCCTGTCCGTTGACACCCTACCCCATGTAATCGGCCTCACTACATCTCGTGATGTCTGGACTACATTGGAAACATTATTTGCTGCTCAGTCTCAATCTCGTATTCTCCAACTTAAGCAGCAGCTCTCAAATCTGAAGAAAGGTGCTCAATCTGTCTCTGCCTATTTCCAGAAAGCTCAAGGCTTTGCCAATCTTCTGGCCGCTATTGGCAAGCCCATTGACAATTCTGAACTCATCTCCCACATCCTTGCTGGCCTGGGTGTCGATTATGACCCACTTGTTACCTCTGTCACTACAAGGCAAGACTCGATCCCTCTCACTGATCTCTATGGCTACATGTTGTCCTATGAGCAGCGTCTTGAAGCCCACAAATCAGCACTTGAAGTCAACATCTCTACTGCCAACATGGCTCAAAGGCAGAACCCATCCTATTCACGGAACAATCGGGGCTCTCTTCTGCATCATCTCCCATAGAACCTCTCACTACCTCTCCCCCTCTTCAACCTACAGTCACTTCTGAATCTCCCTCTAGTTCCGAGTCAACTCCTTCACCTGAACCCCTGCCTATCCTTCCAGCTCGAGTCCATGGCATGACCACTCGGTCTCAGAATTTGATTCACAAACCCTACACATTCACTGATGGCAGAGTGAAGTATCCACCTCCTCGAGCTCTTACAGCCACTATAGCAGCACATGAAGATGAACCCACTTGCTATTCTCAAGCAAGTAAAAATCCTGAGTGGCGTGCAGCAATGAACAACGAATTTGATGCTCTTCTCAAAAATGGAACATGGTCCCTTGTTCCATTCTCCCCACAAATGAATGTCGTTGGTTCAAAATGGGTTTTCAGGATTAAAAGGAAAGCTAATGGGGATATTGAACGCTACAAGGCTCGTCTAGTAGCCAAAGGGTTTCATCAACAACCCGGGATTGACTTTGCAGAAACTTATAGTCCAGTGGTTAAACCTATCACTATTCGTACTGTGTTGTCTATAGCTGTTTCTGCAGGTTGGGAGATTCGACAAGTAGATGTCAGCAATGCCTTTCTCCATGGCCTTCTTCAAGAGACTGTATATATGGCTCAACCCCCTGGATTTCAGCATCCTCAATATCCAGCTGCTGTTTGCAAGCTACATAAAGCCATCTATGGCTTAAAACAAGCACCACGTGCGTGGTTTTCGCGTCTAAGTGCTCGGTTGATTGATCTGAAATTTACAAGCTCCAAGTCAGACTCATCGTTGTTTATCTACAATGCTAAAGGAATCACTATCTTTGTGCTCATATACGTTGACGACATCATCATTACCGGCTCCCATCCAGACACCATATCTTAGCTCATCACAGATCTTCACGACTCCTTTGCACTCAAGGATCTCGGTCGTCTCAATTTCTTTCTTGGTGTTGAAGCTACATGGCACCCGGATGGTCTTCATCTTTCACAACAAAGATACATCCATGATCTTCTCACAAAGACAAATATGCTCCTTGCCAAACCGATATCTACTCCCTTATCGGCCTCAACCACTCTCAGTCGGTTTGAAGGATCAACTATCACAGACCCAACCTCATATCGGAGCACAGTAGGGTCTCTTCAATATCTATCTCTCACTCGACCTGACATTGCTTTCGCCGTCAACAAAGTCTCACAGTTTATGCAAGATCCTAGGGACTCTCACTGGTCTGCAGTAAATAGGATTGGTCTGCAGTAAATAGTATATCACCTTTCTTCAGATTTGAGAGCTGCTGCTTAAGTTGGAGAATACGAGATTGAGACTGAGCAGCAAATAATGTTTCCAATGTAGTCCAGACATCACGAGATGTAGTGAGGCCGATTACATGGGGTAGGGTGTCAACGGACAGGGTGGAAATAATTGCACTAAAGATCATTCGATCTTGATGAAACCAGGATAAGTGAGCAGGATTGGGAATGAGAAGACCAGAGGTACTATCAGGAATAAGCTTGGGAGGTTGCGGAATTGTGCCATCAACATAACCGAACAAGTTTTGGCCTTCTAGAAAAGGAACCATAAGAAATTGCCATAGGATATAGTTTTCTTGGGTGAGTTTTTCGGAGATATGATGATGAACATTTTGGATATGTGGTAATGGTGCAGAAGGGGTAACCGTGATGGAGAGAGGAGGTGGGTTTGAGGTTTGGGTGGATTCGGTTTCAGAAGTTGGGATAGCCATAGACGTTTGTCTTTCAATGGCTCTGATACCATATAGAATTACATGATGTTTGGAATAATCTGCATACCTTAATGTACTGCAGTGTGTTTGTTTATATAGAGAACCGAATCATCTAGATAAACTCTAGATGTGATTTACATGTATTTGACTAAAACACAAACTCTCTAAGTTATCTTATATCTCTAGAGACCTAGTTTATAACAACTCAACTAGTCTAGTATAACTCTAGAGACCTAGTTGAACACAACTCAACTAGTCTAGAGTTTATCAACAGAGAAAGAACCCTATTCTAACTCGAATACTTCGGTGTTATCACTAGCCGATAAGTCTTCTACGTTATCTAATCCAATATGGCATATACTCCCTTCATGCTACATGGAATAAAATTTCCCACCTACCTGAATGGAGCAGTTCATTGGTTTCGTCCTCAATTCAGGAAGGCGGATTCCAAAATTGTTTCTTTTGATCTTTATAACGAGCAATTCCAATTAATTCCAGCTCCCCCAGATAAGTATAACAGCTCTGGTGGACAGAATATAAATCTCATAAGCATGGGTGTTTTAAATGGTCATCTCTGCATATGTGATGCTGCTGAGTTTGGCTGTGTTTGCATATGGACGATGAAGAAGCATGGGGTCCAAGAATCTTGGAGTAAAGTGTTTCATATTAATACTGAGACTGAACATCGATGGCCTCATGGCTTATATCATCCATTGAAGCAGTTTAAGAATGGAGCAATACTGATGTACCATGCTCGCAACTACCTGCTTTATTATGACCCTTCAAGAGAAGAACACAAGTATTTTAAGATTCGTGGAAGTGAATCAAGCTTTGAGGCAGTTGTTTGTATTCCTAGCCTCAGTTCGCTCAAGGATGCTGTGATGGGAGACAATGTAGAGGTGCTGAATGTCAAATCAAGGTAAAATTTTGCTGTTTTGCATTGAATATCTGCTTTAACCTCGGATTAATCAAGATCAATAATGACATGATATGTTAAACTTTAAGCTGCATTTTTTTTTTTTTCTGATTTTGTATGCAATAAAAAAACAACTTTACTCTCTGTTGATTAATGACTGAGAGGGTTTAGGAACATTGTTGCATTGGTGGAGGTTTGCTATGGAGACATGGGATAGTTGCATGTGATATGTTTTAGGTTTGTAATGTTTACAAGATTTTAGTTTTTGGAGTGGAGACTAGTTGGTGTTGCGTCCATGCTCTTAAGCTTATCTGTTAAAGAATAATTTGTTTGTTTTAGTTTATTTTACAGAGGATCAGGCCCTCTAATGTTCTTCTAACAAAACTTTACAGGTGTGCAAAATTCGAGCTGCGAGAAGAAGTCAAACCTCTCATTTTGGTGGAAAAAATTAGCAATCTGGCGTCGGGCTTTTATACTTCGCCATAGGAAAGCCACTGAATTTGTTCAATGTCATGGGAGTTTAAAAAACTTGGATACTTGGATGCTTTGAAAGCTTAGAATAACCAGCTTTTGGTCCAAGGTTGTTATTTTGGGCACCTTTCATTGTTTTGGGTAGTTTAACTTCTGATGGTTTTTGTATACTGCATCCAAGGTTCTGGTCAGTTGACTCAGTTGGCTCTAACAAAGGTTCTCTTTTGTTAATCAATGACTTCTTTTAAAAGTTGCATGTTTGCCCTTGGAAAGAGTTTATTCCTTAATCTGTTTATCTGATCATGTTAATCTATTTGTTATGGCAGCAGAA
The DNA here is from genome assembly GCF_958979055.1 of Alnus glutinosa. Classification (NCBI taxonomy): domain Eukaryota; kingdom Viridiplantae; phylum Streptophyta; class Magnoliopsida; order Fagales; family Betulaceae; genus Alnus; species Alnus glutinosa. The sequence goes on along the minus strand of NC_084898.1, from coordinate 19,797,201 downwards.
TTCTGTTTGATTGAATCCACTTAAAATTTTATGTTTATTTATTTATTATGACAGAAGTAGAGTAACATGAGAGCAGAAGGAAAAGAATGATAAATAGAAAGAATCCTTTTCTTTTGCACTTAACATGCAAAATTTAACATCACCTTAATCCTTCATGTAAAAAGTTGTGCTTTTATTATTATTATTTTTGAAAATGCATATGATCAAAATGGGGTTTCTTCTTTCTTTTATTTATAATGTAATCAACTCTTTAATTATATGGTTATTTATTATTGGTTTGCGTTTTCAAAACAAAAAACATTAACAACTAATTCAAACACAAAATACTCTTAAAAACACGAATAGTTTTCACCTTTATATTGCATAAGAACACGTTTTTAAACCAAAATTAAAAAATCAGCCCCCAAAACATATTAACAGGGGAGGCATTGTTTTGGTTCAAAAAATTAATTGTCTATCCAATAATCAATTCTTAACCAAAAAGATGTCCAATACAAGAATTAGTTTGTAGAAAATTTGTGTCCGTATATAAAATCTCGTAATTGACCCATTATGAGATTAATTGGTATCATTAATTTCAACAATTCACACACTACACTTAAAAATAATTGGGGCTAAACAATTGAATTTTTCTTGTATAACTTGTCAAAATGAGTTATGTTACGCATCATTTTCCGTCTCATCTCTCATCTATCTCTCTACAAATTCACCATTTGGATTCACCCATTGTCTATACAAAGATGGGTAAAAGATGATATAGAAAATTATTTTTATCATTTCTCTTGCAAAATTAGTCTGAGTTACATGAAGAGAGACACGTAAAAAAACCGAGGTTTAATTTATGAGCACTGTCAATAGCAGAATGTTTAGATCTCTTTTTGAGGGAGATTTTTATACCCGAGTATCTTGTTTGTTTTAATTTCAGGCACCAACTTTTACAAATTGGGTTGTAAGACTTCTTCCCGCCCATCATTTAAAAAGTAATGTGTCTTTTAAGAATGTGAACATATTGCAAGCCTTAAATGCCGAGTGTCAGTTCGGGGCTAAACATATTGACTTGTATAGTCTTGTGTTATATCTATCCTAACTCAACTCATTTAATTAAACAGATCAGACTCTTCAATCATAATCCGCTAATTTTGTGTTGGGTTCGTGTTAAGTTTGTAGGTCATGTAAAAAATTGTCAATTCTATATTATTTCTCTGAGTTAATTAAAACGCAAAGAATTTAAAATTATTATACTAGCACATTAAGAGGGAAGCTGAATGTAAAAGAAAGACGTTGCACTTAAAGAGAAAATACTATTTGAGAATGTCATCCAAGAAGTAATCCTAGTATAGCACAAAAGTCATACTACAAAGCACAAAGAGATTCATGATGTTGCTTACTAGTTGCTCCATATACAGTCCTCAAAGGTTTTCTTCATCTTCCTGTGTGTCATCTGCATTTAGAAGGTGACCGAGTGCAACTCGAGCCTTTTTTGGTTCGGATGAGGCTTCCTTCTCATCATCATCTTGATCACCCTTCCTCTTCACCCTTTCACCATCTGCTCCATCAGGTACAACCAAAGAGGCTTCATCACCAGTATTTTCTTCTTTTTCCTCCACAACAGACGGCTTTGGATCAGATTCTTCAGCCTTCTCTCCACCATTCAGATCTCTTTTCATAGACGGCGACCTTTCGCATTCCTCCAGAACGGAGCGAATTTCTTCATTGCTAGAAAGATCAAGGGGAGTCTTCCCCGCTTTTGTCTTGGCACTAAGGCTCGCACCTTTCTTTACCAAGTACTTAACTAGTTCCAGGTGGGATCCTTGGACAGCATAGTGCAGCGGAGTCAGGCCCTTGCGGTTCGAAGCTTTAATGGAGACCCCGGATGAAACCAGAGTCCGTACGACTTCTAAATGTCCCTTTTGGGCAGCAAAGTGAATTGCACCCATGTCATCCATGGCTGCGGCACCCACATCAGCCTTGTTCTTGCAGAGATAACTCACCACCTCTGCTTGCCCAGACCAAGCAGCTAAATGTAGTCTATGGTCAAAGTTTCTTGTGTCAAAGAAACAAAATCTGAATGCTAGGATGCTAAACAACAGATACGAGTCTCACTGACAAATTGAGAAGAGAATAATAGAACCAACTACTATCATCATAAACAAAAGCTCACAACAAGAAGAAAACAACGAAAATAATTAAAAAGGAAAAAAGAATAACAAGGCCACACCCATTAGGAATACTTAATAAACACAGATGCCATGAATAGTTATCTTCTAAGGTGCCTGGCCAGCATCAAATCCATCTTGAAATGCTTTAGCTTTGTACAGACTACATTCTTCTCTTTTTGTTTGGTTTTGATAACAGAATTAAGAAGAGACAAAAATGAGAACATTCAAAAGAGAGTTTTTGGGCCTTAAAAGTCTGGATTTCAGAAGGAATGTTAGGGATACTAAATTTTTTATTAGAGATTGGTATTAAGACGATGTAGAGCTTATTCATCGGAGATGATCAAAATAATTAATAAAAAGAAATGCTATAAGTACCAATGAATAAGCTCCACATTATCTTAGTAATCATCTCTTAGTAAAAGATTTAGTACCTCTCATGATTGTTTCCTTGTAGTCTTTAAATGTCTCTTAAGGGGGCATTTGGAAGTCCTATAGACATCAAAATATTACCAAGTAACTAGAAATATAATTTTAACTGTTCTTCAACAAACAAGTTGGTATGAGACATGATGACATCAATAAGTCACCAAATAACAACAAATGTCACTTCAAAAACACAAGAGACACTAATAAACTTAGCAAGTCCAGAAGGTCTGTCACCTTTGCATACTAATTTAATTTCCTGGAGATCAATCCCAGGAAAATGTGACTTAAAATCTAACCTTTTCATCAGAGTGACCTTTTAAGAATATACAGTTGCACAGCTAGGCCCCAAAGCTATAGCCATGTCTCGGTAGATTCTCCAATAAAGCATGACCTAACCCTTCCAAATCCCAAAGACAATGCAAATAGGCCTTTCATTGGCCTTCCATCATAGTTAATTAATACTTTGAATGCGACATATTCCATTCTGCTTGATACATGGAGAGATTAACAGGAAGAAGTGACAAATTCAATAAGAAATTATTTATTTCTACATCCATTGTTGCTGTAACATAAAAGACTTGGAAGAGGCTGCAGTCAAGATCCTCTTAAGCTGTGAAAATGAGGCCGTTTCTAGTATCATCTTTTCTTTTCTTTTTTGGACGGGGGGTGGGGGGGTGGATAAGTTACTATCATCTTTCAACTGGAAGAGGATTGGTTGTAATAACTTGAAAAACTATCAAATCCAACAACCTTGGAAATCAAGAATAAAGGAATGCAAGACATTGAAGGCCACCCATACACTGTGTAACAGATTACCATTGACAAAATAAAACTTAATTATAACTAAAAACCTAGACTCAATAGTAACTAAACTGGCCCACAAAGGACGCTAATTGGGCCCCAATCAGAATTAGACAACAATCGTAGAAAAGTTGGTATTTGATCTTGTATTTCTACGAAGGCGCCGATTGAGCTCCACAGCGAAACTAGACTACAATTCTGGAAGCCTTATTTGATCTAAATTTTTTCTTCAGCTCTTTGTGTATGCATCAAGATAGAAATTAAAAGAAAGAGAAAGGATAAAAATAGAAAAACTAGGCATACACCTAGGGTTCATTGGCATCACACCTAAGAGATAGTCATCAAATGTCCAAAGCAGCACAAGGAGCAAAGCCATTTTTCTTCATTGATCATCCTTCCAAGATATGTTGTTACAGATTTACATAGACCACCTCTGCTTGGAAAACTAGCAAACTTAGAGCAATTTGACAAACTAAACTTGCCAAGCAAGATGTGTGGGGCTATCAGGAAGGAGAAGTGGCACCAACCAATCCAGAGCCTAGGATGGCAATCTTGACAAGGTTATACCCTGCTGACCCATAAAATAGTAGCGAGATTTGAACCTGATAAATTTCCAATTGTGTCAAAGGTTTAAACTGATGAGAAATTGAGAATTTAATCACTTGACTATTATTCCCATACTCCCCCTTAAGTGTGGATCTAGGCTCCCCTTCAATAAATGGGCTCAAATCTGAGATTTTTTAAAAATTTAAATGGAAGGTAGAGTGGAGTTAGGGTTCGAATTTAGGGTAACCTGGCCCCGAAAGGCCGAAACCATGAGAAAATATCATTTATCCCAAAATCTTAGATAATTATAAATTTAATCACTTAACTACTATTCTAATAAAACCCAAATGTTGAGAGATGAGTGTCTAGAGTCATGATTTGAACTCAAGACAATTGATTCTAATACCATGATAAATTATTGGCTGTATCAAAAATTTAAACTGATAAAAAAGAGTAAATTTACGCACATTATCATTATTTAGCATAACCTATATATATAAGTAATTCATTTCATTGAAAGCGCAACCCTAGTACACAAGATGTATACAAAGAGAGTCCCAACTAAAGGTTAAAAGAGAAAAAATCCACAAATTCAGAAAAATTAAAAAAAGAAGAAATATTATATGCCCGTCCAATTAAAGAGCAATTTGACCAAAATGTTTTTGAGCTTTTCCTTTTCTTTCTTTTTTTTGGTATTATCTGTCATGTTAGGTAACTTTTGTGTTCACTTTGGGTCCATGTTTGCTGATTTGGACAAACTTAATCCCCAAATTTGATTGGTATTGATCTATATGTCATGAATTGGTCTTCTCTGGGAAATGTAAAGGCAAAAAAAAAATGAAGAAATAAAATTAAGTGAGTCGTTTAAAATGGGACAGCCAAAGAAAAATATCCAATAGTTGGTTAAGAAAATCAGTAATTCAGGGTCAAATGAGAAAGAAAAGGAGAGAACAAACTAAAAGTTTCTCGCAACCCTGTCATTCTCTAGCCTAGTGTAGTTTTGGATTCTGTGATGGTCCTTGGCTATGGATTACAAGATATGGATGGATGTAGATAAATTAATTGAGGTTGTACAACAGCACCAACAAGTTAGCTCCAAAAATAGCCTTACAGACAATATTGCCAGTCATTTGTCACTCCAAACTAATCCTAAGACGTGTATGTTGCCACCTTATACTCATATCAAACAGTTATTCAGTTTCTTCATTTTTCAAAATAATTACCTTTTTACCCTGAATCTTTACCAAAAGGGTCAAAAATCAAAAGGACTCTAGTAGAGCCCAATGCAAGAAGAATAAGCCTCGCAAAGTCGAAGATCCCCCAACTGCAAGTGTTTACACTTAGAATGATCATATATGTGCTCAATATCTCGTCAATTTGAAATGCCGTCGGGCATGTTGTTTCATAAATTGCAGATTTGTCACATTTAAGTGAACAGAGCCAATGTTTTGCTCAAAAAGCCAAACGTGCTGAAGAAGAATACATGATAAGACCACACAACAGCCAAAACCCATGAATAGCATTTCGCAAATGATAATACTCATTCAAAAATACATATTATGATTATGGTGAAGAAGCTTTCAAACAGTAGATATATGCCGATTGCATCTGAAAATTATTCATAAACCAATAACGAACAAATAGATGCGAAAAGGTAGAAAGACTAGGAGAGCCACCCACAAATTTCAATCTCACTACGAATAAAAACCTGTAAGCTACTATATTATCCAACAAAACGAAAGTTACGAACTGGGTCATTCTCTCTCACCCAACTCATGGTCACTCACAAAAGAAAAGACAATAGTAACGAAGCAGATAAACTTCAGAACTATATTCGTCTAAAGAAATTTCAGAATTTAAAGTTGTATATTCTTTTTGTCAAATTTTCTCGGGAACCAAACAAGGCACAAAAAAGAATCCTATTAAAGCAATGAAAAGGTAGAGAAGAGGATACGCTGTTCTAGAGTGCTTATCTCTAGAATTGATGGCCAAAGGGTTTGAGCTCAAGATAGACTGCACCGCATTCAGGTCACCGGACCGAGCCGCCGTGTGAAGGTCTTCCCCAGCGCTCGATTTCTGAGGCTTACCCATTTTCGCCTTCGCTCGCTCCGATCACTAGAAAGAAGAAAGGTATTTTATAGCGCGTTTAAATGCACCAATCCCCCTCGTTCGGAACAGGATGCTCTCCATTTCTGTCCATTTTTTTATAAAGGAAGGGCATAATTGTCTTTTCACATTTTCATAAAATATAAAAAGACAATTATGTCCTACTTTATAACTAAACGAGAGAATCCAAATTCCATTCATACGGGTTTTTTTACAAGCAGGTGATGGGCTTTCTCCCACACAATTACACAAATTGTATTTATGTGTGCAGACGGTGGTCGTCGACTCGTCAACAATTGGAGTTCGATTTGATTTTAGTTTTTACCTTATTTATTAGGGAAAATTGCACGTCCACGTGATTGTCATAATTTACAAATTGTTTTTTTTAGAAATAAACTTCGTTAAAAAATTTAATAGATTTAGTTAGGTGTTACGTTAGCGCCAATAAGATGGCGACACCACTTTTACTTTTTTATTTTTATTTTTTTAAGTTTTAGATATTTATATTTTTTTATTAAGAGTGATACGTGTCACCATCTAATTAGTGCTGACGTGACACCTAATATAATCTGTCAAATTTTTTAACGGAATTTTATTTCAAAGAGTAATTTGTAAATTGGGCCAATCACATTGATCAATGGTACAATTTTTCTTATTTATTAAACCAATCTGTTTCTTCATATAATTTTTTTTATAATATTATTTTTAATTTTAGAAATGGGAAAAAAGAATGTTATTTCTAATGCGATGGATATACTTTTCTTTTTTTAAGAACAGCACGTGCTATCATAAATTATTGTAAAAGCCTGAATGCGTACATCATAAGAATAAAGGTACAAGACTCACCTACACTTTAAGCCAGAAAGATCTGACTTAAAAGACAGCTGCCTAGGCAGAATACAAACCTTACAAGAACAACAGTTGAGTCTCTATTTATAATAACGCACACTCTAAAAAGAAAAGAGGGTCTATCTGGCTTTAAACCAATAGATATTCCAGTAAAATTTAAGCAATACAAAAACAGACTGTGACAGAAGAAACAAATGAATAACACAAAACAAAAACCACAAAAGCCACTAGTGTCATGAAAACGTTGTCACTGGAGCCGGCGCGTGTCCTCCCAACAGCAAACGACGTCCACAACCACCGATCTCCACCGGCCATAACCGAAAAAAGACGACTGTGGCCCTCACGTGCGGATCCAGGAAGAAAACTCCCTGGAGCGTGCTAGCCACGCCCCGAGCAGGATAGCCCATCACAGTTGCAGTTTGATGCTGCCAGACCGGAGGAAGCCGGTGACCACCACTAGAGGGCGCGTGTTGAGAGAGACGTAGCTGAAGACCACAGATCTAACTCCAAAGATAACACCAAAAAAGCACGACCAAAGCACCTTCGTCGGAGACTCCCTTAGGACGGTCATTCCCCACAACCGACTCCTTGTGTAGCTTTTACTAGAAAAAACCAAAAAAGAAAGCAATAGAAAGAGAAGAAAAAACTTCATAACTCAAAAGGCCAGGAAAACACCAGCCACCATTGATACATGCCGGGGGGAAGAAAAAACTTCACAGCTCTAGTGGCTATGAGAAATCTAGCCTCCACTGATTCTCACCATGGAGGATCAAAAAACCACCATAGCCTTGTAAAGATATAGATATAGATATATCGCACGTATGTGTATATATGTGTGTATATAAATATATATATATATTAGGGTTAAATATCTTTTTGATACATGAGTTTTAAAAACTTTATTTTTTGATACCTCAGTTTCAATTTATATAGTAAATGGTATCTAGATTTTATGAAAGATGAATTTGGTACATCCATTTAATTTTCCGTCTAAATTTTGACGGCTTGCCACATCAGCGCTAGTTTACACCCCTAAGATCGCGACATGCGAATGTCACTGCCACATACGAAAAAAAGCTTAAAAAATGAAAAAAGAAAAAAACTTCATCAATGACAGTGGGTTCCAGATCAACAAAGACGGCACGAGGAACGTCCTTTCCCAGCACCAGTTTCACTGAAAAAGGTGTTGAATGCATTGTCTCCTCCGCAGACCATCTTGTCACTCGGCATCTGGCCAAGCTGAAATATGAAAAACACAAAACTGTTTCAGCAAATGAAATTTTACACACAGCTTAACTTGAATGGACAAAATAGAGCCATAAATAAGATCTAAAAGAATTCCCAAGTAAATCTGAAAAAGGTCAAACAATTTTAGAACATAACATTTCTCTAATTAATTCAGATACTACTAGATAAATCTCAGGCAAACCTTATGAACCCTAGATGTAGCCGGATTTCAAAAAATTTGTGAAAAAATGGAACACGACCAAACCGGATCTAACGAATTTCATAACGAAAAGAAATCACAATGCGTCATTAATCTTATGAGCTAATAATTTAAAGTCTTCATTGAAAATTAACCATATATAAATCGAAAAAAAAAAATCATAAGGAAATGAACGGTAAGCAAAGGAAGCAAATGAGTGAAGATCTCACCTTGATGCCATGCTCGAGGCAGTAGAGTTCCCAGCAAGCATTGCCGACCTGAATACCGACCTGAACACCGGCCTGACCGGTCCTCTGAGATGGACTCAGAGACACCGGCAGCATCTTGGCCGGCGTCCTCTTAGAACGCCGGCCATAGACGGCAGCGGGGTCTTTTTGTCTTTTTTTTTTAAGCCTTTTTTTAAAAAAAATAAATAAATAAATTATGTGGCAGTGACATGGACAAAATAGAGCCATAAATAAGATCTAAAAGAATTCCCAAGTAAATCTGAAAAAGGTCAAACAATTTTAGAACATAACATTTCTCTAATTAATTCAGATACTACTAGATAAATCTCAGGCAAACCTTATGAACCCTAGATGTAGCCGGATTTCAAAAAATTTGTGAAAAAATGGAACACGACCAAACCGGATCTAACGAATTTCATAACGAAAAGAAATCACAATGCGTCATTAATCTTATGAGCTAATAATTTAAAGTCTTCATTGAAAATTAACCATATATAAATCGAAAAAAAAAATCATAAGGAAATGAACGGTAAGCAAAGGAAGCAAATGAGTGAAAATCTCACCTTGATGCCATGCTCGAGGCAGTAGAGTTCCCAGCAAGCATTGCCGACCTGAATACCGACCTGAACACCGGCCTGACCGGTCCTCTGAGATGGACTCAGAGACACCGGCAGCATCTTGGCCGGCGTCCTCTTAGAACGCCGGCCATAGACGGCAGCGGGGTCTTTTTGTCTTTTTTTTTTAAGCCTTTTTTAAAAAAAAATAAATAAATAAATTATGTGGCAGTGACATGGACAAAATAGAGCCATAAATAAGATCTAAAAGAATTCCCAAGTAAATCTGAAAAAGGTCAAACAATTTTAGAACATAACATTTCTCTAATTAATTCAGATACTACTAGATAAATCTCAGGCAAACCTTATGAACCCTAGATGTAGCCGGATTTCAAAAAATTTGTGAAAAAATGGAACACGACCAAACCGGATCTAACGAATTTCATAACGAAAAGAAATCACAATGCGTCATTAATCTTATGAGCTAATAATTTAAAGTCTTCATTGAAAATTAACCATATATAAATCGAAAAAAAAAATCATAAGGAAATGAACGGTAAGCAAAGGAAGCAAATGAGTGAAGATCTCACCTTGATGCCATGCTCGAGGCAGTAGAGTTCCCAGCAAGCATTGCCGACCTGAATACCGACCTGAACACCGGCCTGACCGGTCCTCTGAGATGGACTCAGAGACACCGGCAGCATCTTGGCCGGCGTCCTCTTAGAACGCCGGCCATAGACGGCAGCGGGGTCTTTTTGTCTTTTTTTTTTAAGCCTTTTTTTAAAAAAAATAAATAAATAAATTATGTGGCAGTGACATGGACAAAATAGAGCCATAAATAAGATCTAAAAGAATTCCCAAGTAAATCTGAAGAAGGTCAAACAATTTTAGAACATAACATTTCTCTAATTAATTCAGATACTACTAGATAAATCTCAGGCAAACCTTATGAACCCTAGATGTAGCCGGATTTCAAAAAATTTGTGAAAAAATGGAACACGACCAAACCGGATCTAACGAATTTCATAACGAAAAGAAATCACAATGCGTCATTAATCTTATGAGCTAATAATTTAAAGTCTTCATTGAAAATTAACCATATATAAATCGAAAAAAAAAAATCATAAGGAAATGAACGGTAAGCAAAGGAAGCAAATGAGTGAAGATCTCACCTTGATGCCATGCTCGAGGCAGTAGAGTTCCCAGCAAGCATTGCCGACCTGAATACCGACCTGAACACCGGCCTGACCGGTCCTCTGAGATGGACTCAGAGACACCGGCAGCATCTTGGCCGGCGTCCTCTTAGAACGCCGGCCATAGACGGCAGCGGGGTCTTTTTGTCTTTTTTTTTTAAGCCTTTTTTTAAAAAAAATAAATAAATAAATTATGTGGCAGTGACATGGACAAAATAGAGCCATAAATAAGATCTAAAAGAATTCCCAAGTAAATCTGAAAAAGGTCAAACAATTTTAGAACATAACATTTCTCTAATTAATTCAGATACTACTAGATAAATCTCAGGCAAACCTTATGAACCCTAGATGTAGCCGGATTTCAAAAAATTTGTGAAAAAATGGAACACGACCAAACCGGATCTAACGAATTTCATAACGAAAAGAAATCACAATGCGTCATTAATCTTATGAGCTAATAATTTAAAGTCTTCATTGAAAATTAACCATATATAAATCGAAAAAAAAAAATCATAAGGAAATGAACGGTAAGCAAAGGAAGCAAATGAGTGAAGATCTCACCTTGATGCCATGCTCGAGGCAGTAGAGTTCCCAGCAAGCATTGCCGACCTGAATACCGACCTGAACACCGGCCTGACCGGTCCTCTGAGATGGACTCAGAGACACCGGCAGCATCTTGGCCGGCGTCCTCTTAGAACGCCGGCCATAGACGGCAGCGGGGTCTTTTTGTCTTTTTTTTTTAAGCCTTTTTTTAAAAAAAATAAATAAATAAATTATGTGGCAGTGACATGGACAAAATAGAGCCATAAATAAGATCTAAAAGAATTCCCAAGTAAATCTGAAGAAGGTCAAACAATTTTAGAACATAACATTTCTCTAATTAATTCAGATACTACTAGATAAATCTCAGGCAAACCTTATGAGCCCTAGATGTAGCCGGATTTCAAAAAATTTGTGAAAAAATGGAACACGACCAAACCGGATCTAACGAATTTCATAACGAAAAGAAATCACAATGCGTCATTAATCTTATGAGCTAATAATTTAAAGTCTTCATTGAAAATTAACCATATATAAATCGAAAAAAAAAAATCATAAGGAAATGAACGGTAAGCAAAGGAAGCAAATGAGTGAAGATCTCACCTTGATGCCATGCTCGAGGCAGTAGAGTTCCCAGCAAGCATTGCCGACCTGAATACCGACCTGAACACCGGCCTGACCGGTCCTCTGAGATGGACTCAGAGACACCGGCAGCATCTTGGCCGGCGTCCTCTTAGAACGCCGGCCATAGACGGCAGCGGGGTCTTTTTGTCTTTTTTTTTTAAGCCTTTTTTTTAAAAAAATAAATAAATAAATTATGTGGCAGTGACATGGCGAAAGGGGACAGGCGAAAGGGGACAGGTGTCACAATAAGAGTGTTAAGTGGCGCTGATATGGCAGGCTGTTAAAATTTTAACGGAAGTGCCAAATTCGTCTATTTCCTAAATTAAAATACCGTTTACGATTTGGATTGAAATTAAGATACTAAAAAATTAAGTTTTAAAACTTAGTGAAAAAAAAAAAAAAACAAAAATTAACCCTTTATATTAAACTATACTTTTATAACCATGACATTTGATTGTTTAAATTTTAAATATGGTTATCAAAATTTTAATATAAATATTTCATTTTATGCTAAAATATTTTCGATATTATTTATTGCAAATAAAAAGTTGGTAGAGATAATTTTTTAAGCATTTACTAATAATTTTATGAGTTTACAGATAAAATTTATTTTTATCATTTAAGTTAATAAAACTAAGTTTTTATTAATTTGAATGATATGATTTTAATTATTTTTAGGGTTAAATACATTTTTGCCTCGTGTGTAGGGATGTAAACAAAGCAAAGCTACCCGTGAGCTCGTTCGGGCTCGGCTCGTGTGCGACTCGGTTATTAAATGAACTACTCGTAGACACGAAACTATACTCAATTATTAAACGATACATACATGTATAAAATCATGCTCGCTCGTTTGAAGTTCGCGAATATATTCATAAAAAGGTTCGACTCGCTTATTAGCTCGACTCTTACATATTTATTAATGAATATATGCATATATATTGATAAAAATAACTTATTTAGTATATCACTTATTAATTAACAATAAATAATTATTGTTATACAATATATAATTATTAGTTATATCTATTTAAGTATCTATAAAATATATAATTTAATTATAAAAGATAATTAATATGATTATATCTTATATGATCTAAGAGACTAAGACTCTAAATCTAATAATTAAATATCTAATGAATGTTGAATTAACAATAAATTGTTAATCATATGATTTAATGAAAATCTTGATACTTAAAAGTATTATTCAAATAATCATATCATATAGAATGACAATGTAATTGGTATAATCCCAAATCAATTAACTAGAATTAAAATCAACAATGTGTTTCTTATAATCACAAATTAAGTATAATTATTAGAATTCATATCATTAGATTTTATATATATATATATATATATATATATATATATATATATATATACTTTTGAGAAATCGTAGATCTTTTATAAAATCATCCAGAAAAGGCTTGCTCCACAAGTACATATGATCATATATATTATCACTAGAATTTATATGAAATACGATCTAACAATTTATATGATATTAAATCTTATATGATATAATACATTATATCTTTATTATATAATGTAATAATGATATCAACAATACTTATTTTGTGTCATTGTATAATTAAGTGTGATCCAAGTTCTAACAATGTACTATGATCTAACAACAATAACTATGTGATATGATCTAACAATTTATTTGATTTAATTTAAGTATGATCTAATAATTTATATGATATTAAATCCCATGCCATATGACACAATGTATATTTATTATAGAATCTAATAATCCTATAGTCATATTTCCTATGTATCTTAATTATAATGATAATGCTTATCTAGTTATATTTTATATCATATAAATGATATTATTAGATACTAAGGAAGTTAGGATAAGTCATTAAGTGTGTGTGTAATTATATATGTATATAAGCTTATAAGGCCAAAACTATAAATTATAGTTGCATAGTGTCACATAATTCATAAATTATAACTCATAACTCATAATTATACAACTCATAGTAACATAAACTATAAAGATTAGGTTATAATCTATGAGTTATAAGTTACAACTAATACAACAATTTATATGATATTAAATCATAAAAGTAAAGTGATATACTAACATAGTGGTGGCATCGTAGCCCAATGTATCTTCATTATATAATTTAAATTATGCAATAGTCACATGATTCATAAATCACACTTATTTATAATCTAAATTTGTTATTATATAATCTAAATGATACAGTAGTCATACAACACTTATTTTGTATGACTATTGACTAAGTATGATCTAATCACGTAAATTATATAATTTTTTATGCATTTACTGATAATTTTATGAGTTTAAAGATAAAATTTATTTTTATCATTCAAGTTGATAAAACTAAGTTTTTATTAATTTGAATGATATGATTTTAATTATTTTTAGGATTAAATACATTTTTACCTCATGTGATTTAGCGATTTTATTTTTTGCTCATGTACTTCATTTCGTATCAAAGATAGTATTTCGCTTATGGTTAAAGACGGAGATGATATTTTGTCCATCTTCTGTCCAAAAATTTGACGAAAGTCCATGTCACTAATCTTAAAAAACTAACACGTGTCCCTATACTTCATTAAAAATTAAAAAACTTAAAAAAAAAAAAAATTAAAAAAGTAGGGTGGCTCGAGCCGCCTTCAAAGAACAAAATAGGAGTGGCCAAAACCATTCTCAAGGGCCTTGGAGTGGCTCGGCCACCCCCTACGGCTGGTCTAGGGTTGGCCCCACAAGGACGAAAAAGCATCATCTTAGGGTTTAGCCTTTGAGGATGGTTCGACCACCTACAGACTTACTGTAGGAGGTGGCCAAAACCACCGCCTATGGGCCATGAGGATAATTTGACCACTCTTATATTGGCTATGGCGGTGGCTCGAGCCATCCCTATATATTTTTTTTTATATTTTTTTTAGTTTTTTGTAATGTTTTTAATATTTTTAGTTTTTAAATTTTATTTTTAATGGGACATGAGACACGTGTTAGTTTCTTAAGAGTGTTGATTGAACTTTCGTAAATTTTTGGGCAGAAATTGGAAGGAAGTATTATCTCCGTTTTTAGCCATAAATGAGGTACCATCTTTATTATTACGAAATGAAGCACAAGGAGCAAAATATAAAGTCATTAAACCACATGGTTCAAATATTTAACCCATATTTTTAATTAACTAATAATATCCATAGATTTATGAAAATATATGAACAATAGTTATTTTATTTGACAAAAGAATAAGTTGATCAAACAACTTGTTAAAAAGTTTGAATTCCTTCAAAAAAAAAAAAAAAAAATTGAACTTAACTTGAACTTTTAACAACTGATTTGATTATAGCCCCGGGTACATTGTAAGTTAAATTTATTTTATTATATTTCATGGTTGAATATCATCATGTAATTAATATACAAACTCTACAACCCAATGAAGTTGAATTTTTTTCTTAAGCATTAACAATTAGATATGTTATTTTATAGATTATAACAGAGATTTCTATTGAATTACTCACTTAGTAAGTATCCTCAATATTATATCACAATATTATTTTTCAAACTAAGTCACTGATTTATTTTTTATTTATTTGTGCATGTTTTGACAATAATGCCTAATGTATCTAAATGAGATGGATATTAGCAAAAGAAACACAATTTGGTTAAAAAAGAAGGGAAAATGCTCAAAAAGTCCATAATGTATGTCTTTTTATCAAATCCCTTTATAATGTTTAAATTTTATCGATTAATTCCTTAAGGTTTCAATTGCATTTTATAAAATAGCATTAGCATATAAATCAACAATAATTTTCAGCATTATGTCATTTAATTTTAGACCGAGATCCCATAAAGGTCTATGAGAAAAAGGCTCTCCTGTCTGAGTAGAGGTTCACTCGGGCACTGCTCCTCTACAATTTTTGTTACTCCTCTTTGGACGGACAATGGATTGTAGAGGATTCAGATCCGGCCGGTAATTGCTGTATTGTACGTGTCTACCATAAATTGTGAATATACGTAGGATTAACATATAAAAGGAGAACTGTCGCTGCCTCTAAAGCTACAATATTATTCTGCCTCTAAAGCTACACATTGTCATAATGAAGTGAAAATCTGAAGTTCTCAACAGTAGTCGTTTCCATATCAACTTCATCTGCTAATTGTAGTAGACCCTCTGGAATCTTGACTGAATTTTTATTTTATTTTTCTCGTCGATCAATTCCTAGAAGACACACTTAAACAGAAAATTATCAAAATTTGATTCCACCAAAAGGTATGAAAAGTGTTTTCCCAACGTTTCATTAAATTATAACATCCAATCAAAAATCCAACTCACAAAAAGAGCACGAGGAATGTCCAGCATAAAGTAATTCAACAAAGTAAAATTGTTGCAATACAAACTCTAGGGATATGAGTCATTGGCATAATCATTACTGGAAGCAATGTAGCTAGTACTTGACTAAGAGGGATATCAGAGAAATGACAAACAAAAACTAAACTATATATATATATATATACTTCCTGCTTATCTTCAAAATCTTTTCCAGTTTATATAACATCATCTTATTTTTATGATGAATTGTCACCTAATTTTACTTTTTATTTTAACTGAATACAGGCTTACTTTGGTTGATAGATTTTTAAAGAGAAACCCTAAAGAGGAGAGCTGATAAAGTAAAGTGCTAAGTTCTAGGATAAATGCATTGCAAGACCGGTACCAAAGACACACCAAATTCACCAATAATGAAAGACGTCAAGCATCAAAGACTCACCTAAAAAATTCTGTTACTGAGTGGGGCATGGACAAGTGACAGCTAAGTTGATGGAATCCCAAATCGGCTTCGGAGAACATCAATTGCTTTCTCACAGGATTGTGAAAGCTCAGTGATGGATGTTTTGCACGCTGAAAAATTT
Organism: Alnus glutinosa; assembly: GCF_958979055.1. NCBI lineage: Eukaryota > Viridiplantae > Streptophyta > Magnoliopsida > Fagales > Betulaceae > Alnus > Alnus glutinosa. The sequence goes on along the minus strand of NC_084898.1, from coordinate 19,780,826 downwards.
GAATGAAAACAAAAGATTTATCGGAAGGAATGAGATGGTTGTTTATAAACTACTGAAATAGAATCAATCGGTGCCTCCTTAATTTGACTATTTACATATCATCATGCTTCATATATTTATCACTTCAACATACAAAATTCCATATTAGATCATTTTGACAGTAATGCTGTTTCAGTAGTAATCGTCTCATTACAATCAGTGTGAATTTGAAGAATAATGCATGTCCTTAATCTCATCAGTAAGTACATGGTAATGCAACAGGATCATGAATCCTATTCAGAGACTAGAAAAACAGTTTTGTCATGCATGAGTATATGCCCTTGTGCAAATGTCCGCACTCTCATAATAGGGATACTATAGATCCAACCTCCAGATATTTTTTGATAAGTAATAATTTCATTGAACAGCGTAAAGGGATGCAACCCTAGTATACAGGAAGTATACAAAAAGCTCCTACTAAGAGGAGATAAACAAACATGAAAGTAAAAAATCAACAAACGACAAACGACCCGGGCTATGTGGATCCATCCTCCAGATACGGGATAAACTAATCATAAATAAGATGTAAACAGGGCATAAACTATTTTGCGATTTCTCTGTTTCTATTGTTTTGTTAGTTGATATGACAATGCAGCAAAATAATCAGGTTTGGTTATCTTGTCAAGGTCACATTTCCTATAAATCGTCATGTAAGCAAAGACAATGTAACATACCACGAGATGCGCTGCCCTGTGCATCTGCAATGAACTCTCCATATGAAGCCTGAAAAAGAATCATCCGGACTACTTTGAGAAATTACTAAAAGACATCAGAAAAACTCGGCTAGTGTTTGTCACCGAGGAAACACCTTCATTGCTTCCCGACTTTCACTGATCCTTTCTGACATCTTCTTGTATTCCTTCTCTGATTCATCCATCAATTGTTGGCATGATTGGGTCTGAATCTACGGAATTAGAAAATGAAAAACAGAGCCAATAATTAGCTGAGAAAACCCAGAAGTTGGTCAACAACCATGTGAAGGATTCTGGCATTTGTTTCTCCTGGTCTGGTCAACCAGGTTGCACTTAACAAATAAATTACAGATATCGAAAGTAACCAAGGGGTCTAATTCAGCCATAAAGAATGAAGAGCATCATGCATTCTACACGATCACAACCAAAGAAAAGTGAAAGGTTTGGGCCCTCGAAGGAAGATAGATCTAGTCTTTTTACAGACTTTTTGAGTTGGACCTTTGAATAGACTTTTTCACATGCAAGTGGAAGTAGTTCAAGTGAAACTTGTGGAAGCTTGAAATGGTAAAAGTGTAAGTGTAAACCATATCACTGCTCCCGCCATCACAGCATCTTCTGCTGCATCGCCTGTTGATGCAGCAGCACACAGCCATTCTCCCTAAGACAACTAAGGATGCATATCAGTCCAGTGACGAGCCACATCCTGGAGATATTGCAGACATCAATACGGCAATATCAAATATTCGGAAGATACCCAAATCAACTGCTACCTATTGAAGTCACTTGAGCCTTACTCATTCCCAAAAGGCACCTCAAGGGAAGAGGTTTGCTCAAGGCTTATAAAGCTCACAACCCAGGCATACATTGGTAATGTGGGACTCTTAACACACCCCCTCACGTGTGGCATCTTTTGGCCAAACACGTGTTCAACATCGGGAGGAAAGGCCCAACATTGTCCAATGGCTTGTGGCTCTGATACCATATTGAAGTCACTTGAGCCTTACTCATTCTCAAAAGACACCTCAAGAGAAGAGGTTTGCTCAAAACTTATAAAGCCCACAACCCAGGCATACCTTGGCAATGTGGGACTCTTAACACTACCGAGAATACAGCCACCAATCACGATATAATCCAAGCCACCAAAGGAAAGACAGGAAACCATGACTTGCGCAATCTACAATGGAAACAAACAACTCACTATGGCAACCCTTAGACTTGAGGAACTCAAGACAACCTATCATGGAAACAAATGACACATTGCATGCCTATGGAAAGTAGCCGTTGCACTCAACAAGGAAAGGAAGACAACCAACGATACTGTTTATGTAATTAGAATAATTCTCAGTTATTACTTTCTTCCTTTAGTTCTGTATAGACTTATATATAAGGATGTAATCAACCACAATATGATTCAAGTAATAGAATACATTTTCCCTCACTTCCTTTCAATAAGATCACATTGGAAAATCCAAAGTTCAAGAATTCAAGCTTAGTTCAATCATAATTACACTTGAATATAACAACCACAACTATGGACAAAATATGCATTAATCAAGATAAAAGATGTAAATTGGACATAATTAAATCATATGATTTGGAAAGTCCAAAGCATTGTACTATTTGAACACTAAAAATAGATTCTGTGTTGAGTTTGATAAAGCACAAAATCCTTTGTTTTTACATCAATCGACATGCTTTTGAGCAATTGGTTAACGACAATTCAACTATTTAAATCCAGATGTAGATCCAGTGGTTGCACGGTGACGGATTAACAAATAAAATTTTAATATAGAAATCATGAAAATAATTGATAATAAATAGTGAAAATTATTAAGCAAGTTTTATTGATTAGATCCAGAAATTGCGATTGAACTAAATTTTGCATTGTCTTGTTGAAAATAAGTTTTTCGATTAATGGAATATTAGCCACTTTAACACAGCAAAACGATTTCATTAAGTGACGCGTGGAACTCAAAGAAATTAGAAGGTTAATTAACATAGCCTATTGAAGAAATCTAGAATGGAGTTTCGGGAAAACAAAGCCAAATATACGATATTATTTTGGAGGAGTTAGCAATCATCGACAAAAACTAAATGAATGGTGTAAAATCAGAAATCAACAAATTTCTAAATATCATTCTTAGATATATCGCTTTTTACACTGATCCGTTTGGCAGCTCAGAAAATGAAAGAAACGTAGAGAAAAAAAATTTAGATCTCAAAAAAATCTTTGACATTGGGCGCTCAAGAGCACCGTTCAACAGAGAAATTTATAATAATTTCCTGTATTCTTGGACTATTTTCTCAGCAACCAAACGAGTCGCACTCAACAAAACTCAAATTGCCAATAAACGAAAACGCAATATTTGTCTAGAGAGAGAGAGAGAGAGAGAGAGAGAGACCTTGAAGCGCTTGTGGAGGCGAGACTGGGAAGAGTCGAGCTCCTTAAGGATCTCGGAGTGAGAGCGATCGATGTGACGCTTGAGATCGTCGAGGCGTGAAGAGGCGAGGTCCTTAAGATCGGAGACGCTGCTTAGGGAGTTGAGAGCAGTTGGCAGCGGCTTGTCCTTCTTGATCTTCGATGCAGAGAGCGTGTTCTTGCTGCTGATGAAAATACCAGATTTCGGAGACTCGTTTGTAGGAGAAGGAGGAGGAGGAGAAGCCGCCTTTGGCAATGGCGTTTCCAGAAGCTCCGCTACTGAGGACCTGCGATTCCCTTTCTTCTTCATCTCTCTCAATGCGTTCAAAATTTCTGGAGCAGAGTACGGATTTTGGAATTGTGAGGAGGGAGGGGCCAATTTTGTCGTCTGGATATTTATAGTGGCGGGTATTCTTCGTTTCAAATTTTGGAAATGTCTCGTTATTTTTTCTTTGGACCTCTGAAATTTTATTGCTTTCGCTTCCTAAAGTTTAAAAGCTTTTAATTTAGTATACAAAATTTTAAAAAGTTTACAATATCACCCTTTCGTTAGGGTTTGGGATTAAAATAGACCAAATACAAATGCAATATCTCTTATACTCCTATATTTAAAAATTTGTCTAATTTTTAAATAACTAAAAATTACAAAAAAAAAAAAAAATGAAACCCAGTCAGCTCGACAGCAAATTGTTTCTTTTATAAAAAAATTAAAAATTAAAAAATTAAAAATTAAAATTAAAACATGAGTATTTTGGGTATTTTGACGTCTTATATTAGGATTTAACATAAAATCCTAACGGATTGGCCATATTGCAAATTTTTTAAAGTTAAATACACTATATTGCAAATTTTATATGCCATGAGTTACCTACATTTTTTTTTTTTTTTTTTTACATGTCCACATAAGAAGGGGGAGGTGTGATTCGAACTAGTGACCTCTGCTTCATAAGACGTGGTCCCCAGCCGATTGAGCTACCTCTTGGGGACAGTTACCTACATATTTTACTCGTGATTACGATGTAAGAAATTTCATATATGTCCCTATGGCAAACCAGTAATTATGATAATATGAATTATTTCATTCAGATTGATCATAGGAATCCATTTCCTGATATCATGCTGATTTTACTCATTGATGGGAGGAGAAAAATCAACCATCACTTAATCAGTTTTGATTGAAGGGAATATCTGAGTCACAAAATATTTATATTTGTTTAAGTGTATTATATAGACTATTTGGTTTGCGAACCAAAATGTTGTAGTTTACCTTATCAGCTAAGAAACCTTTTATGAAAACTATCAATTCACAAGTAGCTATTATTGTAAATATATAGTAGAAACGTAATGATTGGCTCGTTGTGAAAACTAGTGTGTAATTTACTACTGAGTTGGTGAACTTATACTTTTACTTATGCAGACGTGGCTTACATCATGACCGTGTAAATACTGATGCTTTGGATGCAGGTACCGCTGATGTTGATGACAACCCAGTGGCTATGTATTTGGAATACTACGATTGAAGCTCCTCGCTCGAGTTGTAGTTGTGTCGGATTTAGATGGTCCATTTTGTAGTTGTTCTGTATATGGCTTGCGTAGCTTGTGACACGTGTATTTGTTAGCCATTTTTTTGTTGTCTAAATAACTTTATAATTAAGCCTTAAAAAGATAAACATTTGTATGGCTCTTTTGTTGTAAACAATAGTTGATGATTTTATAGAATTATGATGTCCGCTGCACAGGTTTATATTCCGCTGCTTAAATGTTATACTCTGATATAACAGGTACAAGTTATGGGATTAGTACTACATGTTGGCTTAGTGACATATCGTCATGCCACTGTGATGATCCATTATATATATATATAAAGAGTCGTCACAGCTAAAGGAATTCAATGCTTAATTCCTTTATAAATTTTAACATACTGTTGTAGTAAAATTGGATTCTTTAATTGATTTTTGCATATATATATAGTTGTGTCTTATTAATTAATATCATCCATAGGGAATTAATTTGTACTTGTTGACCTGTAGCGAGACTCACAATTTAAAAAAGGAAACAATAAAACAACAAATTTCCACAATATTCGAATTCCCAACATTTTCCTCACAACTATATGAAATCGACTTTGATACTTAATTCAAAACCGTACTTGTCATGTCCCGAATATTAATTGCTATTTTAGGAATAAAACTTAATGGGATAAACAACTAAAATTAATTAGACGACTGGAAAATACAATGGGACGTGCAGAGAGTATTTTATGGATCAAAGAAATAAATTATACAAGAGAAAAATGTGAGAGAATGAATGAGAAATGGAATAAATGTGAAAAATGAATTAAATAAGTGAAATTAATGTGGCGCGTCTGGACGGCTCACAAGGCTCGTTCGGACGGTGCTTTATCAACACGAGGTGGACGCCTCATTTCACGCGCGTCTGGACGCCTGACTTAGTTCGTCCGGACGGCTTGCAATGAGTGGCGCACACCTACTTAAACGGCGCGCGTCTGGACGATGGTTAGTGCCCGTCTGAACGGCCAGCTTAAATGGCGCACGTCCGGACGGTTTGTGATGCCTGTCCTAATGGGGTCCGAATTAAAGAGTGCAGAATGCCCTTTTTTTCTCGGCAGCTCCGTTTTCCTCTCAAATTTTCTCGGTTTTTCCACCTAAAAACCGTGATATCTTTAAATCCAACCGTCCAATCTTAGATTCGACTTAGGTAACGTAATCCTCGAAGCCCGATCTACGTTTTGACTGAACGTTTTGAGGTATTTTCATTAAATTCATGTTTTGGAGATTTTGATTAAATCTTGCAAATGTGAGTTTAATTTAGTGCTTTCTTTAGGTAATGGGTTACTTGGAACTTGCTGGAGGCTACCCAAACCACGGGTTTTGGTTTGGTGAATTTTTGGTGGGTTTCCTCAAACCCTAACTTTTAAGTATTTAGTTTTAATTGAGTTTTTATGTGATTAACCCTTAGCAAATGTTATTGGGTTAATGGTATTGTGTTTTGGGTAGTGTTTAAAAGTAGATCGTTAAATCGTGTTAATAAGTTAGTAATTATTGTAAAAAGATTAGTGAACATAATTTTAGGGTTGATGTTATTTTGAATACGGTAGTAAATTATGTGACCAGATTAATGAAAATAATTTATGGGTTAGTAGAAATAATTGGGAATTAGTAATATTTGAGTTTAAGTTAGTATCAAAGATTTATGGGTAGACGTTTGGAAATCCTTAAAAATATTATGGGTTTTCTAACGATTAACATTGAGCGATTCAAGTGCTAATTTGAGTGTCAAATTATTTAGAGTCCTAAATGATGAAATGTGTTATTCCACAGTGACGTATTGCATGGTGATATCTAGGAAACCTAATGCATAATATCCGTGCAGCCATGTGAGTATTCTACTCACTAAGAAAAATATATTTTTATGTATTATGGATTTGTAAAATGTATATTGTTTTATAAAACCGAACCGACCATATGATGAATTATATGCTTTGAAACAATTTGATTAGTTTCGATTATGTTCAAACTATATCAATGGTGTTTAAGAAATGATGCAAGAGAGAAATGTGTTGAATTGATTTAAAGTGTTTGAGTTGAATTGATTTAAAGTATTTGAGTATGTACTGCGGTTGAGATTTAAATTATGCAAAATTGTTTAAAAACATGTCATGTTGAAACTGTTTAGATTTTATGAAGAAACTATGTTTTGAATAATTTCAAAGTATTTGATAAAATGTTGGACTTGTTTAGTTGTAAGGGAACTTGATTTAGTAACAGCATGATTTTATAGCATGATACAGTAATGAAATATATAGTGGTCAAGCATGGAATATAGAGCATACATACCCCAGTAGTATCAGTATCAGCAGTATCAGTAGCCCCAGTTCATGCATATCATGTATAACATTGTTTTACGATGGATGTTTTTATGTTATGAGTAGCTTTTATCAAACATGTTGGTATGCATAAGTGTTTTAAATGAAAACGCTTATGTATATTTCTATCAGATGGTTGCACGATTTAAATGCTATAACTTGAAAGTACATGGATTCATGACTGCTCAGGTGCGAGTAATGACATGTCTATGAGTAAGAAGGTCAATTGTTATTGTTCTTCAGGAAAGACGTGTTAGCATAATTGAGTTCAACTCTAATGCTCACATGATCTACTGACGTTCAAGGCATGAAACTGAAATAGGATTAGAGATGGTGTTGCGAGTGTTTTGTTGAAGGATGTTATCCTAGTATAGAAGAGTAAAATGCCATGTTTTATTGCTTAAGACCTATGTGTAGGCGTGATATCTGTAATGGAGTGATCGTGTGCACATATGTCTGAGCGACCGATGAAAAGTATTATTATAGAGGGGTCTATATGTAGAAACTTTCAAGCGGTAGATTGAATCTTCTACATATGTTCACAATTATATAGTATGTTTTAAATGTTTCTGAATAGTCGGTGTTTGCTGCATTAGTGTGACGACCCTTTTTTTTTTTTTTTTTTTTTTATACAAACATAAAACGAGTCATCGCAGTGGCACGACTACGTGTCGCTCAGCCAACATAGGCACATACCCATAACATGCACCTGATATACAGAGTTACATCTACAGCGGAAGACTTTATGATAACATCAATAAAGCAAGAAAGCATAACTATAAACACACTAGTTGTCTAACATATGCAAGCCATAATACAATCTATCTGTTTAAAGTTTAATACATGTAACTACAAAAGTATGGCTGATACAAAATATGGTGTGACCCACACATCAAGCCATACACAAAAATACCTAAAAATAAGGACATCATAGTCCTACCTCACCACGATCGTCGCTACGTGCATCAATCGTAGTAACCCAGGTAGTGTGCTACCGGATCGTCGTCTGCCTCAGGAGTGCCTACAATCACAGGAACATCATCTACACGGTTGTGGTGGTTTCCACATCCGCATAGGTGAAATGATGAGTTCACCGCCTTAGTATACCTCATACTAAGACCTCAGTGGTATAAGACTAACTGAGTTTTCACAAAGAACCAACCTTTATTTTATTTTTATTCGTGCGAGCACTATTTTAGCCACAATTTACCAATAGCTAATGCAGCAAACACCAACTATCCAGAAAACATTTAAAACATACTATATAGTTGTGAACATATGTAGAAGTTCCAGACATCCCTCCTTGGAAGTTCCTACATATAGACCCGTCTATAATAATACTTTTCAACGGTCGCTCAGACATATGTGCACACGATCACTCAATCACAGATATCACGTATACACATAGGTCTTAAGCAAAGAACATGGCATCTTACTCTTCCGTACTAGGATAACATCCATCAACAAAACACTCGCAACACCATCTCTAATCGTATTTTAGCTTCGTGCCTTGACGCCAGTAGATCATGAGAGCACTAGAGTTAAACTCAATCATGCTAACACGTCTTTCCTGAAGAACAAGAGCAGTCAACCTTCTTACTCATAGACATGCCATTACTCGCGCCTGGGCAATCATGTATCCATGTACTTTCAAGTTCAATGTATGTTATTAACACATGTAACCATTCGATAGAAATATACATAAGCGCTTTCCATTTAAGACACTTATGCATATCAACACGTCTAGTAAAAGCTACTCATAACATAAAAATATCTCTCACAAAACAATGCTATACATGACATGCATGACCATGGCTCATTATAACTCATTGTGCTGCTGATCCTGTTACCCTTCTGATACTGTTACTGTTGCTGATACTGTCACTGGTGGGGTATGTATGCTCTATACTACATGCTCAATGTTCCGTGCTTGACCAGTATATATTTCACTACTGTGTCACGCTGAAATCAAGCAGTTGTTAAATCATGTCCTTTTAAAACTAAACAAATCCAACACTTTATCTAATACTTTGAAGACATTCAAAACAGAGTGTAAACAGTTTCAACATAACATATTCTCAATAATTTGCATAATTTAAATCTCTACCGCAGAATATATCACTTTAAAACAATTCAATACTTTTCACTCTATTACTATTTCATAAACATCATTGATATAATTTAAACATACTCGAAACTAATCAAATCATCTTAAAGCATATACATTTCATCATATGGTTGGTTCGGTTTCATAAACAATATATATATATATATATATTTTTATCAATCCAATACATATAAAAATATATATTTTATCAGTGAGTGGAATACCCACCTTGGATCGCTTGCACTCCCAACTATCCAGACAACTCTAAGCTCAACCACAATGTGCTGCTAGAACACAATACATTGCATTAATTAATATTACAACTAGCAATTACACCTAGTGGCGTTTGAATCGCTCAAAAGCCATTTCTTTACTAATTTGCCCATAGAGCTCTAACGTCCCCAAGTATTTCATTAATCCCCACATTGTTAACCCATAAGCTTAACTTAGGGTTATCCACAATAATATCTCACTTTAATAAAATACCTAAAACTATTGTCTATGAGAAACTTACCACAAACTCACCAAGCAGTGACCAATGCTCGGGGTGCTCTAGGCAACTCCAAACCACACCAAACCTAAAGAAAATACCAAGTTAAACTCATTTCTATAAAATTTAACAAAAACCTCTAAACGATACGAGTTTAACTATTTACCACAAAACGTTTAGTCAGAACGTAGATCGGGCTTCAAGGATTACGTTATCGAAGTCGAATCTGAAATTGAACGGTTGGATTTCAAGATATCATAGTTTTTGAGTGAAAAACCGTGAAGAAATAGTGAAGGAAACCATTGATAATGAAGGAAACAGGTGTACTGCCCCTTTTAAATCGGTTCTCGTCCGGACGGCCATCTCCAGTCGTCCGGACGCGCGCCATTTCAGACAGATCGTCCGGACAGGCATGAGTCATCGTCCGGACGCGCATCATTTAAGAAGACGTGCGCCGCTCGTTGCGGACCGTCCGGACCCTATAAAGTAGACGTCCGGACGCGCGTCATTTAAGAGAAACGTGTACCGCTCGTTGCGGACCGTCCGGACCCTATAAAGTAGATGATGGACGCGCGTGGAATGAGCGTCCGCCACGTGGTGATAAGGTACCGTCCGGACGAGCCTGTTGAGTAGTCCGGACACCACATTAATTTTATTTATTTAATCCCCTTTTGCATTTATTCAATTTCTCCTACATTCTCACATTTTTTTCTCCTTTTATAATCTAATCTTTGGTCCATAAAACATTATCTGCGCGTCCCACTGTATTTCCTAGTCGTCTAGTTAAGTGTAACTGTCTATCCCTATAAATTTTATTCCCAATTTTTGCCCGATAATAATCGGGACATCACAATTAGCTCTTGGTAAATTGTGGCTAATATAGTGCTCGCGTGACTAAAAATAAAAGAAAGGTTGGTTCTTTGTGAAAACTCAGTTAGTTTTATATCACTAAGGTCTTAGTATGTTTTATACTAAGGCGGTGAACTCATTCTTTCACCTATGCGGATCTGGATACCACCACAACCGTGTAGATGAGGTTTCTTGGTTGCAGGTACCGTGGATGTAGATGATGACCAGTTTGCTTAGCGTATGGGAAGCTATGATTGGAGCATATCGCGGCAGTCATATGTCAGACTCATGGGTAGTCCGCATTTTTGGGTATTTTGTTATGGCTCGTGTCCTATGGGGCATGTATTTGCATAGCCTGTATTTTGGGTATGTAATTATAGTAATATGTTTTATAAGCTTTAACTAGTTAGACATGTAGTTGGCTCTTGTTGTAATTAACTGTTATGTATTAGATGTATTTCCACTTATGATATGTGTTCTGCTGCACATTGATTATTATATTCCGCTGTTAGATGTAACTTTGATAATTTGGTGCATGTTATGGAACATGTGCCATATGTTGGCTGAGCGACACGTAGTCGGGACACTGCTATGACTCGTTTTACGTTTTGTATAAAAAAAACGGGTTGTCACAGTGCCGGTCATCTGGTTAATAACTGGCAGTTGGTAAAAATCGCAACCGGTTGTACGCCCCTACCTAAAACGGAATAAGATCCTCTCCATTTTCAAATGAAATCTATGATATCCATTTTATGGTCAAGATTTAAAGTTAACATATCTAATGATGTATATGATTTCACATTATTTTAAATTTTAAAAGATGTGCCAACATTGACTTCATATACACTATTAGATGCACTAACTTCAAATCCTAACTTTTCATTTAAAATGAATAGTATCCATTTTCATTAAATGAAATGAAGAGGATCCTATTCCACCTAAAACTACAAAAGGATAAAATATTCCATGAATAGAAATAAAACAAAAGAAACAAAATATGGAAATACTTGGTGGCTACATAAGCCGAAATATGAAAAGATCCTAAAGCTACTAAAGAGTAAAATCTTCTAACATAGGAAATAAACAACGAAGGAAAAATATAATAACTAAGATAATTCTTGATGACTACATCAATCTAAATATGAGAATCTTATAGAATGGAAATCAGGAAATTTTTAAAAAGTTATTATGCAGAATATCTTCAAAATCACAATTTGTCAATAGTCTCTTCTTTCCTTGAACGACATCTGGTAACTGACCATTTCCTGTGTTGCTTAAATATTCTTGATATGGTATATTAATATGATATCTGTTATGGATGTAAAAGAATCAATCTTATCACCACATCATAGACCAATTAATTAATTCTCGGGGGTACTAAAAGTCCCGCCAGTAATTTCCCACTTATGCTCGTCAGTCGTTTCCCACTCTTCATAGACCCGACCGGTAGCCTTTTCCTTTTGTACTTCCACAACCAGATATTAGTTGTCCTCATGTCCACTTTGTGCCGATGATACAAAATGTCCCACTTATGTAGTTTACTCACCGAAACCTATTGTTTGGTTCCTACAGTAAAACCTTTTTCGTCCTGGTTTGCTAATAACTCTTCTGTATAGCTCTTTGTCCAACGGTAAGATTGTTCATGAATAAGCCCATTTGTTAACAATCCTGATGTCAAGACGAGCCCCCTTAGTAATAAGAGCATCTCGGGAACAAGATGGAGTTCTTGTCCTACATCATAAAGCGATCAAAATATCTAAGCTATTTGGATCTACGGAATAATAAATTAGAAGGCGTTATTCCCTATTGTCTTGGGATGATTGAAAACCTTCAACAACTTTATCTATCGAATAATCAATCACAAGGGGTTTGATCATTTTCTACTTTTGGCAATGCTTCAAGTCTCTAATGCCTTGATCTTTTGAGTAATCGCTTTCATGGTAATCTGCCTCAATCAATATTCTCCAAACAAAGTAAGATTATGAATTTTGATGTTTTAGGCTGTAAAGACCAAGAAAATAAATAAGGAATTTAGTAATTAATAAATTACATTTATTAAATAGATGACACACATAATTATATTCTAGGTAATAATATTTATGTTATTGAAAATAAAATAAGTCTTAGGTAAAATAATAGAATTACAATAATAATAATAGCGGGTTTTAATGGAATAAATAATTAATTAAATGAGTAGTGAGTAGTTAAATTAAATGTAGGGTTATATATCAAATATTAAATGATAGGATTAATAGATTTGGGGTCGTGATGTAATTAATCAAAATTAAGAGTTTTAAAAATAAAGAAATCTTCCCCTGCCATGAATCAGTATTTGGTAGGCTGAGAAAATGGGCTTGTTTGTCAAGCTCTTGTACATTACATGATAGTGCTGGTCACTATTCACATATTTTTTATTTTATTTTTACATTTTCTAATAACAATCAACATCAAAACATTCTTACTTTTTTCACTTTTTATATCACATCAATAATTTTTTATTATTATTCAAATAAAAATATTCACTACAATACAAAACTTTTTCACTTTTTTATACAAATTATTTTTATTTTATATCACATCATCACTTTTTACTAATTCCAAAATTAACAACCCACTACTCTGTTCTGTTTTGTTCGTTACCAAACAAGCCCAAGATACCCAAGATAGCATTTTCTTCTCCCAACCACTCCAACAATGACACGAGTCCCTCTCCCCCATTCTTTCTTTTCTTTTCTTCTTTTCTTTCTCTCCATCTCACGCAGCACCCTCTCTCTCTCTCTCCCTCTTCTTTCTTTTCTTTTCCTTCTCTTTTCTTCTTTCATTTTTCCCTCAACCCACGCACAGCCCCCAGCCTTTTTCTTCTCCTTCCCTCTCCTTTTTCTTCCTCTCTTCTCCTCCTCTCCCGCACGCTGCATCTCTTCTCCCCGTTTCTCCGTTCGTCCTTTCTTGTCCTACCCACAGCAGACCGTGAGAGACACAAAGAGTTCGTATGAGAGATCAAATCGCGAGGGGCTGAGATTGGGAAAGAAGCCGAGATGCAGAGAATCTTTTAGTGGATTCTTGGCCATTGGTGTGCGATTTTGGAAGCTATGGTGGCTGGGCCACCGTCGAGTCATGGGAGGCAACGGCTGGGCGGTGGATTCCGGCTTTGATTCGGTGAGACTCCTATTCCCTTCTCTTTGATTTTTACCTGGTTTCCCTTTGATTTCTCTATAGAACCGAATGAGTCTTCCCTTGGGTTTGATTTTGAGGGTATTTGAGTTTAGACAATTTATGTTGCTTGGGTGTTTGTTTTAGCCGAATGGGTTTTTTGGTGTTTTTGCTGGTTAATTGGTATCGATTTGTTTAGGGATTTGGTTGCAATTTCTGTTTAGGGTATTTAGTTGCAAAATTCGAATGGGTCTCATGGGGGGTTTTTGTTGAAAATGGTGTAGGTTTTCTGTTTTAGTTGTACGGATTGCATGTGTTTGGTTGGAAATTATTTGGAATTGGTTCTCGGTGGTGGATGCTTATGTTGGTTGAAATTCTGACTTGGAGAAGGATGGGGCGATTTGGAGTAATTTATGATGAAAAGGGTTGAAAATGTAAAGCTCGAAGTTGTTGGTGTTAGATTTGTGAGTGTTGGGTAAGTGTTGGTTTGTGGAGTTGTTTTGATAAGTTGAGACTCGTATGGGCTAAATGACTTTGTGTTGATGGATATTTTGGTGCGGGTTGATCCTTAGGCACGATTGTGGCTACTGTTAATTGTTTGTGAATAAGAAAGGGTTAGGTATGATGACCTTGAATTGAAAGCAAAGTATGGGGGTCATATAGCGAATGAGCATCAAGAATGAATGTAAGGTATAATATTGCAAAATGAATTGATAGTTTAGTTTGACTAAGTCATTAAAGATCGTATAGTCTAGAGGATGCGGACATTTAATTAAAATGATAAAGTAAGTAAATAACTAAATGAAAAAAAAATACAAGAATTTGTAACGAGTGAATCAAATAAACATAGATAAAGATCTAGATGTTGTAATAAGCGTAACTAATATTGGAATAGAATTCTTAAGAGTTATAAGCTAATAGCAAGTTGATTTTAAGTATAATGCTTGGCTTTGAGGTTTATGTATATGCCTCAAGCTTTAATAAATAAATACATTACAATATGTGATTATAACCTAATTTAATAAGAGTTATTAGAATAATAGGTTAAATAAGATTAAGGTCTTATAGTCTAAAGCTACTCGGATGATTAGAAACTAAGGATAAAGTGTTAAACATAATAGTAATTGCATTTAAAAAATGAAGAAACGAAATAGTGTTGCAAACCTAAAGTCTAATATTTATATCATAGGGGACAATGATTAAGATAAGGATGTCAAAGAGTTGTAAATTATCCATGTAACCCTAAGACAACAAAGATAAATTAGTTAGGATGTAGAAGTACATAAATGTAATTTGAATCCAATATGAGGTAATTTAGTAACCAACTCACCTATCCATGTACACAAAGTATTTAAGTGTATCATCGGTTAGGTTTATGTATATATATATATATATATATATATATATACGTATACATGCATATGAGTTAAATATATATTGCTAACTTATAAAATAAGTAATAAGCTATAAAAAGGGATTATCAATGATAATGTGATATAATAATAATAAATAAGCCAATAAAATAATAAATGTATATCTTAATTAATAAGTATGATATAATAAGAACATATAACCAATGATTAACCTAATAATAATTTAGGATACCTAGCTAGCTCTAAAAGCGAGTGATGCAGCGTGTGAGCACGCATGTAGTTTTTGTGTCATAGAGTATAGGTTCAATAATATAGTTTAATGTTACCAATGTTTGCAGAATCATGTCCGGATTGGAGACTTTAATTGGTTCTCCAATGTAGAGTTCAAGTAACTAGAACACGGGGGGAAATGTTGGAGTCATGAGTCCTATGCAGCCAAGGTGAGTATTATACTTACTGAGAAATATTATTTTCGTATATGATGAATTGCAAAATATATATTGTTTTACAAACCTGAACCAACTGTATGTTGGTTATGATCTGTTTTGGATGATTTGAATACTTTGAGTATATTGAAATTATAATGATGTTTTGAAGTATGAATATGATATGTGATTTTAGAGTGAGTATAAGTTGGAGATTTAAGTTATGCAAATTGTCTAAGAAATGATATGTTGGATTGTTTTTGTTTTATAAAGAAAGTATGTGTTAAAGACATGATTATGAAATTAAATGTATAGTATTTAAGCATGAGCATTGAGCATGAAACATGAATGCATAAACGAACTATTGGGGGACCTACGCCCCATATGAACATACGCATGAACTATTGGAGGATCTACGCCCTAGAGGGACTTACGCCCCATAGGAATACAACAAAAACTTACATGAGCATGTATAACATTGTTTTTATGAGTGTGATATTTTTATGTTATGAGTAGTTTTGCTAGACGTAATAATATGCATAAGAGTCTCAATGGGAAAGAACTTATGTATATTTCTATCGGATGGTTGCATGATTTAAATACCATTGTTTTCTAAGTCTTACTAAATCAAAAGTAATATAGTAGGTGATGATGTATGCAGTTGTTTCCAACAATGAAACTTCTACGTATAAGCTCAGCTGCGTAGTATGCTTTAAATGTTTTCTATTAGTTGGTGTTTGCTATATCAGTTATGGGGGCTTTCAAACAAAAGTTTATAAAATTGGTAGCTGTTATAGTGTATGCATGACTAAAAAGGAAAAGTTGGTTCTTTGCGAAAACGCAGTGAATAGTATACCTCTGAGGTCTTAGTGTATTTATTTATGCTAAGACAGTGAGTTCATAATTCCACCTATACGGATGTGGCAAACCCCAACAACCGTATAGATGATGTTCCTTTGGCTGCAGGTACTCTAGTATAGTTAATGGTTTGGTAGCAGTGTACATGAGATGTTATGACTGAAGTTCGTCGCGACGGTCGTAATTGCTGGACCATGGGTGTCCACTGTTTTATAAGTTTGGTATATTTCTTGTGACGCTTGTATCACATATTCTTTGTAAAATCATTCTTTAATGCAATTATTACATTGATAAGCCTTAAACAGATAGATATTATGGCTCTTTTTGTGTAATTACCAATTTATGTATATAGATGTGACTTTTGCTGTTCAGATTATGTTTCCTACTGTATAGATGTTATTAGATGTATTACTCTAATTATCAGGTACATATTATGATGTATGTACCATATGCTGGCTTTGCAACATATCGTTGTGCTATTGTGATGACTCGTTTTTATGTTTGTAAAAAAAAAAAGGAAAAAAAAGAAGGGTCGTCACACGGGCAATTAGATGGGGTTTTATCATCTTCTACTTTTGCCAATGCTTCAAGTCTCAAATTTCTCAATCTTCCGGGTAATCGCTTTAAAGGTAATCTACCTCCATCAATATTCTCTAACCAAAGCAAGATCAAATATTTTGATGTTTCGGGCAATCAATTAGAAGGGGTATGTATTGTCATTTTCTATTTTTGCAAATGCTTCAAATCTCAAGTACTTCGATCTTTTGAGAAACTACTATTTGGAAGTTGAGATTGAGTCTCCCTCGTGGATTCCAACCTTTTTGCTAATTTATCTTATCTCGGCGAATTGCACACTCAACAAGAAGAAATCACTGTACACTTAGCTAGTGCTCATTAGGGGGTCAAGCATCCTAAGTTTTAACGTTTAATTGATATCAAATTGTGTTATTGAGATATGTTTGTTTTTCATTGTTTTGAACCTTTAAAAGATAGGCAATAATTAAGTAAGCTCCAATAAAACTTGCTTTTAAAGATTATGAAATAAATAGAAATTATAAAATAAATAAAGAAAAATTAAGAAAAGATTTTGTCTCCTGAATATAAATATAAGAGAACATGGTTTTTTAATACGTTTTCACAAATAGAGCAAAATTGTATAAGAACTAGATGGTATAATCACATGAATGAAACAAGAACAGATATATATTTCTTCTCTTGGTTTGAACATAATTATGCCAAAATTAACATTAGAAAAGTTAATACTATCAGTAAAGTTAAAAATAGTCTGATAAAATTACAAACTAATGAAATTATTCATGAAGAATACCCTCCTAATACATCAATAAGCCTTACGCATAAAGAATCACAATTAGTTGCTTTTCCTCTTAAAAAAGTAGGTATTAGTAATAATATCATACAGCAGAATAATTTTACAAATATATGTTTTTTTGATAAGTAAACCAAAAAAATTAGAAAGAATTGAAAATCAAGAAAAAGAAACCAAAAGACCTTTATTATATGAAACTCCTCCAAATTCACAATTTTCTTTTAAAAATAATAATACAGAATTATTAGAAGGAATTTCTAAAAGAGTTGATACTTTTAAAACAAAAAATCATGCATCCACTTCAAATCATAATAAAGAAATTTTAACCATAAAAATATCACATGAAGAAACAGAAACAGAAGTAGATACTGAATCTTACATAGAAAAATTACAGTCGCAATTTAAAAATTTAAATCTAAATAAAATGACTTCAGAATATTATAATGGTCCAGAAAGAATGCCTAGGAATAATTACAAAGGAAAATATGTAGCAAATACTTCTATAATTCGTAATTGGTATCCTAAACCCACACCTCCAGATATATATATATATATATATATTTTTTTTTTTTTTTGCATGATATAACATTAAGAGTACTATTAACTTTAGGAAATTATGAACAAAACCCATCCATAATTCCACCCATTCAAGTAAAAAAAGAAAAAAAGAAAAAAGAAAATAGAATGTAACAATTTTGGAAATTATGAACAAAACCCATCCATAATTTATTGCTAGGCAGTGGGTCTATGATCTCCTCCATTTCCTTCTTCACACATCAGTACTTCTCCTGGATTCAAGGCATAAATCATGGGAATCATGAAAAGGGGTTAGACGAGTACTACATGTCAAAATAACGTGTCACTAATTAGTGACGTGTCAAAATGGCACGTCAAGAATTGGTAACGTGCCAAATTGGAATGGAGTAATGATTCAACACTACCCAAACATACAACTTTTCACTACCTTACCTATGTGGTAAGGTGGTTCTTCACCTTAATTTATTTTTAAAAAATAAAAAAACTCAAATAGTAGTGCGGGGCTACCTTGCCATATAAACAAAGTGGTGAAAAGTTGTATGTTTGGATGGTGTTGAATCATTACTCGTTGGAATGTCACTAATTCTTGACATGCCATTTTTTGACACGTTATTAATTTAGTGACGTGCTAATTTGCGATATTGGAGATTTTTTTTTTTATGTGTAGTGGCTAGTGGGTGTATGGACGGTAGGTTTTTTCATAGAAAATGAGGGTTTAGGGAGGAGGAGAGAAGTTTCCAAAAAATATGACCATTACATAATATAAAAGTGAACTGTACCCAACTCCCTTTGAAATCGTGAACGCATGGTCTACGTCCTTTGAAAAGAAAATCTAATATTGTTTCTACCATCATACAAAAGCCTATTTAAAAGAATTTGTGTAGGCATTATAACTCAATACTTTTGGTCTACTTTACGTGCTTCTTGGTTTGGACAAAACGGAGACTTAATATATATATATATATATATATGAACTACTTAAATATTACTAGTACAGTAGTGCTTCCCCCACCTAGACATTTAAATATACTAGTTTTGGCTAAATCTTTTACGTGCTTCTTGATTTGGGGTCTTGGGTGATAATTTGAAGTTTAAAAAGAAAGAAAAAGAAAAGGAAACCAAAAGTAGTTGAAATTTTGAAGCTATTTCCAATACACACACTGCTCTCCTCCAGAAAATGAGCGCTTCTGCGCTTGGATTATTCAAGACTTGCCAACAATTTAATATCTTTTCCGTAAAGAAAATCATACACTCAAAGGAGCCATTAACCAATCAAATGTCCCGAAGACGACCATTGCTTTCAAGTCTTGAAATGGTGTGAGCTCTTACGTCAATGTGCAGGAAGATGGATAATGGGAATTGAGAAGAAATTTGCCTTCATAAACACATACCTCTATACCGCGAAGTGTGATGGGCCATAATTATTTCTCCTGGATTCACGGCATAAATCACGGGAGTCATGAAAAGAGTGTCCCCACTATCCGAGTCCGGACGACGACCATTGGTTTCAAGTCTTGAAATGATGTGAGCTTTTACGTCAACGTACAGGAAGATGGATAATGGGAATTGAGAAGAAATTTGCGTTCATACACACATACTGGCCTCTATACCTTTGATCAATTGGATGGGATAGATATATAAATTTCATAGACACATACGTGCTTCTTGGTTTGGGAAGATGGATAATGGGAACTGAGAAGAAATTTGCGTTCATACACACATACTGGCCTCTATACCTTTGATCAATTAGATGTGATAGATATATAAATTTCATAGACACATACGTGCTTCTTGGTTTGGAGTCTTGGGTCATAATTTCAAAGTTCAAAAAGCAGCTGCATTTTCGGTCATACATGTAGTAATTTCCAATACACATTACAGCTCTCCACAAAATGCGCACGTGGATTAATATTTCAAGACTTGCCAACAATATTGCATTATATATATATATATATATATATATGAACTACTTTTGACTAATGCTATACGTGCTTCTTGGTTTGGAGAAAACGGAGACTACTTTTGACTAATGCTTTGCGTGCTTCTTGATTTGGAGAAAATGGAGACTACTTTTGGATAATGCTTTGTGTGCTTCTTAGTTTGGACAAAATGGAGATTTAATTTCCAATTGCCAAATTGGGTCTTTACTCTTTAGGCATAATTTCAAGTTTAAAAAGCGGTTACAATTTCCAAAAAAAAAAAAAAAAAAAAAAAAGGAAAAGGAAAAGGAAGAAAAATGCTCAAATTATGTGCAGCTGACAAAAGTTAATGTAGAGTAAAATCCAATGGAAGGTGATGGTATATATACACCTATATTTCATTTGAGCACTCGCAATTAAGCAAGAGTCTCCTTTTTTTTTTTCAAACCATGAAGCACTCCCAAGCTTAATTAATTTACCCAAAACTAGTTCATATTCATATATACCAGCTCATAACATGTGTTATGTGTGGAATTCTTTTTTATAATTTAATTTAAAAATTTAAACACATTTTAGAGAAGAATTTAAAGTTTTGGGAATTCGAAATAGCCGAAAGTCACAATTTTGATTGCTGCAATATTAATTATTAGTAACATATTTATCTTATATCTATACATATGTATGCATACGTGATACATGTATGTGTATTATGGTAGAAGCCTAAATACAACGCATTTTAAGGATACTCAGAAGGTCAAATTTGCCCAACATTGAATATCCAGTCCTTGTGTCTCAAAAAAAGAATATTTAGTCCTCCTACGTTTATGCACATTATATATACGAAAGTAATTCTTACACAACAAACTCACATGGAGTAGGACCCAAGTGGTGGATCCCACTCACATGAATCTCACCCCATATGAACGTGTTGTGTAAATATCTTTAAATATCGGGGTTGTTTGGTAAAGACAGGTACATAACAGAGTAGTGGGGTTGTTAATTTTAAAATTAATAAGAAATGATGATGTGATATAAAGTAAAAGGAATTTGTATAGAAAAGTGAAAAAATTTTGTATTTTAGTGAATTTTTTATTTGAATAGTAATAAAAAAATTATTGATGTGATATAAAAAATGAAAAAAAGTGATAATGTTTTGATGTGAATTGTTGTTGGAAAAAATGAAAAAGTGAGAAAAAGTATAGTGCATAGTGCATAGTGCCAAGCACTATCATTTCTCTTATATATAAAGGCAGCCACAACCATTCATTTCCCTAAGCTGCCTTTTGATCAGATTTTCATCGGAATCTGTTGAGAAATGGAGACTTGTTTTGGTAAAAATGTCATTTTTGTTTGGGTTGTGGCCATGGCTTTATCTCCTTCGGCTTGTGGTCAAGGATGCAGCAAACAACAGACGAGAGCTCTTTTGGAGATTGCAAACTCCACAATTAATGGTTCATCCCTTCTTGCTGGTTGGGACGGAATGGATTGTTGTGAAGCGACTGGAATCAAGTGTTCGGGTAGAAATGGGGGAGTTAGCACAATATATTTGGACGGGGAGTACTACGCTTCATCAAGAAGTAGATGGTATCCAAATGTAAGCTTGTTCACCTTATTTGATCAACTCCAAGAACTCTCAATTGGTAACATGCAAATTGGAGGAGGGCTTCAACGTACGTCACAACTCTTACTTTCCTCTTACTTTCTTCATTTACTTTTATTTGCGCTCTCACCTTCCAACTCAATTCATTTTGACTAATTCCTGAAATTCTAAATGAAATGTTATGATAGAATGATTCTGATGACTCGCTAGTCTACAAATTAGGCTTCATTTTATATTTCTTAGCCAATAATTTTGGGGATAATTGCACCGGAGGTCCCTGTGGTATACCATAATTATTTTTCACTCCCTATGGTTTAAAAAGTTCACTGGAGGTCCTCGTGATATGCAATAATTACAAATCGATCCCTGGCGTCAAATTCTGTTAAAATTTTTAACAGATTCCGTCAAATGCCACGTCAGCGCCACGTGTCGTCATCGTATTGGTGACACGTGGCGCTGACATGTCTAATTTTAATAAAATAATATAAATTTATTAAAAAATAAATAAAAAATACTTATTTTTTTTTAAAAAAAAACAAAAAACAAAAAAAAAAAGAAAAAAACAAAAATGGGAAAGGGGTGGCCTGGCCACCCCCAAAAGGGGTGGCCAGGCCACCAACAGCCCATGGGGGTGGCCGCGCGCCACCCCCAGAGGCCGCCGGCGGTGGCGCGCGGCCACCCCCAGTGGCCGGGGGTGGCGCGCGGCCACCCCCAGGCCATTGGGGGTGGCCTTCGGGCCACCCCTAGATCTTCTAAGGGTGGCCCGATGGCCACCCCCGGCCACTGGGGGTGGCCGCGCACCACCCCCAGAGGCCACCTGGGGTGGCGCGCGGCCACCCCCAGTGGCCGGGGGTGGCCATCGGGCCACCCTTAGTAGATCTAGGGGTGGCCCGAAGGCCACCCCCTGGGCCTTGGGGGTGGCCGCGCGCCACCCCCGGCCACTGGGGGTGGCCGCGCGCCACCCCCTGCAGCCACTGGGGGTGGCGCGCGGCCACCCCCAGTGGCTGGGGGCGGCCAGGCCACCCCCAAAGGGGTGGCTGGGCCACCCCTTCAGCTTTTTTTTTTTTTTTTTTGTTTTTTTTTTTTGAATTTTTTTTATAAAAAAATAAGTATTTTTATTTATTTTTTAATAAATTTATATTTTTTATTACGATAGACACGTGTCGCCATTTTATTGGCGACACGTGGCGCTGACGTGGCATTTGACGGAATCTGTTAAAAATTTTAACAGAATTTGACGCCAGGGATCGATTTGTAATTATTGCATATCACGAGGACCTCCAGTGAACTTTTTAAACCATAGGGAGTGAAAAATAATTATGGTATACCACAGGGACCTCCGGTGCAATTATCCCATAATTTTGACTCTCATACCTTGAGATCTTGTAGAGAGAATCCTACGTTATTCAGAGTTCCCAATACATCGTTTGGTTTCAAATACTAGCTAGCGAATTCTTATACGTTTTTTTTTTTCTTTTTTTTTTTTTAAAAAAAAAAAAATTATTTGGTACATGCATATATAGTTTATCTGAGTCTTGATAAGACATAATACATTATTACTTTCTGTCCTCAATATTCTATCTCTCATTAAACACACAAGTTCACATTCTCAAATTCAACTGCATCCCATAAAATCTCATTAACCTATCTATAAAGCAAGATGCAACTACAAGTGCGAAAATTAGATTGTTCATTATTTTGGTGCTGCTGTGTTTGCTTTTTAAAACCAATTTCACTAAATTTCTTTTTAAGACATATTTACTCACTAGTCGCACCTACCATTTGTATTTCTATTTTAATTCTATGCCTTTTAAGCATATATACAAATTACTACATTGGAACTCATTTTTCACACTTAATCACTTTGATGCAGCTTTTTGCGAACTCAAGGGATTAAAACATCTTTACTCTTTGCGTCTTTGGAATAGTAGCTTGGAAGGCGTTATTCCCTCTTGCCTTGGGATGATTGGAAACCTTCAAAAACTTATTCTATCAGATAATCGTCTTTATGGTAATCTACCGTCATCAATATTCTCCAAACAAAGCAATATTGTGGTGTTTGATGTTTCGGCCAATCAATTAGATGGGGTTTTATCATTTTCTACTTTTGCCAATGCTTCAAGTCTCAAATCCCTTGATCTTTCAAGCAACTACAATTTGGAAGTTGAAACCGAATCTCCCTCATGGATTCCAACATTTCAGCTAACTTATCTGAACTTGGCAAATTGCAGCCTCAACAAGAAGAATGGTCATGTTTTCCCAAGCTTTATCTCCGCACAAGATTCCTTGGAATGGCTAGACTTGTCTCAAAACTTAATAGAGGGAAGCATACCTTGTCAGTTGCTATTCAACATGAGTATCAAAGGTTTATCCTTGAGAAGTAACAAAATTGATGGTTATCTTTTTCTTGGTTGCTTTGCTAATAAAACTTCATCACTTCAAATCTTCGACATATCAGACAATCAGGTCAAAGGTTCTATTCCCGAAAATATTGGACATCTTTTGCCAAACTTATACTATGTTGACATCTCCTCAAATGCATTAGAGGGCATCATTCCTTGGTCTTTTGCTAATTTGTCTTTTCTAGCATTAGACCTTTCTAATAACATGCTTTCAGGGACAATACCGCAAAGTTTGACTAGAGATGGCACCCCACTGGTATATCTAAATCTATCAAATAATAAATTGAAAGGAGAAATGCTCCCAAGAGACTCCAACATGACAAGTTTGGAGTGCTTACAATTTAGCGGCAATCAATTTGAAGGAATGATCTCACCCGCGATATCAAACAGCCCCTTTCTAGAAATCCTAGATATTCAAAACAATAACTTGTCTGGTAATATTCCAAAGTGGTTGTATGATTATCCTTTCTTGGTGGCAGTTCTTTTAAGTGGAAATCACTTTGAAGGTCACCTACTCCGAAGAATGTGTCAAATGGAAAGTTTGCAAATTTTCGATATCTCTGATAATCATATTTCAGGAGGTATTCCCTCCTGCCTTGATAACATTACATTTTGGAAGAAGAGTTCTCCAAGCTCTAATGGCTCAAACCTTTTCATAGAAAAAGATCAACTATATTACCTGGTACATTCAAGTAGATGGCCTAGAGGCTGCTTTAAATTAGAAATTAAAACGTCCTTGCGAATAAAACATAAGGTATATGCTTACGAAGGTATCCCACTCTCATTGGTGACTATAATTGACATGTCATCTAACCAATTGACAGGTAACATTCCTTTTGAAATGGGAGAATTGTCACAGCTTCGGTCCTTGAACTTGTCGAATAATTTTCTAACAGGCCCCATTCCAAATTCTTTTAAAAACTTGAAAAACGTGGAGAGCTTGGATCTTTCCCACAACAAGTTGAGTGGAGAAATCCCTTTTGAATTTGTTGAAGTGACTTCTCTATCAGTATTTAGTGTTGCCTATAACAATCTTTCCGGAAGAGTCCCATTTGAGCGGCAGTTCTCAACTTTCGAGACGCAATGCTATGATGGAAATCCAAATCTCTGTGGAAACCCTCTGAAAAGAAACTGCTCAAATACAAACCAACTTGAACATGGACATGAGGATGAAAAGGAAGAGACTAGAATAATCGATAGCCCTTTATTTTTCTATGCATTTGTTGTTGTCTCTTATGCATTCGGATTTTGGGTTTTCTTTGGGATCCTAATCATTAAGAAGAATTGGAGGCATATCTATTTTAGAGCTGTGGACAGAATTATTGAGTCATGTTTTGAAATACTCTCCAAGTATCGGAGATTCACAACCATATATATATGAACTTCAAAGTTCAAATTAATGCTTATCTTCGATAAAGATGTTGTATTTTGAAGTGCTTCTAGGTTACACTTGGAAATAGTTGTGTACAAGTTGCAAGGGTTCTAGAATTTCATTCTAGCCTAAAATTTCATTTTCATGGGAATTGTTGCACCTTAAAGAATTTGAAATTGATTTAGCTTAGTTTAGATTTTGGTAGGAATTGTTGTTGATTGAAGAATTATGCTTAATGCTTTGCTAGCAATACATCCAAACTTTGCCATGACCTCAACTACACCTTTTTTAAGAGGCAAACCAAAATTATCTATTAAAAAAAAAAAGAAAAAAGAAAAGAAAAGAAAAAAAAAGAAGCTATTGAAGACCACACATTTTTTGTTTTTGTTTATCAAGTTGAATTTTTAGGAGACACACTTACACAAGCCTCTCTTTCGTTTCACCAAAGTCTATTCAAACTTGGTGTTGTAGCCACAGAACTTGCTTTGGCCTCAATGTAGAAGATCCCAAATCTTAAGTATTACTTGAATTAGAATCACAATAATGCCCATGCACCTTGTTCATCTGATCAATCAACGAGTGCTTTACATCTATACCAATTGCTGAAGTTTCGCAATGATTTATACCAAAGTAAGTCATTGCCACTGGTGAATTTGGATTGCTTAAACCATCTTCTTCCAAAATATCTCTTATCCTAGACAGTATGCTATAGGCCAAGTTTCCAATAACACGGGAATATGCTTCTAGAATTGAATGCCCAACATCGAACAAGAATTGAGAAGGAAAATTATTGCCAAATCTCTATGAAAATGTATTTCTATAGGTCACTTTTGATTAAGACATTTTATCTGTGACGACCCTTTTTTATTTTTTAATAGAAACATAAACAAGTCCTCACAGTGGCACGACGATGTGTTGTAAAGCCAACATATGGTACATACCCTATAATATGTACCTGGTAAATCAGAGTATAACATATATCTAACTATGCAGTGGAAACATAAACTTGAATTGCGAAAATCACAACTTATACATCTATCATAAGTTATTTACAATTAAGAGACATTTAACATCTATCTGTTTAAGTCTTATCAACATAATAGTTACACAACAGGAATGGCTTATACAATAACAAGTGACACAAGCGTCACGAGTCATAAACAAAACCTATAAAACAGTGGACACTCATGGTCCAACAATTACGACCGTCACGACGAGCTTCAGTCATAATACCCCAAGTGCATATCTATAACACCATTAACTACGACTAGAGTACCTGCAGCCAAATGAACATCATCTATACGGTTGTGGGGGTTTGCCACATCCATATAGGTGGAATTATGAGCCAATCATCTTAGCATAAATAATTACACTAAGACCTCAAAGGTATATTATTCATTGACTTTTCGCAAAGAATCAACTTTTCATTTTTAGTCTTGTATACACTAAATCAGCTACCAATTTTATAAATTTTTGTTTGAAAAACCCCTATAGCTGATACAACAAACACCGACTAATAAAAACATTTAAAACATATTATGCAGCTGAGCTTATACGTAGAAGTTCCATTGTGGGAGATAACTACATACATTTTCACCTACTATAATACTTTTACAATTGATGGCTAAATGCTTTTAAATCAGTTATGCAGATTATCATGAAAACAACTATAGGAGACCTGTAAAAGCATACACTATATATCAAATCATGAAAACATCACACTCATAAAAACAATGATATACATGCCCAATTGCAAACTCGATCCACAACCTATGCCAAAGGGGATATATGCCCATTAGTCTTTAATCCTTTGCCATAGGGGATGCTAGCCCATTGGTCTTTATTCCTATGCCATAGGGGATGCAAGCCCATTGGTCTTTAATCCTTTGCCATAGGGGATGTTAGCCCATTGGTCTTTAATCCTAGGCCATAGGGGATGCAAACCCATTGGTCTTTATTCCTATGCCATAGGGGATGCAAGCCCATTGGTCTTTAATCCTTTGCCATAGGAGATGCTAGCCCATTGGTCTTTAATTTTATGCCATAGGGGATGCAAGACCATTGGTCTTTATTCCTATGCCATAGGGGATGCTAGCCCATTGGTCTTTTATCCTATGCCATAGGGGATGCAAGCCCATTGTTCTTTGCTAGCCCATTGGTCTTTTCCAGCACAATGCTTTATGCTCAAAACCATATACCTTTGCTTTTCAAGAACTATGCCTTTTAACACATGCTTTCTTTATAAATCCATAAACAATTTAACACATCACTTCATCAATCAATATTTTCGTAATTTAAATACAACAACTCACAATCAAATCCTTCAAATCAGTTCAAATCACACTTTTCAGTCACACATCATTTCTCATAAACATCATTGATATATTTCAACATAATTGAAATTACTTAATACATCCAAAACATATTATCTACATATAGTCGATTTAGATTTATAAAACATCATATACATTTTGTAATTCATTAATATATGAAAATAATAATTTCTCAGTGAGTAGAATACTCACCTTGGCTGTATTGGACTTTTGACTCAAATATTCCCTTGGATTCTAGTTACACGAACTCTACATTGGAGAACCAATTAAGGTCTCCAATCCGGACACGATCCTGCAAACATTTATGGCATTTGATTATGCTATTGAACCTATACTCTATAACACATAAACTACCCGAGTGCTCACACGTCGCATCAATCGCTTCTAAAGCTAGCTAGGTACCTTAAGCTATCATTAGGTTAACCATTGGTTGGAGCTTCATATCTTATTTCGCTTATTACCCATAAGACACGTTTACTATTTGTTAGCTTAATTATTATTATTGTATCACATTATCATTAATAATCCTTTTTATATCTTCTTGTTTATTTACCAACTTAGCAATATATATATATATATATATATATATATATATATATATATATATATATATATATATATTTAAGCTATAAACATGTATATGCATATGCACACACACACACACACACACACACACACACACACATGTAACACTTTGATGTATGTTTTAAATAGTACTCGCAAGCGCACGAATCGTTTGCAATATAGTGTGTGCAAGTGCGAGGTCGAATCCACAGGGAAATGGTCAAATATTGGTGTCTTGTTTAATCAACCTCATTTTAACCTAGTTCCAAAGGTTTGAAGATTGATTCAAGAACAAAAGACTAAAAGAGATGGAATGAAATATGCAAATTAAAAGGAACTAAGGCTAAGGAATCCACCAAACCAAATCCAACAACTCACACTCTTGGTTTCCACTTGAACACCCAAATAACATTAAGCTTAGGGTGTCATTCAAGTTTCTTAACCATAAACCCGAGAACCATTAAATGAATCCAACACTTAGACAAATCACAAAGAGTACCAGTTGAAATCAAAACATCCAATGTATCATTCAATCACAATGGATATCATCATTCAAACTGATAAAACAATGTATCCATCGGTTGAAACACATAAAATGTCCTATTTCCACCACTAACCACATTCATTGCAAAAGATAAAGCTTTAAATGAATGGAACTTGAACAACTAATATGATATATCATTAAATGTGCAAGTGGTACAGCAAGATTGTGAGTGTCATCAATGGAAAGGTTTCATCCTCAACCTTAGTTGAGGTTACTAGCCTTTCATGACTAAGAACACCACAAGAGAATGATGAACAACCATGGAAATAAAAGAAAAGCTTTACAAAGAGAAAGTGTCTGAGAATAAAACTACTGAAATACACTACAAGATGCACGAAATTAAACCTATCTACTGTTTTTCTGCTCTATTCTCCTCTTCTAACAAGGAGGCATGGCTATGGCTTTTATAGAAGAAAACTAGGGCTAGAAATCCATGTACAATGACTCATCTACCCTCCTCTAGGGTTCCTCTCTTGCTAGAGACAACCAAGAACACAAAACCAGCGTGTTCTGCTGCGAAAATCAGAGGGAGGACTGCTTTTTGGCTTCTGATTGGGTGTTCTGGCGCGCTCTGCAAAAGCAGTTTCTGGGAAATTTCGATCGATCGACTTCGGGCAAAGTTTCGATCGATCGACTTTTAAGTTCGATCGATCGACTTTTCAGGACCTCCGAATTTCCAGTCATTTCTTTATGAAATTTGCCATTCCTCTCTTATTGTCCTACAGAAACAGAAAACACAAAAACTAACCAAAACATTAGAAAATAACAAGGCTAAAGGTCTAACTAGTGCAAATCAAGGGGTCCAAATACACAATATTTGGCACTCATCACACTTAAGCCTAATCTGATGACACACTAAAATACTATGTGTACATGGATAGGTGAATTAACTATTAAGTTGTCACATAATGAATTCGTATTATATTTACATGTTTTTATAAGCTTACTAACTTATACTTATTAACTTAGGGTTATATGAATAATTTACCACTCTTTGACATTCTCATCCTAATCGTTGTCTACCATGATATTAATCTTAGGCTTTAGGTTTGTGACTTATTTCGTTTCTTAATCTTTAGATACAACTATTAGTATATTTAATACTTTATCTGTTATTAGCAACAACCATCTAGGTAGTTTAAATTATAGAACCATCTAGGTAGTTTAAGTTATAGAACCTTATCCTTATTTAAGGTACTAATTTAATAACTCTTATTAGATTAGATTATAATTCTATTTGTGACATATCCGTTTACTAAGGCTTGAAGCATATGCATAGACTTCTAAACTAGGTATTATACCTATTGTCATTAGTTCATATCTCTTAGGACTTATATCTTGATATTAGTTATGTTAATATTTCAATATTTAACTCGCTATTTATGTTTATTTGACTAACTCGATTATCAATTCTTGTATTTCTTTTACATCAAGTTATTTACTTATTTTATTCACTTATTCCCTTGTTATACTTATCCATTAACTCTTTCAAACCTAGAACCTTAGTGGTTTATACCTAAAATGTTATCTTAATATCTTTAATTATATTAGACCAAAATTTCATGGTCTATTTATTAGATCGCTTTACCTATTCATTAATTTATTCTTTCTTTATACAAATGTATTTTCTTTACTTATATTAATTTATCTCCATTTATATTAATTTAGTTTATCATTATTACCTAAACTTCATCCTAATCGCTAAGCCATCACATTTGGCCATAACAATTCCAGTCATTACCAACACCCAATCTACAACAACATCCTAAACAATTAGAACTCTAATCAATTAACTACCAAATTTGGATTCAACAACATACACCCATCAAAGCCATAAAACCAACTCTAAGGATACCAATCCTAACCAATTTCAGCACCCATTCCAGAACATTGAACACCCATTACCACCACTAAAACTCAAGGTCCTTTAGCTAAAACCACAACAATATTATCAACTCAAAGCTTTAAGAAACAAAGTACCCGAAGATATCATCCCTCCAAAATTACTCCCAAAACTGAACCAAATTCTGAAAATTATCAACCAAAACAGGGGAAATAAATTCAAGCTTTAAAACCCACAGATTCGGTCAAGCTTTCATGGGAACCAAAACCAGAATTTCTACAACATACCTACACGGCTAATCATAAGAACACAACCTAAATTTCAATTAAATCATGGCCACTGTCAATCAACACACAACCCATCAGTCCATAGCAAAACAAACTATCTCCATTCTCAACCATTCGGCCATAAACCTAAAATTTCCAACACCCAAAACCCAACCATCACCAACACTTCCAAAATCCACCACAAACCAACCCAAGAACTACTACCCAAACCAGAACAGAGCAATGGCAAAAAACTACCAAAACCGAAGCTAAAAGACCCAAAGAAAAGCAATACCCAATCGACAAAACTCAACCCAATCGTTGTAAATCTAAACTAAAATTCGTGTTATATAAGCAATGGGTTATGCAAAAATATATGGAAAAGCTAGGGATTATACCTTCTTGACATCCAAGGATGAAAAACCCATCGATCGGTTCCATCTCTTCCTCTGTTATGTGCCTCTGTCCTAATCTGCCCTAATGCTCTTAGTTGAGGATGGAGTGGTCTGTTTCGGACCAATTGCTTGATACCAGGGCTCAAGGAATTATATGAATGCCACGTCTTCCACTACGCAGCAGCTGATGGGAGTGCATACTAGTTGGATCAGGGGCGTTATTGTAATTAAGGATGTTTATATGGTCGTTAATGTCTTTTGCATTTATATTGTATTTTTGCATTTCCCTAATCTTGTTCTGCATGCTCCTAGAACGTGGAATAACCCAGTAGAGTAGTGTGTCAATTTATGCGTCAGTTAGTAGAAGTTGGGTCAGTTTGTGTTAGTGGGGCAATATGACATAGTGGAGAGCAGCCCACTCTCGGTAGCAGTTATTTTGTTATTAGTTTGTATTTAACAGACTTGGATAATGACTGAAAGACCACAAATTGGAGTCTAACCATATAGCCGTGTGCTTATGAGTTTGGAGGATTAGCCCCTCGAAGTGCTAACTTTATCTACTAAATTATCTAGAGCCATAACATCCTCTCACGGGCTGTACCATTCTTGTCCGGGTCTCTATATCTCTCTACCTCCGCGTCTTGATCTCTCACGGCTGGATGGGTGTGAGTGTGTGGCGAGTTGGAGGTGAAATGGGGAGAGATGGGTTACTGTGCGGGATGGAGAAGGAAGAGAAGAGAAAGAAGAAAGAAGAGAAGAAAGGGAGAGGGGGAGAGTAATGTGCGGTCAAAAGGGAGAGGAAAGATAGAGAGAAAGAAAGAGAAAAGGAAGAGAAAGGATAAGGTGGGTCATGTGTCGCCTTGTGAGTGACTGGGAGAAGATAGAGTAATCTTTTCTTAGCCATTTAGGTGATGACACGTGGCAAGATAGGATTCTCTTTATTTTTAAACCCCAACTTTTACTAATTAGATCTGAACCCCCATTTTATTAAAATCATATCTTTTAACAACTAATATTTAACCCCACATTTAATCTAACTATATTTTTACTAATACAAATAATTATTTATTCTCTAGGATCCATTATTATTATTATTTTTTATTATTTCCTAAAGACCCATTATTAGTATTTTATTATTCCAATTTTCATTATTTTATCTTAGACTCATTCTATTTCGATAATATAAATATCATCACTTAGAATATAATTATTAGTATCGTCTAATATAATAAATATAATTTATTAATTGCTAAACTCCCTATTTATTTTCTTGGTCTTTACATCCTCCCCTCCTTATAAAAATTTCGTCCTCGAAATTTGCTAACAACATTTTACTAGTATCACTTGTCTCTTCTTTGTATATATTTATCCCAAGTCTAAGTCATTTCACTAAATCTCTCCTCCTTATTTCACAACTCATCTATCATTTATTGTATCAACTCCTAAAATCATAATGGGGTCGCTTCAATTATCTTAAAATTTCAGACTCTAAACCGTTAAATTAGTCACAGACACACATTTTACTCTATTTAGACGCGTAAAAGTGGCATGACAGAGAAGTCATACCCGGGTTTACATGAACAAATGAGGAAATCGCTCCAGCATTTGTTGCTTAAGCACCCATGTGGCTTCCTCAACACCGTGATTTAGCCATGGAATCTACACTAATGGGATGGTTTTGATCCTTAGTTAGTGTTCCCTACGATCCAACACTTGTATGGGCAACTCTTCAAAGGTCAATTTTGGTTGAATATCCAAAGGCTCATGACATGTGAGGGATCATGAACACATTCTCACCACCGAGACACATGGAATTTGTCATGAATGCCTGCCAAACTAGCAGGGATCATGACCCTGTACGCTATAGGGCTCAAGTTGTATGATAGAACATCTTCCTATCATAAGCTTTCAGCACTTTGAATCCTCAATGTTGCCTATATTTAAGTCTATCCGCAGAGAGACTTGGTGATAAGTGTGAATTTCATACACTTCACTATAGAGGTAATTCGAGGCTTGGCTCAGACTTAAGCCAAACACCCTAGTGTATCCTCTCAAACACATTTTTATTTAGTAGTCATTTATTAAAATAAGGTATTTTAAAATTATCATCTTTATTATTTTTATTATTTTGCCCGTTCGCACCTTGTCCGGATGCCAACATGCAATCTCATATTCTATTATATTTTTAAATGTTCTTTTACTATTATTTTAGTTACTAGTAACCTGTTTCACATTAATATTTTATTATCTTAACTCATACCTATCGGTCAAATTCCTTGAGGAAACGTCTTTCGTCATCTAAGTAGTTATCTTGGCTGATGGTCGTCTCCTTGCTATGGTTTCGTCTTCGTAGCTATAGTTAGGCCGCTTCCTTGAATTGGTCCCATACAATGGTCTAGTGCTTTTCCCGTTGACTCGTAGACAATGACGTTCACCTCTTGTTCCGAAGGGACTCGTGTAACTATCGAACGTATGACTCTCTAGCTGAATCGTCATCTCTCAAGAGAATGGTATTTAGTCTACTCTCACGAGAAGCTCTCTCTTACATTGCCTATAGCCTAACACATCACCACTAGACTCTTCTAAAAGACTAAGCGACTCTACTCCTAGGCCTAACAAATATAGTGTTACCAACAAGTGGTCACGCATACATTTTAACCCAAGGGTTGTACTCTACCAACACAACTCCACATTACGTGGACGGGACAAATGATATGTTGCACTTGAATCCATTGAGATGCATGCAACACTTCCGAAAAAAGGAAGAAGTGATTGTCTAGGTGGCATAGTCTGTCTACACAGAACTATGCTAAATAAGCAATACAAATCCTGACAGATGCATTACAAGAATCATGCAATGCACCCAAGGAACTTGTTTAAATTTTCTTATCTTTGTTGAAGCTTTTAGAGTCCTAAGGCTATTTTGTTATACCTAGACTCTAATACAAACCTAGACTTCCGCCTTTCTAACAAACCCTAGATCTAACTGCTATGATATTATCCATGTCAAAAGACTTTTCTAGTGCAAATAGATTAAAAACAGAAAAAGCTATTACATATGAGCATGTAGGATCATAGCAGAGGTATCAAATTAATTATTTCTATTAAGCAAATAAAACTTTTTCATACCTGCTAGATTTGTGATGCCATTAGACAAAGCTAAAGCAGTGGTTTGGCCCTTGCATCCTCCTGTAACATCTTCACCTAACAACGAATTTGCAAATTGCCTCCATATCTGAAAACTGAATGGCATAAGCAGGTTTCTCTTTGACATAAAAATGTTGGGGGCTTTGTGAGAGCTCCCATTCATCATAACTCTGTTTGTCCATCTTCATTGTCAACCACTTCGAAGAAAATGATCCGAAAGCATCTTTGCTGGATGAGCAGCTTGAGCCGCCATCGTCCAAGCTAGGAGTAAGTTACGTACACATTCATCCCCTCTCCTTGTTCTGCTTTCATTTTCATAAGATTGATTATTGAGAATGCAATTCTCAAGGCCATCGTATGTCATTGATACGTGCGTTTTGATGGAATGGATGAATAATGGAGGAATGTGAAAATATAATGGAAAATATGTTGATAATGAACTATTCAAATTCAAATAAACTCTAATCCTAATATTAACTAATCTAATCCAAATGAGTTGCAATTCCATTCCAACTCCAACTCCACCTCTTACTCTAATCTGACTCTATCAGTCATTGTTCCTAAAAGATTCCATTATAGTTTTTATTATGATCAACAAGTTCATTTTATTTTATATCGATAAGTAAAAAGAAACTATAAGTCCATTTAAAACTAATCCACTATCAATAACTTTTTATCATCCAAGGAACAAAACCATCGACTTCCATCCAGCAACACTTTGGATTATGTGTTAAACAATCACATATTTTTGGACTAATTTTTTTTTTTTTAAAAAAAATTCATGAAGAGAGGATCAAAAGTTTGAGATTTGGCTTATAGCCCCAAAATTAAGGATGTTTTCATAAATACACAAGAAAAAAAAACAAAAAACAAAAGATCAGGTGAGTTAAGTGAAGTGTGTTAGTATGTTGGTCTCATTCTGGACAAAATCCCTTGTGTGTGTAAAGATGCTGTAAACAGGGACTCCACTATTCAGAGCACTCTCAGAAGACTTTGCACTGCGTGAAAGATCAAAGATTTTGGTTCCCTGTCAGCCGTCTGGACGCCCATCTAACCATTGTTCCATCCGTCCGGACGACGTGCCATACCGTTCGAACGCCAGTCAGACCAAGCATCATCCGTCCGGACGACGTGCATTTCCGTCCGGACCCTCCATTGTGTCAAGAAGTTTCTATCCAACTTGCATCCGTCCGGACAACTCAGCAGCACGTCCGGACGCCTCTCGGTACTCGACCAGTCTCAGATTCTTTCCAAGTTCCGATAAAGGAAAGATTGATCAACCGTCCGAACGATGTAGTATCCCGTTCGGACGCGCGTCTCCTTAAGGCAAGAATCACAATTCAAATATCACCGTTTAGACGTCAGTCAGCCTTGGTTCGGACACGCGTGCAACTAATATGGAAATTGCCAATTCGACTT
Source organism: Alnus glutinosa (assembly GCF_958979055.1). Lineage (NCBI taxonomy): Eukaryota > Viridiplantae > Streptophyta > Magnoliopsida > Fagales > Betulaceae > Alnus > Alnus glutinosa. Next base: position 19,744,870 of record NC_084898.1, on the reverse strand, counting down.
CAACCGTTCGGACGACTGCCTCTCATGGTCCGGAGGCGCGCATAGCAGATATGGAAATTGCGTGTTGAAGTTCAGCCGTCCAGACGCTCATCCCATATGGTCCGGACGCGCGAAGCCTTATAAGGAAATTACTTGCAGCGGATGTACGACCGTCTGGACGATGTACCATCCCGTCCAGACGCGGCTCTTAAACAGGAAAGATTTCTCAGCGAAATTTTTGGAAAATCCTGTCGCACAGTTGTCCGTCTGGACGGCCATGACCACCATCCGGACGGCACCCAGTTATATTTTTCCTGACGCTCATTTGAGCCCCCAGCCTATAAATAGAGGCCCCTGGGCATTGAGAATTGCAAGAATTCGGTATTGAATTCCACAACTACTCAGAGATGTTATTTTTCCTCTGAAGCCATTGCATGTGTATTGTTGCTGCACTACATCTGAAGTCTATCTTAGGGATTGGCTCTAAGGTAAAGGATTCCATTGAAGACCCCTTCAGGTAGGAGACCTGGTTACGAAGTGTTAGTATTTTGGCCTCATTCTGTGTTTGGACAAAATCATTTAAGTGTAAAGATGCTGTAAACAGGGATTCCACTATTCTAAGTCTACAAGTCAGAAGAATTCAAGTTCCTTGTCAGCCGTCCGGACAATCAAGCCATCCCGTCCGGAAGCCCATCTGTCCACTGTTCCATCTGTCCGGACGACATGTCATCCCGTCCGGACCTCCAATACAGATCAGCATCATCCGTCCGGACGAAGTGTTCATTCTGTCCGGACCCCATACTGTATCGAGAAGTTTCTGTGCCAGCTTGTATCCGTCCTGACGTTTCAGCAGCACGTCCGGACGCCTCTCAGTACTCGATCAGTTTTCGATTTCTTTCCAAGTTCCAAGAAAGGGAAGATCAATCAACCGTCTGGACGATGTGGTATCCCGCCTGAACACGCGTCTCTTTAAGGCAAGAATCGCAATTCAAATATCATCGTCCGGACGTCTGACAGCTATGGTCCGAACGCGCGTTCATCAAAGAAGGAAATTGTCGATTCAACTTCAACCGCGGACGACTGCTCCTCATGGTCCGGACGCGAGCATTGTAGATATGGAAATTGCGTGTTGAAGAATAGCCGTCCGGACGCTCATCCCCATGGTCCGGACGTGCGAAGCCTTATAAGGAAATTACTTGCACCGGATGTGCGACCGTCTGGACGATGTGCTATCCCGTCCGGACGAAGCTCTTAAACAGGAAAGATTTTCTAGCGAAATTTTTGGAAAATCTTGTCGCACAGTTGTCCGTCCGGACAGCCCATGTCCACCATCCGGACGACGCCCAGGTATATTTTGCATGACGCTCATTTGAGCCCCTAGTCTATAAATAGAGGCCCCTGGGCATTGAGAACTGCAAGAATTCGGTATTGAATTCCACAACTGCTCAGAGACGTGATATTTCCTCTGAAGCCTTTTTCAAGTGTGCTGTTGCTGTGCTACAATTGAAGTCTATCTTAGAGGTCGGTTCTAAGATAAAGGATTCCATAGAAGACCCATTCAGGTAGGAGAACCTGGTTGGGAAGCGTTCATGTTGGGTTACACGTCAGAGATCAAGATACGACCACTGCATCGGGTATATGTGAGTGTTACTGTCTTGTATCTAGCTTTGTCTTTTGAATAGTGGAATTCCTGGGTTTGGCTGCCCCGGAGTGGTTTTTCTCTTAATTGAATTTCCACTTCGTCAACAAAAATCTGTGTCATTTATTTTTCAGCTGTGCTTAATTTTTGTTGACACTTGTGCACACACACTTTATTTTGAAGTCAATTTCAATTTTCAGGAAGCGTTCGTGTTGGGTTACACGTCAGGGAGCAAGGTACGACCACTGCATCGGGTATATATGAGTGTTACTATCTTGTATCTAGCTTTGTCTTCTAAATAGTAGAATTCATGGGTTTGGCTGCTCCAGAGTGGTTTTTCTCTTGATTGAGTTTCCACTTCGTCAACAAAAATCTCTGTGTCATTTACTTTCCGCTGTGCTTATTTTTGTTGACACTTTGTGCACACACTTGCCTTTTATTTAGAAGTCAATTTCAATTTTCAATTGGTATCAGAGCTTGGTACACTTTGTGTAGATTTAATTCTTGAGTGTTATTTTTGTTGACTTCTATATTATGTCTCAAACTTTTAATTCTGTTCCTGCCTTTGATGGTACGAACTATGGCTATTGGAAGGCACGTATGCGTTTCTTTTTGAAATCTATTGACTGTTGGAGTATTGATGAAACTGGTTGGACTAAACCAGAGGATGCAACACCTGAACTAGTCCCTCAAAAGAACGCACACCTTTCAAATGATAAAGCCCTCCATGCTCTATGCCAGACACTTTCTCCATCTGAATTCGCAAAAATTTCAAAAATTGAATCAGCCCAAGAAGCGTGGCAAATCTTGGAAACAACATATGAAGGCACGAAACTTGTTAAATCTGACAAACTTCAAATGTTGATTTTGAGATTTGAAGAAATTCAGATGTTGGAAGTATAGACTTTTGGAGAGTTTTACTCCAAGATGAGTGACCTGAGGAACTCCATGGTGAGTCTTGGGAAACCTATCTCGGATGTAAAACTCATCCGAAAGATTCTAAGATCTTTGCCTGAAAGTTTCAGGATCAAGGTGACCACCATTGAGTAAAGCAAGGATCTTGTGGAAATGAAAATTGAAGAGCTGGTAGGATCTTTTCAAACATATGAGCTGTCTCTACCCCCGGTCAAGAAATTGAAGACCATTGCCCTAACGGCTTCCAAGAAGAAGGTAGAAGCCTCATCTGAAGATGACTCTGAGGATGAAGAAAAAGCTGTGGCTATGTTAGCCAAGAATTTCAGAAGACTAGTGAAAGATGATCGGTTCAAGAAGAAGTTTTCTGAAAGAGTAAAGAAACCTCCCAGAGAAGCTGAACCTGAGGAAGAAGAGAAGAAAGACCCTATAGGACCCCGATGTTTTGAATGCTCAGGCTTTGGGCATATCCGGGCTGATTGTGGGAACCTTAAGAAGGGCAAGGGGAAGGCATACAACGTGACTCTCAATGATGAGTCAGAAGAATACGCTCCAGAGTCTGAAAAATTTCAGGCCTTTGTAGCCCTACATGTTGAAGAAGAAGACTCGTATTACTCGGAGCATAGTGATAATGAGGAAGAGCTCAAGGAAGCCTACAAGACACTCTATTTAGAGTATGTGAAGCTGAGGGAAAGTCGTAAGCAGCACCTCTATGATCTGAACACCCTGCAAACTGAAAAGAGTTCATTGCTGCTTAGAATACAAGAGCTCGAGGAAAAGCTACTAGGGACACAGCTCCAACTAGAGAGAGTCACTGATGAAAAGCTGACTCGTATGATGTCAATCCAGAAGAGCCCTGATAAGCGTCGAATGTTGCACATTCAAGCCCCTTAACTTATATATGTTAATTCCTTAGCATTGTTATTTGTTTGATTTTGTGTTGTTTTATTGTTTTCAGGTTTTAAATAAAGATGCAATTAATTCCATTAATTTTGGACTTAAAGCATACTTTGAGAAGACCTAGAATATATGTTTAAGCTTAACCAATCATAATAGAATACCTATATGATGTGGTTAGGTTTAATCAAATCAAGTGAAGGATTAAATCGGAATTTCTCAACAAGAGTCAAAATCGGATTGGATTCAAATTTGGATTCTGCATATGTCTCAGTGTTTGGATCATAAATTTTGCGTCAGATATCGGATTGCAATGAAATTGGTGGCGTTGGAAAGCTAATAAAATATTAAACAAATATGTCAGAAATAGCTTTTCTCTTATTCGAACGTTTACTATGCCAAAATCGCCCCGTAATAAAAGACCGTAATTCTGGCCGAATTTGGAATCATTTTCCTACTTGGATTAAAGTTTCAATCTTCTACTTGGACAAGAAGACTCAAAAGCGATTTTTATGGAATTCCAAGGGCTTCTAGGACTTCTGTACTCCCTATAAATAGACCCTTAAGCTTCAAGAGAAGGGGTGCTTGGTGCTTGGGCTTGTGCTTAGATTTAGACAGAAAATTCTTCTCGGAGGCCTGACAAGTTGAAGAGGAGAAGAACATGGCAGGAGGCCATCCCAGCACTACGATGAGCGGTTAAATTCCTAATAGGGTGTTGATGTAGCCATTTCCAAGTAACGATGGTTTAACTGTATTTTAGTTTGGGATTTTCTCTATGCATGATGGTTGTATAACTGTGAGAATTGATTTTAATGTTTATATTCAATCATTATGAATTTCTTATCTTGTCTTAGAAAGTCTTTTATATTGATTGAACTCAATCCTTCATATTTTCTGTGATTATGTGAATGATTGTTATACAACGGTTTTAATTGATATATGATCAAGAGGATTAGATAGACCATGCCTAGGAAAGACGGATTGTACTACACCCTAGTTTAGTGTAATTTAGGTAGACAGTCCGTGCCAACCGAAGATGGGTTATACTATTCCATTGATTGTGTGTATATCCTATTAAAGACGTAGCTAGTCCATGCCTAGGGAAGACGGGTCGTACCGCATCTTAGTGGTTAGGTGGACGGTCCGTGCCAACCGAAGATGGATTATACTTATTCTTTAGAGGTAATTTCTTGACTACTCGAGTGAGACGAGCCCTTTATCATGCATAGTATGAATTTTTCTTATTAATTTACGATTGACCATTGTTATGCGGTGAGTGGTGAAATCAATCCCCTATTCTTTATCTCATCTATATTATCTTTAAATTTATGTCTTTTACTTTTATGTATTTATTTTAAGAAAACAAAAATCAAATATCTTTTAAATTAAGTTATATTTAATCTCGAAAAGCTTGATAATAATACCTACGCAGTCCTTGAGGTTCGACACCCTCTCTATAGCCTTATCCTACAAGGATTCGTCCTATTGCGAGTGGTTATTTATTATTGATATATTTTGGTAAACAAAAGACCACATCAAGCCCAACTGACAAGACTGGTCTCAGGTATGTAGCTTCCTCTTCTGATGCTCCCTCTTCCTCAAAGACTGTGTTTGTGAAGCCTACAGTCTCAGAGCCTCCTCCCACTGCTGAAGATAAAGGGAAGGACAAGGTCAACGATGATGTTCCAGGCACTCAGGAGCCTCATTCCATCAGAAGAACTCCTATATGCCATCACTGCGGTCTAAGTGGGCATGTTCGTCCTCAGTGCTCCTTTCTAAAAGCACAAAAGGCCAAAGCCAAGAAAGAAGTGTCCAGACAAGCTCATCATGGCACTAGACCTGCGGCCCAGCATCAGACTCCATGGCATCAAGCACCTTATCAAGCACCATGGAGACAAGCACCAAGGCATCAAGCTAATCAATATCAAGCACCTTGGTCTCATGCTCCTTGGGTCCAGGCATCTCAGCATCAGTGGCCTCAGCAACGATTTGCACCGGCCAAGCACCTTAGAAGGCCACAGAAGGTGGAAGCAAATCAACACCGCAATGAGCCACCTATCTGGATGCAGAATATGATGGAGTGGATGATGACGTCATACCAGCAACCACCCACAGGAAGGCAGGCTTGGATCAAGAAGGACCGTCACCCCATGAGGGGGAACATATGCACCTAGCAGGTTCGGGTGTTCATGCCTAGGATTTGGTTCCTAATCCTATGGCATCAGGTTTGATTGCTTATTTTGCTGTTATATTTTATTTGCAATCTAGGAACCAGTGGTACTTTGTTTTTGCCCCCTATATTTTGTTTGGAGACCTTTGCAGGCGTTTTTTGTGGAAGACAGAAAAAGCAGGTCGAGCGACTATTTTTCTGTATTGGCATCATCAGGTTTGATCTTACCTTGCATATGATTTTTTTTTTTTTTTCCATATTGCATTTTTTTTAATTAAAAAAAAAAGTGTTTGGGGATTGTGTAGCAGGGTAGTTATTCGCAAGGTATGTCAGCTATCTCATGTATTCTTTCTGATTCCCTAGTTCATTAAGTTTTGATGTATTATGCTTACATGTGGTTGAGAACATAAGTCTGACATATGCAAAGTTTCCTCTGCTCATTGTTATGTTTGATAGTTGCTTGTCTCATGTGATGACTTCTTACACTATCTTGGACTCCCCAAAGGTGCGTACTTTTCCTTCTCTGACTTTTTGCTCCTAGAAAATCTGGAAAAGAGAAGAGGTTTTTGATAAGTTAGTCAAATTGACCACAGGCTAGTTGAACCTAGAGCCTAGAAACTCTGGCATTCCCTCAGATTGCGACTCCATAAGAATCAAGCAGTACAATCCATGAATTTTGTGCTTTCAAATTCTATATTCACTGCTTCTGTTCTGATATTGCAATATGCCTTGCCCTTTACGTGCAAGTAAAAAATTTACATTGTCCTTCATGGTACAAGTAAAATAATTAGGTGCTGCATCTAAGGGGGAGTGTATCATATGAGGGTGGCTAGGCCCTAGTAAGTTATAAGGTTTGACTTTTGACTAATCTTGCATTGATTTTCTCTCCTATCTAGAAAATCTGGTTGCTTCTTGTCATATTTGTAAAAGTCAAACCAAGGAGTCTTCACACACGTACACGCATTGCATGAGTTGAGCAAGCTATTTTCATTACTATGCCTGCAGGGTAATCTTTGTAAATGTTATACTTGTCTATCAACTCTATGTCTGCAAACTTCTGACTTGCTCCTGGACTAGTTTTTCAGACGGATATACATGCGTGAGCCACTATACTTGTGAAGAACCTAACCTTGCTGCTTTCTTTCTTTTCAGCAACTCTTTCAGTCCATGCTTGTAAAACACTTTGACTTATATTACTCTGTTTCTCGGGTCTTTTTGAGACCGTTAGGGGGAGTAATTTTTATTACAATTGGTTTTTATTACTCTGTTTTACCTTTTGTCCCTTTGTGACAAAAATGGGGAGTTTGTTAGTATGTTGGCCTCATTCTGGACAAAATCACTTGTGTGTGTAAAGATGCTGTAAACAGGGCTTCCACTATTCAGAGCATTCTCATAAGACTTTGCATTACGTGAAAGATCGAAGATTTCGGTTCCCTGTCAGCCGTCCGGACAATCGAGCCATCTCGTCCCGACACACATCTGACCACTGTTCCATCCGTCCGGACGACGTGCCATACCGTCCAGAAGCCAGTCAGACCAAGCATCATTCGTCCGGACGACGTGCATTTCCGTCCGGACCCTCCACTGTGTCAAGAAGTTTCTATCCAGCTTACATCCGTCCGGACAACTCAGCAGCACGTCCGGACGCCTCTCGGTACTCGACCAGTCTCAGATTCTTTTCAAGTTCCGATAAAGGAAAGATTGATCAACCGTCCGGACGATGTAGTATCCCGTCCGGATGCGCGTCTCCTTAAGGTAAGAATCACAATTCAAATATCACCGTCCAGACGTCAGTCAGCCTTGGTCCGGACACGCGTGCAACTAATATGGAAATTGCCGATTCGACTTCAACCGTCCGGACGACTGCCTCTCATGGTCCGGATGCGCGCATAGCAGATATGAAAATTGCGTGTTGAAGTTCAGTCGTCCGGACGCTCATCCCCCATGGTCCGGACGCGCGAAGCCTTATAAGGAAATTACTTGCAGCGGACATGCGACTGTCCGGACGATGTGCCATCCCGTCCGGACGCGGTTCTTAAACATGAAAGATTTCTCAGCGAAATTTTCAGAAAATCCTGTCGCACAGTTGTCCGTCCGGACGGCGCCCAGCTATATTTTGCCTGATGCTCATTTGAGCCCCCAGCCTATAAATAGAGGCCCCTGGGCATTGAGAACTGCAAGAATTCGGTATTGAATTCCACAACTGCTCAAAGACGTTATTTTTCCTCTGAAGCCATTGCAAGTGTATTGTTACTGCGCTACATCTGAAGTCTATCTTAGGGGTTGGCCCTAAGGTAAAGGATTCCATTGAATACCCCTTCAGGTAGGAGACCTGGTTGGGAAGCGTTCGTGTTGGGTTACACGTCAGAGAGCAAGGTACGACCACTGCATCGGGTATATGTGAGTGTTACTATCTTGTATCTAGCTTTGTCTTCTGAATAGTGGAATTCCTGAGTTTGGCTGCCCCGGAGTGGTTTTTCTCTTGATTGAGTTTCCACTTCGTCAACAAAAATCTCTGTGTCATTTACTTTCCGCTGTGCTTATTTTTGTTGACACTTTGTGCACACACTTGCCTTTTATTTAGAAGTCACTTTGGCAATCTACGTGACACTTATCACATTAGCTGTTAAATAATTAAATTTATGTGTAGAATTTTGCAGCTTAATTTTTTTCCTGTTAGTTTTTGTGTTGACTACATTCTGTTGTTCAAAATCACTTCTATGTAATGTTGCTGCTTTCACAGGGATGCTGCTTTATCCAGAGTCTACTTTTCAGCTATGTTCTTCAAAAAGATTATGTGAAGTTTTTATGGAAGTTCATTTCGGTTCTCTGCCAGCCGTCCGAACGACGTGATATTTCATCCGGACACTCATCAGTCAGTAACATCCGTCCGGATGACGTGGTATTTGGTCCGGACGCTCATCTGTCAAAGCATCATCCATCCGGACGATGAAAACTTTCTATCTGGACCCCCATCAGTGTCAAGAAGCTTCGAATAGTTGAAGATTGCATTCGTCCGGACGTAATGGCAAATCGTCCGGACGCTCTTTAGAGTTTGAGAAGATCCCAGTTTTTAGTTTTTGTGCTGGCTGCATTCTGTTGGACAAAATCACTTCTATGTAATGTTGCTGCTTTTACAGGGATGCTGCTTTATCCAGAGTCTACTCTTCAGCTATGTTCTTCGATAAGATTCTTTGAAGTTTTCAAGGATTTATTTTGGTTCCCTGTCAGCCGTCCGGACGATGTGGTATTCCGTCCGGACGCTCATCAGTTAGCAACATCCGTCCGGACGCTCATCAGTTAGCAACATCTGTCCGGACGACGAGATCTTCCCATCTGGATGCCCATCTTTGTCTAGATGCTTCGAACAATTCAAGGTTTCATCCGTCTGGACGTAAGGGCAAATCGTCCGGATGCTCTTCAGAGTTTGAGAAGACCCCAGTGTTCCAGCGCATCCGACCGGACGACGTGGCTACACCGTCCGGACGCCATTCATTGTTTGACAAGCATTAGGGTTTTTGACTCAAGACACAGTTATGGGAAGACGTCTGCTACCGTCTGGACGATGTGTGATCCCGTCCGGATGATGTTCTCTATAAGGCAAGACGTGTATACAAAGTTCAACCGTCCGGACGGCAGTCTTCATGGTCCGGACGATCAAGCTTCATATATGGAAATTGCGTGCACCAGTTCAACCGTCTGGACGTCAGCCTTCAAGGTCCGGATGCTCCAAGCCATATTATTGTAATTTCGTGCAGTCGAAGTGCAACCGTCCAGAAATTAGGGCAACACCTTCCAGACGCGGCCTTGTTATGGAAGCTTTCAGTGCTACTTTGGAAAGGCGGTTGTAGTTTACCGTCTGGACGCTCGGTCAAGCCGTTCGGACTCCTTCCAGTATTTTGATCATAACTTTTTCCTCAAATATCAGATTGGGACGAAATCGGTGTCGTTGGAAAGCTGACAAAATATGCTATCAACTAACTATCCGAACGGACACTAGAAGCGTCCGGACGGAAAGATTTTCCTGTCAGGACGGCCCTGCAGAAAATTCTGGAATACTTTTTGAACAAGAAAAACTTGGCCCGTCCGGACGGCCCAAGGCTCCCGTCCGGATGCGCGTGCCTCAGACTCCATTTTTGACTCAATTTTGGGTTTCCAAAGCCTATAAATAAGAGGCTTGAGGCATGCTTTCAACATAGAATTCGGTGTGAATTCTCCACAGCTTAGAGATGATGTTTAGGGAGATATTGAAGATCTGCTAGCTCTCTAGCTTTGCCAGTGTGTGATTTGATCAGCTGTGAAGTCTATCTTAGGGGTTGGCCCTAAGGTAAAAGATTCCATTGAAGACCCCTTCAAGTAGGAGACTTGGTTGGGAGGCGCTCTTGTTGGGTTACACGTTAGAGAGCAAGGTATGACCACTGCATCAGGGGTATGTGAGTGTTACTACTTTGTATCTAGTCTTGTCTTCTGAATAGTGGATATCCTGGGTTTGGCTGCCCCGGAGTGGTTTTTCTCTTAATTGAGTTTCCACTTCATCAACAAAATATTTGTCTCATTTAATTCCGCATTTAATATTTTGTTGCACACTGTTCACACACACTTGTTAAAATTAGAAGTCTAATAATTTTCATTTTCACCCATGTTGTGTAATGTAGCACTCATGTGAACCGCCAAATAAGTTTGTAAGTGGGTTGTAAAAGAAGTCATGATATCTGAGCTTATTTATTTATTTTTATTCAAAACTATTTGTGTTGGTGGGCAGTTGCATTTTGCATATGAACATGGCACAAGTGAATGAGCTATTGAATAGGCGTCGGATTAAAGTTCAATTGCACAAACCATTGCTATTCTCTGAAAGTAAATTACAGCCATAATCCTTTCTTTATAAATAACATCATTTCCAAACCATAACAACAACAATTGATAGGACATATAAATTGGAAAATTCTTTATGTCATTCATTTTTAACAACTATAAGCTAGACCTCAAGGGACATTTTTTGTGACGTACCTCAACTTCTGGAAAGAAGTCTTTTGTTTGGAGATAGTTGGAGATGACTTAAATAGGACACATGCCATAATTTTATTAGCTCTAACATGTTACATTATCAAAATCTGTTAATTTAGTAGACGAAATTTGAATGTTGGGAGTAAGTGTTTTTTTGGCCTATCTCATGGACCTCTGAGTTCATTTTATTATCAGATGGAGCTAATTGCAAATCAAGTAAATCACAAGAATTTATTTTGCATTTTTCCCACAAAAAAAAATTAAACAAAATTAGGTAAATTTAATTATTCAGTGGCTGACGTGGTAAAGGCATGTGTATTGTCTCGTTAGTTAGTAAAGGACTTGTAGTAAAAGCTGCAGTATTCTTAGCATAACTCAAATTCTTAGATTATTCGTACTTCATCAAATTCAAACCCTTATTTTCAAACCTAACTTTAGAGATTTTGTCATATTAACATTAATGAATTTACAATGATAAATATTGAGTTGACAAATGTTGAGCCGAGATTAGGATTCTTTTCATTTTCAAGTAAATAATTTATTTTATAGTCTAGATTAGATTTCCTAAATCTAATGTGAAAAATAGAATCAAATTCTAACAAAAAGTAAGTGTGTGTGTGCGCAAAGTGTTAACAAATAATAATGCGGAAATTAAAACAACACAAGATTTTTGTTAACGAAGTGGAAACTCAATATGAGAAAAATCACTTCGAGGCAGCCAAACCAAAGATATCCACTATTCAGAAGACAAGACTAGTTACAAAGTAGTAGCACTCACATACCCCTGATGCAGTGGTCGTACCTTGAACTCTAACGTGTAACCCAACACGAACACCTCCAAACCAGGTCTCCTATTTGAAGGGGTCTTCAATGGAATACTTTACCTTAGGGCCAACCCCTAAGATAGACTTTAGATTAAGCGTAGCAACAGCACACACAACAACGACTTTAGAGAGACCAACTCAGCTCAATCACCTCACAATATAGCTCTCTAAGCAGTAATGGAATTAAATACCGAATTCTTGCTGTTTTGAAGCCTAGGGACCTCTATTTATAGACTGAGGGTTCAAATGAGCGTCTGGCTTGATAAAACATAGGCGTCGTCCGGACGGTAGTAATGGGCAGTCCGGATGGACAACTGTGCGAACGACTTCTTGAGAATTTCGCTAAAATTCTTTCCTGTTTTTAAGCCGAGTTCGGATGGTGTTGCCCTGTTGTCTGAACGGTCGCACGTCCACTGCAAGTAATTTCCATATAGAGGCTTCGCGAGTCCGGACCAAGGTGATGGTCGTCTGGAAGATCAATCAGATGCACGCAATTTCCATATCTGATGCTCGCAAGCCCGGACCATGATGATTGGCGTTCGGACGTTTAGATTTTGAATGCGATGCTTGCCTTATGGATGAGTGCGTCCGAACAAGAATCCACGACGTCCGGACGGTTGCAGCGATCTTCTCATATTTGTGTTTTGGAAAGAAATCCTGAACCTTGGTCGAACATTGAGGGTCTTTTGGACGTGCTGCTGAAAGTTCAAACGGATGCAAGCTGGAATAGATCAAAGCTTCTCGACACAGGAGAAGGTTCGGACAGTAAGTTATCGTCGTCCAGATGGATGATGCTTTGGGCAGTTGGGCGTCCAGACGGTATATCACGTTGTTCGGACGGTGGGCAGGGAACCGAATTTTCTGACTTGTAAACTGTGCAGAATCTTTTGGAAGCACTCTGAATAGCGGAATCCCTGTTAAAAAGCATCATTACATAGAAGTGATTTTGTCCAACAGAATGTGGCCAATTACAAACTAACAGAATGTTATTACCTCATTAAGAAAATCACATGGACTGATTTTGCATTTTTTCCTAAATGAAATTGTCCAATTTGAATAAATTCTCTCTCTCTCTCTCTCTCTCTCTCTCTCTCTCTCTCTCTCTCTCTCTCTCTCTCTCTCTCTCTCTCTCTCTCTCTCTCTCTCTCTCTTTTAGTTCATTTTCGATAAAAGATGGAATCTATGAAAAATCGACGGTGGAAAACGAACGGTAACTTCCAACGAACATCGCTACAGATTTTAGCAACCTCTAGTGGCAGCGGATTCCGACGACCGTCTGCAAACTCTGGTGGCTGCCGACAACCGATAGAAAATGAACTAAAAGAGAGTGCATGCAAGAAGGAGAAACTCAAACTCAAAAAATGATTTATGATTTATGATTTTAAAAAAGAGAAACCGTCTTATGGAAATTAAATAAGGGTTTCCTGGTCAACTTAAAATGTTTTCAGTTTGCCCATAATTTTCGGTCATACCAAGTACTAAAAAATATGGAAAACGTTTTTCAAAAAACATTTTATATCGAAACAAACAGAGCCTAAAGCTAAAAATATATAATGGAACAGGAACTTTGACTACCATATCTTAAATCAAGACCCAAATTAAATGAGTATTATAAGCTACAAACTATGCTTTGTTTGTTTCGACATAAAAATATTTTTCGTGAAATCATTTTTCAGGAAAAAAAAATGATTTCCCTAAAAATATTTTTTAGTATTTAGCTAGAATGAAAAATGAGCGATGGTAAAAAACGGCCAGCGACTTCCAGCGAAGGTCCAACAAACTCCAGCGATTCAATAAGAAGCTCAAACTCAAAAAAAGTTTAGAGTTGAAAAAAAAAAAAAAAAAAAAAAAAAATTCTGAAATTGAATAAGTTTTTTCGGTCAAACCGAAAATATTTTAGGTTTGATTATTATTTTCTGTTGCACCAAACACCGAAAAATATTTTTCAAAAATTATTTTACACCGAAAACAAACAGAGCCTAAATTCATCAACCTAAATGAAGATAATATGTTTAGTCTAATGAACAAAAGCAGCTAGGTGTGTGTAAGTCTCTTATTCAGAACAAGAGACTGGACTAAAATCCTGCCAACACCAAGGAAAGAGAGTTTAAGGGAAGAGAGAGGACTATCTCCTGACATGTAGCCCAGAGACCCAATGAACCTTTAGTAGACTTTTTTTTAAAAAAAAGAAAAAAGAAAAGGTCAAGAAACATCCAGACTGAATGGTGTTTTAAAATACATGTTATTTACTAACTCATTTCATGGATAAAATCCATGATCACAGTGCCTTACTGCTAAAATTTGTACCATTCTCCAATTTATGGAGTCACATACCAGCCATCTCTTGAATAGCTATATTTTCGAAATTGCAGCTATAGAGTGCTAGAAAAAATATAACAAAAAGCAAAGTGTATGTGCAGTAAGAGTTGTTTCTCTATATGGAGAAAAGAGATGATACAATAATCAATTTCATCAAATTTCATCCTTAAACGATTTATTTCTGAGCCATCCTTAAACGATTTTATTGGCAACAGTTTAGTCATTCCATCCACAAGATTGGAAGTTTAGGCACTAGAATTGTTGATGTGGGAAAATGAGAGATGAAGTGGTATGTTAGTAGTCTAAATGGCACATCAGAAAGCTGATTGAGCAAGCATGCGTGCAACTGACACTTTGATATTATTCTTTTATTGACATGGCACATGAAAAGATAACAAATAGCATTCCATTTCTTCAGAAAATGAATAAAAAATGTCTCCCTCCCTCCCTAGACCGTAATCTCATCCTTGTGAAAGTCCAATGGGCCTAACTCACTATCAAAAAACGTCTTGAGAGAGAATGGGTGTCCATGGTGTTAGAAAATATAAACGAGAGCAGAAAAACGAAATGCTCCTAAGACGCGTTACAACGTTACTTTCCTTAAGAAATTATTTGCCCCCACCAGAAAGGTATGCAAAAAGGTTACAGCAAATATTTCTCCAGGATATCATGGAGCCCGAAAACCTCTGTTTGTTTAATTGCGTTTTGCACTAACGAAAAATTAAACCCGAACACTTTCAGATTTTTCTATTATAGCAAGAGACAGACAGAGACTTTTTAATTTTAAATACAGAAGGTATCAGAAAAAGCATTGAAGATAAAAGAAATTTTGTTATTTCTTTTATTAAACACTGTACATCAGTTATTTCTATATATTTCTGATAACTGGACAGCAGTTACTTCTGTATAATATTGAAATAACTGCTAATCCAACTATCCATAACTGCTTAAGTAACAGTCATAAACTGTTGTTTTAACAGACACTTAAATCTGACCATCAGATCAAATAACTGTCTATGATTGATTAATAATAACCATTAGATCGTTATTAATTAATCTCAACCATTAGATCAAATGTGATTTGACCTTACAGTTTATTTATTTGATTGTCCAGTAAATCCAACCACTGAATTTACCTAAGAAGCATCCTATGGTTTAGATTAAACCACTAGATCGATTGATCAGGACCATCCAAAATCGAAAGGTCATGATTAAATCGCTCCGAGCTCCGATGCCAAGTGCGCCATCAAAGCGCCACTAGCGCCCTACAGCCCACTGCCACACGCGCGCGTGTGTGCGTGTGGGTGTGCGGCTGGTGCTTCGCACCGTACTAGAGTATACACCCAAGTATTACTTTAAATGCTTAAAGTGTGTTGGTCCTTATAAATGCCAACTTCAGTTTCTCTTTTTTCCATGTGGGATTATCTTCATTTAATGCTCTTTAACACCTTCCTTTTAAATCATTCCCAAGACACAAAATAAATATATATACATATTAATTTTGAAAATACTTTAACACATGGCTTATAAAGTGCACAGGTCAAGTTAATCTTGTTGATATGAGACACTTTAACAATTTTTGCCATGGCGCACAAACTGCCCAAAAAGGGCGTACGGAATAACCTATGTTTCTGACAATGACCAAAACTAATTATTGTTGAATCAAATCCCACAAAGTGTAAACTAAAAGGTCTTATCAAAACTAACTTGTGACATCCCACATCCCCTGGGAATGAGGATGTGCTTATATGTATAAATACACTATTTATGACACAACCCTTTTTAAAGCCGTGATGGCGATGAACCTATCAGAACTCCGCAGTTAAGCGTGCTTCTGCGAGAGTAATTCCAGGATGGGAGACCTCCTAGGAAGTCTGGTTCGAGGGAGCCAAAAGCGGACAATATTGTGTCATTGGGGTAGGTCGTTACAAATGGTATTAAAGCCATTGCCCAGCCTGAGATGGTGGGAGAGTGCACAAGCCCATGAGGGTCGCCAGCGGGGACGCTGGGTCCCAAGAGGGGGTGATTGTGACATCCCACATCGCCTGGGAATGAGGATGTGCTTATATGTATAAATGCACCCTTTATGACACAACGCGTTTTAAAGCCGTTATGTCGATGAACCTATTAGAACTCCGCAGTTAAGCGTGCTTTTGTGAGAGTAATCCCAGGATGGGTGACCTCATGGGAAGTCTGGTTCGGGGGAGCCAAAAGCGGACAATATTGTGTCATTGAGGGTAGGTCGTTACAAACTCCTCTGAGAAAATACCCCAAACAGAGCAAGCCCTTACCCACATGTATAGTCTCCTAGTCTCAAACAACCCATTCCAATGACCAGCCTAACCAGAAAGACTGGACCTTCAAACCCTAGAATCTCAAAACTATAGCTTTGCCAAAATAGTGTTAACCTCAGAAGAATCTTTTAGCGAGTCAAGAAAAGACACAAATTGTTTAAGAGACAAAAAGAACAACAATCCCTCATGATTGAGATATAGGGGTATCTCAATAAATTACACAAAGTAAATATCTTGCACACCAATAAATATGTTTGGTCTTTTGCTCTAAAAATTCTATTTGGCTCATACTCTATGGTTGGAGCTAAATATAATTCTCCCTCGCCCCCTCCCCTCCCCTCCCTAGCCACAAAAGTGAGGTTGAATGCGTCTAACAAGATGCCATTGATTGTGGAAGAAGACGAAAACAACGTCTTCTAACCCAAATGTAAGCTTGTTCACCTTATTTGATGAACTCGAATACTTATCACTACATAACATGCAAATTGGAGGAGGGCTTCAACGTACGTAAGAATTCTTATTTTCCTCTTTTTTCTTTTCTAATCCCATAATTTGTATAGCTTCATTTAATTTTATTTGCTCAATTCATTTTGGCTAATTCCTAAAATTCTAAATGACTCTCAATTCATATCTTGAGATCTTGCAGAGAATCCTACCTTCAGAGTTTCTCATAATTCATAATCAGTCATAATATTAGGTTGTTCATTATTTTGATGCCTTCTAAGCATATACATATTACTACATTGGAAGTCATTTTTCACACTCGACCACTTTGATGCAGCTTTTTGCGAACTGAGGCGATTAAATCATCTAATCTATTTGGATCTTCGGAATAATAGATTGTACTAATTACTGATATTTAATTTTTATACTAATTACTGATATGGCATGCCATGGATTCTTTCACATACCTCAAAAAGAATCCATGGTATAGTGTTGGTACAGTTTTCAGTATGGTGTGAATCTGCACGTTCTTTTGATATTCTTCACGTTTCTCAATAATTCTACAAAACAACAAAAACTAAGGGACCCTTCTGGTGATCATCTCCAATGCCTAAATTAGCTTCTGCTAAAAATAATCTGCTTAATCTCCAAAAATTCGGTCTTTTTCTATACCTGAGGTATGGGCCTATTTATAGGCAAAGAGGTGGAGTCAAACTTGGATTATAATTCTTGGTCCTTGTGGATCTAGAACTGCTATCAGAGTTCTAATTGAACTTTAATCATTTATTAGACTTCTAATCTAATCCTTTATTAGACTTCTGATCTGATATCTTATTTGACTTCTGATCTGATTAAACCCTAAGTCCTATCCTGATTCTACTAGAAATAGGACTACTCATCAAACTATATTTGGATCGGGTTGAGTGGAATTTATCCCCAACAGAAAGTGATATGATTATTAAATTACCACTAATCCAAAAAACTTAAATTGATAGGAAATAGTGAATTTTATCGTTTAATTAATATAATAATACTGCTCTTCATATATGGGCTCAAACTCTCCCGCAATAACTGAGACTCAATATGTGAAATATTCAATTGAAATTGGAGTGCAATGACTGAAATGGAAACATTCCTTGTCTCTGACTCTGAGTCCTTGACATGCAACATCACAGAAGACTCTTCCTTTGGGAACAGGATCCTCTCCGGTTCAGTTGAACCGGAGAGTATCTAGTTAGTTATTATATCCAGGGTATTTTTGTCATTTCACATTTTTTGGGACAAATATACCCCTGCCCTATAACTAACTAGATCCTCTCCAGTTCAGTTGAACCGGAGAGGATCCAAATTCTTCCTTTGTGTTCATATCCCTGCAAGCCATAGCCAACTCAATCCCAGCAAAAACCAAAAGCACCCCAAGAATCCCAATCAGATACTGACCCAAAATCCTCGCAAAGGAATTCCCAAAAACCAGTCCAAGAACCAACTTCCCCATCCCCAGAAAAATCACAAACAGACCGCGACCAACACCACCTTCACCGTACAATCCAGAACCAACTTCTCTCACCATCGTTGTATATGTTTATGTATTTATGGATGCATTGTGATGATTGGTAGGGGACCCTCTGGCCCTTTTGTGAGTTTATGTATGATTGGTTATATATCTGGTTAATGCTTTGATCACTATGTATGTGAAATCCAGCGATGTTCTAAGTGCACGATTGGTGTTTGATAGAATGCCCAGGAGAAAATTGCACAAGCTGTAATCTCCCAAAACTGAATTTCATTTGGGAAGTGCAAATTCAATCACGGGTCTTGTGTATTACCATTTAATTTAGCATAACAACTCCAAAAAATTTCCTTTCTTTTACTCTCCCAAGCTTTCCCAGCAACCAAACACGATGGAACTAAAACAGAGAGAAGAGAGAGAGAGAGGACCCATCTCCCACGAGTCGTAGAATTTCATTGTGAGAAGACCCATCTCCCTCGACCAAAAATCTGAGTACGTAGAATTTCAGACTTAAAAGCACACTTGGGTTCTTAAAATCTTAATATGTTCTCCTATTTGGAGTTTCACACTTGAAAGCGCAGATAAACACTGGGGCTCTTCAAGGAGCTTTGGTCCGATTAACCTGCAGCCGTAGCCATTACCAGGTAACGATTACAGCATTGGAGAAGACCCATCTTCCAAGCCATCTCCCACAAGTCGTTCCATTGGTCGTCGCCATTTTTGGAGTTGCGGCCGGTGGACGAAGAAGACGGCTTGGTGGAGAAATCTCTGGAATGAAAGGAAATTAAAACGGCGACGTTTTGCAGTAAGGGTAAAATGGACAAATTTGCGTAAAAAAAGGTACGTGACACGCACGTGTTCACTTTTCCGTCAGGTTTAACGGGTGAAGGTGACAGGATGCCCACATTGACAATTTTGGAAACTTTGGGGGGTACATAGCAAATTTTTAAACATTGGTAGCTAAATTAAAAATGGGTGATAACTTTAGGGGGGTGAATTGTATTTAACCCTGAAAATTAAAAAGAAAAAAAAAAAGAAAAAAAAAAGTGGCTCGAGTCATTTCCAAAGAGCAAAATAGGAGTGCCCGAAACCACCCCAAATGGCATTGGGTGTGGCCGAAAGGCCCGAAACCACTCTCAAGGGGCTTGGAGGTGGCTCGGCCACCTCCTACAGCCGGTCTAGGGGTGGCCCCACAAGGACAAAAAAAATAGTCTTAGGGTTTGGCCACCCCCAAACCGACCGTACGGATTTTTTTATTTTTATTTTTATTTTTATGTTTATTTAATGTTTTTTATAGTTTTTTGTTTTTTAGTTTTGAAATTTTATTTTAATGGAGTATAGGACATGTGTTAGTTTCTTAAGAATGGTGGTGTGGACTTCTGTCAATTTTTGGGCGGAAGTTGAACAAAAGTACCATTTCCTTTTCTAGCCATAAATGAGATACCATTTCTAATACAAAATGAAGCACATGAGACAAAAAGTAAAGCCGATAAACCACAAGGGGTCAAATATTTAGCCCATATTTTTAATTAACTAATAATAACCATAGATTTATGAAAATATATTAACAATAGTTATTTTATTTGAGAAGAGAATAAGTTGATCAAACAACTTGTTAAAAAGATTGAATTCCTTAAATGAGATGGATATTAGCAAAAGAAACACAATTTGGTTAAAAAAGAAGGGAAGATGCTCAAGAAGTCCATAGTGTATGACTTTTTATCAAATCACTCTATAATGTTTAAATTTTATCGATTTACTTCTTAAGGTTTCAATTGCATTTTATAAAACAGCATTAGCACATAAATCAACAATAATTTTCAGCATTATGTCATTTGTGCAGAAATGAGACGTCATTTTAGACCGGGATCCTATACAATTAGGATCTTTCTTATTATCCATGCTCCCTCTTCCTTAGATAGGGTCTATGAGAAAGAGGGTCTCCTGTATGAGTATAGGTTCACTCGGATAGTGCTCCTCTACAATTTTTATTGCCCCTCCTCTTTGGACAATGAATTGTAGAGAATTCCCATCCGGCCGGTAGGTGCGGTATTGTACTCTTCTACCATAAATTGTGAATTTACGTAGGATTACCATAAGAAAGGATAAAATGGTAAACTGCCGCTGCCACTAAAGCTACAATATTATACTGCCTCTAAAGCTACACATTGTCACAATGAAGTGAAAATCTGAAGTTCCCAACAGTAGTCGTTTCCATATTAACTTCATATGCTAATTGTAGTAGACCCTCTAGAATCCAGACTGAATTTTTTCTTTTTTCTCGTCGATCAACTCGGTTCCTAGAAGACACACGTAAACAGAAAATTATCAAAATTTGATTCCACCAAAAGGTATGAAAAGTATTTTCTCAACGTTTCATTAAATTATAACATCCAATCAAAAATCCAACTCCCAACAAAAAAAGCACGATGAATGTCCAGAATAAAGTAATACAACAAAGTAAAATTGTTGCAATACAAACTCTAGGGATATGGGTCATTTGTTAGAAATATTCAACATATTGCTTAAACTAACATGCGCAGCGGAAAACAAATAAGACAGGATTCAAGCTTACCTCTAGCCATATTTGCTCAAGCGTTCCCACGATCCATCTGAAGAACAAGAAAAGATTATTTGAGGGATCATCTAACCTATGCCTATGACTATATTACCGTACTGATGGTGTACACATGCTATAAATTTATAGGCTAGGTCAGGGACCCTCAAATATGGTAAATACCATATTGTTCCTCCCATCATGGAAACAATATTATTAATTGATTTTAAATCAATTAATCGATTCTATTACGGTAATTTAATTAATTAAATTATCTAACCGTAATACCGTATATACTATTTATTTATTAAATTATTAATATATACTTCCTTATGTGGCATATAGGCCATATATGGAGATAATATCTTACATTCTCCCACTTGGCCTTTATGACACATAACCTTATGGTATTAGGTTCCTTAGTTTGGCCAATCACTTATGGAATCCTCCCACTCAGATAAGAAATGTTTCACACGAATCATGGCAGTAAAACCATTATAAAATTCGGTCGTCCCTTCCATGTATCACAATGTAAAACATTCCTTACATAAGTAACTTATGGATAATCAAGCTTTATGAATGAACTTCCTATAAGTCATTTGGGTCCAACTTTATTTATCCTCATGGATAAAATAACAAATGTGCACAAAATTTTTATTATCATAACTTTATGTCTATAGACCAAAAAGAGACAAACCAAGCAAAAAATGAATTAATGAGTCTCATATATTCCGCATGTCTTTATTCTTTCTTTATCGGTAAACTTTAAGTCATGGGATCCGCAATCATTAATTCAGTACTTATATGCTCAATAGACCCTTTATGTCTCTTAATGTTATCTCTCGTACTGAGATACTTGATGTCGATTCACTTCTACTTCTACTCTTTATTCTTATAAAAGAAGATTATAGTAGAATTACCGCAGAGTATCTTTATGGTCTAACTGTAAAATCGACAACATTGAGACTTTCAACAAAATGTCTCATCCATCATGCCTGTGTACTAAATTCATAGCACGCTAGAATTTTAGCTTTCTTGGTAGACGTAACAACCATAGTCTGCATACTGCATCCTTAAGATATATCTCTTAATAAAAAGATATATACCCTAAAGTAGACTTTCTACTATCTACACAATCAACAAAACTCAAATCTGAACAACTAATCACCTTCAAATGGAAAGTGTATCCTTAAGTTAAGTTGTACTTCTTGGTTCCTTGCATATACTGCATCCATTGTCAGTCATATGGTTATGTATAATGCAGACGCTTAAAACTTTTCATCTGCCCTTATTCCAACACCTTTTTGGGACATTAATCTGTATTTAATTGGTCCATCTTAATTGCTACTGAAGGTGCATAATCCTTCATTCTAAATCTTCCCAAAACTTTTTCAATGTAGGCCTTCCTAGACAATGTTAATATTCTTTATGTCTCTGTGAATCTCTATGTCAAAAGACATAAGAGGTTTCACCCAAATCCTTCATTTCAAAGTTTTTGTGAAATGAACTTTATGTAGCAAACCTAAATCACCACTTACAAAAATAATATCTACATATAGGACTAGAAAGATTACTGTACTCCCACTGACCTTAAGGTATATATACTAATTAACAAGGTTTTCAATAAACAATAAAACAATTACCTTGTAAAAAGTATATCGCCGATGAGATATCTATCACAGCACATAAATAGAATTCTTTAATTTGCAAGTATTCTAACTGTTATTTTATAAAACGTTTAGGTTGTGTCATGTAAACCTCATCTTTAAGATCCTCATTCAGAAAAGTTGTTTTCGCATCCATTTGATGTAGCTCTGGATCAAAATGAGCTACTAATGCTATGATCATCTTGATGAACCATTCTTAGACACTTGAGAGAATGTTTCACGATAATCAATGCCTTCCTTATGAGTAAAACCATTGGCTACGAGTCTAGCTTGACTTTTGAGCAATGGATTTATCTCTTACTTCATGACACTGAATCTCAATGTGGAGTTTTCTCCACTCATAGCATGTGAAAACAAATTTGGATCATCTTTATGTCCAATGTCAACATCAGACTCTGGAAGATATACAACATGATCACTAAGAATTGTTGATCTCCTTATTCTATAGGATTTTCTTAATTCTACTTCATCTACATTTTGCAATGGGAGAATAGACTTTTGAACCTGTTCTGTATGAGTTGGTTGTTCTAGAAATGATTGTGGCTCAGGATAATCAATCTGATTTTCCCTGAATACAATCAATCATCCTCTATGAGGAGGAGATTTGGCCAACTCTAGTGCTTCCTCAAATTCCAATTTGTGTGAATGAGCACTCCCACTAGGTTTCGCATCCTCTAGAAATTTTACAATCAACAACTCTAAGCTTATATGAAGGATAATAAAACATTAAAACCTTTTAAAGTTTACTAGATAGCTTATAAAAGATCCGCTGGTTGTCCTTGAATCTAATTTCCTAAGGCGAGGATTATAAATCCTCCCTTTAGCAAGGCAACCCCATATGTGTAAATAATTTAAACTAAGCTTCCATCTATTTCATACTTTAAAAGGTGTCTTAAGGACAACCTTAGATGGAATCCTGTTGAACATATACACAACGGTCTTCAAAGCTTTACTCTATAAGGGTAATAGCAGATTAGTATTACTAATCACTTCCCCTTTTGTGTGTACCTACCTTAATACTCTATGCCTATATTAGATCTTATGATCTTCATATTGTTTCTCTTCTTCTTCCTTATAGGTATTGAAAGCATTCAATACCCCAGCTTTAATATTTAGAAGATAGAGATACATAAACTTTATATGGTCATCACTAAAAAAGAAAAAAAATATCTCTGACCATTTAGGCAATGAGTATGAAAAGGTCAACACCTTTCAATGTACATGATCTCAAGAATCTCAAAAGGCTCTCTTTGGCACCTCTAGTGGTCTTGTTGGTATGCTTTCCCTTATACAGTCCACACAAGTACCAAAGTCAGTAAATTACCGACTTTTATTTTCTGTATGGAGATATATTTCAATCTCCAAAGCCATAACAAGAGCATTTTTTTTAAATTCTCAAAGACTTTACTTTACGTCAACATCAGTATGCAGAAACAAACAAATAATTTTGTTTCAAAAATTGGGATGTAGGTCAATTTTAAATAGACTTTAAATAAACCCCAACTAATATTCCACCCAAAAATAAGAAAAATTTCAAGTTTAAAATAAAATTGAAATTTTTTTTTTTAACAAACCAAACTAGAAAATAAATTTCTAAAAGATTATGGAATATAAATAATTTTTGAGGTAAAAAAATATAACTGAATTTCAAAATTAACCTATAGATCCCAACAACCTCAAATTATAAACACGTGTTATTCATTTTAAAAAAACTTTGCATTTGTGTTGACAACGTGGATTGTTAAACCATAATCAATCCACAACATATTTGAATGAGTCACTAAAAGAGATTCACGACATACTAGATATATGAGATTATCTTTATTTTAAGTCATTTCTTATACTTCATGCAATCTTTCTTTATATGCCCTTAATTTTCCTTATTGCATGAGAAATAGGTATCTTGATTGCCATAATACTTTATTGGCACCTTATTCTCATGCTATAAGTGTTGGACATGATTGCATTTATTGGTCCTTCCCTTGACATGAGTAATCATGTGAACACTTTATGAATTCTCTCATATCCTTGAACACACATGGTTAGAAGTTTATTTACTAACCATTTATCTTTACGTGTGTTACAAGATAAAATTCTACAGTTAAAATAGAGAATTTTAAAAAATAAAATGACCAATAATGACTCAAAAATCTCAGTTTTTAGGGACTTAAGCTAAACTATAATATCCTTCATTCCCATAATGGAATTAGAAACACTTAAATGAAAAAACATATTAATCTTTTTTCAATCAGAAAAATATTACCATAATGTATTGGAATATGAAACTACCAAAGTAGAGTAACAAGAATAGCTGCAATCACCAAGAATAAAAATAAAAATACTTTAATGCTATGAAGTAACTTTATTTTAAATTAGCCAATGCCAATTTAAATAGTAAATTTCAACCTACCTGTGGGCAAAGGTTGCATCACGCATGAAATTTACTCTTTATTAATAAGACTAAAGCAAATTTAAATATTAATAAATAAAATTCTCTGTACCTGTGGGCAACCGAGAGAAATTTTACTTTTAATACTAAATTTGTTATCTTATTCTAATTAAGTCATAAAAATAAAAACTTCCATGTGGGGATAAGTAATTAAATTTATGAATTAATTACAAGACGATGTTAATTTTTCCATATGAAGTTCATGTGCATGATCTTTATGCAATTATTATAAATCGAGATGTTGTGGCTCTCCCAAAATCATAATAATCACTCTGCAGTTTATGAACATCTAACAAAATTCTTTATGATGTTCTTATGTGTAATCCTGATGTAATTATCATTAAAAATCGGGATGCTGTGGCTCTCCCGAAATTATCATGATAATTGCTACTTCATTAACATCTAACAACTTTATAGATGCCCTCTTAAAAGCCCCAGGAATATAACAAACAAATACCTAAAAGGGGTAAACAGCATTTTCCAAGGTGCAACCAGGTGAGTTTCCAGGAAAGTGGGGGGGGTCACATGGACACACTTAAATCCCAAAACTTTCCTAGCCAGAACCTTTCTAGACATTGCATTCTTGGATATTACTGTAAACACACCAGCGTATATGGTATTGTTAATTATTCTTAGGTCTAGGCATCAAGCAATTTATATTTAAACAATATAAATTCAATAATTAAAATATATTCCTCAATTCATGTATTAAGGAAATAATGATATTAACACAGAACAGTGTAAATAATAAAGGGAATAAAGCCTTAATGTGAAAGCATAAAACCAGGATTAGCTCAATGGTTTGAATCTTGTAGCTTAATGGACTCAAAGGTCCTAAGTTCAAATCTCTACCTAAGCCTTATTTTTCCTTATTTTTCACAAAATTCAAAAGGCTCACTGTATTGGACTGGCCCAATATGATCAGCCCACTTAATCGGGTCAGGTTTCTTGCTACATATTAATCGGGTCGGGTCTCTGTATTTGTCACTTAATGGGCCTCCCCCTTCTTCTTTTTTTTTTTTCTTTTTTTTTTTTTTGACAAAATTCAAAACCAGATCGGGCATGGGTTAAAACACCCACACCTGGAACCCGACCAACAATTTGACCCGAATATTGCCCAACCCGGACCCGGAATTCCTTTGAACCCGAATCCAGAACCCGGTTTACTTGATGGGTCGAAACCCTAACCCGGATGCCCAAAATTGACCCGAAACCCTTAACTCTTGAAGCCCAAACCGCCGCCTCCGCCCATTCTTCTTCTACCTCATGCGCCGCCGCCAATCCCACTGTTTCCTCATGCGGCAGCCACGAGGGCTACCGCTCAGCAGGTCACGGCGACCCAAAGGGGTCGCCATTCACCCAACTACTAGGCGGCCCTTCGATACTGTCACGGGCGACCCTTGGAGGCTGCCCGTCGTAGTGACGGGTAGAGGCCGGTTGAACTGGCCTCTCCTCTTTGGGCAATGACGCCGCTGTGCCCAACGGCCAGCGGCGTCTCTGGATGGCGTCCATGGTCTGGGCGGCCGGCAAGGGCCGCCAATCCCGGTGACGGGGAAAGGCCGCTTGGCTTCTCCTTAGACAGAACTGCGTCGGCCACAACGGGTCGCCGCCTTCTACAAGCGGCGATGAGCGGCGGCCACTCGATGGTGGGGTTTTCCGGGACCTTTCTTGAATATTTCACGGAAAACTGGTGATTTTCACTGAAAATGGTTTTTATGGTTTCTTTCTCTCTAATGGCTTTCTTGAGCATACAAGGGCAAAATTGTAAATTCATAAATAAAAAAACCAATGAATATTACAGCCCCAAAAAAGAAAAAAATATGCGTTTCTTTTGGTACAAAATATTGTTTATGATAAACAATAATGCACCTTCAAAACCAGAATATGCGAAGTGTCAAAATATTATTTTACTCTAGAAAATTTTGAAACACTTTCAATGGGCAAAATATGATTACAGAAAATACTCGATTCAATAGCATCCAAACAAATCGAGAATTAAAGACAAAACTTAATGCTGAACAAAATAGCATAGAAGTTGGCTCTGATACCACATGTTAGAAATATTCAACATATTGCTTAAACTAACATGCGCAGAGGAAAACAAATAAGACAGGATTCAGGCCTACCTCTAGCCATATTTGCTCAAGCGTTCCCACGATCCATCTAAAAAACAAGAAAAGATTATTTGAGGGATCATCTAACCTATGCCTATGACTGTATTGCTGTACTGATGGTGTACACATGCTATAAATTTATAGGCTAGGTCAGTGTAAAGACCAAGAAAAATAAATAGGATATTTAGCAATTAATAAATTATATTTATTAAATAGATGTGACAAATAATAAGTTCTAAGTAGATAAATTTAAATGATTGGAATAAAAAATGAGTTTAAGATAAAATAACGGAAATTTGAATAATAAAATACTACTAACAGGCCTTTAGGAAATACTAAATAGCTAATTGTATAGTAAGTGTAATTAAATTAAATGTGGGATTGGATGTTAATTATTAAATGATAAAATAAAATAACATGGGGTACTGCAGCAATTTGTAGAAAGTGTAGGGTTTAAAATAAAAATGGAGATCCCTTGAGCCACATGTCAGCCTGTGATTGGCCTAAAGAGATATCCTTATCTCTACCCTCATCTTAGAAAAGAAAAAAAAGAACAAAAGGGCAAAGCCCTTTGACCGAATGCCCCCCCCCCCCCCTCTTTTCTTTTCTTCTTTTTCCCTCCCGGAAGCAGCTCCCTTTCCCCTTCTCTCTTTCTCTTTTCTTCTTCCTTTCTTCTCTTTATTCCACACATTAACGCCCGAAAGAAGACAACAGACTGAGTGAGAGGGAGATGAGATCGAGAGAGTAAGACGGAGAGTGAGGGATCGAGATCGAGAGATTGAGAGGGAGATCAGAGAGAAACGGATTCTGGAGCCCAATCCTCCGGTGGGTGACACCAACGAGACCAGAGAACGCCGGGGACGCGATCTCCGGTGAGGCCATGAACCAGAGATGACCTGGGAGAGAGAACCCGTAACCCGGTAACCCGAGCAACCCAGGGAGACCCGTAACCCGAAGGGCCCAGAGACCCAATCCTCCATGGGCGTTCCCGGCAAGTTTTCCAGCGGTCTAGTGAGGCGATTTCCGGTGGATTTTCTAGGAAAATCCTCTAGGTAATTTCTTGTTAATTTCTAGTTACTATTTTGTTGATTATGTGTTGATTAAAAAGTGGGTTAGTCTTGATTAGATTATTGATAAATTATACATGCTGTTTTAGGGATGATTTTATGATTTGGGGGTTGATTGATTGTGATTTTGATGAGTTGGAAGTTGATACCGGTTGGGGGTTTTGATTTTCTTTATTGATGACTGAATGGGTATTGAGGTTTTGGATTGATTTTTAGTATGAATTCTAGGTTGTCATTGGTTGAGTTTGAAGCTTGAACTTAATGATGGGTTTTGGTTGCCTAGAAATTTAGTTTTGAATGGGTACGTAATTAAATGATTTTTGGTAGTTGCGATATGTAAATTAGTGTTGATGATAATTGAAGTTGGAATTAGGTGCTATAGATCTCGGCTATAATAGTATTTATTAATGTTATTTTAGTCCTTTGATTTTCCATTAACGTTTGAGTTATTTGGATTGGGAAAGTTTTGGAATTATTGGTGATATGAAAGGGTATATTGATGGTGATCCAAATCTGAATTTGGGAATTGTAAATTGAGTATTATGCAAAAATGGAATGGAGTTGAAGCTTTGATTGGTGTGTCTTTTCTAGTTAAGTTGTGATTCTTTGATGAAAGCTTAGCTCTTGGTGGCAATTTATCTTAATGAATTATGTTAGATTTTGTAATACAATTCTAGTCTTCATGTAAGTTATTGAGAATTGGTATTGGTATGTAAATGAGGATTTTGATGATATGTTGGATAAGGTTGATTCAATTAAGTTAGATTCTTTATTTTGGTTTAATTGGATGCTTTAAGGACAATGGATTGTCAATTAGTAATTAAAGTCCTCATCTTGGTACTAAGTGGGGAATGAGAAATAAGATAAGAAAATTGGTTAGGTTGGTTTGTTGAGAAGAGCTTGGAGTTAATGTTTTAGATCATTTGGTGTAAATGGCAAATGTGGTTGAAATAAGGAATGAAAAATGTTATGTACGTATGGTTATGTGGTTTTGTGTACTAATAGATGTATTTGGTTATGTTTATGAGCTTTGGATGGTTTGGATTTTAGGTAAGGTATGAGAAGAATTAATGCATAAGGACACTAAGACAATATGATAAATAGGCAAGTGTTGGGCGTTGGGTTCTATGAGCCGATTGATAGAACATATACTTAACTAGAAATAAATTAAGGAATGAGTAAATAGTGTAGGTTAAATGGGTATAATAAATAAATGAAATACATAAGGATTATATAGCGTTGGAGCCATAGCCTATATACAAGGAATCACTAAGCGGCATCTTTATTCGTATTTGGATTAAGTTTTAGATTGGTGAGCATTTTATACGTGTATATACACACACATGTATATACATGTACATATACAAGTATGTAAGTTAGATGTATATTACTAACTTAGTAAATAAAAAAAATGTTATAAAAGGGGGGTTAGCAATGATAATGTAATGCAACAACAATTGGTAACCTAATAAAATAATAAACCCACTTTAGTGTTAATAAACATGACATAATAGGAACCTAAACCTAAGCATTAATTTAATAATAGTTAAGATACTTGGCTAGACTTAGAAGTGGGTAATGCGACGCGTAAGCACGCGGGTAGCTTGTGTGTCATTAGGTCTAGAGTTCAATAGCATAGTCTAACGTCATAAATGTTTACAGGCTTGTGTCATCATTGGAGACTTTAATTGGTTTTCCAATGTTGTGTCCAAGTGACGAGAACCCAGTGGGATGTTCGAGTCCATAGTCCAATGCAGCCCAGGTGAGTATTCTACTCACTAGAAAAGATATTTTTATGTATTTTATAGAAATGCAAATGATATATGATTTTCTTACTGAACCAACGATATGCTAACATGTATGTTTTGGATGTTTTAAGTAGTTTCAATTATGTTGAAATATCAATGATGTTACGAAATGATGCATGAATGAAATGTTTTGAATTGATTTGAAGTATCTAAAAGTGTGTTGCAGTTGGGATTTAATTATGCAAAGAAGAATGATGAAATTTCATGTTGATTGGTTTATGGTATTTGAAGAAAGCATGATTTGCAAAGAATAAGAATATAGAGTCAGAAAGCATGACTTGCAAAGAATAGGAGTATAGAGTTTGAATTGTAAAGCATAAAGCATGAACACATAATAATGAAAGAGAGTGTAAGGCTCATAATAATGAAAGAGAGCGTAAGGCTCATAATAACAAAGAGAGCATAAGGCTCATAATAACGAAGAGAGCGTAAGGCTCATAATAATGAAAGAGAGCGTAAGGCTCACAATGAATAAGAAGACTATCATGAGCATGCATAGCATTGTTTAAATTGTGTGATGTTTTCATGATAAGTATATTGTAGTTTTGCTAGACGTGTTAGTATGCATAAGAGTCTTGATAGAAAAAGAACTTATGTATATTGGTATCGGATGGTTGCATGATTTAAATGCCATTGTTTTCTATAATGAATCTCCTACGAATAATATTAGCTGCCTAGTATGTTAAAATGCTTTCTATTTGTCAGTGTATGCTATATCAGCTATGGGGATTTTCAAAACAAAAGTTTATAAAATTGGTAGCTGTTATAGTGTACACATGACTAAAAAAGAAAATTTGGTTCTTTGCGAAAACTCAGTGAATAGTATACCTCTGAGGTCTTAGTGTATTTATTTATGCTAAGACGGTGGGCTCATAATTCTACCTATACAGATGTGGCAAACCCCCACAACCGTATAAATGTTCACTTGGCTGCAAGTATTCCGATCGTAGTTGATAGCATTGTAGAAGGGTACTTTGGATGTTATGACTGAAGCACGCCGCAACGGTCGTAATGGGTGGACCAAGGGTTGTCCACCTGCTTATAGGTTTAGTTTATGGCTTGTGACGTTTGTGTCACTTGTTCTGGTAAAGCTATTTCTGTTATGTAATTATATTGAGAAAAGACTTAAACAGATAGATGTAATATGGCTCTTTGTTTATGATTATTTGTAATAGAAGTTTATGTTATGATTTTAGCTATTTAGGTTTATGTTTTCCGCTGCATAGATGAATAGATGTTATACTCTGATATACCAGGTTCATATTATGGGAAATGTACCATATGTTGGCTTTGCGACATATCGCCGTACCACTGTGAAGATCCGTTTATATTTTAAAGGACTAATATTTATGTAATTGTTTTGTATAAAAATAAATAAATAAATAAATAAAAACGGGTCGTCACAGTCAGGGACCCTCAAATATGGTAAATACCGTATTGTTCCTCCCATCAAGGAAACAATATTATTAATTGATTTTAAATCAATTAATCGATTCTATTACGGTAATTTAATTAATTAAATTACCTAACCGTAATACCATATATACTATTTATTTATTAAATTATTAATAAATACTTTCTTATGTGGCATATAGGCCATATATGGAAATAATATCTTATATCATTGGCATAATCATTACTGGAAGCAATGTAGCTAGTACTTGACTAAGAGGGATATCAGAGAAATGACAAACAAAAACTAAACTATATATATATATATATATACTTCCTGCTTATCTTCAAAATCTTTTCCAGTTTATATAACATCATCTTATTTTTATGATGAATTGTCACCTAATTTTACTTTTTATTTTAACCGAATACAGGTTTACTTTGGTTGATAGATTTTGAAACAGAAAAACTAAAGAGAAGAGCTGATAAATTAAAGTGTTGAGTTCTTGGATATATGCATTGCAAGACCGATACCAAAGACTGTTATGGGCCTTGGTCGGATCTCCGACAAGCTGGATTGAGGGAGAAGAATGGAAACATGCGAAGTGGGAACGTGAAGAGTGGAGGTGCGAAGTGGAAACTTGAAGAGTGGAGAAGTTAGGAAGCGTGCTTGGAAAGCTAAAAGGAAGGAGGACACGAGGCATGCATGCAATCAGCTAATGTCTACGTACGTTGGTAGTGGGATAATTGGTTAGCTAAATATGTTAGAGCATTCTAGAATTTAAATAGGAGTAGTGGGTATATCTGTTATAGGAGTTAGTGGGTAAACATGGACTGAAGGCTATGGTCGGGAGCCATGTGTATCATGAAGTAGTGGATCAGTAATTATCAGTGGGGTGCGTTTGAAATTGTGATTTCGTAGATAATAAGTGCGATTTTAAATCAAATCGCAGAACATAGATCGTTTGGGAACTGCGTTTTTAAAAATTGCGATTTGAAAACGCAGAAAATCTGCTTTTTCAAATCGCAGATAAGATAATGCTTTTTTGAAAACGCAAAATTTTAAAGGTAAATTCGCGATTTTAAAGGCTAAATTGCTATTTTGTCAAACACTCAACTGCGTTTTTAAAAATCATTTTTTTCAAATCGCACATTTTAAAATCGTTATTTTAAATCGCACTTTTTAAAATCGCAAATCCAAACGGACCCTTATTATTGAGTCAGTAGCCACATTATGAGCTACAAGGTCATATGTATTTAAGCTTCACAGTTCCTTTGAATTCAATATCCAGAATATTATCTTGAATATTTCATCTCTTTATCGTGTGTTAAGAGTGAAAGACCCACCTCTTACCGTAAGTTAGAGTGAGTGGAGGGATTGACCCCTTTAAGTGTCAAAATCTATCTTTATTTTCGAGTTATTTTACCGTTATTTACCTTAGAATTCTAAGTTTCATAACAAAGACACACCAATAATGAAAGACGTCAAGCATCAAAAACTCACCTAAAAACTTCTGTTACTGAGTGGGGCATGGACAAGTGATGGCGAAGTTGATGGAATCCCAAATCGGCTTCGGAGAACATCAATTGCTTTCTCACAGGATTGTGAAAGGTCAGTGATGGATGTTTTGCACGCTGAAAAATTTGATTGAAAACAAAAGATTTATCGGAAGGAATGAGATGGTTGTTTATAAACTGCTGAAACAGAATTGTTAAGGAATTTCCCGCCATAATTCGAAATTGAACGAGGCGAGCTAAAGTCTACAGCTACGAGCAGAGTGAGTTGGAGGAAGGGAGAGACTTCTCTCCCTAATTAATATTTTTGTCTTATTAATCGATGATCATTCGCCGCCGTTCAGAGAAAGTGAGGATGAGTCGACCCTAAACACTTGGGTTCGTGCGCTCAAATTAATTAAGGAAAAGAAAGGCATCTTCAGGTAATAAATGTTGACGTGAAGGATATTAAAGGGGGGAAGACACATAAAAGAGGTTTCTTTTATGGCGGAAAAGAGTTATCATCTTAAAAAAATATATGTGTTTTTCTTTCTCCCTACTCTACTTCATCAATTCTAACATGATCGTCGGAGGAGGCGTTGCCGGGACACCCTGACGACCCCTTTTATTTTGTAGAAATCTCGGGTAACCCTTACTCGGTTCTCATCAACCTTGAGAGCATTGGTACACAGTGTCAATCTTGAATTCCAAGTCACCAGCTCCAAAAAATTCATCAACACTTTTGGCTCCGTCTGTGGGAACGACGTGGTACGTGCCCCCGCTAGAGCAGACATACCTGGAATTCTTCATGGTGACTACGCGATTAGTTCGAAGAGGAGCGGTTGAAGAGAATATGCAGGAAGAGGTCGGAACTTCCAATGATCCGCAGGTAGAGATAGTTTGTTTGAGGGAGAAAGTGGCGCAACTTGAAAGGGAGTTAGGCGAACGAGATCATACGGAGCGGCAGGAAACTCAGGGAGACTCCTTGCGTGGTGATCCGGGGAGTCCCGCGCACGAGGGCCCACCCCCCGAGAGGACAGCTGTGGAAGAGAGCAGCACTGAAGGTAACATGGAGCTCGGCAGCCTTATAAGGAAAAATGAGAAGGAGAAAAAGGAGTGGGCAGAGAAGTTGGCTAAATTGGAGCAGCAGTGTGACTACTTGATGGGCTCCGCCCAGTCGATGGCCAAGGGAAAAGCTTCACTGGCCGATAATTTGTTTTCCACCGCCGCGTCCCCTTTTACTGACCAGATAATGTCATGCCAACTTCCAAGTGAATTTAGAGTGCCTGAAATACCACTGTATACAGGGCTGGGGGACCCAATTGAGCACCTCGCAAGTTTTCGCGCCCATACAGTGTTGCATGCCACCCCGGACGAGGTCGCATGTCGAGCCTTCCCCCTTACTTTGGCGGGGGGAGCTCGAGAATGGTTCAGAACCCTGCCGCCTCGTTCAATCTCGAACTTTGAAGGCTTTGCTAAAAAGTTTGCATCACAATTCATGACGGGTGTTGTTCGGAAAAAGCCTGCTCAGCATCTAATGACCATTAAGCAGGGCCCACAGGAGTCGTTGCGAAATTATCTGCTCCGTTTTAATCAAGAAAGGTTGGCTGCGGAGAGCCAAAGTGAGCAGTTCGTTCATTGCGCCATATACCAGGGCATAAGGAAGGATGGTGCCCTTATGGCGGATTTAGCGAGGAGGCCGTCCGAAGGGCTACAGGACTTCCTGGACCGAGCTGAAGAGTTCGTAAACCAGGAGGAAACCCTCCGTGCGTTCCGAGGGGTCGAGGGGCTGGTGAAGGAAAACCCCATCCCGGACAGGAAGTTGAAATCGAGGACGGCCCCGGTAGGAAGGGAGGTGGCCGAGCGCGGACCCGCTAGGAGAGTTGAAAGTTATCACTGGACGCCCGTGAATGCTCCGACGAAGGAGATTCTCATGGAGATCAGAAAGGATCCGAACTATAAGGATCCCTCGCCAATAAAAGGCCGGCCGCCTCATCACAACCGGCATAAGTACTGCCACTACCATGACTCTTTTGGTCACTATACAGACAATTGCATTTCTCTGAAAGAGGTGATCGAAAAGTATATAGCTGATGGCAAGTTGAAACGTTTCGTGGAGAGACGTCAGAGCTCCTCGGACAAGCGCCCTGCGTACAAGTTTGCGGGGAACCAGGGATCATCCGGGCGCGATGCACGCTCAAGAAAGCAGCAGTACTATCGGGAAAGAAAACCGCCTCAACAGCCCCGCAGGGATGTCCGGGCGGAGAAGTCGCCTCAGCGTGAGCGGAGCAAAAGCCGCGGGAGGCCGCAGGACTCAGGGTGTTTCCCCAAAATCCAGACTATAGCTGGAAGCTTCGGAGGTGGAGGCGAGACTTATTCAGCTCGCAAGTCTTATGTGAAGGAAATGCGAGAAGTGTCCATTTACGCAGTCGCAAGGCCGGGAAAAACTGCGAGGCGCGAGATGTTAACCATCACCTTCTCGGATGAGGATTACGAGGGGGTATACTTACCCCACTCGGATGCCCTGGTGGTAACCATGGTCATAGGAAATCACAGGATTCATCGGGTCTTGGTGGATAATGGTAGTTCAGCGGACATCCTGTATAAGTCGGCCTTCGACTTGATGAAAATTAGTGAGGACAAGCTTTCTGCTTTTTGATTTCCTCTGGTGGGGTTCGCGGGAGAACAGGTGATGCCCCTGGGATCGATCGAGCTTCAAGTTACGGTGGGCAGATCCCCAACACAGAAGACAATTCCGGTAAGATTTCTTATAGTCGACCAGCCCTCCGCTTACAATGCTATATTCGGGAGGACAGCTCAGGCTGAGTTGAAAGCGGTAACATCAATACCCCACCTTAAAATGAAATTTCCAACGGATGAAGGAGTAGGAGAAGTCCGAGGGGAGCAAAAGGCAGCCCGTAAGTGTTACAATGTCTCCCTGGGGGGTCCCTCTCGCCAGGCACACCCTGGTCAGGAGACAGGTCCTGTGACTAAATAGCAGCTACAGGCAGGGAGTCCGACCGGGGACCTTGAGGATGTGGAGGTCGGACCCCAAGGTAGGAAGCTTCGAGTAGGTGCACAGCTTCCAGCAGACGAAAAAGGGAAGTTATTGAAATTTTTGCGGGACCACCTTGATGTCTTCACCTGGGAGCATGATGAGATGCCGGGAATAGACCCCTCGATTATCGAGCACCAGCTGAATGTTGACCGGAGATGCAGACCCGTGAAGCAGCGGAGGAGGTCTTTTGCCCCAGAGCACAATCAGGCAATTGCAGACGAAGTGTAAAAGTTGATTAAAGCTGAATTTATCCGGGAAGTTGATTATCCTGAATGGCTGGCCAATGTGGTGTTGGTAAAGAAAGCAAACGGGAAGTGGAGGATGTGTGTAGACTTCACAGACCTCAACAAAGCTTGCCCAAAAGACAGCTTCCCTCTCCCCAGGATAGACCAGCTTGTCGATTCGACGGCCGGTCACGAAGTGTTAAGCTTTATGGATGCATTTTCCGGCTACAATCAAATACGCATGGCGGAGTCCGACCAAAAGAAGACGTCGTTCACGACTGACCGCGGACTATATTGTTATACGGTAATGCCCTTCGGATTAAAAAATGCTGGTGCTACGTACCAAAGGCTGGTGAATAAAATGTTCCAAACGCAAATCGGGCGGAATATGGAGGTCTATGTCGACGACATGCTTGTTAAAAGCTTAACTAGTGAAGGCCATGTCGCCGACCTAGCGGAAGCGTTCGGAAATCTGAGGAGGTACCGGATGAAGCTGAACCTGCAAAAGTGTGCTTTTGGGGTCGACTCCAGAAAGTTCTTAGGGTTCATGGTGTCGCATAGGGGAATCGAAGCGAATCCAGATAAAGTTAAGGCGATATTGGAAATGCCATCCCCTCGGACGATGAAGCAACTGCAGCGATTGACCGGAAGGTTAGCTGCTTTAAACCGTTTTGTTTCCTGGTCGTCAGACAAATGCCTGCCCTTCTTTAGGGTGTTAAAGAAGGCTTTCAGCTGGACGAAAGAATGTGAGAGAGTCTTTGGGGAGCTGAAGACCTACTTGGCCAACCCCCCACTCCTAAGCCGTCCGGTGGAAGGCGAGATCCTCTATTTGTATCTCGCAGTATCACGAACCGGGGTCAGCTTAGTATTGGTAAGGGAGGAATCGGGTAAGCAGAGGCCGGTGTACTTTACAAGTAAGGTATTGCATGGGGCAGAAGAGCGTTATCCTCGTATCGAGAAGTTGGCGTATGCTCTGGTGATCTCGGCGCGGAGATTAAGGCCCTACTTCCAAGCCCACGCGGTGCAGGTCCTCACCGAGTACCCCCTCCGGAAGGTCTTGCAGAAACCGGACCTGTCGGGAAGGCTAGTCAATTGGGCGATCGAGTTGGGAGAGTTTGATATCGAGTACCATCCCCGGACCGCAATGAAGGCACAGGCCTTGGCCGATTTTGTAGTTGAGATGACTGAGGATCCAGAGGAGGAAGGATCGTCAAAGGGATCGACTTGGGTTGCCTATGTTGATGGTTCCTCGGCAGGAGGAGGGAGCGGAGCCGGAGTGGTGTTCCGAGGGCCTAATCGAGAGGAGCTCAGGTACGCCCTTAAATTTGATTTCCATGCCACTAATAACGAAGCCGAGTATGAGGCTGTGCTTTCGGCCATGGAAATTGCGCGGCAAATGGGAATAACGGATATAGAGATTCGGAGTGACTCGCGGGTAATTGTCGAGCAAATAAATGGAAGTTATGCCACGCAGGAAACAAGGATGTTCGAATGCCTCGAGAAAGTACACCAGTTCTACTCATACTTCGACAGGGTCGTCATGGTTAAAATCCCCCGGGAGAAGAATGGGTTGGCAGACGCTCTCTCAGGAATTGGATCAGGAACGGACCCAGCGGCGTCAGTAAGTGGCTGCAAGTCCTGATCAAAGCTCACCCCACAGTGTTGCCGACGGGAGAGCTAATGCAAGTGGGCGAGGTGGACCCCGAATGGGCTACTGAAATTGTTCGGTATCTAAGAACAGGCGAGCTCCCGTCGGCCAAAGAGGATGCTCAGAGGATCGTCCGCCATTCGGCGCGTTACGTTCTAGTTGGAGGAACTTTGTACCGACGGGGGTATTCTTTTCCCTTGCTAAAATGCTTGCCGAGTGAAGATGCGGATTACGTGCTGAGGGAAGTGCACCATGGAGTATGCGGAAATCATTCAGGAGCTAAGGCTCTGGCGAACAAAGTTATCAGGGCAGGAAATTACTGGCCGACGATGAGTAAGGACGTGGCGGAGTTAGTAAGAGCTTGTGATGCGTGCCAGAGATTCTGTCGTATCCCCAGAAGTTCCCCGGAATACCTTCACTCAATTACCGCTCCCTGGCCATTCGCCAAGTAGGGAGTCGACATCGTCGGTCCCCTGCCGACGGGAAAAGGTAACAAGAAGTTTGTACTGGTTGCGGTGGACTATTTCACTAAGTGGGCGAAGGCCGAGGCACTTGCGACAATCACAACCGAGAATGTCATTAAGTTCCTATGGAAGTCGATAGTGTGCAGATTTGGGATACCCTATGCCATGGTGACCGATAATGGCAAACAGTTCGATTGTGACCGTTTCCGCGAATGGTGCTCCAAGCTGGGCATACGGAAGAGTTTCTCCACTCCTGTCTTCCCTAAGTCGAATGGCCAGGTAGAGGCCACTAACAAAACGTTGATTCAAATGTTGAAGAAGAAACTTGACCTAAAGAAGGGAGCATGGGTCGAGTACCTCCCGGAAGTGCTCTGGTCCTACCGGACTACGGTCAGAACCGCGACGGGAGAGACCCCGTTTGCCCTCACCTATGGGATGGAAGCAGTAGTACCGATCGAGGTAGGGTCACCAAGTTTTAGAGTGGCCCACTACAATCCGGGATTGAATGAAGAGGGCATGAATCTGTGCTTGGATTTATTGCAAGAACGACGGGAGGATGCCCGTGCAGCATGCGCGGCCTATCAACGCCGTGTGGCCAAGTATTATGACAAGAAGGTTAGACCCAGGGAACTTCAAGTTGGCGATTGGGTCCTACGGAAGGTCAATCTGATGACTCGAGAGCCTGCTGATGGTAAGCTGGGACCAAACTGGGAAGGATCTTACAGAGTCGTCAGCTCCTATGAAAACGGGGCCTATCACCTAGCTACAGAGCAAGGGAAAGCACTCCCAAGGGCCTGGAATGTAGAACACCTCAAAAAATATTACTTTTGAGACTCTTGTCCTGTAAAGTGAAGCTTTTGTTGTATCAATTCCGACAAGCTGGACCTCCTGTCTCCGGACAGGGGGGTGGAAGGGAGCCCGCCCCCACGAGGGGACTAACGGGTGGACCTCCTGTCTCCGGACAGGGGGGTGGAAGGGAGCCCTCCTCCACGAGGGGACTAACGGGTGGACCTCCTTTCTCCGGACAGGGGGCTGGAAGGGAGCCCGCCCCCACGAGGGGACTAACGGGTGGACCTCCTGTCTCTGGACAGGGGGATGGAAGGGAGCCCGCCCCCACGAGGGGACTAACGGGTGGACCTCCTGTCTCCAGACAGGGCGCTGGAAGGGAGCCCGCCCCCACGAGGGGACAAACGGGTGAATTCCGACCCCGGACCCGGTCTACGTCCTGTCTACAGACAGGGTGGGC
Organism: Alnus glutinosa; assembly: GCF_958979055.1. NCBI lineage: Eukaryota > Viridiplantae > Streptophyta > Magnoliopsida > Fagales > Betulaceae > Alnus > Alnus glutinosa. The sequence goes on along the minus strand of NC_084898.1, from coordinate 19,705,687 downwards.
GAAAATCGATAACGTTATATGGAACTCACGTCCCCGCGTCCGACCGTAGGAAAACCACTCTTCCTGACCTCGGACACGTGGGATAATTTAACCCCGCTCTTAACAATGAATTAACGTTCGACTCCTTGGCGCTAGAAGGAGAACCAAGGGGATCACTTGGGTTTACCCCTTTCAAATAGCAAATCCCTTCGTTCCTACTCAGTAGCAACGCACGGATTTGGGGGGGAAGAGTGAGGTAAGTGATCCCACGCCCCCTGACGTTTGTACATTTTTATTTGGTTGTGTTAGTTAAAAGTGGAAATGAGTGCTCGAGAATAACCTTTAAAGGAGGTATCTTAGAGCAGAAAAATAGCATGCTTATTGATAAGATACACAATTGCATGTTGTAAAATATTTGGGCTGGCGTACATGAAGGCAAGTCGTGCGTCAGCAGGTCACCGACCTCTTCCAGTTCCACCGCGCGCTCCGCACCCCAGTCTCCCTCCGCCGCTTCATCTCTATGGAGATGCCGTTAGGAGTCGACACTCCAGGCAGGCGGGAACCCAACTATTCAAAGGCATAGGTGGCCAATGCAAAGTTGGAGAGTGGCGAGGAGTCGGACGATGGGGTCTACTGGATGCCGAGGCCTGCGACTCCCGACCGGGCGTGATAAGCAATGGAATATCTCCGGCATAAAGCCGGAGATCGCGCCTCCCTTACTAGATAAAGCCGAAGATCGCGCATCCAAGTGGGTCAAGATGCTGGAATTGGGACACTCTTAACTTCATGCCTAAGTGCTGAAACCGCAAGGGCATCGCGACTCCAAATGAGAGAAGGCAAGTGCGAAAACTTGAAATGAAGATGTGATGGACGGGGGAAGTCTAGAGGTACATATATATAGGTGCGAAATTGTTTAATGCTTTCGCGGTTCCCATGATGGCAGGTATACCTAACGCTAAAAAGTTAGATTGAAAATCAATTTGGGCCGGTAGCCATTAATGGAGTAAAACCAGACAAGATGTTCATTAATGGCGACAATAAGTGAAACGTACAGTTTCCTTCCATTAAAAAACAAAGCGAAACAGTACATAGATATTTTTCTTTAAAAAAGAAGAAGACTATCAGGGGTTGCCGGGGGCGCTGCTGGAGGGAGGAGCCCCTTCTGCCCCATGATGGGCGTCCCCTCTCACCGGAGACAACTCCGCTCCGGACGTAGAGGAAGTAGACCCTGGCTCCGAATTTCCTCCAGGAGCAGATTGAGAGGTCTTCGGACCCCAGTCGGTTACATGGGGGAACTGGTCGACTCCTAGTCTGGCCATGGTCTCCAAGGCCTCGTCCGGGATCTGGATGGTGCTGATATTGAGGTCCTTGAAGGACTCGTCACCGGCCGGGGCACTTTTGGCGACACCCCTATAGTACTCGAATCCCCAGTTGAAACCCACGGCCCATGATGCGTCTCGGAGTTCCGGAACCCGAGAAAGCTCCCTCGTAAGCTCGACCTGTAACGCCCCCAAACCGCTATGGGTTAGGTTCGTCACTTTTCTCTTTAAACTGCAAAGATTCGTAAGGTCTGCCAAATATCTTAACTAGTATGCTGATTTAAATAAATAAAATAATAATGGTTTCAAAATATCAGAGTTTTTTTTTAATAAATGCGGAAACGGTCATTTAATTGTAAAAGATACAATAACTGAAAAATTTGGGTAATATAAATGAAATGTCCTAATGCATTCCTAGATCCCATCCCGGCCACCTACGTCTCTCTGTTCATAACCTGAAAACAAAAACAAAATAAGGGGTGAGCACAAAAAACATGCTCAGTAAGGAATCCTCAACCATAAAACAGTTGAGTTAAATTCTTTTGAAAATCTTCAAACAATTGTCAAAAACTTCTTTTAAATATCTCCAAAACATTTGTGTAAAAACTCCCTTTTATAAATCTCCAAAACATTTGTCAAAAACTCTCCTTTTATACACAATTACTATATATATATATTTGAAATAATCATTAGTCATAATATATGCCAATACACTATTACGCCCTGTGTAAGTAGGGTTGCGCGGTCGATGCGTTGACCTTGGGTGAGTAACGCGGTTTACCTGTGGCCACAGGCCCCACCCCCATCAGCTAATTAATTGAAGTGCACTTAGACTGACATAGAGACAGATACCGCTGTCACTAAGCGAACCAACGGGTGCGCTTCCATCTCGAGCTACGGTACCGAGCTAAATCTTGAAGGGTCTCGAATCTCTGCGGGTCTAGGCCTCAAAATATAATCTCCTCCACACACGTGCCCTTTTCAAAAATATTTCTCCTTTATATATAACTCAAAGAGTTTTCTCCCAAAACTTTCTCATTCTTTTCTTGTATAACTTCTCACAAAAACTTTCTCATTCTTTACTAGTATATATATAGGGCAACGTGTTGGAGGGTTTTTACTTAAAATCACGATTTCAAGAATATCATTTTTATACTCAAAAATTTTATATCAAAACCAACAAAATCCTTTATATATAATAATTTAATAATTTGAAATACCAAATCAAAATAATAAATTCGAAATTTTGCAAATAGAGGAATAATTAAAATAATATAATAATTTGAGAAAGGACAAAGGGTTCCCTTACTTGGATTTCCCTAATATCGGGATCGAGCTTAATCCTCTTTGTATATTTTCTTAGTTTATTAACTAAGAATTTCACTAGAAAATCTAGTGAAAATGATGCATTCGGTCACGGGAAAATCGCCGGAAAATCATCAGAAAGTCGCCGGAAAAGTCACCGGAAAGTCACCGGAAAAGTCGCCGGAAAAGTCGCCGGAAGTCTGCCGGAGATGGGTCACCGGTGGGTCGGGTTCTGGGTTAGGGTCACGGGTTTGGGTTGGTTCGTGGACCGGGTCTGGGTTTGGTTGGGTTAAATCATGTTGGATTGGGCTGGGCTCAAATGGATTCAAGTCCATGGGTTTGGGCTGAATGGGTCAATGGGTCACGGTTTTGGGCTCACAAGTCAGATTGGGTTTTCGGGTTTTGTTGCTGGGTTGGGCTCATTGGTTGCTAAATTTATGGGCTGGGCTTCACAGGTTTTGGGCTTGCGGGTATGGGCTCACGGGTTCCGGGTTGCTACTGGGCCCGTCGTATTTGGGCTTGGATCACCGGAAGCTTGGCCTGGTTTGCTAGGTTCGGCTATTGGGCTGTTGGACTTCGGGGAATGCGAGCCTTTAGTTCATGGATCAATCGGGTTGGGCTGGGCTGGTCTGTTACGGATCTATACAACCGGGTCGTGGGTCAAGGCCTCATGTTCATACGGCTTCTTTGGAAAACAAGTCTGGGTTTATAGGTTGTACACGGGTTCATCGGTCTGGCTGGGTTGGATGACAGCAGGACTGAGTCCACTGGAGAATGATCTCCAGTCGCCGAAAATCGGGCACTGGACCGGTCACCGAAAATGGGTTCGTGCTTGCCGGGGTCGAGATCACGCCGAAGGGCCGGAAGTCACTCGGTTTCGGTATGGGTTCGTCGGTCACGGCTTTGCTGGATCGTGGTTCACGCCGGACCTCGGGTTTAGCTGGGTTGCCGAAATCCGGTTCAAGCTTGCTGGGATCGTCGAGCTATGGGTTTCGGGCTCCTGGGTTCGGTGGTTTACACGTTGCTGGGGTTTGGGTTTGGATCGGGGTCTTGGTTTCGGTATCACTGGGTTGTTGGGGATTGATCTGCCGAATGGGTTCGGCTGCATGCACGGTCTGGGTTCTTGCTGGGTCTCGGGTTTAAGCAGGGTCATTGCTGAAATCTGCTACGGGTTGTTGGGTCTGCTGGATGGTTTATTGCTGGAACTCTGCTGGGCTTGGGCAGGTTTGCACGGCTTAAATGGGTTCTTGGTTGGATCACAGTGGATCCGAGCTGGGTCTCGGCTACTGGGTTGCACGACTGGTTCACGAGGTTGCTTGTTTTGCTGAAAATCTGCTGGGCTTCGGTTCTGGGTTGCTGGATTTGTTGGGTCACGGGTATGAAGTGTTCGGTGGTTACCCACTTCTCTTGCAAATCAGCTTCTCCCTCTCTCGATTTCACTGATTCTGCCTCTCTCAATCTCTCTTCTTCCCTCTGTATTCTCACTCTCTCGGTTCTCTCAGTTTTAGAAGAAAGAAATGAAGAACAGAAAGAAGGAGAAGAAAGAAGAACTACAGAAGGATTGTGCGATTTCTGCAGAGGAATTGTCCAATTGTATAGCTGCGAGAATTGAGTGGGAGAGCTTAATATAATTCAGTGGAAATGGTTTGGTAAGCACTGAACTTAGTGCTGCACTTGAACGATCAGTGGAGAAGGTGGTGTCGTAGGTGGAGAATTGTTTGAACTCAAATGGAGGAGGTGGGAGATCAAATGGGTGCAGTGGAGAAGATAATGGATTTAATAAACGGTAGTGGTTTGATTATGAAAGATGATTGCTGTAGACTCGCAGTGGAGAAATAACAAATGAAAGTGGAGAAAATTTGATGCAGTGCGATTTATATATTATTAATTAATAAATCTGAATAATTAAATCATAAATATATTTGTATAATAATATATTACGAATTTATAAAAATAGGTAAATAAATATTTACGGTTAATTATTCCTCAATTTTATTAACTCAGTAATAAATATTTTTGGTGATAAAATAATTTATCAGTTTAAATAAACACTGGTTCATTCAAAAAAAATCATTTGATAATATTTATAAAATAGTTTATAAATCGAATGGATATTTATTAAAAATAAATTTTTTTTATAAAAATATGTCTTAAAAATCTGGGGCATTACACGACCACTTGGAGATGAAGCTCTTCAATCCTCTCCACAGCCTCTCTCCTCTCCTCGAACGCACTGATCTGAAAGTCGATGGCTTGCTTTTTGTCCGCGATAGCTCGTTCGAGCTCTGACCTAACCTTGTCCCTGGCAGTAAGCGCCACGCCCTTCTCGGACAACGCTTGATCCCTTTCCTCGGAGAGCTTCTCTTTGTCAAGTACTGCCCGGTTTCTAGCCGTCTGCATTGATTGTAGTTCGGACTTCAACGCCGAATTCTCGGCTTGTAGAGACTGGATGGTCGCCTTTAAAGAGCCGAAAGATTGGAGCTCGACCTCTAGTGTGGCCTCAAGTTTGGCCTTCTCGGACAGTGCGTCCTTTAGGCGAGCTTGGGCCGTAGGCAAGCTGTTTTCAAGAGTCTCCATGTCGTTGACCATCCTTTCGCAGCTGTTCAAGGTGCTCTATAGTGTACTCTCTCGGAGCTCGGACAGCTTCTGAAGCCTGAGCCGATGCTTCTCGGATTCGGCTAAGGCCCTTCTTTGCCTCCCGGATTCCTCTTCCAGCTCCTCCACGCGGGCCCTTAAAGACCGAATGGTCTCGGAATGGTCTTGTTCGGAACCGCGGAGGCTTTTCCAAGATGTGGCTACGTCCATGGCGAACTGCACAAAAATAATGCACCAATGCGTGAGCAGAGATGGGAGATATACTTCTACTCAATTAGAGGTTGTCAAACTACATACCTGGAGGATCTTTCCGGTGATCTGTTCGGCGTAGCCTTCCACTGGGAGCTGCCCGAGCTGAGGACTATAGTCCGAGGTGACCAAGGAACTCAGAGCCTCCAAAGGACATCCCGCCAACCCTTCGGTTTGAAAGTCTGGCCGTCGCCCGGTGGATACAGGAGTGGTTGGAGGAGCGGAAGTCGAAGCTCCGGGAACCGCGGGGTTTGAAATCGAAGCTGGAGACTCGAGCCTTGTGGATGAAATGAGTGTCGGCAAGGCCTGCTCAAGTTCCGCCCTTTCGGAAGCCACTTCTTCTTGTAATTTGTTAAATTCTTGAGAGAAGGTGTCCGGGTCTTTCCCCAGTAGTGGGTGAGTCGGTGACCCACCAGGAAGAACTTCACCCCCCTCTGTAACATCAACGCCGAAGGTCGGACCAGCCTCCAGACGATCAACCGGATCAACTGAAGAGGGCACAGGCGTGGTTGACGCGGGAAGGGGAGTAGCCATCGGAGGGTTCCGGCTCCTCGGGGGAGCGTAAACCTTGGCCATGGCTAAAATCTTGTCAACCATGAACCCGCTATCCCGCTAGGCTCGAAGTCTTTTTGGCTCAGGACCTTCGTCGGTCTCTGAAGCAACCCTTTTCCCTTTTTGCTTCTGCGAAAGGGCCTCGTGCCAAACAGCCGAGCCCTCCGCAGGTCGTGAAGGAGGGCTGGGCTCAACTGGAGAAATGGTGACCACGTCTTCGGTGACTTCCTCGAAAGAGATGGGAGGTGAGCGAGCGCTAAAGCCAGGGGAAGGGGGACCCGCACGATGGTCTCGGGGAAGGATCGTCACAGCCGGAGAAGAATTCCCCTCCTCTCCCTCGGACGAGGCTTCAACCACTTCATCGATCTCCCTCATAATGGAGTCGTCAGAACAAATCGACGAACCGGATGATAACCTGTCCGGAGAAGCCTCTGGAGCTCGGGAAGCCGGGGCCTGTGAATGATGAATCTTTGAGGCGCGTGTCCTCCTGGGAGACTGACCGGCCTGCCTCCCCGAAGTGCTTCCCTTTTGGGCGGCCTTCTTCGGAACCTTGCCCGGAATGGGTCTGCTGGCCGTTACAAACCACCCAGCTATCGGAGCCCCCCACTTGTCCAGGATTATTTTTTGCTCTGGGATTTGGTACCCGAAGCACTCATTCAGGCTCCGAACGGAAACGAGGTTCTCGTAATCGATCGATGATTGGACCGCCCTGGCTGAAAAGGAGAGCATGGCGTTGACTTCTTTGACTTTGGCAATGCTCAACGAGGGCAAAATCCGTAAGTCGTTGACCAACGGCCTCCACTCCCTGGGAACCCTTTGGGAATCCGGAATAGTCGACTGGGAAGGGCATTCCCATTCTCCGGAAACCCGGAAGAACTGCTGTCTCCAACCTTTGTTGTTCCCGTACTTGCGCTGATCGAGATAGATAAATATCGGATCTTGGCGCACCCGCAATTCGACGGCCCCGTCCTTGGTAGATGGACGGTATATACTAAAGAACTGGGCGGCATCCATCTCAGTTCCGAGGACCTGCCGCCACAAGATAGACGACGCCACCACGTACCTCCAGCCGTTCGGAGCGATCTGGCCAGGGGCTACCCCGAGGAACGCGCACACCTCGCGAATAATCTTTGGGAACGGGAGTCGTACCCCCGCCATGAGCATTCGCTCTGTCAAGGTAACTTCGCCCCCGCCTATTCCCAACGATCCGGGCTCCTGGAAGAAGACGTTGACAGATGGGCCGATATCGTAAGCCCTCCGAAGAGTCGCCTCGTGGCACGCCAACCAGGTCGACTCCAACCGGTCTTCCGGCGGTACCAAACGAACGGCCCCAAGTCTGATAGCAGGAGGGGGAACGACGGCCAAGGGAGCAGGCTCTCCGGGAGCGTCCGCATGACTCCTGGGTACTGGGTCTCTGCGAGTGATGGCCATGTGGAGGTCAATGGAAGCAAAGGAGGGAAGAAGTCGAGAAAACAAGAAGACGAAAACAGAATGAGCAATGGAAGAGATGACCAGAGCTGAAGCCGAAGGGAGATATTTATAACGAGGCCGACAACCTCTGGAAAACGAAGGGGTGTGTAACTGTTTGATTGATGGCGGCAAATTAATTCTGTCACCGGCACGAAAGTCGAAAGGCCTTCTTGTCGTCATTATTGCGCTGCACGCAAAGGCCCCCGATCCCCGACAAAATGTGCCCGTTCAGTATCGGAACGTTTCTAGTTCCCTCCACTTCAAACTGGCCACACTGGCGGAAGGTGAAGTCGAATGTCCCTTCCCTGGGGCCCACCGTGGAGGCTTGAACGCCCTCGAATTAAATGGCGGAAAAGGGACAATCCTGGGAAAGGTGCCAGAATTCTCTTCCCCTTCGTAAGGAATGGAGAAAGAATTCGGGGGGTAAGTGTTAAGGAATTTCCCGCCATAATTCGAAATTGAACGAGGCGAGCTAAAGTCTACGGCTACGAGCAGAGTGAGTTGGAGGAAGGGAGAGACTTCTCTCCCTAATTAATATTTTTGTCTTATTAATCGATGATCATTCGCCGCCGTTCAGAGAAAGTGAGGATGAGTCGACCCTAAACACCTGGGTTCGTGCGCTCAAATTAATTAAGGAAAAGAAAGGCATCTTCAGGTAATAAATGTTGACGTGAAGGATATTAAAGGGGGGAAGACACATAAAAGAGGTTTCTTTTATGGCGGAAAAGAGGTATCATCTTAAAAAAATATATGTGTTTTTCTTTCTCCCTACTCTACTTCATCAATTCTAACTTGATCGTCGGAGAAGGCGTTGCCGGGACACCCCGACGACCCCTTTTATTTTGCAGAAATCTCGGGTAACCCTTACTCGGTTCTCATCAACCTTGAGAGCATTGGTACACAGTGTCAATCTTGAATTCCAAGTCACCAGCTCCAAAAAATTCATCAACAAGAATCAACCGGTGCCTCCTTAATTTGACTATTTACATATCATCATGCTTCATATATTTGTCACTTCAACATACAAAATTCCATATTAGATCATTTTGACAGGAATGCTGTTTCAGTAGTACTCGTCTCATTACTATCAGTGTGAATTTGAAGATATCGATCAATAAGTACATGGTAATGCAACAGGATCATGAATCCCATTCAGAGTCTAGAAAAACAGTTTTGTCATGCATGAGTATATGCCCTTGTGCAAATGCCCGCACCCTCATAATAGGGGTACTATAGATCCAACCTCCAGATATGGGATAAACTAATCATAAATAAGATGTAAACAGGGCATAAACTATTTTGCGATTTGTCTGTTTCTATTGTTTTGTTAGTTGATATGACAATGCAGCAATAATCAGGTTTGGTTATCTTATCAAGGTCACATTCCCTATAAATCGTCATGTAAGCAAAGACATTGTAACATACCACGAGATGCGCTGCCCTGTGCATCTGCAATGAACTCTCCATATGAAGCCTGAAAAAGAATCATCCGGACTACTTTGAGAAATTTCTAAAAGACATCAGAAAAACTCGGCTAGTGTTTGTCACCGAGGAAAAACCTTCATGCTTCTCGACTTTCACTGATTCATCCATCAATTGTTGGCATGATTGAGTCTGAATCTATGGAATTAGAAAATGAAAAACAGAGCCAATAATTAGCTGAGAAAACCCAGAAGTTGGTCAACAACCATGTGAAGGATTCTGGCATTTTTCTCCCGGTCTGGTCAACCAAGTTGCACTTAACAAATAAATTACAGATATCGAAAGTAACCGAGGGGTCTAATTCAGCCATAAAGAATGAAGAGCATCATGCATCCTTCACAATCACAACCAAAGAAAAGTGAAAGGTTTGGGCCCTCGAAGGAAGATAGATCTAGTCTTTTTACAGACTTTTTGACTTGGACCTTTGAATAGACTTTTTCACATGCAAATGGAAGTAGTTCAAGTGAAACTCGTGGAAGCTTGAAATCGTAAAAGCATAAGATCACATTGGAAAATCCAAAGTTCAAGAATTCAAGCTTGGTTCAACCATAATTACATTTGAAATATAACAACCACAACTATGAGACAAAATATGCATTAATCAAGACAAAAGATGTAAATTGGACATAATTAAATAATATGATTTGGAAAGTCCAATGCATGGTACTATTTGAACACTAAAAATAGATTCTGTGTTGAGTTTGATAAAGCACAAAATCCTTTGTTTTTACATCAATCAACATGCTTTTGAGCAAATGTATCTATGAGCAATTGGTTAACTACAATTCAACTATATAAATCCAGTTGCGGATCCGGTGGTTGCACGGTGACGGATTAAAAAATAAAATTTTAAATATAGAAATCATGAAAATAATTGATAAAAAATAGTAAAAATGATTAAGCAAGTTTTATTTATTAGATCCAGAACTTGCGATTGAACTAAATTTTGCATTGTCTTGTTGAAAATAAGTTTTTCGATTAATGGAATACTAGCCACTTTAACACAGCAAAACGATTTCATTAAGTGACGCGTGGAACTCAAAGAAATTAGAAGGTTAATTAACTGTTGAGGAAATTCCGATCCCTTAGGTAATGTTCCAAATAGGGTTGGCAATTTTTGACACGACCCGCGAACCCGACACGAACACGACACGGGAAAATAGGGTTAGGGTTTATTGTAATCGGGTTCGGGTCATAATCGGGTCGACCTGATTATGACACGAATGTGACCCGGTTAAGTTTTAAAAAAAAAAAAAAAAAAAAAAACTAGTCTATTCTAACTCTAACACTAACACGCTAACCCGGCTAACCCGACTAACCTGAAATCAAAAAGTTCAGAAAAGTGAGAAAACTCAAAACTGAATCTCTGGACTCTGATATTCTGATTTCTGATTCGGTGATTCCTGAGAAGTGAGAACTGAGAACAGTGAGAAGTGAGAACTGAGATTCGAGAAGTGAGAAACAGAGAGAGGGCCGAAAGTTCGAAACGGTGGAACCCTAGCACAGTAGCACTCCCGTCGGCCCACTCTCCACCCGCCCGCCCACCGCACTCCGCACGCCCGACCGGTGCGACTGCCAACCACTCGGCCTTTTCCAGTTTTCCCCCTCTTTGGCTCTTTCTACGCCAAACTTTTCAGTTCCTCCTCAAGGTATGGGTGTTGGTTTGGTAACTTTGGTTTCCTTTTGAGATTTACTGATTTAGGTTTGATTAAATTGATTGATTATTTGGTTGGTTGAAGAAGCTCTAAGCCTCTAACCGAATGGTGTTTAAACTTTAAAGGAAAATATTGTGGGTTCACTGGGTTGTCTATTAATTTGATTGACAACCCAGTGAACCCACAATATTGTGGGCGAGTGTGCCAGATTTCATGTTGGGGCTGATGAGGCTGAAAGAGTCGAAGAGAGCAATGGAGATGAGGAGGGTTAGGGAGAAGCTGAAGAGGAAAAAGAAGGACCTGGAGAGGATGAGGACGGAGACGAAGACGGAAGACCCTCTGACCCAGCAGCACTTGATGGTAACAGCGACGAAGACGGAAGACCCAGCGCTTGAGCCTTGATGGTAACAGCGTCAGCGAGTCGGCAACGAAGAAGGAAGACCCAGAGTCCCAGACGGCTAGACCTAGCGGCTGAAAGCCTGAAATTGCTGAATCAGTGAATCGTGTTACCCGGGTCGTGTTCGGATAACACGAATGGGAAGTGGGTCGTGTTTGGGTTCTGCAACTCAACCCGATTAATAATCGGGTCGGGTTCGTGTCGAACCCGATTGTGTAATCGGGTCAGTCGGGTCGACACGAACCCGACCCGCCGACCCGAATTGCCAACCCTAGTTCCAAATGGAAAAAATGGTATTTAACGAAATTGAACCCTGGAATCGGTTGACCAGTCATGGACCGGGATGGCTATTATCAAGGAAAAGGACAAGTAGTATTAATGGCAAAAGATCATTTCATTTATTAAGATCTCGGTCATTAATTATCTATTGTCATTGGCTTTAGAAAACAAGTACAATCAGGAGCTAACGATTTGATCCTCGACTCCGGCTTATTCCCAAATGTATGACTGGACATAAAAGTGACGACAGATCCTTTCTTCCCATGTGACTTTTATGGAAGGGAGTTAAAGGAGGAGATCTAGAATATCCGCTAAAAAGAAATAAACAGAGTCCAAACTCCAAATGGTGAATACACGGTTAACTCGGAGAAGAATGACAGAAGAGAGTGCTCGTGAGGAAGCGGGGACTTTGTATGATCCTCAGGCGGAGATAGCTCGTTTGTGAAAGAAAACATAAACAAATGAAAAATAAAGATTACGGAATAATAAAATAGACAAAAAAATTTTACATGGTTCGGTCTATGATCTACATCTACAGGATAAAGCCCTAAGGTTACATTATGCTCTTATTGCTTGATTGATTTACAATACAAATTATCCCTATTTATAGGGATATAGAGAGAATACAAAATGGTATGTAAAGAAAATACAATCAAATCAGAATTGAATGTATTCAAATCTGATTTGATTATAATCAATTACAATTAATGAGGATTAATTCAAATCCTACAATATATGGAGAGTACCGTAATATACGGTATCGTTATATTCTCTAACATCTATATGGAGAGTACCATAATATACGGTATCAATATATTCTCTAACATCCCCCTGCAAACTCAAGGTGGAAGATTCTGAAATCTTGAGTTTGATTTTTTTTTTTTTTTTTATGTTGGGTCGTATATAACCCAGTTTAAGAATATATTTCTTCTTCTTCTTCTTCGTCTTCCTTCTTCTGCTTCTTCGTCTTCCTCCTTCTTCTTCTTCGAGCCAACTGGGGGCTAAATGGGCATGGGCTTAAAATAAGACCACAAATGCCAAAATACAAATAATGGGCTAACTATGAGCCAAATATAAAGAGTAGTGATTCACTACCACCTAAATATACAACTTTTCACCACCTTGTCTATGTGGCAAGGTGGTCCCTCACTTTAATTTATTTTTAAAAAATAAAAAAACTCAAAAAGTAGTGGGGGACCACCTTGCCACATAGGCAAGGTGGTAAAAAGTTGTATATTTAGGTGGCATTGAATCATTATTCAAATATAAAAGCCAACAATGAACTGAAATGAGCCTGGGTTTGAAACAATACCACAGGAGCCAAAAATATATGGGGCCAACTATGGGCTAAAATAGACATGGATTTGAAACAATACCACATGCCAAAATATGGGTCAATGACCAAAATAAAGAGCCAACAAAGGACCAAAATAATATGGGCAACTTGGCCTCTTTTTAATGATTTTTTTTTTCTTTTTTTTTCTTTTCTTTTTTTCTTTCCTTCGTTGCATCTGCACGATGCTACACTCATTTGATTCAAGTCATGCACATAAATAACCAAGCCTTTCTCAGTTTCTCTACACGTTTCTCTTTTTTTTTTTCTTTTTTTTTTTGACCAAGAAAACACTGAACTGAACGGTTTGAAAAACCAAACGAAATACCTGTAACCAAACGGAGACCTCCGTCTCCAACAGCTCGCCTGAGACCTGCCAAAAACTTGCCGGCAGGACTTAATCTCGCCGGAGAACACCACATATCGCCTGGAACATCGCCGGACAACTCAAAAGATGGCGGAAAATATCAAAATACCACAACAGCCGCTAACAACCATGAAAACACCATTAATGGCCAAACGTCGCCGGTGAACACAACAGAACCTCCCGAAATGACGGAGACAACTAGACGCCGTCTCAAACGATCTGAAACTGCCGGAGCAGATGAGAACTTGCCAGTGACACCAACTAAGATCGAAAAAGAGTCAATCTACAAACACCCACCGTGAAAACACGGAAATAATTTTTTTTCTTTTCTTTTCTTTTCTTTTCTCAGGAACAGTAATCTCCCCAAAACCAAAATGCATTTTTTTTTTCTCAGGAACAGTACGAAATCTCCTCATAACAAAATTTCCTCCTCTTTTTTTTTTTTTTTTTTTTTCCTCAGGAACAATAAGAAATCTCCCCATAACGGAATACAATTTTTTTTTTCCCCTGTCAAATACACTACAATATCTATGGGGATGAGATTTGCAAAGCATTGACTATAAGAAAACTAAAATACAAGAAAATGAAAAACAAGAGAAATAAATCACAGGACCATTGGATCGAACATTGGCGTTAGCCTATAGTTCTGATACCATGAAAGAAAACATAAACAAATGAAAAATAAAGATTGCGGAATAATAAAATAGACAAAGGAATTTTACATGGTTCGATCTATGACCTACATCCACAGGATAAAACCCTAAAGCTACATTATGCTCTTATTGCTTGATTGATTTACAATACAAATTATCCCTATTTATAGGGATATAGAGAGAATACAAAATGGTATGTAAAGAAAATACAATCAAATCAGAATTGAATGTATTCAAATCTGATTTGATTATAATCAATTACAATTAATGAGGATTAATTCAAATCCTACAATATATGGAGAGTACCGTAATATACGGTATCGTTATATTCTCTGACATCTATATGGAGAGTACCGTAATATATGGTATCAATATATTCTCTAACAGTTTGAACGAGAACATAGCACAGCTGGAGAAAGATTTGCAAGCCAGAGATCAAACCGAGCAGCAAAAAATTGAAGAAGATCCCCCTCACGATAGCCATGTGAGCGCTAAAAACGAGGGTAGACACGTAGAAGAGAATGTAGAAGATGAAAGCAGTGCCAATGGAGAGGTGGAGCTTGCCAACCTACTAAGAGAAAGCGAAAAAGAGAAGAAAGAGTGGGCCAAAAAATTGATCAAGTTAGAACAGCAGTATGACTACTTGGTGGGCTCCGCACAATCACGGGCTAAAGGGAAAGCATAGTGGCCAATAGCTTGTTCTCAAGTACGACATCTCCATTTACGGACCAAATAATGTCATATCGGCTCCCGGATAAGTTCAAAATGCCTGATATACCGGTTTACACAGGATTGGGGGACCCGATTGAACATTTGACAAGCTTCTGCGCACATATAGTCTTGCATGCCACTCTAGACGAAGTGGCATGTCGAGCCTTTCCTCTCACTTTGGCTGGAGGGGCTTGGGAGTGGTTTAGAGCATTTCCCTCCCGCTTAGTTACGAGTTTTGAAAGTCTAGCCAAGAAGTTTGCACCGCAATTCATGGCAGGTATTGTCCGGAAGAAGCATGCACAACAGCTGATGTCCATTAAGCAAGGCCCCCAAGAATCCTTAAAAAGTTATTTGCTGCGTTTTAATCAAGAAAGATTAGCTACAGAAAGTCAGAGTGAGTAGTTTATTCATTGTGCCATATACCAAGGCATCAGAAAGGATGAGGCTCTCATGGTGGATTTGGCAAAAAGGCCAGCGGAGGGATTGCAGGAGTTTCTAGATGGAGTTGAAGAATTTGTGAATCAGGAGGAGACTCTTCGAGCATTTCGAGGAGCTGAGAAAGCCTCAAGAGGAAGTCCGATGGCAGAGAAGAAGCCAAAGCAGAAGGAAATCAAAGTTGTAAAGGGAGTTATGGAGCGCCGGCAGGTTAAAAGAGTGGAGGATTATAATTGGACGCCAATAAACACTCATATAAAAGAAGTCCTTATGGAGATTAAGGAGGACCCGAATTACAAGGATCCTCTGCCGATTAAGAGAAAACCACTCCCCCAGAACCTTCACAAATATTGCCAATATCATGGCTCGTACGGCCATTGGACCAGCTCTTGTGTAACCCTGAGGGAAATGGTTGAAAGGTATATAGCAGATGGCAAGTTGACTCGTTTCTTGGGGAAGTAGAAAAACTAGGCGGATGGGCCTTCTGGATAGTGCAATAGTGCTTCCCCCACCTAGACATTTAAATATATATTGTTCCGTTCAACTGATATTTGATAATTAAGACCGGAATTGGCCCAGGACTCCTGAGTTCCGACAACGACAAACTCTGATGATTTGAAAATTAGAAACTCAAACTCCGAAAATTGTTTAAGGTTTATATATATATATTAGAAAATGCTACAAATGAGGACGGAAATTGACAAGACGGTTATCAAGATATCAATTTTTTTTTAAAAAAAAATTATTACATTAGCTAGTTACTAAAATAACATGATAAAGTTAATTAATATGTTTGGTTTAAAGTATGGGTGACGATTCATATTTGCGTATTTGGTTCGGGTAGTATCGAAACATAAATATAAGACTATAAAGTCAAAGACTCATCAAATCCCTCAATTTTAACCAATTAATTTCGTTTTGGGTTTGTAGGTCATATTGAGTTTTCAATTTCAAGAATATGATCCTTAGGTTTTGTCTAAGTTTAAAATAGGTCTTTTTATTACTTTAGTGTCAAAGTTAATAGTTTGTCCACACGTCAACACTCCAATGCAATGCCACATCAACAAGTACCAAGTCGTCATTCATATAAAATAATAATAATAAACCCAACAAAAACTAATCGATCTAACCGTGAAACTTGAAAAAACACAAAATCTGATAACTTAAAAGGGCAACTCCTCAATAACATTTTTTTTTTCATAAATGATTTGGCACTTGCCACTTGCCACTTGCCACTTGCTAACATGGTATTGCATTCAAGGGTTAACTTTATACCAAAAGGTTCAAAAATTAATTTCATTGAAGTTTTGGTTATTTGGATTCGTATTTTTTTTTAATAGATATTTTGGATTTGTATTTTGATTTGTTAATTTTGTACCAAAAGATTCAAAAATTATTAATATTTTTAAAAAAAAAATTAAAATTAAAACCGGCTCAAAGTCCCCCAAAAAAAAATTAAAACCGGCTCAAGGTGTAAAGATCAAGAAAATAAATAGGGAGTGTAGCATTTAATAAATTATATTTATTGAATTGATGGGACTAATAATAAATCCTAAGTAGATAAATTTATATGATTGGAATAAAATAGGTTTAAGACAAAGTAATATAACTGGAATAATAAAATGTAATATTCTATTGCCATGTGTTAGCACATGATTTGTTGGAAGAAGATAACATTATCTTCTTTTAGAACCCCACACACACGACACGTGTCTACTTTTCCTTTCTTTTTCCTCTTTCTTTTCCCCTGCTTTCTCTTGGATCCGCACGCCCATCTCTTTTCCTTCTTCTTTCTTCTTTTTCTTTTACCCTTCTTCCTTCTTTGTTCTACCCGAACGCAGAGAGAGAAAGAGATTGAGAGTGAGATCGGGAGAGTTGAGGAGATGGAGCCCGATCCTCCATGGATCGACGCCGGCGATGCGAGTTCCGGCCGATTCTACCGGTGGGTCGACTATGGTGGTGCCTAGGACTCGATTTCCGGCGGAACCCAAGAGCTTGAACCCGCAACCCGCGACCCGAACCCAAGAACCCGTGAGACCCGATCTTTCGGTGGTGTAGTCCGGCGAGTTCTCCGACGAACCAGAGCCGATTTCCGGCCTTGCTTCGGTAAGGTTTCTCTTCCCCTTGTCTTTGATTTTGGTTGAATTTCCATTTGGTTTGTTGTTAACCGAATGGGTTGTTGGTTTGATGTAGTTTGATCCTTGATATTTAGGTTTTGATTTGGGTTGATTTTCAATGGTTAATGTTTAAGATTTTTGGTTGCAAATCCGAATGGGGGTTTATTTGAGATTGTAGGGCTAATTTGGGATTTGATTTTTGTTGTGGCTTTGGTATGGGTTTCCCCTGTTTGGAAATGGATTATGGGTCTTTGGTATTTGATTTAATTCCTCTGTTTTGGAAATTGAATGGTAGAATATATGTATGTGATTTGATGATGTTTCTTAAGGTTTATTGATGGAATTTGGTTGTGAATGGGGGCTGGTTTTGGGATTTCTTGTTGTGACCATGTGTGTTGAAATGGTGAATTTGTGGTGTTGTTTGATCGGCCTAATATGGAGAAAGATTGGAATTCTGTTTTAGGGCTATTTTAATTGATATGATTCTTGAGCTGATTTAGAGTGATTATGATAGTGTGGAATTATTGGATGATGTTAAGTGTTGGGTTTGGTTAATTTATTGTTGTGGCCGTGTTTATGGAGGGTGATTTTAATGGGTGTATTTTGGTGGAATTAGAAATTGGGAGTTGGATTTGTTGGTATATAATTAGATGATTTCGGGTGGTTTTCATGGTGGTTGATGCTTAAAGATAGTTAGATTTGAAGGTTTATTAGAGATAGTTTATGTATGATTATTTGATAATATTTTCTTGAGGTTGTTGATGGAATTTTGGTTGCAAATGAGGGGCTGTTTTGGAATTTATGGCTATGAGCCTTGATCGAGTTGAGGAGTGATTTTGATGGGTGTTTTACTTGGCTATGGCTGGTTGAAACCATGGATTGGGGTTCTTGATGTTATCCAAATTTGTTATATATGGATTAGGTGGCTGATTTAAGAGTTGAGTTGATAAGATATTCATTGTTTTCTATGGAACATTGTTGGATTTTCATAAGGTGAAATCTAGGTCTAATACTTCAGTGATGGAAGTGTGGCAATTTATGTAATAGAATTGTGTTATATTATGTAATAAGATTTTAGTTCCCATGTAGGTTGTCGAGAGTGGATTTTCATTGGAAATTGATGAATAGATATTAGGCTTTAGTGAAAATTGGATTAAGAGGTATATGGAATGTTGAGAGTAAATGGTGGTTTAATGATTATAATTGTTATGATTTTGATAGCTTTTGATGGCTATGCCCAATTGGTTATTGATGAGGATAGTTTACTTTACTTGGTGGTTGCTTGGATAGGTTTTGTTTGTTGAGAGGAACTGAAGAGTGTGAATCTAATGTATTTAGATCCTTTGTGCAAATAGCAAATATGGTCGAGATGGAAAATACGTTGTAATGCTTAATAGAATAAAAAGATAAAGTGAAATATATGAATAGATATCTATAAAAGAAATACAAGAATCAATGAGTAAGTCAAGTAAACATAGATAACAATTTAGACATCGAAATGGATGTAATAAAATTGATATGAGTTTGTGAACTAATAACAAATTGATTCCAAGTAAAATGCTTAGCTTGATAAGCATCCTATACACACATGTGTATATATATGTGTGTATGGACCAAATACACTTAATTTGCTTAAATGGATAAACCAACTATAAGACTTAATTGTTAATAATGATAAGTAGGTAACTAAGTAACTAATCTACCTATTCATGTACACTAAGCATTTTAGTGTATCATTGGATGGGGTTTAAGCATCGTATACATTCATGTATATGTATATATATATATGTAGGTGAGTAACAAGCTATAAAAGCATTAACAATGATAGTGTGACTTAATAATAATAATAATAATAAGTAGTCAAATAAGATAGTAAATGTGTCCTAGAGATGATAAGTGGAATAAAATAAGAACCTAGTCTAAATAATAACCTAATATTAGTTTAGGATCCTTAACTAGACTTCGAAGCGGGTAACGCGACGTGTGAGTACGCGGGTAGTGTAGGTGTTATAAAGGTATGGGATTCAATGGCTAGTCTGACGTCATAATTACTTGCAGGATAGAGTCTGGATTGGAGACTTCAATTGGTTCTCCAATGTAGAGTTCGAGTCATAAGTCCAATGCAGCCAGGTGAGTATTCTACTCATTGAGAAAATATATTTTTATGTATTTTATAGAAATGCAAATGATATATGATTTTCTTACTGAACTAACGATGTGTTAACATGTATGTTTTTGATGTTTTAAGTAGTTTCAATTATGTTGAAATATCAATGATGTTACGAAATGATGCATGAATCAAAGGTTTTGAATTGATTTGAAGTATCTGAAAGTGTGTTGCAGTTGCAATTTAATTATGCAAAGAAGAATGATGAAATTTTATGTTGATTGGTTCATGGTATTTGAAGAAAGCATGATTTGCAAAGAATAGGAATATAGAGTCAGAAAGCATGATTTGCAAAGAGTAGGAGTATAGAGTTTGAATTGTAAAACATAAAGCATGAACACATAATAATGGAAGAGAGCGTGAGGCTCATAATAAAGAAGAAAGCGTGAGGCTCATAATAATGAAGAGAGCGTGAGGCTCATAATAAAGAAGAGAGCGTGAGGCTCATAATAACGAAGAGAGCGTGAGGCTCATAATGAACGAAAAGACTATCATGAGCATGCATAGCATTGTTTAAATTGTGTGATGTTTTCATGATAAGTATATCGTAATTTTGCTAGACGTATTAGTATGCATAAGAGTCTCGATAGAAAAAGAACTTATGTATATTGGTATCGGATGGTTGCATGATTTAAATGTCATTGTTTTCTATAACTAATCTCCTACGAATAATATTAGATGCCTAGTATGTTAAAATGCTTTCTATTTGTCAGTGTATGCTATATCAGCTATGGGGGTTTTCAAAACAGAAGTTTATAAAATTGGTGGCTGTTATAGTGTACGCATGACTAGAAGAGAAAAGTTGGTTCTTTGCGAAAACTCAGTGAATAGTATACCTCTGAGGTCTTAGTGTAATTATTTATGCTAAGGCGGTGGGCTCATAATTCTACCTATACAGATGTGGCAAACCCCCACAACCGTATAGATGATGTTCCTTTGGTTGCAGGTATTCCGGTCGTAGTTGATAGCATTGTAGAAGGGTACTTTGGATGTTATGACTGAAGCACGCCGCAACGGTCGTAATTGGTGGACCACGGGTTGTCCACTTGTTTATAGGTTTGGTTTATGGCTTGTGACATTTGTGTCACTTATTCTTGTAAAGCCATTTATGTTATGTATTTATATCGAGGAAAGACTTAACAGATAGATTTAATATGGCTCTTTGTTTATGATTATTTGTAATAGAAGTTTATGTTAAGATTTTCGCTATTTAGGTTTATGTTTTCCGCTGCATAGATGAATAGATGTTATACTCTGATGTACTAGGTTCATATTATGGAGAATGTACCATATGTTGGCTTTGCGACATATCGTCGTGCCACTATGATGATCCGTTTATATTTTAAGAGATTAATATTTATGCAAATGTTTTGTATATATAAAAAAAAATAAAATAAAAAATAAAAAAGGGTCGTCACACAAGGCCCAAATCAAAAAGCTTTAGCCATACTAATCCTGTTTCATGCTAAGTGTGATGGGCCATAATTATTTCTCTTAGATTCACGGCATAAATCAAGGGAGTCATGAAGAGAGTGTCCCCCCGATCCAAGTCCCGACGACGACCATTGCTTTCAAGTCTTGAAATGATGTGAGGTTTTACGTTAACGTACAGGAAGATGGATAATGGGAATTGAGAGGAAATTTGCGTTCATACACATATACCTCTATACCTTTGATCAAGTTGGAATGAATTTTACTTCTTTTTTTTTTCTCCAATTGATACATATATAAATTTAGAAACAAGTTGCCAATGTATCCAAGAGGGACAAGGTTAAAGGAAGTAATCCAGTCTATAAAAACTTATACGTATCCGTTGAACATGTAAAAATATGTGCTTTTTCTTTTTCTTTTTTCTTTTTTATAGTAATAACCAAGTTGGAATGAATTTTACTTTTTTTTTAAAAAAAAAAAGTGCATTTTATATCATACTAAAAAAGGACACGTCTTTTTTATATTAAATTAAATTGAAAGAATCTTTTCGACCTTAGTTTCAAGAAAATTTGTTTATTTGAAATGAGTAATTCTAGATGTTATATCTATATCTTTTTTGTGTCTCTCTAAAAATAAAATGATTATTAAAATCATCATTAAACTTACGATCGATCAAAATTAAATTTTGATCAAATAATAATTTTAAAAATTAAATCATTTTTAGAATGACAAAAAAAAACCCATAAATATATCATTTGAAATGCTTAAATCCGACCCGTCATGTCCAACCACACGTTTCCTGGAGAGCTGTCTGTATTGGAAATTGCTTGAAAATTAAGGAATAGCTTTAAAAGCACTGCAATTTTCCACACGTTTTCTGAAGAGCAGTCGATCTGTATTGGAAATTGGTTGGAAATTAAGGAATAGCTTTAAATGCAGTGCAATTTTCCACACTCAAATTCAATGCAATACGAATAACTCTAACTAATCTGTGTCAGTTCCTCTCTAATTTGATAACTCAAAAGCGAAGTCTCCGTTTTGAACTACTTTTACGTGCTTCTTGGTTTGGAGTCTTCGGTCATAATTTCAAGTTTTTTTTTTTTAAAAAAAAAAAAAAAAGAAAAAGAAGAAGAAGCAAAAGTAGTTCGTACTTAGTCATTTCCAAGCAATTTTCAATACACAGTAGCTACTCATCATTTATTGATGCCACAATAGTCAAACCGTCATCTTCTCATCTCTGATAAATAACATTAAATGTATTAACTTTAATCATGATGATCACGGGAGTCATAAAAAAGGATTAGGCAACCATACAATTTCAACATGAGCTACTTTCGGACAAATTTTCAAACTAAATTTTGAGGCCTGTCCGCCTCCTTTTGATAAAAAAAAAAAAAAAAAATACTTTTTTTAATTAAAACACCGGTTGAGAGTCGGTAAAACGTCTCCCAACATGTATTTTCCCTAAATTTTTAGTGAGCGTTAGAACTTTTGGCTAAAGCTTTACGTGCTTCTTGGTTTGGGGTCTTGGGTCATAATTTGAAGTTTAAAAAGCAGCTGCAATTTTGAAAAAGAAAGAAAAAGAAAAGGAATCCAAAATAGTTCATACATGTAGTCATTTACTTTTGACTAAATCATTTACGTGCTTCTTGGTTTGGAGTCTTGGGTCATAATTTGAAGTTTAAAAATCAGCTGCAATTTCGAAAAAGATAGAAAAAGAAAAGGAATCCAAAATAGTTCATACATGTAGTCATTTACTTTTGAGTAAATCATTTACGTGCTTCTTGGTTTGGAGTCTTCGATCATAATTTCAAGTTCAAAAAGCAGCTGCAATTTCGAAAAAGAAAGAAAAAGAAAACAAAACAAAAAGTAGTTCATTCATGTAGTCATTTCCAAGCTATTTCCCCCGCCTATATATATATGAACTACTTTTTTTTTATCTTTTTTTTTGGAATTAAGATCCCCTCAAATTCTTTGCCCGAATTTGATAAAATTCGGACAGATAGTTGTGAGTGAGCATTTATGAGACGCACCTGACCAAATAAAAGTTGGACTGCCCAACTGCTTATCCGGTCAGGTGAATCTCATAAATGCTTACTCACAACAACCTGCCCGAATTATATCAAATTCGGGCAAAAAATTTGAGGGGATCCTGATTTTTTTTTTGAGTTATATGAACTACTTTTGACTAAAGCTTTTACGTGCTTCTTGGTTTGGGGTCTTGGGTCATAATTTGAAGTTTGAAAAGCAGCTGCAATTTCCAAAAAGAAAGAAAAAGAAAAGGAAACCGAAAGTTGTTCAAACATGTAGTAATTTCCAAAGCTATTTCCAATACACAGTACAGCTTGATCTCCAGAAAATGCGATCCAAGACTTGCCAACAATATATATATAAAGGCAGTAGCCATTCGTTTCCGTAGTTGCATCAATCAGAATCTGTTGAGAAATGGAGACTTGTTTTGCTAAAAATGTCATTTTTGTTTGGATTGTGGCTATCGCTTTATCCCCTTTGGCATCTGGTGAAGAATGCTGCAAAGAACAGACAAGAGCTCTCTTGGAGATCAAAAACGCCACAAATGCTTCTTCCCTTGCGGGCTGGGACGGAAGGGATTGTTGTGAAGCAAGTGAAATCATCGATTGTAACGGTATTGCTGGAGGAGTTACCATAATATCTTTGAGAGGGGAGTACACTTCATCAAGAAGTACATGGTATCCAAATGTAACCTTGTTCACCTTATTTGATGAACTCGAAGAACTAACACTGTCTAACATGCAAATTGGAGGAGGGCTCCAAGGTACGTGACAACTCTTCCTTTCCTCTTTTTTCTTTTCTAATCCCATAATAATTTGTTCAGCTTCATTTAATTTTATTTGCTCTCTCACCTTCCAACTCAATTAATTTTGGCTAATTCCTGAAATTCTAAATGACTCTCATATATACTATCACAATTCTAATAAGACACCTATAGAGACCATCGACCGATAGGTGTATGGATTGATTTTCAGCATCTTCTAGAAGGTCTCCAAGACGGTTATGATAAGCTGGATTGTATATTCATATTCTGTATTTTCTTTGTTAGAGTGAGCTGTACATTGTAGATTCGTTTTGTTATTCTTCCGATAGCTTTTTATTCCTTTGTAAAGTCTTTATATATGTAAGCACCCAGTGCATGAAATCAATCGAGAATTCTTTTCTCTCCATCTTTTATGCTCTGTTTTTCCTTCTTCTGCAATTTTTGTTATGGTATCAGAGCTCTTCTAAAAGATTTTTCATGTCTTCTTCAAGTTTTACTATTGACAACTCTTCTCCCTATCATCTCCACCATGGAGATAGTCCAGGGACTGTCCTTGTTTCTCAACTTCTTGATGGTGATAATTACCACACATGGAGTCGTTCCATGGTGATGGCCCTTACCGCTAAGAATAAACTTAGTTTTTAAACGGTTCATTGAGTAAGCCATCCGATGAGTCAGGCGCTGAATGTCATGCATGGATTCGTTGTAATACGATGGTTACCTCATGGATTCTAAACTCGGTTTCTAAAGATATTGTTGCCAGTGTTGTCTATATTGATAATGCTGCAGATGTCTGGATCGATCTCAAGGAACGCTTCTCACAGAAGAACGAGCCTAGGATCTACCAAATACAGAAATCCATATCTGCTCTTTCCCAAGATGATCTCTTCGTCAGTGCTTACTTTACTAAGATCAAGGCACTATGGGATGAGCTCAGTAATTATCGTCCTATTCCTTATTGTTCTTGTGGGTCAATGAAAACTATTCATGAGTATTTCCATCACGAATATGTTTTTCAATTTTTAATGGGATTGAATGATACGTTCTCCCATATCCGTGGACAAATTCTGTTAATCGACCCATTACCTCAAATTAATAAGGTTTTTGCCTTAGTGCTTCAAGAAGAACGTCAACGTGAGGCCTCAGCATCTGTTGGATAATTTGCTCATAATTCTGCTGCCATGATGAATAAAACTACTTCTTCACCTCAATCTCGCTCTGGCAAGCCACAAGGTTTGCGCAAAGATAAACCAACTTGCAGCCATTGTGGAATCATTGGGCACACGATGGAAAAGTGTTATCGCCTACACGGTTACCCGCCAGGCTTTAAGTTCACCCGAAACAAAGGTGGCTCTCATTCGGCCAACAATGTTCAGGACCCAGACCACCAGCCGGTTCCTCATCTCTCCATCACACAGGAACAATGCCAGCAGCTGCTAGCTCTCATCAAACCCGCTTCCTCTGATCCTTCACCTGCTGTCCATCAAGTAGGTAGTTCCTCTCACCAGGATCACCTTTTCTCAAAGGTGACAGGTAAATTTCTTTCCTCTGCATTGAATAAAAGACATTTTGTTTTCTATTCATCTTCAACTTTCACTGTTGCATCAAAATATCATCGTAAACAGCCTTGGATCATCGATACAGGTGCCACTGACCATATGGTCAGTTCCATCCACCATTTCACGACTATCACTGCAGTTATATCTTCACACGTCAAATTACCTAATGGCCAATTTGCTTTGGTCACGCATATTGGCACCGTTAAATTTTCAGATTCCTTGATTTTAACTGACGTCCTTTGTGTCCCTTCTTTCTCTTTCAATCTTATCTCTGCCAGTAAACTTATCAAATCCACTCTTTGTTGTCTTATATTTATTCATAAATTTTGTTTTGTGCAAAATTTGACCAGCTGGGAGACAATTGAAGTGGGTGAAGAGAAGGATGGTTTGTTTTACTTGGTGCGATCAAAATCTGTTCCTCTTGTTTCTTCTGTTGTTTCAATAAAAAAATGTATCGAATGATATTTGGCACTATCGCTTAGGTCATTTATCATCTTCTAGGCTTAGTTTATTACATAATTCTTTTCCGGGCATTTCTACTATTAATTCCAAAAATGTTTGCACCATATGTCCACTTGCTAAACAAAAAAGACTTCCATTTCCTATTAGCAATTCCATCACTAAATCACCTTTTGAACTGGTTCATTGCGATATATGGGGTCCTTTCTCGGTTACATCAACAAATGGTTCTCATTATTTTTTAACTGTGGTTGATGATCATAGTAGATTTACTTGGGTGTTTCTGATGATGCATAAATCTCAAACTCGTTGTCTTTTCCAATCTTTTGTTAATCTCGTTGAAACTCAGTTTCCTTATAAAATTCAAAGCTTACGTACAGATAATGGCCCCGAATTTCTTATGTTTGAATTTTTTGCTTCCAAAGGCATTTTACATCAGTATAATTGTGTTGAGTCACGACAACAGAACGTCGTGGTTGAGCGTAAACACCAACACTTACTCAATGTAGCTCGTTCCTTATGATTTCAAGCACATCTTCCTTTATTTTTTTGGGGAGAGTGCATTCTTACTGCTGCACACATAATCAATAGGATCCCCACACCATCCCTTTCCAACAAATCACCATTCGAGATTCTATATCAAAAACCTCCTACATATTCTCATTTACGAGTCTTCGACAGTTTATGTTATGCCTCAACATTAACTCGCTCTCGATCTAAATTCAATTCCCGCGCTAAACCATGCTTATTCTTAGGCTATCCATCTGGTGTTAAAGGATACACTTTATTTGATCTTCACACCAAATCTATTTTTATTTCTCGAGATGTTACTTTTCATGAATCTATCTTCCCTTATGCTTCCCATCTTTTACATCCAACTTTCGAACCTCAATTTTATCATCAAGCTGTTAAACATCCTTATTGGAGAGCAGCTATGCAAGCTGAAATTGCTGCCCTTGAGGAGAATCATACTTGGATTCTTGTTGACTTACCTCCCAACAAGAAACCAATCGGCTGTAAATGGGTCTACAAAGTCAAGTACAAGTCTAATGGCCAAATTTAAAGATATAAGGCCCGGTTAGTTGCAAAAGGGTACACTCAGTGTGAAGGTCTTGATTATCACGAGACGTTTTCTCCCGTGGCTAAGCTTACCACTGTCCGTTTACTATTTGCCCTTGCTGCTGCCAATCATTGGTGTTTGCATCAACTCGACGTCAACAACGCCTTTTTACATGGTACCTTAGATGAAGAGGTCTACATGCAACTTCCACCCGGTTTTGCTGCCAAGGGGGAGTCCAAGGTTTGCAGGCTTACCAAGTCCTTATACGGTTTAAAACAGGCCTCTCGGCAATGGTTCTCTCGGTTCTCCACGACACTAATTCATCATGGTTTTGTACAATCCAAAGCTGATTACTCCCTGTTTACCCGTTTACAAGGCACTTCTTTTATTGCCTTACTGGTTTATGTTGACGATATCCTCATTGCCAGTAATGATACTGCAGCTGTTACTCTTCTTACTGAGTTCCTTAATTCACAATTTCGCCTTAAAGACTTGGGACCAGTCAAGTTCTTCTTAGGCTTAGAGATTGCTCGAAATTCCTCTGGCATTTCTGTTTGCCAGCGTAAGTATGCACTCGACATTCTTCAGGACAGTGGGCTCCTTGCAGCAAAACCTTTTGCCTTTCCCATGGAAGCCAACTTAAAACTCTCCAAGGACAATGGGACTCTTCTTCCTGATCCTTCTCAGTACAGAAGATTAATTTGTCACTTAATCTATTTGACCATCACACGTCCTGACATTGCCTATCTCGTTCAAGTTCTCAGTCAATACATGGCCAGTCCTCGCCAACCACATCTGGATGCTGCTCTCCGGATTCTCTGATACCTCAAGCACGCTCTAGGTCAAGGTCTTCTGTATCCATCTCATTCTGATTTTAAACTTGAAGCCTTTTGTGATAGTGATTGGGCAGGGTGTTTTGATACTCGCCGCTCCACCACCGGTTTTTGTGTTTTTCTTGGCGCTTCTCTCATTTCTTGGAAATCAAAGAAACAACATACTGTTTCTTGCTCATCTGCTGAAGTCGAGTATCGCTCCATGGCTTCTTGTTCATGTGAACTTACTTGGCTAATTGCTTTGCTTCGGGATTTTACCATTCTTCATCCACAGCCTGCTCTACTCTTTTGTGATAGCAAAGCTGCTCTCCACATTGCCGCAAATCCAGTTTTTCACGAACGCACTAAACACATCGACATCGATTGTCTCATCGTTCGTGATAAAATCCAGCAAGGTCTACTGCGCACCATGCATGTTACCTCTCAGCATCAAGTTGCTGACATTTTTACCAAACCCTTTGCCAGGATTGCTTTTGAGTTTCTAAAGTCCAAGATGAATCTATTTAATTTATACCTTCCTCTTGAGGGGGAGTATCACAATTCTAATAAGACACCTATAGAGACCATCAACCGATAGGTGTATGAATTGATTTTCAGCATCTTCTAGAAGGTCTCCAAGACGGTTATGATGAGCTGGATTGTATATTCATATTCTGTATTTTCTTTGTTAGAGTGAGTTGTACATTGTAGATTCGTTTTGTTATTCTTCCGTTAGCTTTTTATTCCTTTGTAAAGTCTTTATATACTGTAAGCACCCAGTGCATGAAATCAATCGAGAATTCTTTTCTCTCCATCTTTTATGCTCTGTTTTTCCTTCTTCTGCAATTCTTGTTATATACCTTGAGATCTTGCAGAGAATCCTACCTTAAGAGTTCACATAATACATACACTGGATTATTATTTTCTGACCTCAATATTCCATCTCATTAAATACACAAGTTCACATAATTCTCAAATTCGACTGCATCCCATAAAATCTCATTAACCTATAAAGCAAGATGTAACAACAAGTGCGAAAATTAGATTGTTCATTATTTTGGTGCTGCTGTGTTTGCTTTTTTTCAAACCAATTTGACTAACATTTTCTTTGGAAGAAGTATTTACTCCCTAGTCGCAGCTACCATTTTTATTTCTATTTTAATTCTATGCCTTCTAAGCATATATATATATTACTACTTTGGAACTCATTTTTCACACTCGATCACTTTGATGCAGCTTTTTGCGAACTGAAGCGATTAAATCATCTATCTTATTTGGATCTTCAGAATAATAGATTGGAAGGCGTTATTCCCTCTTGTCTTGGGATGATTGGAAATCTTCAAAATCTTATTCTATCAAATAATCGTCTTTATGGTAATCTACCTCCATCAATATTCTCCAAACAAAGCAAGATTCAGATGTTTGATGTTTCGGCCAATCAATTAGATGGGGTTTTATCATTTTCTACTTTCGCCAATGCTTCAAGTCTCCAATACCTTAATCTTTCGAGTAATCGCTTTCATGGTAATCTACCTCCATCAATATTCTCCAAACAAAGCAAGATTAAGTTTTTTGAGGTTTCTGCCAATCAATTAGATGGGGTTTTATCATTTTCTACTTTTGCCAATGCTTCAAGTCTCGTGTACCTTGATCTTTCAAGCAACTACAATTTGGAAATTGAAACCGAATCTCCCTCATGGGTTCCAACCTTTCAGCTAAGTTTTCTAAACTTGGCAAATTGCAGCCTTAACAAGAAGAATGGTCACGTTATCCCAAGCTTCATCACCACCCAAGTTTCATTGTATTGGCTAGACTTGTCTCACAACTTAATAGAGGGAAGCATACCTTGTGAGTTGCTATTGAACTCGAGTATCAGAGTTTTATCCTTGGGAAGTAACAAAATTGATGGTTCTCTTTTTCTTGGTTGCTTTGCTAATCAAACTTCATCACTTAGATCCTTCGACATATCAGATAATCAGGTCAAAGGTCCTCTTCCTGAAAATATTGGACATCTTCTTCCAGGCTTATCCAATGTTGACATGTCCTCAAATGCATTAGAGGGCATCATTCCTTGGTCTTTTGGTAATCTGGCTTTTGTAATATTAGACCTTTCTAATAACATGCTCTCAGGGACATTACCGCAAAATTTGACTAGAGATGGCACCCCACTGGTATATTTAAATCTATCAAACAATAAATTGAAAGGAGAAATGCTCCCAAGGGACTCCAACATGACAAGTTTGGAGAGCTTACAACTCAGCGGCAATCAATTTGAAGGAATGATCTCACCCGCAATATCAAACAGTCCCTCTCTGGTAATCCTAGATATTCAAAACAATAACTTGTCTGGTAATATTCCAAAGTGGTTGTATGATCATCCTTCCTTGGTGGCAATTCTTTTAAGTGGAAATCACTTTGAAGGTCACCTACTCCGAAGAATGTGTCAAATGAAAAGTTTGAAAGTTTTTGATATATCTGATAATCATATTTCAGGAGGTATTCCCTCCTGCCTTGATAACATTACATTATGGAAGAAGAGTTCTCCAAGCTCTAACTATTTCATAGAAAATAAGGGACAGTATTACCCGGAACTTCCAATTGGAATAGAATTAAAATCAGAAATTGTAACGTCCTTGCAAATAAAGCATGAGGAATATACTTTCAAAGGTATCCCGCTCTCGTTGATGACTTTAATTGACTTGTCATCTAACAAATTGACAGGGAGCATTCCTTTTGAAATGGGAGAATTGTCACAGCTTCGATCCTTGAACTTGTCAAATAATTTTCTAACTGGCCCCATTCCAAATTCTTTTAAGAACTTGAAAAATGTGGAGAGCTTTGATCTATCCCACAACAAGCTGAGTGGGGGAATCCCTTATGAATTTGTTGGAATGACTTCTCTATCAGTATTTAGTGTTGCCTATAACAATCTTTCTGGAAGAGTTCCATTTGAGCAGCAGTTCTCAACTTTCGAGTCGCAGTGCTATGATGGAAATCTGGATCTCTGTGGAGACCCTTTGCCGAGAAACTGCTCACCTACAAACCAACTTGAACCTGGACATGAGGATGAAAAGGAAGAGACTAGAATAATCGATAGCCCTTTATTCTTCTATGGATTTGTTGCTGTATCTTATGCACTCGGATTTTGGGTTTTCTTTGGGATCCTAATCATTAAAAAGAATTGGAGGCATATCTATTTTAGAGCTGTTGACAAAATTATTGACTCATGTTTTGAAATGCTCTCCAAGTATCATTGATTCAGAACTATATATATATGTACTTCAATGTAATGCTTATCTTCAATAAAGATGTTGTATTGCAAAGTGCTTCTAGCTAAAAGGAATATGTTAGAGCATTCTAGAATTTAAATAGGAGTAGTGGGTATATCTGTTAGGAGTTAGTGGGTAGACATGGGCTAAAGGCTATGGTCGTGAGCCATGTGTATCATGAAGTAGTGGATCAGTTATCACATAGTAGTGGGTCAGTACTTAGAGCACTCTCAATAGCTTATATATTTTTCAATGTAGAATAACTAATCAAAATCTATTTTATCTAGTTTAGCTAATGAGTTTTAAAATGCACTATACATCCGATTATCTATTATTAACTCTATATTATTTTTTTATTATTTTTCTTAATTTTTTTCATTATAGTATTTTTTTTCCATGTGGGTCCCGCTTGATAACTCCATTACTTTACACAATTTTCCTTAGATCTCCACTATAAAGGAAGAAGAAAAAAAAAAAAAAAAAAAAAAAAAAGAACATGGAGTGGTGGAGGGAAAAAGGAAAAAAAAAAAACAAAACTAAAAAGGTGGAGATAAATAATAAAAAAAATAATAGATAAGTGAATAGTATAACTCTACTTGTAGAGTTACACTATTTATGGAATTAAGAAAAATCTATTATAGAGTTGTAATACATAAGCCGATGGAGTCTCTTGTTAGCACTTTTGTTATCTATTCTAGCTTAAAGTTGCAAATAGATAATCCATTGGGAGTGCTCTTATCAGTGTTTTATTATTGAGTCAGTAGCCAAGTTATGAGCTACCAGGTCATATGTATTTAAGCTTTACAGTTCCTTTGAATTAAATATTCAGAATATTATCTTGAATATTTCATCTCCTTACCGTGTGATAAAGTGAGTGGAGGCCAGGGATTGACTCTTTTATAGCACTCTCAATGGCTTATATATATCTTAATCTAAAATAACTAACCAAAATTCACTTTATCTAGTTTAGCTAATGGGTTTTAAAAGGCATCATACATCCAATTATCTATTCTTAACTTTATATTCTTTCTTTATTCTTTTTATTACTTTTTTCATTATTGTATTTTTTGTCCCTTTTTCTTTTAAATAGTCATATTTAGTCATATTTGTCAATGGTCGTTTTGTTAAAACGGTCATTTCTCTAATGCGAATTTTTTACGGTCATTTTCACAAATTTTCTAATAGTCATTTTTTAATAGTCTTTTTGTTAAATCTGTCATTCTTCTAACGCAATAATTTTTAAACAATCATACCAATTTAAAGAAAAAGATTATCCTTTTATTATTACTAGCGATTAAACAAATGAACAATCTTAAAGCAACTTGGAATATTCTCACTTGTGCAAGTAAAATATCACAACTAATTGAGATATTTATGGGATCTCATTGGCAAAATTTGACAGTATGCTTCATGTAGAACGTGGAGAGAAAGAAAAAAAAAAATTAAGTAAAATCTATTCTAGAGTTTGAATAGATAAGCCAATGGAGTCTCTTTTTAGCACTTTGGTTATCTATTCTAGCCTAAAAGTGGAAATACATAAGCCATTCGGAGTGCTCTTAAGTGTCAAAATCTATCTTTATTTTCCAGTTATTTTACCGTTATTTACCTTAGAATTCTAAGGTTCATAACAAAGACACCAATAATGAAAGACATCAAGCATCAAAAACTCACCTAAAAACTTCAGTTACTGAGGGGGGCATGGACAAGTGATGGCTAAGTTGATGGAATCCCAAATCGGCTTCGGAGAACATCAATTGCTTTCTCACAGGATTGTGAAAGCTCAGTGATGGATGTTTTGCACGCTGAAAAATTTGAACGAAAACAAAAGATTTATCGGAAGGAATGAGATGGTTGTTTATAAACTGCTGAAACAGAATCAACCGGTGCCTCCTTAATTTGACTATTTACATATCATCATGCTTCATCTATTTATCACTTCAACATACAAAATTCGATATTAGATCATTTTGACAGTAATGCTGTTTCAGTAGGAATCGTCTCATTACTATCAGTGTGAATTTGAAGATATCGATCAATAAGTACATGGTAATGCAACAGGATCATGAAACCCATTCAGATTTTGTCATGCATGAGTACATGCCCTTGTGCAAATGTCCGCACCCTCATAATAGGGGTACCATAGATCCAATCTCCAGATATGGGATAAACTAATCATAAATAAGATGTAATCAGGGCATAAACTATTTTGCAATTTCTCTGTTTCTATTGTTTTGTTAGTTGATATGACAATGCAGCAAAATAATCAGGTTTGGTTATCTTATCAAGGTCACATTCCCTATAAATCGTCATGTAAGCAAAGACATTGTAACATACCACGAGATGCGCTGCCCTGTGCATCTGCAATGAACTCTCCATATGAAGCCTGAAAAAGAATCATCCGGACTACTTTGAGAAATTACTAAAAGACATCAGAAAAACTCGGCAGTGTTTGTCACCGAGGAAACACCTTCATTGCTTCCCGACTTTCACTGATCCTTTCTGACATCTTCTTGTATTCCTTCTCTGATTCATCCATCAATCGTTGGCATGATTGAGTCTGAATCTAGGGAATTAGAAAATGAAAAACAGAGCCAATAATTAGCTGAGAAAACCCAGAAGTTGGTCAACAACCATGTGAAGGATTCTGGCATTTGTTTCTCCTGGTCTGGTCAACCAGGCTGCACTTAAAAAAAAAATTACAGATATCGAAAGTAACCTAGGGGTCTAATTCAGCCATAAAGAATGAAGAGCATCATGCATTCTTCACAATCACAACCAAAGAAAAGTGAAAGGTTTGGGCCCTCGAAGGAAGATAGATCTAGTCTTTTTACAGACATTTTGAGTTGGACCTTTGAATAGACTTTTTCACATGCAAGTGAAACTTGTGGAAGCTTGAAATGGTAAAAGCATAAGATCACATTGGAAAATCCAAAGTTCAAGAATTCAAGCTTAGTTCAATCATAATTACACTTGAAATATAACGACCACAACTATGAGACAAAATACGCATTAATTAAGATAAAAGATGTAAATTGGACATAATTAAATCATATGATTTGGAAAGTCCAATGCATGGTACAAATTGTACACTAAAAATAGATTTTGTGTTGAGTTTGATAAAGCACAAGATCCTTTGTTTTTACATCAATCAACATGCTTTTGATCAAATGTATCTTTGAGCAATTGGTTAACCACAATTCAACTATTTCAATCCAGATGCAAATCCAGTGGTTGCACGGTGACGGATTAACAAATAAAATTTTAATATAGAAATCATGAAAATAATTGATAAAAAAAATAGTGAAAATTATTAAGCAAGTTTTATTGATTAGATCTAGAACTTGCGATTGAACTACATTTTGCATTGTCTTGTTGAAAATATGTTTTCCGATTAATGGAATATTAGCCACTTTAACACAGCAAAACGATTTCATTAAGTGACGCGTGGAACTCAAAGAAATTAGAAGGTTAATTAACATAGCCTATTGACAAAATCTAAAATGGAGTTTCGGGAAACAAAGCCAAATCTACGATATTATTTTGGAGGAGTTAGCAATGATCGATAAAAACTAAATGAATGCTGTAAAATCAGAACATCAAATTTCTAAATATCATTCTTAGATATATCGCTTTTTACACTGATCCGTTTGGCAGCTCAGAAAATGAAAGAAATGTGGAGAAAAAAAATTTAGATCTCAAAAAAATCTTTGACATTGGGCGCTCAAGAGCACCGCTCAACAGAGAAATTTATAATAATTTCCTGTTTTCTTGGACTATTTTCTCAGCAACCAAACGAGTCGCACTCAACAAAACTCAAATTGCCAATAAACGCAAACGCAATCTTTGTCTAGAGAGAGAGAGAGACCTTGAAGCGCTTGTGGAGGCGAGACTGGGAAGAGTCGAGCTCCTTAAGGATCTCGGAGTGAGAGCGATCGATGTGACGCTTGAGATCGTCGAGGTGTGAAGAGGCGAGGTCCTTAAGATCGGAGACGCTGCTTAGGGAGTTGAGAGCAGTAGGCAGCGACTTGTCCTTCTTGAACTTCGATGCAGAGAGCGTGTTCTTGCTGCTGATGAAAATACTAGATTTCGGAGACTCGTTTGTACGAGAAGGAGGAGGAGGAGAAGCTGCCTTTGGCAATGGCATTTCCAGAAGCTCCGCTACTGAGGACCTGTGATTCCCTTTCTTCTTCATCTCTCTCAATGCGCTCAAAATTTCTGGAGCAGAGTACGGATTTTGGAATTGTGAGGAGGGAGGGGCCAATTTTGTGGTCTGGATATTTATGGTGGCGGGTATTCTTCGTTTCAAATTTTGGAAATGTCTCGTTATTTTTCTTTCTACCTCTGAAATTTTATCGCTTTCACTTACTCTTATCATAATTACTGGTGTGTCATAGGGACATATATGAAATTTCTTACATCGTAATCACAAGTAAAATATGTAGGTAACTCATGGCATATAAAATTTGCAATATAATGTATCTAACTTTAAAAAATTTGCAATATGACCGATTCGTTAGGATTTTATGTTAAATCTTAATATAAGACGTCAAAATACCCAAAATATTCATGTTTTAACTTTTTTTGTAAAAGAAAAAAAAATTGCTGTCGAGCTAACTGGGTTTCATGTTTTTTTTTTTTTTTTTGGTAATTTTTAATTATTTAAAAATTAAATAATTTTTTAAATATAGGAGTATAAGAGATATTGCATTTATATTCGATCTATTTTAATCGCGAACCCTAACGAGAGGGTGATGTTGTAAACTTTTTAAAATTTGAAAAGCTTTTAAACTTTTCATCATCCAAGGACCAAAACCATCGACTTCCATCTAGCAACACTCTGAATTATGTGTTAATTGTTAAAGATAATATGTTGATAGTCCCGCATTGCTAAGATAGAAGGTTTATTCTCATTCTCCTCTCTATAAATAAGAGAGCACTCTTTGTATTCAATTATTCAATAAAAGCAATATGTAGCCTATAAGGCTTTCGTGTGTGGATGTAGGCATACTGCCGAACCACCTTAAGTATGTGTCTTTTATTATTTTCGCAAGTCTCTATTTTTTATTATTCCGCTTTATTTTATTTTAGCTTTATGTTTTCTTTCATTAATAATCTTTTTGGACTATGAATTTTTTTTTTAAAAAAAAAAATTCATTACTAGAGGATCAAAAGTTTGAGACCTGGCTTCTTTATAGCCCCAAAATTAAGGATGTTTTCGTAAATACACAAGAAAAAAATGAAAGTTTAGGCGAGTTAAATGAAGTTTCTCATTTTTCTTTTCTCCTCGAGCGTTTTGTTTATCGGACATAAATTTCACTACATACGTATAAATATTCACATAATCCTTATAATTCTTACAGAATTACTATTGTATTATTATTAGGTCTCAAACTCACTCTTTCACCTATACGGATGTGGCAAACCCCCACAACCGTATATATGATGTTTTTCTGGCTGCAGGTACTCCGCTCGTAGTATTGGTGTTATGGATGTGCACGTGGGATATTATGACCGATGTTCGCCACGACGGTCGTAATTGCAGGACCATGGGCGTCCTCTATTTTATAAGTTTTGTTGATGGCTTGTGATGCCGTGTCACTTGTTATTGTATAAAGCCATTTCAGTTATGTATTTATATTGAGAAAAGACTTAAATATATAGATGTTAAATGGCTCTTGTTGTTATTAATTTATAATAGATGTTTAAGTTGTGATTTCCACTATTAGGTTTATGTTTTCCGCTGCATAGCAGTTAGATGTTGAACTTTGATTTACAAGGTACATATTATGGGATATGTACCATATGTTGGCATTGCGACACATCATCGTGCCACCGTGAGGATCCATTTGCATTTTAAGAGATTAATGTTTATGAAATGTTTTGTATAAAAAAAAAAAAAAAGGATCGTCACAGTAAGTTTTAATCATAAAGCAATGATAATCAAATGATGTAGATAGTTTTCAAGTCACAAGCATGCAGACTAAGTCCCACTTCATTTTGATGTGTCAATGTTAGCTGGCTGAATCTAAAAGCATCAAAATGAACGTTTTCAATCTACTTTAACTTTGCATGTGTATCCACTTTTGGCAAGGATCAAAGATGCATGAGGATTTCCCTTGCTCTCTGTTCATAGCTTCTTGTTTTTAATAGCTAGGTTGAGTAGCTACCGGCCAAAAAATGCACTAAACTACAGTTCATATGTAAGCAATTCTGCATAGTTAGCATGTTATTCTTTTTTTTCTTTAGGCCACAACTTAGCAAGTTGTTCAAGCTTTAAACTCATAACCTTTTACAAAGTAAAAGCTGGCCTCTGGTGAGGTGCCTTTGGTAAGAGAGACAAAAAATAAAAATAAAAAATGTTTAGTAAGAGTAAACTCATAAAATAGTAAGTACTCATATTAGACTTGTACATGCAGAAAGATTTCCTCACAAAAATATCAGAAGGGCAGATTAATTAAGAAGCTTTTAAACGGGAGAGAGTTTAATTACCTTGAGAAGAGCATCTTGGATAATGGCCGGCACAGGCATTTCAAGCAAAACATTCTCATTGATTGATTTGGCAACCTTGAACACTTGATGTACCACTCTTTCTTGATGAAGCAATTTCTTCCTGGATTGATTTAGCAAAACAGGGTCCAGCCATTTGCAGCATGTTGCTTAGCAAGAACTAACCAGTCCATTTTCTCTTCGCCATTTGCTCTTCCTTTCTTGTTCTGCTAGATTTGTGATGCCATTAGACAAAGCTAAAGCAGTGTTTTGGCCCTTGCATCCTCCTGTAACTCGAGCTGCCGTCGTCCAAGGAGTCAGTCAATTACACATTCATCCCCTCTGCTTGTTCTGCTTTCATTTTCATAACTTTATTTCCAAACTATTATG
The DNA here is from genome assembly GCF_958979055.1 of Alnus glutinosa. Taxonomy (NCBI): domain Eukaryota; kingdom Viridiplantae; phylum Streptophyta; class Magnoliopsida; order Fagales; family Betulaceae; genus Alnus; species Alnus glutinosa. The sequence continues at coordinate 19,668,362 of NC_084898.1, read as the reverse complement.
ATGAAAAAAAACCATCGACTCCCATCTAGCAACACTTTGGATTATGTGTTAATAATCACATATTTTTGGACTAAGATATATATATATATATATATATATTTTTTCTTGACGAGAGGATCAAAAGTTTGAGACCTGGCTTATAGCCCCAAAAAAAAAAAAAAAACCCTTTGTTTGGGCAAAAAAGCACATGCATGACAAGTTAGAATAAAGAGTTGAATAGATTGGACCAGAGCAAGAGGGAACTTTCCAAGAAACCATCAGAAAAAAGACTTGAAGTAAAGCACAAGACAACAAGCCACAACACGTAGACATAGGAACGACACAAAGTGGAAAGGAATATTGGAGCTGATACAGTAATAGGTTAAATGACCTTTTCCAGGGAAAAAAAGTCATCCAAACACAGACATTGTGTCCCCACCCAGTTACTTCATTGTCTCGTTTAGTAGATTAAATATACTGCTATCATTAAAAGAACTAGTAACAGATGTTCTATAAGTAGTTTTCTTCCCTAAAATAGAAAAAATTTGAAAAAATGTTACAAAAAACAAGCTATAGCAATCTCCTTATTTTTTATGGACCTGCTTAGGTTGGGTAGCACTATAACTACCCAATAGATTATTATAATCCTAAAACATACACGGTCTCTTTCCTCTTTCCTCTCACAATTCCTAATCGATCACCTCCCTTCTTCTTCCTCACGCCTCTCTCTCTCTCTCTCATGTTCTCTCCTCTCCCATTCTCCGGTAGAACAACTACCGGAAAACAACATAAATATAATCAAACCAAACAAATTAATTAGAACTCCCGGTACAAATAACAACAATCCTCAATTCACTACAAAAAAAAACACAAATTCTAGACGGTTTTAAACCGTCTAGAAATTGAAAAAAAACCGTCTAGAAACAATTCCAGACGGTTTATTATGGACGGTTTTAAAACCGTCTAGGATAAGGTGTCGCGAAATGAATTTCCAGACGATTTGGCTCAAACCGTCTGGAATTCTAGACGGTTTTGTCCAAACTGTCTAGAATAAGTTCTAGACGGTTTGGGCAAACCGTCCAGATTCAATTCTGGACGGTTTGCCCCTTTGTTTATTTTTGTATTTTTTTTTATTAATATATATTATTATCATTAATTAATCTTTTTTTTTTAAAATTATTTATTTCTTTTCCAGTAATGTTAGGTCTTTCACTCTTTCCCCTTTCTGAGGCCTGATCGAGCAAACCCCCCATGCCGCCGTGGTTGCAACAGATTGGGCTTGGCCGGGTCGACGGCGGAGAGGACGACGGTGGGGGACAACGGGCTCACGGCTCAGTTCGATTTCAAGCTCGACCAAGGGGGACGACGGGCTTCGCTGCTCAGATCGGGCTTAATTCGCGGCTCAGCTCGATTTCAAGCTCGACGGAGGGGGACGACAGGCTTTACGGCTCAGATCGGGCTTTGCGGCTCAGTTTGATTTCAAGCTCGGCGGAGGGGGAGGACGGGGAGTTATCGCCGAAGATGTCTGTCCGACAGCGCGCGGTCTCGGATTGGAGGTGTGGAAGCGGTGGTGGTAGTGGACACACTCATCTTCGTCTCTCTTGGCCGGTGGTGTAGTGGACACGCTCTCGCTCAAGCTATAGACCTCGGAGACGTCGCTGATCTAGCTACCTCCGGCCAAGCGATATTTCTTTTTATTTGTTTTGGTTTGGCTGGGAAAGTTTTATTCCTTAATTGTAAAAAAAAAAAAACGGATGGTTGTGATTTTGGCTTGGAAAAAAATCAAATGGATGTGGTTCAATTTGGAGGCATTACGCGGATTGATGACATGGCATATGAAAAAATATTTCCAAACAGTTTCTTTTGAAACCGTCTAGAACTTAAATTTTATGGACGATTTGGTAAAAACCGTCTGGAAATGAAAATTTCCAGACGGTTTTTACTAAACCGTCTGAAATTTTATAGACGGTTTAGTAAAAACCGTCCATAAAATTCTTTGAAAATAGCATTTACAGACGGTTTTAAAAAAACCATCTATAATTTTATAGACGGTTTTTATAAAACCGTCTAAAAATGAAAATTTCCAGACGGTTTAATAAAAACCGTCCATAATAAAATTTTTACAGACGGTTTTAAAAAAAACCGTCTGCAAATTTTGTTTTCTAGACGGTTTCTAAAACCGTCTAGAAAAAAACCGTCTATAAATACCCTTTTTTTTGTAGTGATTTTATGAGAAGAGCCAAAAATCAAACCAAATCACTACAACCCAAACAAACAAATAAACTCAGAGCATGTAAAAATATGTGCTGCTTTTTTTATTTTTATAACAATAACAAAGTTTGAATGAATTTTATTTTAAAAAAAAAAAATGCATTTTATATCCTACTAAAAATGAACACGTCATTTTTATATTAAATTAAATTGAAAGAATCTAGTTTCAAGAAAATTTGTCCATTTCAACCACACGTTATCTGGAGAGCGGTCTGTATTGGAAATTGCTTGGAAATTAAGGAACGGGCTTTAAAAGCAGTGCAATTTTCCACACGTTTTGTGGAGACTGGAGAGCAGTCGATCTGTATTGGAAATTGGTTTGGAAATTAAGGAATAGCTTTAAAAGCATGCAGTGCAATTTTCCACGCTCAAATTCAATGCAACATGAAGGAATAGGTCTAACTAACCAATCTGTCTCAGTTTTCCCACCTCGACATTTAAAGCTTTTACGTGCTTCTTGGTTTGGGGTCCTCGCTCATAATTTCAACTTTAAAAGGAAAGAAAAAGAAAAGGAAACCAAATTAAAGTAGTTCATACATGTAGTAATTTTCAAGCTATTTCCAATACACACTACTGCTTTCCAGAAATGTGAACGTGGATTATTCAAGACTTGCAAATAATATTGCATTATATGTATATAAAAGGCAGTAGCCATTCGTTGCATCGATCAGAATAGAATCTGTTGAGAAATGGAGACTTGTTTTGCTAAAAATGTCATTTTTGTTTGGGTTGTGGCTATCGCTTTATCCCCTTTGGCTTGTGGTAAAGGATGCACCAAAGAACAGACGATAGCTCTCTTGGAGATCACCAACTCTACAAATGGTTCAGCCTTTGCGGGTTGGGACGGAAGGGATTGTTGTGAAGCGAGTGGAATCCTTTGTGGCGGTATTGCTGGAGGAGTTAGGGCAATAAATTTGGTAGGAGAGTACGCTTCATCAAGAAGTACATGGTATCCAAATGTAACCCTATTCACCTTATTTGATGAACTCGAAGATCTATCACTATATGACATGCAAATTGGAGGAGGGCTCCAAGGTACGTGAGAACTCTTCCTTTCCTCTTTTTTCTTTTCTAATTCCATAATAATTAGTTCAGCTTCATTTAATTTTATTTGCTCTCTCACCTTCCAACTCAAATAATTTTGGCTAATTCCTGAAATTCTAAATGACTCTCATACCTTGAGATCTTGCAGAGAATCCTACCTTCAGAGTTCACATAATACATACGTACACTGGATTATTATTTTCTGACTTCAATATTCCATCTCATTAAACACACAAGTTCACATAATTCTCAAATTCGACTGCATCCCATAAAATCTCATTAACCTATAAAGCAAGATGTAACTACAAGTGCGAAAATTAGATTGTTCATTATTTAGGTGCTGCTGTGTTTGCGTTTTAAACTTGGGCAATTCAAACAAATTTGACTAAAATTTTCTTTGGAAGAAGTATTTACTCCCTAGTCGCACCAACCATTTTTAGTTCTATTTTAATTCCATGCCTTCTAAGCATATACATATTACTACTTTGGAACTCATTTTTCACACTCAATCACTTTGATGCAGCTTTTTGCGAACTGAAGCGATTAAATCGTCTATTTTATTTGGATCTTCAGAATAATAGATTGGAAGGCGTTATTCCCTCTTGTCTTGGGATGATTGGAAGCCTTCAAGAACTTATTCTATCAAATAATCGTCTTTATGGTAATCTACCTCCATCAATACTCTCCAAACAAAGCAAGATTCAGATGTTTGATGTTTCGGCCAATCAATTAGATGGGGTTTTATCATTTTCTACTTTTGCCAATACTTCAAATCTCCAATACCTTAATCTTTCGGGTAATCACTTTCATGGTAATCTACCTCCATCAATATTCTCCAAACAAAGCAAGATTAAGTTTTTTGATGTTTCGGCCAATCAATTAGATGGGGTTTTATCATTTTCTACTTTTGCCAATGCTTCAAGTCTCATGTACCTTGATCTTTCAAGCAACTACAATTTGGAAATTGAAACCGAATCTCCCTCATGGGTTCCAACCTTTCAACTAAATTATCTGAACTTGGCGAATTGCAGCCTCAACAAGAAGAATGGTCACGTTATCCCAAGTTTCATCACCACCCAAGTTTTATTGTATTGGCTAGACTTGTCTCACAACTTAATAGAGGGAAGCATACCTTGTGAGTTGCTATTCAACTCGAGTATCAGAGTTTTATCCTTGGGAAGTAACAAAATTGATGGTTCTCTTTTTCTCAGTTGCAGTGCTAATCGAACTTCATCACTTAAATTCTTCGACATGTCATATAATGATGTCAAAGGTTCTCTTCCCGAAAATATTGGACATCTTCTTCCAAAATTACTTCATGTTGACATTTCCTCAAATGCATTAGAGGGCATCATTCCTTGGTCTTTTGGTAATCTTTCTTTTGAAGCATTAGACCTTTCTAATAACATGCTCTCAGGGACAATACCGCAAAGTTTGACTAGAAATGGCACCCCACTGGTATATCTTAATCTATCAAACAATACATTGAAAGGAGAAATGCTCCCAAAGGACTCCAACATGACAAGTTTAAAGTTCTTACAACTCAGCGGCAATCAATTTCAAGGAATGATCTCACCCGCGATATCAAACAGTCCCTCTCTGGAAATCCTAGATATTCGAAAAAATAACTTGTCTGGTAATATTCCAAAGTGGTTGTATGATCATTCTTCCTTGGCGGCAATTCTTTTAAGTGGAAATCACTTTGAAGGTCCCCTACTCCGAAAAATGTGTCAAATGGAAAGTTTGAAAGTTTTTGATATCTCTGATAATCATATTTCAGGAGGTATTCCCTCCTGCCTTGATAACATTACATTCTGGAAGAAGAGTTCTCCAAGCTTTAACTATTTCAGAAAAAAGGGGAGACTGTATTACCTGAAACATCCAATTGAAAAAGACTTAAAATTAGAAATTATAACGTCCTTGCAAATAAAACATGAGGAATATACTTTCAAAGGTATCCCATTCTCGTTGATGACTTTAATTGACTTGTCATCTAACCAATTGACAGGGAGCATTCCTTCTGAAATGGGAGAATTGCCACAGCTTCGATCCTTGAACTTGTCGAATAATTTTCTAACTGGCCCCATTCCAAATTCTTTTAAAAACTTGAAAAATGTGGAAAGCTTGGATCTTTCCCACAACAAGCTGAGTGGTGGAATCCCTTATGAATTTGTTGGAATGACTTCTCTATCAGTATTTACTGTTGCCTATAACAATCTTTCTGGAAGAGTCCCATTTGAGAAGCAATTCTCAACTTTCGGGACGCAATGCTATGATGGAAATCCGGATCTATGTGGAGAACCTCTGAAGAGAAACTGCTCAACTACAAACCAACTTGAACCTGGACATGAAGATGAAAAGGAAGATACTAGAATAATTGATAGCCCTTTATTCTTCTATGCATTTGTTGTTGTCTCTTATGCATTCGGATTTTGGGTTTTCTTTGGGATCCTAATCATTAACAAGAATTGGAGGCATATCTATTTTAGAGCTGTGGACAGAATTATTGAGTCATGTTTTGAAATGCTCTTCAAGTATTGGTGATTCACAACCATATATGTACTTCAAAGTAATGCTTATCTTCAATAAAGATGTTGTATGGCAAAGTGCTTCTAGCTTACACTTGGAAGTAGTTGTGCACAAGTTGCAAGGGTTCTAAAATTTCATTCTAACCTGAAATTTCATTTTCATGGGAATTGTTGTACCTTAAAGAATTTGAAATCGATTTAGCTTAGTTTAGATTTTGGTAGGAATTGTTGTCGATTGAAGAATTATGATTAATGGTTTGCTATATATTTCCAAGCAGTACATCCAAAGTTTGCCAAGACCTCAACTACACCTTTTTTAAGAGGCAAACAAAAATAATCTTTACAAAAAAAAGCTATTGAAGACTACACATTTTTTGTTTTTATTTATCAAAGGTGAATTTGTAAGAGACACACTTACACAAGCCTCTCTGTCAATCCACCAAAGTCTATTCCGACTTGGTGTCGCAGCCATAGAACTTGCTTTGGCCTCGCTGTATGAAGATCCCAAATCACAAGTACTACTTGAATTAGAGTCACAATAATGCCCATGCACCTTGTTCATCTGATCAATCAACAAGTGCCTTACATCTATACCAACTGCTGAAGTTTTGCATTGATTTATACCAAAGAAGTAAGGCGTTGCCACTGGTGAATTTGGATGGCTCAAACAATCTTCTTCCAAAATATCTCTTATCCTAGACAGTATGCTATAGGCCAAGTTTCCAAGAACATGGGAATATGCTTCCAAAATTGAATGCCCAACATCCTACAAGAATTGAGAAGGAAAATTATCGCCAAATCTCTACCAAAATATATTTCTATAAGTCATTTCTTATTAAGATATTTTATCCATGTCAAAAGACTTTTCTAGGTCAAATAGATTTTATTTTATTTTTTTTAGAAGAAAAAAAAGCGCTAATTGACTACATTACATATGAGCATGTAGGATCATAGCAGAGAAATCAATATGATATGGCAGAAACCTAAATATCTCAATGAACAAAAAGAGCAGAAGAAATGGGGTTGAAGAGAGATGTTTTGAGAAAATTGGCAGAATGAACATGAATACGAGATAACTCACATTGCCATACTGAATTTTTGTATTATTAAGAAATGTATGGGGAAGGTTTGGATATTTGATCTTGAGATGATGTAGAAGGGCTTCTGCTCGGTCCACCAATAACTCCATCCTATCCATCTCAGACATTGAATCCTTTATGATGGACCATGATGTTCGAACCGGAGATTTACCACTAACATGATCTGTAACTTTCACTTTCCAGGCAAATATAGCAGCTTCCAACTTGTTAATGACCTCAAGAGCACAATGTTCAAATTTCAAATTAAGAGAATTGAGTATTTTGTCAGATGAGCTTGATTCTGCAAATAAAAACTTCTAGAGTTCCTCACCAAGGCTTGACTTCCCAGACTGTAAGTACAAAAATAGAAACGTAGTTGTAAGTTACAATTTCATCTGTAAGTTTTAATCATAAAGCAATGATAATCAGATGATGTAGATAGTTTTCAAGTCACAAGCATGCAGACTAAGTCCCACTTCATTTTGATATGTCAAGGTTAGCTAACTGAATCTAAAAGCATCAAAATGAAGTTTTTCAATCTAATTTAACTTTGCATATGTATCCACTTTTGGCAAGGATCAAAGATGAGGCTTTCCCCTGCTCTCTGTTCATAGCTTCTTGTTTTTAATAGCTAGGTCGTGTAGCTACTGGCCAAAAAATGCACTAAACTACAGTTCATATGTGAGCAATTCTGCATAGTTAGCATGTTATTCTTTTTTTTCTTTAGGCCACAACGTACTTAGCAAGTTGTTCAAGCTTTAAACTCATAACCTTTTACAAAGTAAAAAGCTGGCCTTGGTGAGGTGCCTTTGTAAGTTACACATTCAATTCATCCCCTCTGCTTGTTCTGCTTTCATTTTCATAACTTTATTTCCAAACTATTATGATCAACAAGTTCATTTTATTATCGATAAGTTAAAAAAAAACCACAAATCCATTTAAAATTAATCCACTATCAATAACTTTTCATCATCCAAGGACCAAAACCATCGACTTCCATCTAGCAACACTCTGAATTATGTGTTAATAATCCCATCTTTTTGGACTATGATTTTTTATTTTTTTACTTTTTAAAATAAAATAAAAATTCATAACTAGAGGATCAAAAGTTTGAGACCTGGCTTCTTTATAGCCCCAAAATTAAGGATGCTTTCGTAAATATACAAGAAAAAAAAAAACGAAAGTTTAGGCGAGTTAAATGAAGTTTCTCATTTTTCTTTTCTCCTCGAGCGTTTTGTTTATCGGACATAAATTTCACTACATACGTATAAATATTCACATAATCCTTATAATTCTTACATAATTACCATTGTATTATTATTAAGTCTTAAATTCCAAATTAAGACTTTTTTATTTCGAGATTTAAAATATGAGGCGTTACACTATCCATACACATCTATATTGAATTTGGTGGAGAAATCAAATCTGCCTCCAAAGCACCAAGGTAACCGAAAATACATTTTGAGTACTCTCCTTGCTTTTATTATTATTATTTATATTGCATGATCTTAACCATGTTCTCTTGCTTCAATTTTTAGGGTTCTTCTGCTGTGTTATGAACACATAATTCCAACAGTTAGGAGTATTATAATTTTTACTACAAATTTCTTATAAATCGAAGTGGCATTCTACGTGACACTTATCACATCAACTGTTAAATAATTAAATTTAGGTGTAGAATTTTGCTACTTAATTTTTCCACCCATGTTGTGTAATGTAGCACTCATGTGAACCGTCAAATGAGTTTATAAGTGGGTTGTAAAAAAAGTCGTGATATCTTATCTTATTTATTTATTTTTATTCAAGATCTTATTTATTTATTTCTATTCAAAAATAATTTGTGTTGGTGCATGGGCATTTGCATTTTGCAAATAACATCATTTCCTTACAAATAACATCATTTCCAAACCATGACAGTAATTACAGCCATAACCCTTTCCTTACAAATAACATCATTTCCAAACCATGACAGTAACAGTTGATAGTGATAGAAAACATAAACAAATGACAAATAAAGATTGAGGAGCAATAAAATAGACAAAGGAATTTTACGTGGTTCGGTCTATGACCTACATCCACAGGGTAAAGCCCTAAGGCTACATTATGCTCATTTGCTTGAATGATTTACAATACAAATCATCCCTATTTATAGGGATATAGAGAGAATACAAAATGGTATGTAAAGAGAATATAATTAAATCAGAATTGAATGTATTCAAATCTGATTTGATTATAATCAATTACAATTAATGAGGATTAAATCAAATCCTACAATATATGGAAAATACCGTAATATACGGTATCAATATATTCTCTAACATCCCCCTGCAAACTCAAGGTGGAAGATTCTGAAATCTTGAGTTTGAATTTTTTTTTTTTTTTTTTTTTTTATTTTTTTTTTTATGTTGGGTCAGATATAACCTAGTTTGGAGAACATCTTTCTTCTTCTTCTTCTTCTTCATCTTCCTTCTTCTGCTTCTTCTTCGTCTTCCTCCTCCTTCTTCTTCTTCGAGCCAACTGGGGGCTAAATGGGCATGGGCTTAAAATAAGACCACAAATGCCAAAATACAAATAATGGGCCAAATATGAAAGCCAACGATGGGCTGAAATAGGCCTGGGTTTGAAACAATACCACAGGAGCCAAAAATATGTAGGGCCAACTATGGGCTGAAATGAACATGAGTTGAAACAATACCACATGTCAAATAATATGGGTCAACTATGGGCCAGAGCCAACTATGGGCTGAAATAGGCCTTGGTTTGAAACAAAACCGCAAAGGCCAAATACAAATAATGGGCCAACAAAGGGCTAAAAACAATTTGGGCAACTTTGACCTCTTTTAATGATTTTTTTTTTCTTCTTTCTCTCTCTCCCCTTATTTTTTTTTTCTTCCTTCTCTTTCCTTTTTTTTTTCTTCTTTCTCTTCCTTTTCTCGAGAAAATCTCTCTTTTTTTTCTTTTTTCTTTTTTCTTTTGAAGGAGAAAACCACCGAACCGGTCAGAATCACACTGAATCGGTCCTAGAATGCATTGACCCGAACCTAAAAGGCAATGAACCGGTTTGAAAACCGGTAAACCGGACCAATAAGGCACTGAATAGAAAAAATACCTGAACCGGATACAAAATACCAAACAAGGACCAGAATCTCCAGACCCGCACCAGAATCTTTACTGAGAGCTTCTACCGAGGGCTTGTTAGACTAGAGCACTGAGAGATCACGTCTCTCTCTGGGATCAGAACTGCCGGAACCACCAGAGGATGCCGACAGACTCCTTCAAAATTCTAACCAGAATATAGGCCACGCAACAAAGCCACAAACGATCTGAAACAAATTCCACCGGAGAAATGCCGATCGGCTGCCGCATATCCCAGCAGCCACACTCCGTCACAGGTACCCACAAGGACAAAATCGCACAGGCACGTACGGCAAGAATCGCACAGAATTGCACAAGAAAGCACAATATTGCACCCACAGATATCAAAAAAAAAAAAACTACATCCCCTTTTTTCTTTTCTTTTCTTTTTTTTTTTTTTAATAAAAAAGAACAACAATACAAAAAGAAAAGACATCTGCGGGAAAGGAGAATTTTTGATTGAACAGCAACATAGAAGACACAAGTGACATGGGTTGGAGGAAAGTTTATCTCCAACTCACGCACACCACTGTTTGACAAAACAAAAGAAAGAGAAACAGAGAATGAAAAGAAAAGAAACAGAGGACATTGATCGAACAGAGGAATGATGAGAAAACTGAAATACAAGAAATTGGAAAAAAAATTAAATAAATAAACAAGAGCAATAAATCACAGGACCATTGGATCAAACACTGGCGTTAGCCTATAGCTCTGATACCATGATAGAAAACATAAACAAATGACAAATAAAGATTGCGGAGTAATAAAATAGACAAATGAATTTTACGTGGTTCGGTTTATGACCTACATCCACAGGGTAAAGCCCAAAGGCTACATTATGCTCTTATTGCTTGAATGATTTACAATACAAATCATCCCTATTTATAGGGATATAGAGAGAATACAAAATGGTATGTAAAGAGAATATAATCAAATCAGAATTGAATGTATTCAAATCTGATTTGATTATAATCAATTACAATTAATGAGGATTAAATCAAATCCTACAATATATGGAAAGTACCGTAATATACGGTATCAATATATTCTCTAACAGATAGGACATATAAATTGGAAAATTCTTTACCTCATTCATTCTTAACAACTATAAGTTAGACCTCAAGGGACATTTTTTTTGAAGGAGCTCAACTCTAGGAAAGAAGTCTCTTTTTGGTGATAGTTGGAGATGACTTAAATATGACACGTGTCATAATTTTATTAGTTCCAACGTGTCACATAACCGAAATCTGTTAATTTAGTGGACGGAATTTGACTGTAGGGAGTAAAGTGTTTTTTTGGCCTACCTCATGGACCTCTAACTTCATTTTGATACCATAGAGAGCTAATTATAAATCAGGTAAATCACATTGACTAATTTTATATTTTTCTCAAAAAAAATTAAACAAAATTTGACAGGTAAATTTAATTGTTTAGTGACTAACGTGGTAAGGACATGTGAACTGTCTCTTTAGTTTGGAGATTTGTAGTAAAAGCTATAGTATTCTTCGGAGAACTCAAATTCTTAGATTATTTGTACTTTCTCAAAGTCCAACCCTTATTATCAAGCCTAACTTTAGAGATTTTGTCATATCAACATTAATGACTTTTAAATTATAAAAAAAAAAAATGATAATTATTGAGGTGACAAATGTTGAGCCGAGATTATGATTCACTTAATTTTCAAATGAAATGGAGATGATTTATTTTATAGTCTAGATTAGATTTCATAAATCTAATGGTATACATATTACCTCGTTAGGAAAAACATAGGAGACTAATTTTGTATTTTTCCCTAAATAAAATTATCCAATTTGAATAAACTCTCTCTCTCTCTCTCTCTCTCTAGCCACTTTCCAGCTCTCTCTCTTTTTACTCAGGCCTTATTTGTTTTGACGTAAAAGGTTTTCTTTCGAAAAATATATTCAACAAATTCATTTTTCATAAAATAAAAAATAAAAAAAAAATCTCTGAAATTATTTTTTGTCGTTTGACTAGTATGGAAAATCATCAACAGTGAAAAATAGACGATGACTTCCGGTGAATATCGCTGTAGATTTCAGCAACCTATGGTGGTGGCGAATTCCAACGTCTGACAGCGAACTCTGGTAGCTGCCAGTGACCGGCAGAGAATGAACTACAAGAGAGAGTGCAGTGCATACAAGAAGGAAAAGCTCAAACTCAAAAAAATTATTTACGATTTTAAAAAAGAGAAAACCATCTTATAGAAATTAAAGAAGGTTTTCCTGGTTAACTGAAAATGTTTTTGGTTTGGCCATAATTTTCAATCATACCATACATTGAAAAACTGGTGGGTGGCCCCCCAAATTCTCATCACCACCTCCGATGAAGCGGCCACCCCCAAATGCTTCGGGGGTAGTTCGACCACCCTTGACTCTATCTGTGGCTGGCTGGGTGCATGGTCGACCAGCCACAATATAACATAGGTTTGTTTCCTTTAAAAATAAAAAATAAGAGTAAATAGAAAATAATGAGTGATTTTTTTTCCTGAAAGATGTAGTATATTCCTTTAGGAATAACCTATTCGTCTCATTTTTTAGAGGAAGAGATATTCCTCTTTATAAGAAAATAGTTATTCCAACGGAAATAATTATTCTAAGGAATAGATTCCTATCAAACAAAATAATAATTACACCATAAGAATAGTCATTCAATTCCAACGGTCTATTAAGTGAACTAAACGAGGCTTGAAGCTCCGTTTGTTTCGACTTAAAATATTTTCCATTGAAAAATATTTTTAACGAATTCATGTTTTCAGGAAAAAAAAAATGATTTCCCTAAAAATATTTTTTCGGTATTTAGCTAATATGGAAAATTAGCGATGGCACAAAACGGCCAACGAAGGTTCGACTAACTCTAGCGATTCGAGAAGAAGAAGTTCAAACTCAAAAAATTGTTTACGGTTTTAAAAAATGGAAACAATTTTACGGAAACTGAATAAGCTAGCTTTTTCGGTCAAACCAAAAATGTTTTCGGTTTGACTATTATTTTCCGTCACACTAAACACTAAAAATTAGTTTTCAAAAATTATTTTATGCCGATACAAACGAAACCTAAATTCATCTTCCTAAATGAAGATAATATGTATAGTCTAAATTGTCTAATGAACTGGACTAAAATCCTGCCAACACTAGGGAAAGAGAGTTCAAGGGAAGAGAGGACTATCTCCTGATATATAGCCTAGAGACCCAATAAACCTTTAGTAGACTTGTTTTTTCTTTTAAAAAGAAAAAAGAAAAATTGTCGAGAAACATCCAGACTTAATGATGTTTAAAAATTCAGGGGGAGGTATGTTTGGGAATAAGAACAAAATAAGATTTTATCTCACTTTTTTATAAAATCAGATTTTATCTCTTTTTATAAGAAAGTCAAACTATCCAAACATCCTTTTCAACTTTATTTGCTTCGGAATTCACACACTGAATTATAATTGAATTCAGATTTCAAAAAATCAAACACTCAAACGTGCCTGTTAACTCATTTCATGGATAAAATCCATGATCACAGTGCTTTACTGCTAAAATTTGTACCATTCTCCAATTTATGGAGTCACATACCAGCCAAATTCTTCTCCTGTATTGCTATATTTTCGAAATTGCAGCTACAGAGTGCTAGAAAAAACATAACGAAAAGCAAAGTGTATGTGCAGTAAGAGCAGTTTTTCACTCCAAAAAAAAAAAAAAGGCTTTCATTTCTTATCCTTAGAAGTTGACATATTTGAGTTTTGTCCCTAAAATTCAAAGCATTTCAATTTCATCAAATTTTATCCTTAAACGATTTATCCAAAACTAATTATCGTTGAATCAAATCCCACAAAGTGTAAACTAAAAGGTCTCATCAAAACTCCCGGTTGCAAGAACAAGAAGGCAACATTTGTTGAATTAAACGGAATAGAAAAAATTGAGTTTTTTATTTGATTTGATTGTACTTTTATAAAAGAATGGATGCAAAGGAAATAAATATTATATCTCTTTACTTTTTTATTTGCATTTTTTATTGAAAAAGGGTTTAAATCACAAATTCCCTCCGGCAGCCTACCAAAGGTAAAATAAAAATATAAATTAAATATTTTTGTACTAATTACTGATTTATTTTTTATTTTTTTTGTACTAATTACTGATATGACATGCCATGGATTCTTTCATATGCCTCAAAAAGAAAGAAAGATATTGAGATGATCGTTAAAATACCACTAATTCTAAAAGCTTAAATTGATAAGAAATAGTAAATTTTATCATTTAATTAATATAATAATACTCCTTATATGTGAGTTCAAACTCTTCCACAATTACTGAGGCCCAACATATGAAATATTCAATTAAAATTAGAGGTCAATGACAGAAATAAGGCTTGAACACATGCTTGAAAGAGAATAAGGAAAAATTGGAGAAAGAAGAAGAGAAAATATAAAAACTGCTCTGATACATTAATGTTTATGGTACTCTTCGTTAAAAACATAGATAAGATCACCCAACCCAACACATTTCAAGCTTGCAAATTTATCATCCTCGTCGCTATCAAACAAGCTGTAAAGCAAATCCTGAGGCATAATCGCAATCTCGCTGAACTCCATGGTCCTCTCATCGATCCTCCACAAATTAAACGATGGCCCAAGTGAAGAATTACATGTTCCAGCAAGAACAAGCCGGTCCTGGCACGAGATCAAGAAGGAGAGGATAACCCCAGGAGGCCTAAGCGTCTGGGCTAAGGTCCAGACACGTTTCTCCAAGTCAAAGGACGATATGAAACACGAATAAATCCCAAGCACATAAAATTTCCCTCCGAACAAAGCAGAGGACAGCGATAACGAAGAGTTTCCGGATCTGAAATCAGCAGGCAAAAGAGGACAGATTTCCCAGGAATTTAACTGGGGATCGTGTATCTCAACGGCCAAACGGTCCTCGATATCGACAAGATTGCCGATGAACCTGACGCCACCAACAACAATGAATCTGGGTGCGTTGGGGTTGGCACAGAAGACGCCGAGAAGACGGTTGATGCGAGAGAAGTTAAGAGAGGAGGTGTTGAAGACATAGGAGAGACGGTGGAGAATAGGAGAGAAACGGAAGGTAGAGGCGGTGGTGAAGAAGAAGCCATGGGAGCCGAGGAAGGAGGAGGAGGCGGGTTTGGTGGGTCGGGGTGCGTGGGTTTCCAACGGTGTTGGGAGCTCGCCAGTGGTCGGGGTTGGGGTCTAGATCGGGATCGGGATCGGGATCGTGGTCGGCCGAGGTGCTGGGCAAGAGTGCCAGATCTGGCCATTTTTGGCCGCTCCACGTTCCTGCGCAGATTTGGCAGTGGCGGTCGGCAGAATTCGGAGGCGAGTGGGGCTGAGGAGGTGGTAGTTTTTTAAAACCAGTTGGGCTCTTGAAAGGGAAAATATTCAGTGCTTTCATGCTTAATGTATTCCAGTCTTTTAGATGATGTGTCAACTCTTTATTGGATGCTATAAAACATCACTTTTACGGCCCATCCTTATAGAAAGGACTCTCTTTAATTAATATTCTAACAATGCGAGTGTCACTTGCATGTGTTTTTTCAATTAGCTTCATGCCATAAAGATTACCAATGTGCCACCTCATCTCTCTGTTTGCCATCAGCAATTCCAATCATGGAATCCTGAATCTGATGGACAAAAGAACTAAATTGCTGCAATTTAAATTGTCTAGGGAAGAAATTAGAACTTATTATTTTCCATCGACGAAAATGATTTCAGGAACCAAAAGTTTATTTAATTAAGAATTTAACTTGAAGCCAATTACAAATTTAGACTAGAATCTAAGGATGCTTCTCTAACATGTAAAAGCTTGTTTCAGAGATTGCCAGAACCACAATCCTCCATTCGAATATTATGTCAATAGAGAAATCGGGGGTTAATTATAGAAGACACAATACTGAAATTTACTGAGAGCAAATTTACGTTTTCCTTACACGTTCACTAATGTCTAAATTTTAAATCGTCCCTTCCATCTATCATCGGTCTAAAAACAAAGATGATAAACAGCGAGTAACCACATAAGGCTAAGCATTGAAACAAGGCAATGAGTAAATTAGTTAGAATGCTACCTTTACATTCTTGTTTCAATAGAGACTCTGCCAACTTGATCAAGTGTGGCATAAGGATTACTACTCGACAGCTTAGCACCATCATGGAATATTTTCTGCACTTATTGAAAATAAGTAGTGTGGAAAATAGGCTGCATGAACTGATTTATGTATAAGATTACATTCGCCCCACTGCCCACCCCCCTTCACTTTCTTTGCTGGATGGGAATGCATTAGTTTATCAAGGGATCATTACTGTTCCGAATATTACCATGAAGATCTGGGAGGTCAGAACTAATGGAAAACTTGATCCATCTCTTTTTCTCCACGTGCTTGAGGCATGGCTGCATCACAAGGCCAATCACCACTGCAGCCATACTTACAATAAATACTTTGAGTGTAGAAAGAGCCAATACAGCACCAATCAATATGGTTGGAGGAATACACATAAGAATGGCTCCAACTGTACCCACAGGTATCCTGTACGGCCGAGATGCAGCGGGGTGTTTTATCCGTAACCATACAAAAGCCATGAACTCCAAAATCATTCCGAAACAGTACAAGAAATTCTCTGCAGCTACGATCTCTTGGAAGCTCATCCAAGATAGCAAGAGGACACCAGAAGCTGAGAATAAAATCCCTATCAGAGGAGTTCCATATCGAGACCTCTTGCCAAAGAATTCAGGCAGCATCCCTCGTTCTGCCATCCCCAGAAGTTGGAAAGAGTCACTGCTCATCTCAGCTACAAACATCCCCATATTCGACATTGCTGCAGCTCCTTGGATCCACCATCTCAACCAAACTCCCCCGAGAATTTTGGCAATATCCGAGAAATACCCATCAGTCCACAACTCACGGTTGACTGGAATAGCCCCGGTACCAATTAAAAGAGGGAAGAAATAACCAAGCACTACCAATATCAAAGCATAAAGCAGAGCCTTTGGAAGAGTTCTCTTCGGGTTGTCCACCTCGCCCGCAAGTGTGCTGATTGAGTCCCAATAATTTAGATTCCAAAACAAAGTGTTCAAATACAAATTCCAGTCCACATCATGTAGGTTTACCTCTAACCATCGGGAAGGCTTCAATTTTGGAATTCCCACAAGTCCCATAACCACAAAAGGAAGAATCGAGAATACCCCTAAAATAACAGCTAGCCATCCCACAATGGCTAAACCCCTATAGTTCATGTAAGTGAGGACAACAGTCAAAGCTAACACCGCTAGGACTCTCGGTAAACCACCACCTAAAGCCGGGATTGCAGACTTCAAATAGTCAAGAAACAGAACCGGATAGAGAGCATTATCAATAACCCCACTAAGCCATTTCATCCAACCTTGCTGAAACCCCCAATAAGGACCCAAAGCAGCCGAAACCCAAACCACATAACCACCATTCTCAGGGAACATGGTACCCATCTCGGCAGTTATTAATGCCTCAGGAACACTCCATATGAACGGAAAGACCAAGAACCCGACAAGGGCTAAAAGAGGACCAGCAGCACCAACAGCGTCCTCGACTCCAAATGGCCCCCCAGAAACCTCATAGAAGATTAGGAAGACAAGGGGCAGAACCGAAACTCTCTTCAAGTTATCTGCCCTAGGAAGAGGCACTTCACCAACTGACACATATCCATCACCATCATACTCTCCCATTGCAATAGAAGCTTGCCTATTTGCTGTGTTCCTCAATTTCTGCATTCGGCATCATGTACTCAACAAAACAAGGACTGGGTTTTTTTTAATTCATCCAAAAATAAAAAATAAAGACTGGGTTTTCTCTCAATATAACAAACTTGTTTAAAATGAAATTTCAAAGCATAAACCGTATAATTACACAAGTGAACAATTAAATAGAGAAATTTATGCACACAGCTACCAAGTAATTGTCGAAGTAAATAAATATATAAGCAATATCCATCAGACTAACAAATGGGTTCTGTGAGATTACATGCAAATATAAATCACACATGGTAATTAACGAAGACAGGCATTTAAAGAAATAAACAGGCATCAGAAATAGAGATGGGTCACTCGCAAATTTGCAATAAAAATTAAACAAAAGGAGATTAAATTATATAAACAAAATCCAAATAGAGAGTGGAGGAAAGAGAGATCTGAAACTCATGGACATTAACAATCGGTAATATGGCAATGAGGAGAGACAATAGAAGAGATGGGAAATCGGACAAACCATGAAAGAACAGCAATTCCTCACGGGGTCGAGTAGATAACCTCCGCCATGCAGAATAAAACCTTGAATTCAAAGCTCAGATCATATTTCTACACCCCAGCTTCCACTCAGTGAGAGAGTAAGAGGCGAATCAGATTCTGACATTCCTCAAACAACTCGCAAAGTTGCCCTAACATTTGTTTTGGTCTTTAGTGCTCGTGCGTCAAGTTTTCAGGCAATTGGCCGGGTCTCGTAGATTAGATAGTGGGATTGTGGGATCGTGGAATAAAAAAGTGTTTTAAAACTTAGGCTCGTTTGGCAATTCCCTCGTCTCCCTCTTCTTCTGTTAATTTACTTCTCTAAAAAAAATATGAACTTTAAAATATTTTAATATTTTTTATTTTTTATATCAAATAAATATTATTTTATTATTATTTAGATAAAAAAATCATTACAATACAATTTTTTTTTTTACTTTTTCATTTAAGTTCTTTCAACTTTATATCATATCAATCACATTTTACTATCACTAAAAAAAAAAATTCCTCCAAATATGAGGGGAGGGGTTGCCAAACAGGATGCTCTTTTAAAATTGTTCCTTCTGGAATGTGGCCGGTTGGGATTACACCAATTTTGAAGAGAAAAAATATATATATTTAATAAGCTCTTTGCGATATAAAAATATTTAAAAGCTCTTTGTGGTATACAAAAGTATCATCTAAGTCTTTGAACTCAACTTTCGATTAATTTTTAAAAAAACAAACCGTTAAATATCACGTCAACAACATTAAATTATGACACGTGTCATTCATAATAATAATAAAAATACTATAAATATATAAAATCTGGGTTAAATATTATTTAGTCCCTTCAACTAACAGTTATTTTTTATAAAGCACCATAAACTGACAAGTGTCAAGAAATGGCACTTCAAACTGTCAGTTTGTTACAACTTAGCTCAATCCATCAATCTTGACTGTTATGTAAAGTTTGACTAAAATCTTCCGAAAATACCTTATTTTGACCATTAAAAAATCAAAATAACTCTTGTATTTATTAATTAATAGAAAAATATTTTAAAACAAACAAATTTATTAAAAAAATAAAAACTGAGATAAATGCGAAAATGAGTCTTTTTGGACTCATTTCCGCCGGATCTCTTTCCCTTTACACGATTTTCTCTAAGGTTTTCATAGAAAACCTTTGATCCACAATTATCCAAGTTTCTAATCTCAAATCTAACCCCGGAAACGTGATCTACGAAACCCAATTTACGTTTCTATCGATTGATTTGAGGCAATTTCATAAACTCATGTTCTTCAAGATTTTGAGTTGAATCTTGAAGTGTTTGAGTTTAATCTATGATATTCTTTAGGATTTGTATGTTTTGGAGCTTCCAAAATATTTCTCAAACTTTGGGTAGTATTTGGGTGAATTTTGGTAAGCTTCTCAAAACCCTAGTTTTGGGTGTTTGTCTAGATTGTAGTTTTAATTGTCTAACCCTAAGTAAATCTTATAAGTTAGTGTTGTTTATGGTTGGTTTAGTATTTTTATAGTATGGGTATATGTTTGGAACCCTATAAAATTCTATGGGTTTTCCATGGATTAGCTCTTTAGTAATTTAATAGCTAAATATTAGTCTAGTGTTTAGAGAAATATTTAAGTAATGTACAATGTGTTATTTTTACAGTGGCACATTGCGAGAAGTCGTCTAAGATGCTTAGTTGAGATTATTATTTGCGCAGCCAAGGTGAATATTCTACTTACTGAGAAAATGATATTACTTTTATGTATTTCATAGAAATGAAACAATGTGTGTTTTATTACCAAACCGACTATATGTTGACTATATGTTTTAGAGGATTTAAGTAGTTTCAATTATGTTGAGGTATAGCAACGTTGTTTATGAGAGTTAAAGTATGATTGAAAAGTGCAATTTGAAATGTTTGACTGCCTGATGTTACTGGGATTTAAATTATGCGAATTATGATTTAGGAAAAAATAACTTGTTGATTGGTTTACTGTTTTATAAAGAAAGCATATGTTAAATGCATAGTTTTTGAAAAGTAAAGGGATATTGTTTTGAACATAAAGCATTGGGTTAAAAAAGACTTTTGGGCCAGTGTTCCCTTTGTCGTTATTTGTTCAAGACCTTTGACCAGTATTCCCTTTGGCATTGTTTGCGGAAGACCACTAGGCTAGTGTTCCCTTTGGCAAGGCTTGTTAAAGACCTTTGGGCTAGTATTCCCTTTGGCATCGTTGCTAAGACCTTTGGGCCAGAGTTCCCTTGGGCATTGTTTGTTAAAGACCATTGGGCCAATGTTCCCTTTGGCATAGCTGCTGAGACCTTTGGGCCAGTATTCCCTTGGGCATTGTTTGTTAAAGACCTTTGAGCCGATGTTCCCTTTGGCACGACTATGGGTGCATTATAATGGTTGCTTTTACGGGTCTCCTATAGTTGTTTTCATGATAGTTTGCATAACTGATTTAAAAGCATTGACCCTTGACATACATAGATTTTCACATTGTCCAGATATGGGAATGCTGAGGTCTTTGTATAACGGAGCAAGATGTCATTGTTTTGAGCTTCAATATACTTAGATGTTTACGCTGCCAGATTAGATAATGCAAGTGTCTTGTAGTAGGTAAGCGGACTGTCGTTCATTCGGCACGAAGCTGTAATGCACTTAGACACGGAGTTACCTACATTTGGAAATGCTGGATCTCTGTATAGCGGAGCTACCAAATATAAAAGTAATATATTGTAGATGGGTCTATATGTAGAAGCTTCCAAGGTGGGATGTCTGGAACTTTTATATATGATCACAGCTGCATAGTATACTTTAAATTTTTCTTAAAAATCAGTGTTTACTGTATCAGCTTCATGTGTTTTTAAAAGATAAATGTTATAAAAATTGGTAGCTGTTATTGTAAATGTAAGACAAAAGAAAAGTCGGTTACGCTTTGGCTGCAAGTTCTGCGGATGTAGAGGATAACCCCGTAGCAAACTACTTAAGATATTACGACTGAAGCCCAACGCGACAGTTGTAATGGTTGGACTACAAATTGTCCATCATTTTGTAATCTTTTGTTCATGGCTTGTGTCCTACGTGACACTTGTATTTTGTAGAGCCAGTCGTGTGGTATATAATTAGAGTAATGTTATGTTAAAGCCTTAAACAGATAGACGTATTATTGGCTCTTCTTGTTGTAATTAACAGTTATGTATTAGATGTACATTCTGCTATACAGTTTATGATTCGGTTATTATGTTATCTACTGCATAGATGTAACTTTGAATATAATGATACATGTAATGGGACGTATACCGTATGTTGGCTGAGCGATAAGTAGTCGTGCCACTGTGACGATCCGTTTGTATTTATTTATTTATTTACAAAAAAAAAAAGGTCGTCACCACCCCCCCCCCCCCCTCCCCCCCCCCCACCCTCCTCTTTTAATACTTTGTTTGAAAAAGATTGAAAGAACTTTTGGAAGATCAAAATCTACCAAAGACTCAAGTTCTTTTTATGCGAACTTATTTGGAAATGTATTCTTATTCCTCCACTTTATCAAAATTCTTGCGTCTTGGTGATGATTCTGATAACCTTTGCCCCCTTTGCTCCTCTTATCTCGAAACTTATGAACATCTCTTCCTTGAGTACCATTTTGCTCTGGTCCTTTGGAATCTGTCTCATTGGCCTATTGACACTCTCTCTTTGACTAATCTCTCAATCTTAGTTTCTCTGTAGTTGTTGTTGGTTCTTTTCAAGATGGATCCATTATTTTTGCTCAAGCAACACTACACTCTTAGTGCACCACTAATGAAGGAGAGCCTATTGCAACCACTTTTACTGCTAAAACAACTTTAGATTTTAATTATCATAATGTCATCCTAGAAGGGGACTCCCTCTCAATTATCCTTAGCCTTCAACATAAAAACCTCATTATTGATTGAAGAATTGCCACTACCATCTTGAACACTCTTGGTCTCCTCAACTCTCTCAATAGTTGGTCAATTTTCAAGATTGACAGGAGTGTGAATTACCGTACTAACAACCTTGCACAATGGGTGCTAGCACCAATTTTACTGGCAGCTTTCTCAACTCCATGTTCTAGCTTTTGTATTTAATGCATACCAATCATAATAAAATGGTCATATCTTGTGATTTCAATATTGAATGAAGACAATCTTGGTGAAGTTGGAAAGCTTATTAAAAGGTATATAAATTCATATTTCATGAAGATTTTTCAATTCTACAGTTTGCTAGGTCAAAACAGGCTATCAATAGAAATTCAACAATCTAGTTTGGGAAGTTTGGTCAATATCTCAGTTGAGGATGATTAGATCCTTTCAATACTAATTCTCGACGGTTCTAGTCGGAGTCCTATCGATTGAGGATGTTTCCCTAGGGTTTTTGTTGTGCAATGTCAAAGCTCGATCAACCAAGCTTAAGGCTTGATTGGCCGAGATTGCGGTTGGTTATTTTTGTCTTTTGTTTCTTTCAATGTTGCAACCTTATTTCTATTTAAGTCTCATAAGGACAACTTGGCCGCCGATTTATGTTGTTTTTCTTAGTTGTTCAATAAGAAACACTTTGTAAGTGATTTTCCTTCTATTTTCATGCAAATCCTTGATTTTTCTTGATTTTGTGAGAGAATTAATTGTGAGTTGTGTATTTGTTATATTGCAACCTAATACACCATGTTGCATCAGGATCTCCCCTTGGACAGTGGCAAAGACTCTCCTTAGTCCCCTCCATCAGTTTGTGATAACTTTTCCTTACTCCGTTTGTTTCGACGTAAAATGTTTTTCGTCGTAAAATATTTTAAACAAAATCATTTTTCAGGAAAAATGATTTTCCTAAAAATACTTTTTGGTGTTTCGCTTGTATGAAAAAATCATCAACGACAAAAAAATCATTAGTGACGAGATTCCGTCATTGGCCGGCAGAATTTCGGCCACTTTTACCGAATTTCGGCTCCTGTTGCTGGATTTCGGCAATGAAGATCGGAATTCGACAACAATGGTCAGATTCCGGCCAATTTTGCTGAAATCCGACCAAACTAGTTGGAATATGGTTGCTAGAATTCGATGGCAGTCCTGGATGTCATAGGATTCTAGTGCTGGTGACAGCCACCGGAATCCGACGATGGGATACCAAAATTCGAGGACATTCGGTGGTAGATTCGGGCTACCAACAAATAGGCTTGGCAATTTTTGACACTACCCATGAACCCTGAACAAACACGACACGAAAATACAGGGTTTGGGGTAATCGGGTTCGGGTCGTAATCTGGTTCGGATCGTAATCGGGTTGACCCGATTATGACACGGTTATAATCGTGTCTAGCGGGTCAACATGTGCTAACACGATTATAACCCATTTTTTTTAAAAAAAAAAAAAAAAAAAAAAAAAAACCTGAAACAAACCTAGTGGCCGCATCTTTTTTTTTTTTTTTTCGCGCCTCCTTTCCTTCAGTGGTTTCACGCCTCCTCTAATCCTTAGACCCTGAGCGATTGTCGTCCCACTCTTCTTCCTCTAATTCGTCTTGTTATTGTGGATCTTCGAAGATGTCGAGCTCATCGATTCTGTCTTCGGAAGTGGAAACGTCGTAGTCTTGGGCATCGGAGATGAGGGGGTTGGAGTCCACGTCGTTTCGTGAGTTGGTGAAGTAGTGGTGGTGGTGAGGCTGGGCTAGGGTGTGAGAGAGGCTGAGATTGTGTTGTTTGCCTGTTTGGTTTTCTCCTGTGACAAAGACGAATTGGGGTTCTGCCGTTCTGGGTCATTTGGGGTACACGGATTGGGATTCAATTCAGACGAAGACGTGGATTGGGGTTCACAACGGGTTACCTAGGTTGTGTTCGGGTAACTCGGTTGATATATGGGTCGTGTTCAAATTTAAGAATTCATCCCGATTAATAATCAGGTCGGGTTCGTGTTGGACCCAATTGTGTAATCGGGTCGGTCAAGTTGACATGGACTCGACTTGTGAACTCGAATTGTCAAGCCTACCAACAAACTTCAATGCCTGACACTGGCGGATTCCTACAAACGTGCATGCAAGAATGAAAAGTTTAAATCCAAAAAACGATTTACGGTTTTTAAAAAATTAAAGAAGTTTTGACGGTCAAACTGAAAATGATTTTCATTGACCATCATTTTTTGTTGCACCAAACATAAAAAAATACAGAAAATATTTCACACCAAAACAAATAGAGCATTAGTCTTTTCTTGCCCTCCTTGTATTCTCATCTTGTTGTTTATTTCTAATTATCTTTAAAAAAAAAAAAAAAAAAAAGGATAGAGAGAGAGAGAGAAGAAGAAGATAGACCGAATTGACGACTGTAGATCAAGCTTGATTCACACTTTCAAGCTAGCATAGAAACTTTCTTAATCCTACTAGTCAAACAAATGCTCGAGGTTTATCCTTCTCCATTTCAATCAAATAAAATAGAGATGAGCTGGTTCTTTATTTAATAATTCAGTTCTAACACCAGAAGTGGATAAATATATAAACATTCAGCTTGAAAATAAGCAAGGCATTCATAAAAAAAATAAATAAATAAATAAATTAGCAAGGTATTAGTAGGTTACAAAATTTGATTAAAGCCCTTTTATGGATTTTTATTTGAAAAATATTATTTTGCATTCTCTTAGATAGCTTTTTTTTTCTTTTTTCTTTTTTACCTTTTAATTAAAATTGATCTAGGGTAAATTAAACATGTCATATTAGCTTGAGTATGTTGAAAAAATGCAAAATATCATTTCTTTTCAGTTACCTATGTAAAAGCATATCTCTTCCGTAATGAGAAATGCTACTCAACATTCTCTAGTGTCAATCTCTTAGCATTCTCTTTTAAAAAAGAGAAATGATATACTTACATCCCTTATAGATTTCCATATAAGTAAGTTTCAAATTCACCATTGAATTTGTGGGTATAAATGATCTTTTTACATCTCTTTTTTAAATTAATTAACCATTGAATCTGTAGGACTTACATGTGAGTCTTACAGATTAAATAATTAATTTAAAAAAGATATGTACATGAGATGTACGAAAAATGCATGCATATCATGTCTCATTTGTGGGATCCTATGTGAGTCCTATAAATCAAACGGCCAATTTGAAAATAAGATGTGTAGAAGATATAATTGTATCATTTCTAACAAAACAAAACAAAAAAAAAAAAAAAAGATGTGGATGTGCCACATAGGATGAAAATGCTGAGAGATAATTAAACAACAGAAAATGCTACCAAACCAGGTTGAGAAGAAACAGGATCCACCGTCCACGTGGTGTTATATAAATTCGTTGAACTCAAATTATCACGATGTGCAAGTGGATGCAGTAGTCAGTAAAGCATTATTCATCGAACAAAAAAAAAAAAAAAGACAAAAAATTAAAAGAATCGATCAATTAGCATTATTATTGACCCATTTTGGAATATCCATTTCATGCAAATTCAAGTCATTTTCAATCTCAGAAAATAGCACCACCGTTGATAGCATTATAGTATTTTTCTTTTTCTATTTCCAAACTGTTTACATATTTATTTTGACCTGAATATTGAACTTTTAAGACCATGCGTACGCTAAGATAAGATTGGACCACAAAAGTCCAATCTGTATATATACGATATATAATATATACACAGTAGACAATAACGTGGCTCATCACAATTAAATAAATTAAGAAGCATCTCTTTTTATTTATTTATTATTATTATTAGTATTATTTTATATATATATATATATATATAAGTAATTAAGAAGCATCTCATTCTGTATTGTCGGTAGATTAAAGATTTGACCCACATATTTTATTCCACCGTTCACGTTTAAGCTCCCTCCAAATCCGTGCACGCCACCAATTGTGGGCAGCCTCCTCCATTAATGCGCGGTTGTAAACTAAACGGACAAATTTTTTTCTATAAATTAAGTTGGTGAATTTTCTTAAAATTCTGCCTTTAATAGTGTGATCTGTTTCACATGCTCTCTTTTTTCTTTATTAATAATATTTAAAAATATATATATTTTTTACATGATAAAAAATACATAACACTTTTAAAAACTGATTGGCCGGAATGAATTCTTTCAATTTCTTTTACTCTTAAACTCATGCAATTCTGCATAACCACCGCTGGTGTATGAATATATTCTGGCATTTATGGTATAAAATAAAATAGGCCATTTTTGGACCGAGTTTGAAACACCAAAAAAAAAAAAAAAAATTACATAATTCTATTCAAGGTTTCAATTCTTTATTTTATTGCAT
The DNA here is from genome assembly GCF_958979055.1 of Alnus glutinosa. NCBI lineage: Eukaryota > Viridiplantae > Streptophyta > Magnoliopsida > Fagales > Betulaceae > Alnus > Alnus glutinosa. The sequence goes on along the minus strand of NC_084898.1, from coordinate 19,641,817 downwards.
TCTCTTTCTGTCTTTCAACTCCATTTCAATTCAAAGGAAAAAACAGAAAAAGAAAGCAAAACAAGGAGTCTATATTTGCACTGAGAATAAGCTCCAGAGGCAGTAGAGGGGAGAGATATATCATATATATATGTGGAATGCTCACCTCGTCATCCTCACAAGTATGCGCTGCTGGCTTAGTGTTGCTGCTCTGCGAGGGAGTCTGTGGATCTGCTACAAGTATGCTGTCGCCGGCTTCCTGATCCGCTGCTACTCCTCGGCCATCCGGAGCTCCCACGGCTGCGTGCATAGCCCTACTTTGAGATCCCACTCCTCTGTTTCTTCCCAAGTTTTCAAGGCATACATAGGTGGACTCTATTTATCTATCTATCTATCTATATAGACAGACAGAGAGAGAGAGAGAAAACGGCAAATGATATATAAAAGGCTATAAATTTGTTTTGGCAATTAAATTTTTTAAAATATGTTTTTTAGTTTTAATATATTATGTTGATAATGATTCACATATAATGTATTTATAAATGGAGTATGGACATGACATGATCGAGGTCAACAAATCACATCACACCAAGAAATTTTGAACGTATGAAAGTTGACGGTCGACCTCTTTCTCCTTTGTACTTAAAAGAAAAAAGAAAAAAGAAAAAAATCAAAACATTAATATCTAACTTTGATCATAAAACACTCACAAAAAAAAAATAATAATAAAAAATTATTTACCATTCTATCATTTTTAATTGGCGTGACATGTTAAATTCATCCTTAAATCAATTTTAATTAAATAAAAAAGGTCAAAAATAAATTAACATGCCACGTCAGCTGAAAATGCTGAAAAAAAAAAAAAAAAAAAAAAAAAAGGCTATATATCATTTATCTTTGGCCTTCAATTTTATATTACATTAAAAAAAAAATTTTAACCGAATCACAAAAATATCTCTAAAAAATAAAAAAATAATAATAATTTATCAGACACATCATTCTACCGGCCATGCCCAAACACTCCTTTGTCAATGACGTTGCAAAACGCTGGACCTCACTTGGCTTTTTGTTTGAAATTATTGTATCTAGTTGTAAGTTATTGGCGAAGTACGTTGACTTTTGATCTTCTAACTTTCATTAACGCTTTTATTTCTTCACTTGTCCTTTCAATTATCATAATTATCTTTTCTTTTTCTTTTTCTTTTTCTTCTTCTTCTTTTTTTTTTTTTTTTTTTTTTTTTTGTCCCGAAGGAATAGCTTAATCGGTTTGAGACAACGCCTCATGAAACAAAAATCACTAGTTTGAATCCCCCTCCCCCCTCTTACGTGGACATGTAAAAAAAAAAAAAATTATCTTCCGTTTGTTTCGACGTAAAATGGTTTTGGCATTTTTTGGTATTTGGTGAAGACGAAAATAATAGTCAACCAAAAAATGATTTCTGTTTGACTAAAAATGCTTAGTAAATTTCGAAAAACAATTTACGCTTTATAAAAGCGTAATTCATTTTTCCAAGACGACAGACACAGTCGATCCTTTTTTAAACGGCACAGCCGACTTCACGCTCAATCAGTCTACCATCGCTGAAATATGGCAACCATCGCTGGATTCCAACAAGCCAGATTCTGGCACCAGTCAAAATCTGGTCGTATAAATTATAAGTTGTAAATAAATAAATCTCGGCCTTTTGCTTTATAGAGAAGACAGGCAAGCAATTCTAATTTCTTCTATAAATTATTCAATTAAAAATAATGAAAACAAGTTTGTATAGGCTATAAATTCAAATCTTAAGATTATTAGAATTGCCAATACAAAATAAATAAAGATTCATGTTTAATCTTCAGAGATAAGAGTTCTTTTTATTATAACATATAACAAATCTTAATTATTGATGAACAAGGATTTCTAATGTCTGATTAGATGACTTGAACAGAATAAACATATTGCTTTTGTTTCTTTCATTTTTGTCCTCTTCTCGTGAACAAAGATAATTTTTATTAATATATACATATTGTTTACTTTCTTTCTCTTTTACCGTTACCATCTTTATTACTTTTTCTTTAATGCTTCTTCTAGGAGGTAAATATAGTTCATGGAATTGGAATAGCACTCCATAATTGACACAGTCTCAATTTACAACATTATCACTGTACAATTTAGCAAGGCTCCATTCCAAAAAGTAATGGTACATTACTTCATTTTAGGTGAAGAATGGATGAAGTTAGGAAGAAGCAAAGTCAACTACTTTGTGAGTAAATAAATTCATGTGGTGATGAATTTATCAAAGATTTACATCCTGATGATGAAATGATAGAAGATCAAAATGATATAAACTTGCTTGTGAATGATTTGAAGCAGTCAATTGCCAATTCTTCTTCATATAATGGTTCTTTGGAACCATGCCTTGGTTTGGAATTTGATGAGGTAGAAGATACTCGTATATGTTATAATGCTTATGCAAGGAAAAAAGGTTTTAGCATTAGAAAAAATCATACTCGACTATTGAAGGGAGACGACAAGTTACTGATTGGGGTAGATTATTCTTGCTCAAGGGACGGATTTCGTCATAAGAGTTATCAAAAGAAAATCCATATAAATTCAAAGCCCGCAGAAACAAGAGTAGGATGTAAAGCAATGATGGGTATAAATAAAGTAGGTTTAAAATGGATTGTAAGTAAGTTCGTAATTGAACATAATCATGAGCTCCTTACTCCTAAAAGTACACGTTTTCTTCGTGGACATAGAGTGATGACACGTGCTCAAAAAAATCTTATAGATACGCTCAATGAGTCCGGTGTACCTCCAAAGAAGATAATGTCGGTGTTGAGTAAAGAATCCAGTGGTGACTACAATGTTGGGTGTACTACTAAAGATGTTGAAAATTATTTGGGCAATAGAAGAAGAAATCTTATTGGAAAGGGAGATGCACAAAGAATGTATAATTATTTTCTTGAGAGCCAATGCAAAAACCCAAGTTTTTTTTTTTTTCTCAATCGAAGTAGATGAAAATGGATGCATGGGAAATTGCTTTTGGGCAGATGCTAGATCACGAGCTGCATACCAGTATTTTGGAGACGTTACTTTTGATGCTACCTACTTGACAAATCGTTATAAGATGTCTTTTGTTCCTTTTACCGGGGTTAACCATCATCATCAATTTCAAATATTTGGATGTGCTTTGCTCGTAAATGAGACGGCTGAATCTTATACATAGTTGTTGAAAACATGGCTTACGGCAATGCTCGGACCTGCTCCTTCTACAATTATCACAGATGATGACAAGACTATGGGTAAGACAATTGCAGAGATACTACCAAATACTACTCATAGATTGTGTTTACAGCATATTTTACAAAAAGTTCCAAAACACTTTGCTCATATATATAATAAATATCCATCTTTCCAAGTAGATTTTCATCATTGTATTCATGACACACTCACAATTGAAGAGTTTGAGTCGGAATGGAGTCTTCTTGTAAGCAAGTATGAGTTGAGAGAGAATGATTGGTTGAATAAACTATATATGCATCGTGAAAAGTGGGTACCAGCTTACTTGCGAAACACATTTTGTGCCGGCATGTCTACAACTCAACGAAGTGAGAGCATGAATAAGTTTTTTAAAGATTATGTTCGTTCGAGCACAATGGTGCGTGACTTTGTCCATCAATATGACAAAGCATTGAATGCACGTTATCTTAAAGAGAAAGAAAAAGATGTCAAGACAAAAACTTCTAGACCAATTTTGAAAACATGTTACAAGATGGAAGCAGAGGCAGCAAAGGTTTACACAAAAAAGTCATTTTTTATGTTTTAAGAAGAGCTATTTAAAAGTAAAAAATACAATTCATTTAAACATCGGGAAGAAGGAGGGAAGAAGAAATATAGAGTGACCCATCATGAGAGACAAAGTCCAATTTATGAAGTTGCACTTGATGTTCTTGAGAAGAAAGCTACTTGTACATGTCTTATGTTTGAATTTGTTGGAATATTATGTAGGCACATTCTTCAAGTTTTATTGAAGAAATCTTTGGTGGACATTCTTCCTCAATATTATGTTTTAGAGAGATGGACGATTAATGCCAAGAGTCACGTTATACATGGCATATCTGGTGATGAAATACAAGTAGAGACACAAAATTTTTCCACCTTGATGAGAAATAGCTTAAAGTTGCAATTCGATGATGTTGTAGAATTGGGGTCCCATTTGAAAAAAAAGTATGAACATCTTGGCATTGGTTTACAAAAGCTTCATCATGAGCTTTTGACAATGGATGATGATTGTGATAAAGATATAGAGAATGGTGATGTAGGAAGTGCCGATGGTCTTGTATTAAACAGCCAAGTATTGTCAAACATTACATTCACGTTGCAAGATTCTGTACATGTTCCTTGTAGAGGACGACCCAAATCTTTGAGACAAAGACATCCAAGAGAAAAAAAAAAAAAAAAAAAAAAAAAAAAAAAAAAAAAAAAAAAAAAAAAAAAAAAGAAAAAAAGCCTCCACAAGGACTTGTAGCATTGCGAAAAAAACATGGCATATGAGAAGTAATTGTCCGTCACATAAGCAAGCAAGGTATTCTTATAATTTTTTTTTTTATTTGCAATACTTTACAGTAAGGCCTCGTTTGGTTTGCGGAATGTCTATTCCATTAGGAAAAGGAATAACTATTCCTATTCTTTTGTTTGGTTGTAACGGTGGAATAGAACATTGCATATGTATTCTTTTGTTTGGTACAGTGCAATACATTGGTGAATGGAATCATATTATAATCAAATTTCCTAAAACACTCTTATAATAAAAATATAATTTATATTCTTAAGGACATTTTTTTTCTTTATTTTAGAAACATAAACAATCATACTATGACCTTTTTTATTTTATTTTTTATTTATTTTTTTTTTTAATTTCATAGAGTTCATGGCTTTTTTTTTTTTTTTTTTTTTTTCATATACAATTACGCTACAAAATGATTTGTAAGGAAAAAAAAACACACACACACACACACATATAATCATCATATCACCATCATAAAAAAATAAAAAGAAAAAAAATAGATCATCTGCAAAGCCTTTTTTATTTTATTTTTTTTTATTTGTTTTCCAGCAACAAACATTCATTCTTTGCTTACAAAGTAAAATGATTTATAAGAAAAAAAAAAAAAAAAAAAAAGACATAATCATCATAAAAAAATAAATCATCAGCAAAACCCTTTTTTATTTTATTATTTTTTATTTGTTTTTCAGCAACAAACATTCGTTCTTTGTTTACAAAGTTTTTCTCAAACCTCTGCCAGGCAATTGGAGTCTTCCCGATATTAAGAGGTACTCGTTTTGCTACGTCTAAGTGCATTCTGTAGGCTAAATCATAGGAAAAAAAAAAAAAAAAAAAAAAGATTAACCCACAACAAATTAAGTTGGGTTGAGAAACATAGAGAGGGGGATGAGAATATAATTGCAGAGATGGAGAGAGATACTGATGGTGCATTTGAGTAATGAATTTTTGAAATCAGAATTAAATTCTTATTCTGTTTGCGAATTTTGAGATTTGACTTTTTTTAAAAAAAAAAATTGAATAAAATATGATTTGTTTATAAAAAGTTGAATAAAATATGATTTGTTTTTGAAAAAGTTGAATAAAATATGATTTATTTTTGAAAAAAGTAGAATCAGAATTATATTTTATTTTCAAAATTTCGTATCCAAATACACCATGAGTTGAGAAACAGAGAGAGAGAGCGATAAGAGACTTGGGTGTTGAGAGGGTTAGGGTTTTTGGGCAAAAGACAAATTTTATTTATTCCCACAGGAAAGGAATAGGTATTCCACTCCTTTTTGAGTGGAATACATATTCCTCTTTGTAAGGGAATAACTATTCCGTGGGAATAACTATTCCCTTAAATAATATATAACCAAATAAAGGAATAGCTATTCAGTAGGAATAGTTATTCCTTTCCATGGGTCTAATCCGCAAACCAAACGAGGCATAAATGTATTTTGACTTAATATTTTTTCAAAATGCTACTTTTCAATAGGGATATTGTCAACACAAATTTGAGACTGGATAACTTGGGGTTGATAGACCAACAAAGTTTAATAAAGGTAAATTTTCATTACAACATATTCTCTACCAAGGTAATATGTGATTATTTGATTAATAGTAAAGATATCTATTACTTAAGTTTTGTTTATTTGTAAATAATTTATAGTGCTCCTTGCCAACTATAGTGTATCCCTCTACAACGATATCTGTCATGTCTTAAGATCCTATATCTTCATCAGGTACAATTAATACTGGTGTAGATAGGATGAACGACTATGGAACTCTTTGAAGTTGCTGTGATTATTTCTTTTTGTGTTTGCCTACTAGATAATTTGTTTACTTCAATTTCTATACACATTATATAGTTTTTCTTTTTACAATTCATTGGCATAGAAGCTGAATTGAGACTTGAATCATATATTAGAAATAAATTTTTGAAGTTACAAGGCTATGATGGCTTCAGCCATTTTTGAAATGAAATCATTCCATTTGCCATTTTTTGTCTTCACCACAACCAGTTGCAACATATATTATACGTCTTCTTTAGAAAGAATCACTAAACAGCAGCAACATAAGCAAGAATCCCCTTTGGCTTTAGTTGGCAGTCAGTTTTGCAATGGCCTACTTAATAGCCTCAACGTATGTCCTATGTTGATAGGTCAGTGTCGATTCAAGCAAGTCTCAAAGCGAAGTCTTGGGGTCCCAACCTGGTATTCATAATCCATTAAATTCCCTCACAATGCCAAACATTAATTTAAAATGAAAGGGAGTATATCGGAACTCACAATCATCAACAAAACAGCTTCAATTGCATCCTTTATATAAACAAAAGTTCTCTGGGATTCACCCCCATCCATAAGCTTGAGTGGCTCATGCCGCAGGAGATTCTGTAACATGAAGAAGAAAGGACTGATTACGACAAAAATACAAAACAAAAGAGAAAAACAGAAATCTAAAATCTCGAAATTCACTAAAGATATGACAAAAACTGATCATACATTACTAAAGCATGCTAGAACTTGGAACACCCTCAGTTGGACCGTCAATGCTGGGTATTAAATCCATTATGGGTCCAACCCAGTTAAAGGGTCTCACAATTGTGAACTTGAGACCATTCTCTATCTGCACCCTCAGCTGTAATTAATAAGACAAGAAGTCAGAATATACATTACAAGTACTGATCATAAGCAGCCTGGCCAATGGAAAAGATAGCTAACCATAAATCAGCCTCTCAATCAATTGTTTTGCACATGCATATATAGGACCATCTTTATTTCTCAATAGAACCAAAAATGCATGGGGAGGTATCTTCTTTAAGAACATAATACTCAGGATCCTACAACAGATAGCACATACAATGACTCAGTTCAATGCAAGCAAGGTAAATGCAAAACAACATTAACTTAAAGCAATTCACTATATTCTCATTAATCTAAAAGTTGCAATACTTTTTTCTTTTTGGTGAAGAAAAAAATGGGACTCTTTGTTCAAAATAAGTGCAGTATTTAAACTCTGAATCTCGCCCAACCAAAGGGTACCCATCAAGCAACATTGTCAAAAGAAAGTTATTAATCTCCCATAAGAAAATTAGCATGGCTCAATATGTAGAGCAAATGGTTTAGTCCTAATAAATTCCCAAAATAAGGACAATACCAACCAACCTCATATAAATACACACACACACATAAAGACCAGCACAATACTAAACATTTGCCTTGCTTTGTCCCCCCACCCTACCCCCCCGTCCCCTCTTTCTCGCCTATCTTTTCTTGCTCTATAATGCAAAGAAGTAAAGAATGACCTTTATTCATATGTTTAGTAGACAATTCTTAAAAATAACAAGACACAACAAGAGCTACACCTGAAAATTGAATAATGATATAAAAAAATTAAAAATAAATAAATAAACCATGAAACATAACATAAAAAATTAAATAGTTTCCAATTCATCACTCCCAAATACATCATTGTACCTCAGCACCAGTAATCCAACAAGTCCAGTTGAGATAAAAGTAGATTCAGTAGTGCAAATAAACTACTTTCCATGTCAAATTTTTCTCACAATTTTCGAAGCGAGTAACACCAAGATCTACGAAACCACTTGTCAATTACATAGCAGTTAGATATTCACACCAAAAATACCCAAATGCACATTTATGTGGGTTTGAGAAATGAACACAAATCAACCAACATCAACTTCTACATTAAGCATATTGCAGGAACAGCAAGAACAGAGAGAGACAGGGAGAGCAAAATAATCAAACCTCATGATCATAATCCACAAGCTGTTGCTCGCTAAGACTAACAAGCTTCCCGATGGCAAGGAAGTTAGCACCTTCTAAGGCCCTAGTTGTACTGAAACTCCAACATGATCTACACGAACCCTACAAACAAAACAACCATTAATTCATTCACAATCAATGTCAATACACATATTACCCCACAAATTAACCACCAAAACCAACTTCCAATATAAATTTAAAAACAAATCAAATCCAAACATTTCCACACCAAAAGTAGTTCACAAAAAAAAAAAAATAAATAAAATAAAACCATTTTTCTTTCTTTCTTTCTTTTTTTTTTTTTTTTTTTTTTTAAATTTTTTTATTTTAGAAATGGGTACCTGATTTTTTATGGCGGAAACAACTTCATGATCTCTCCAATCAAAATCGGCCGAAAGATCTTCGGTCAGCAAGATCGGGTAAGGTCCAAGAACTGGGTCACGCCGAGGGTCGCCGACGGGTCCATCTTCTAGTGCCTATGCGCTCGTCGCAGGTTCGCCCTGAACACCGCGAACATGAGCTTGTGCTCCTCCTGCGACCCGTACGACTTGTCGTACCTCTGCTTGAACAGCTCAAAGTGCCGGTGCTCCACTTAGGCTGGCGAGGCGGTTTGGTGGTGACGTTCGGTGGAGGAGGCAGCTGTAGGTGGCTTGTTTCAAAGGTTGGCAGGGCAACGCTTAAATCATGTGAGTTTTTAATTTGTTTAAAAAAGAATCAGGTGATTTCATTTTTATTGCATTTTGTGAGTTTTGATGCGTTGTCTTCTTATAATTGGATACTGTAAAAGGAGGGTTTTACCGCCCATCCTGATAGAAGGTATTTTTTTTTTTTTTTAATTTTTATATTATTTTACATTAATATTTTTATGTTGTGAATAAAAATTGATTTTATAAATTAATATGATTGATTGAAAATATAAAAAATATTTGTGATTTTCCGTACGCGCCAAACACCGGAAAATGTTTTCGGTGAAAAATATTTTGTTGAAAAATGACTTCCCTCAAAATGTTTTACGACGGAAACCATTTTACATCGAAATAAACGGAGCATTAATTTTAATTACCTTAAGATTTCCACTTTTGTTTTTATATTATCGTTTTGTTGGAGGTCATTTGCCTTGTAGCTAATGGACCTGTAATAGTGTAAGGTGACACCATCTAAATCCAAGTAAATTTTTTTTTTTTTTGGTATTTGGTGCAACTGAAAATAATAGTCAAATTGAAAATATTTTTGTTTGACTAAAAGAGTTGTTTTAGTTTCAAAAAATGATTTCAATTTTTAAATTTCGTAAATCATTTATATTTCAAATCTGACGGGAAACATTTTTTTATAGTTTTTTCAATTTAAAATTTAACATTATTTTTCTAGTTTTTTTTTTTTAAAAAAAAAATTAAAATTCTTTATTTTTAAATTTGTTATTTTAAAAATTAATTCTTTTTTAATAATCTTTTGGATTTTTTATTAAGGATATTTTTGTCAATTGAAAGAAATTGTAATTTTTTTATTGTTTGGAGGGACATTGATTAAATCTTTAGTTTGATGGGATATTGTAAATTAAGTGTTAGTTTGAATGATGTATGTGTACTTTTTTTTTCATATATTTTTTAAAAATTTATCTAGACATACTTCTTTGGGATACGTTTGGTACGCAAAATAAATTATTTGAATGAAATGATTATTCCAATGAAGAATAAACCTTTGGAATGAAATGATCGCAGCGGAAGAAGAGCTCACTTGTGGAAACCTAAAACGACAAGAGGTTGATTATGGGCCAAGTCACTTGGCCCATGAACCACTGAGCCGAGGTCTTCTTCCGGGCAGCTTCATTAGTACACATAAAACATATTATCGGCCGCAATTGAATCTAGGGTTTTAAAGCCCAATTTGGTCCAATAGTTGATCGAAATCTGAGCCGCCCAATTTAGGATATCTCTGAGCGTGGCGACTCCTTTAAAACCCTAACCTCAAAAATCCTCCAGGACTATTGCCTCCTCCGTCGCCGCGTTGCAGAGGTGTCAGCGAGTCTCAGGTAAATTCTTTTGTCATTTGATTCATCCTTGGATTTTGATGCGATTTTTCTTTTTTGGTTCGTCTAAATTTTTGGCCTGTTTATTTGCCAAGAAAGCTGATAAGATGAAGAGAATGGAATTTCAATATTGAATTATGAAATCTTTTTGTTTCTGGGTCATGGAAAATCCAAGATACAGAACGTTTGCTTTTTATTTTCACGCTTGAAGTTACCCATGGGACTGGTTATGTATTTTCATATTTGAAGTTACAGAGACCTTCTTGATCTAATTTGATCTCATTGTCTTTTGACATAATAAAAATACACTGATTTGTGCAATGGTTAGTGTAACTGTGCTATAATGGCTTCTAGGTCTATTCGTGCCTGAAAATGAAGTTGTCTGCTCAGCTATTTAGATATTAAAATAAATTAGAATTGGGATAGTTGAGTAGATTGCTATTATTGTTGTAGGCCGTCAATATTTTATCGTTGTACCACAGTGAATGACAATTTAAAAGAAATGCTTCTTTTAATTTTCCTATAAGTCCTTGCAGTAAAAAATGAGTGGTTGATTCGAATTGTCATGCGGTCACCTACAAATGAGCTTTCGCATTAATATTTATTGAAGCTTTATGAATTTCTAACGTAGCAATATCTGGAAATCCCTAATGTTTTCGCGTAATAAATTTTCTAATTTTTTTTCTCTCTAAAAAAATAACTAATTTTCACTGTTTGGTTAATACTTCAAAAATGATGTCGAAACATTTTTAGTTGTTTGGCTTGTACTCACCACCCTCACCAAAAACAACCCGAAATCGGAAGCCGTCACATCTTGCATCAATAACTTCTAAAATTCATTCACCAGCTCACTTGAAGCAACCCATAATTGAAAACCTACATGAATACAAAATCCATCCAAATCAACCTCTGCATTGCACTTATTCCAATCAAGGCCAACCAAGAATGTTGCTGCTTCTACCATATTCAGCTGCCAATACGATGCCTTCAATCCATTCTGGTTGGAGGTTTGAGACCCAATGGAGGACTTCTCCTTTCATTAATACTCCCCCCTCTTGAAAACTGCTGTGTACATCAACTGAAATTCCTGCTGAAGCCTATTTGTCATTTAAATGTCAAACGCACAATTAAGGCATTTTGGAAGAGAGGCATTTCCCTTTACTAATTGTTGGAGAAAGCATTTTGGTGTTATTTGCTAAAAAAAAAAGGTTTAATTTTCAGTCTATTCACCACCTTAAAAATGTCCTTTCCGTCCATTGCAATTTGAAAGCTGTGTTCTAAAATTGATGTCCTGTATTCATTAAGATGTTGGAGCCATTTTGCTTTCTATGCAGTTGCGTTTGCGTTATAGATCATGTACACTTAATGCCTGATGGTTTTAAACAAGTCTTTTGCTTCCTATGGATTGCAGGTAGGCCATGGTGAAGCATAATAATGTTGTGCCTAATGGGCACTTTAAGAAGCATTGGCAGAACTATGTCAAAACATGGTTCAATCAACCAGCACGGAAGACACGGAGACGGAATGGTAATAATAAATTCTACTAAGAGTTCACTGTTTCCCCCTGATGCTTTATTTGCCATTATTCTTTATTTTGTTATTTGTATTGCTTCTTAAATTGTTTTTTTGAGATGTGGAATGTTTCAATCTCCAGCTCGACAAAAGAAGGCTGTGAAGATTTTTCCAAGGCCTACATCTGGACCTCTGAGACCTATTGTTCATGGACAAACTTTGAAGTACAATATGAAAGTTAGAGCTGGCAGAGGATTTTCTCTCGAAGAACTGAAGGTGAGACTTTTTGTTTTTTCATGCCAGTTGTGCTTTAAAGTGGTAATTGGTTCTGCAATACAGAGACTGATGTTATAACAATGCGTATATCAGTTTCTAGTTAAAGATTTTGTGTGTGTGTGTTTTGCTAAATGGTTTAGGATCGTTACTTCTGTCTCTGCAATCCTGTTTTTGTCACTGTATAAATATACAATGAGAAAAGTATGTGCTCTTTCAACAGTTTTGTACCCTTTTATCTTGAGTTTTCATATTCCTTCTGGAACAAATATACCTACCTGCTATTTTGCGCACACAGCATTTTCTAATTAGAAAGTCTACACTCTCCTAACAGTTTCGTAACCTGATTGTCTTGGTCTCTTCTTTCTCTGCTAGAACGAATATAGTACTGCAATTTTGCACCTGCAAATTGAACAAATAATCTGATCAATAATTGGTTCTTGCGGGTCTTCTTTTATTTCCATATTTTCAGATCTATGGTAATGCGTGTTCATTAAGATAGTTGAGTGTTGTTATGTGTATTATCTGAACAATTGCATTGCTAGAAGGTTTCTTTCTTGGGCTCATTAATGTCTTGTTTAATATATTTGCATTTCTCATAAAAATGTTGGAACATTTGTTTAGTTTTGTTTCCCTAGAGGATAAAGAAATAGTGACTAAACCTTTATGTTTGATTGGACATCTTAACCTGCAAGATGATTCAAGCAACCCATGCAACTCTCATGATATCCATTCTGTTGTTTCTACTTTTATTTTATTTATTTTTTCATTTGAGCAATGTAATATTTGTTAGTCTTCTTTTATTCTTAATGTAATACCTCTAGAGCATTTCAGGCTGCTGCTATACCTAAAAAACTTGCTCCAACAATTGGCATTGCTGTTGATCATCGCCGCAGAAACCGTTCCTTGGAAAGTCTCCAAGCTAATGTCCAGAGGCTTAAGACATACAAGGCCAAGCTAGTTGTTTTCCCAAGGCATGCTCGGAAATTCAAGGTAAACACAATCGGTTAATATGTTTTAAAGTGCAATTTTTACCTGCTGATTTTTGTGTTTCAAAATCTTATTCAACCATTTCTGCATAAACTATGTGGCAGGCTGGCGATTCTAGTCCCGAGGAACTTGCAAGTGCCACCCAAGTTCAAGGTCCTTACATGCCCATCGTGAGAGAGAAGCCAACTGTTGAGCTTGTGAAGGTCACAGATGAGATGAGGAAGTTTAAGGCTTATGACAAGCTACGTATTGAGCGTACGAACGTCCGTCACATTGGTGCCCGGCTGAAAAAGGCTGCTGAGGCCGAGAAAGAGGAGAAGAAATAGTGAGAAGAGCCAGTTTAATTAATCAGTCTGCTGGTTGAAGATCTTCTTGAAAAATTTTGTTCGGAATCTAGCAACTAAAAAGTGTCATGTGATCCATTATTTCAGACACCCTAATTTAATATTTGGAATCTGCTGCTGTTGTTTCAACCCGTGCTTGAAATATTTCTTCGATTTATATGCTTGGCTCATGCATGTCCTTTATATATTTGTTATCTTCTTTTCTTCATTGTCATTCTATTTCTGCAATCTAGTTATCTAGTCCAATATTGTGGACAGTTGGAGTGGGAAGACCTATATCTATCGTTTTCCGGACTGAAACGAAAAGTTTGGACCATTTTTAGTGGGATCATAACACTAAAAATAACTATAGTAGTGTTGGTTTTTCTTATGCTACGATTGGCGATGGTGCAGCAGTCCAGAATGAGATTTTGGAAAGCAGATTTTGGAAAGCGCAACGTTTAGATTAAATTGCTGAAAATATATCGTTTGGAAGTGTGTTTTAAAAATATTGTAATTTGAGAGCTTGAAAGATGGTGCATTTTCAAAAATGTACAATTAAAAAGACTGAACTATAATTTTAAAGGTCAAGGTAAGATTTTATTAAATGCATGACTGTGTTTTTTAAAATAAACACAAATTTGTTATAAACTCTAATGTGTGAAATTTTTCACATACCCAAATGCTACAAGTGATGTGTCTTTTAACATAACTCCTTCCGAAATGAGTAATGCTATACATCATCCCTTGTCCTCCTTTTGTCCTCTCAAAATTGATGTGGCTCTTAAAATCACCATTGGATTAAAATCCAATAGTGATATATCAAAAATTCAATGGTGATTTTAAGAGCCACATCAATTTTGGGAGAACAAAAGGAGAATAAGAGGATGATGTGTAGTATTACTCTTCCGAAATTGATCTGTATCACACATCTAATAATAATTTTAAAAGTTACATCAATTTTGGGAGGATGGAAGGAGGACACGAGTCTTTCTTATAGTATTGCTCGGAAGGAGTACATGTTTTTGTAAGAGTAATATTAAAAAAAGATTCATGTCTTTCTAGAGTCCTTCTAAAATTGGTGTGACTTTTAAAATTACTATTAAATATATGATAAATTATTATTGAATTTTGTTCAAATGATAATTTTAAAAGTCACATCAATTTTGAAATGACTTATGAAAGACATGTATCTTTTTTATAGTATTTTTTTTTAATAGCAGGTAATTCTCACAATTTTTTTAATAATAAATTAAAAGACATATACCGCTTTTAGAGGACGGATTGGACAAGTAATATGAAAGATCTCATCTAAAATCTATACGTTCAAATCTAACCATTTACTGTGACATGTGACTCTATTCAGACTCTTTTAATTCAACTGTCAAATTATTAAGTTCCAAAAATAAAAATAAAAAAATAAAAAGGGGGTTTGTTGTTGGCTGGCTGCAATAAATAAATGAGAGACAAGAGGAGTAATGGATGGTGATGGTTGTGGTGTGGTGGTTGACTTGACATTGAATGCTGATGCTAATTGCTATGAGTGTACACCGTCCCATCCCATGGCAGTTGGTAAGCAGTTTTTGTATTGATATCGATCCATGACTTTGGGCTTCACCCATCCACTCAAATCAAATCCACCCCGTCCGATCACTCAATAGTTAGGCTACCCACTAACCAAACCCAAATAAATGTTTTTTTTTTTTAAAGGCTTATCTCTTTTTGGGTCTTAAATCATTTATAGGTTACGAGCACTCAGCTTGATCCACGTATGTTGGCCTCAAATATCGATTTTAATCATATAAAATTATCTCTTAAATTAACTCAAGAGTCAAATATTATTTACTTTATTTATCAACCCAATTAATTTATATAGAGTTATATAGAAATGTACTTTATAGAGATGTATTTTATGGCTATTTTATTACTAAGAACTATTAATAAAGATAATACACAACTACTTAGGAATAACATACTATCTATTTATTTTTTACTATTATCTATTACTAGAATCTTAAAAGAAATAATACTCTTTTTAGATAAATCACATATCTTTCCATATGATTGTAGACTCGTAACATTTTAATAGCAAGTGTTTCTCATGTATTTTTTAATAGCATTAATATGAAATCATGGGCTTGTTTGGCAAAGAACAGAACAGAACAGAGTAGTGGGTTGTTAATTTTGAAATTAGTAAAAAGTGATGATGTGATATAAAATAAAAAGAATTTTTATAAAAAAGTAAAAAAAATTTGTATTGTAATGAATATTTTTATTTGAATAATAATAAAAAATTATTGTTGTGATATAAAAAGTAAAAAAAATAAGAATGTTTTGATGTTAATTGTTATTAAAAAATATAAAAATAAAATAAAAAATATGTAAACAGTGACTAGCACTATCCTGTAATGTACAAGAGCTTGACAAACAAGCCCCATATTTGTAAGAACTTCTACAACCAAATTTGTAAGAAATTTGTATCCAATAGATATTATTCATTTAATTTAAAATGAAAATGATTCTAATTCGTTCATTTTACTTGGTTATTGACAAAGAAAGCGAGGAGTAAATGGCACGTCTGGGTGTTTATTTTTTTAAAATTTGAATTTAACTAGAATTTAGTACTCGAATATCGAGACAAATATAGTTGAAAAAGATTTTTAAAATAAAATTAAAAAAAAAGTAAAACAAAATCTTATTTATTTTTTAAAAAGTGAAATAAAATCTTATTTTATTTTTGTTTTCAAACATACCAAAATACGAGTCAATCTATTGTATTTGGCAAATGTTTTTAGAGGAAAAAAAAAAGTTGATGTGATTGTGATATAAGTGTGGGTTAATGGTACGGTCCTCATTTAGTAAGAATTATGGTCCCCAAATCACTGCCTACCTCTTTTGGCGGTTTACTGGCAATAGTAATTGTCTTTGTCTTTATATGTAAGCTTGGAGGATGGACTTAATATTTTGAGATATGATAAGTTTATAATTTTTTTTTTTGTATAATTTTAATAATTTTTTAAAATTAATCATTAAATATATAAGATTCACACATAGAAAAACAGATTTAATGATAAATTTTTTTTAAAAAAATTGTTAAAATTAATTGTACAAGAGTTATAGTGTACAACAATTATTTTTCTAATTCTATTACCATCTACGAGTCCTAATTCGCATAGGAATATGAATCATAACAAAAAAAAAAAAAAAGAGATTTCGAGAACTAAAATGTTTGTTGTTCTTCAATATTTTGGTGTGCGTAGTTTAACGGGGTGTATATATTGCATACGTTGTCACGTTATTTAAATATAAAATCTAGTAATAAAATAGTCCTTCTCCATTTCAAATGTAATGAAAAAGATCGCATTCCCCATGTGGCAGGCCCTCTTTAGCACTTCCATATTTCCATGATATTGATCATGTGCATGTGGCTTGCATCAACTTTAAGTATTCCCCCTTCTCTTCTTTTCTTTTGGTAAGCATCTTTTTCGTGAAATATTATTCTTGTTGGTCCGCACATGTGTCTCACATAAGCTTTTACACACTCATTTTTATATTCACCTTTTTTTTTTTTTCTTTTTTTTCTCGGTAGGAGGCGTTTTTTGGAAAACTATGTTCTTTTTGGTGGTAGGGATTATGTTGTGTGACGAGTTCGAATCGTATTAAAGTACGAATATAAAAATATATAAATCAACCATAATCTGGTACATTTAAAAAACTATAAAGGATAACTTCACAAAAGGGTATCGAAGTATCAACCGTTTTGAAAAAAAAATACTGAACTTCTAAACGTCTCAAACTAGGGTATCTAAGTTTCCAAACGTCTCAATAAAAGGTAATCCGTTAGGATTTGCTGTTAAATCCTGTTAAAATTCTCAAAATATTCATATTTATTTTAAAAAAAAATTATAAATTTTTTTCAAAGATTTAGGTATGGGTATTTTTGCAAATTTCTTTAAATTATGACAAACACTTAAATCATAGCATTTTTTTTTGTTTTCCTAAAAAGATGGGTATTTTAAGAATTTTTTACAATTTAACAACAAATCTTAATGGATTATCTTTTATTGAGACGTTTGAAAACTTAAATACTCTAATTTAAGATGTTTAAAAGTTTAATACCAACTGTCGATATTTCGATACCGTTTCGAGAAGTTACCCCAAATTACAAGCCATATCTAGAACTAGAAGAATTTTTAGGGGTATTTTTCCATAATTTTAGGGCGTAGGGGGCATGAATAATGATAGTTGTACACCAAGTGTACAACAAATGTACAACACTCTTTCACAAGGGGTGGCCCCCACACACTGTGGAGCTCACCCCTTAAAAAAGGGTGTTGTGCATTTGTTGTACACTTGGTGTACAACTATCACTCCCCAGGGCATATGCTTTTTGTGGCAAAACTTTTGGGGAGGGCCCAGGGGTCCACCGTCCACCTCTGCAATTAGGTATTTATTTAAATGGAAAAGGAAAAAAAAAATAATGAGTGACAGATAAGGTACCTGAGCTGAGACTAGCAGGAACAGGACCACACGGCTCCGCATTATATAAACACCCAGCAGTGAGAGGCCCAAACATGAACATTGAACCCACGGCATTGACAGATTCTCCATTTGCGTTTTCGTGATTATCTAGAAGCAGAAAATCAAATGGGGTTGAAGGTATGCCCGAATCATCTCTCCTTTATATAAGAATGCATGTTTGATTACTACTATTTCTTTTCTTTTTTTTAATCGCTACACCAGATTGATTATATTATTCTTTTCGCGCTTAATTTTGTCCGGGAAATCTCACTTTTGATGTTTTTTTTAGCTCAGATCTGTTCTTTTGTTGGAAATTATTGCCCTAAAGAACTTTCCGGGCCAGTTTGTTCTTGGGCATAGATGAATTTGCAAAATTATCAAACTTTTATTTTTTGTTTTTTTTTTTTTATATTATATATACTGGTTGAATTAGATTCAATTTGGCCCATTGAATGATAGCAATGAGTGTTGGTAGGGATTGGTGCAGATCTGGATGTTATCACTGACACGTAAATCCTAAGTACTAAAAATCTGCGTTTTTAAAAACGCAGATCCAATTTTAAAATCGCAATTTAGCTTTTTAAATTGTGTGCACCCAATGCAATTTGAAAACACATTTTTCTTCATTTTCAAAAAATTGCACTTCTAAACGATACATGTTTGATTTGATTTAAAATCATATTTTAGTCTGTTAAATTGCAATGCCAAATGAACTCTTAAATTGTTTTTTTTTAAACATCATTCTTTTTTACATTATCAAGGCTCTCTAGGGATCTACTGCAACGTTTTGTATGCACTTAGGAGGGTTTGTTGGCCTGTTGCAGATTCATTACAATTGTGTAATTTTAGTGAGGTAAACTGTATAATTTAGCTGATGATGCCTCCCAGATCTGCAATTGGTTTGATTTGATCTTCTGCTCGACTTGTCAATTGGATGTGGTGGTAGCCTTGAAATTATATGGAATTTCTCAAGGCAAATTTGCAGAAGTGAATATTATCTCTTTCCAAAAAACAGTTTTTAGAGAACCCCCCAGTGTGCTACTAGTAAATCTGCTCCATTGGATATCAGACTTGGAGCTTGGATGTCAGAAAGAGATTGTTTATGCATAGTAAACTACATTAGCATGTAGGCAAGGAGTAGCCTCTTCTTGATTGCTTTAGGTTTAGGAACAATAAATTGGTATCCACTCTTTGAATTTCAGGTTTTTCATTATTCTCGGCATCATTAGTGGGTGGACTTCTTTTTTAGGATTTGATTAGTTCTTGCTTTTTGGTCCAAAAATTCAGAAAAATGCATGAGAATAACCCCATTTGTCATGCATCTAAATGTGTTAACAGTCCGACTGCGCTGGATTTGTTGCAGGAGGAGTTTGAGGATCATTCTGAGAAAGCCAAGACCCTGCCAGAGACAACGACAAATGAAAACAAGCTTATACTCTATGGGCTATTCAAGCAAGCCACTGTTGGTCCAGTGAACACCAGTAAGCATCTGGCTCAAATTACATGCTCATTTTAACTTCTTTTCTGTCTTTATTTTCCTGCTTCTCCATAGACAAAAAGTTATTTTTGACAAAGTTGTTAGGCTATGTGGAGCCTGGTTTGCACCCAACCCGGTTCGACGTTGGAAGCCAACAGTTTAAATGGATTTTTTTTTTTTTTTTTTCTGAGACCTGTCCATTAGCGCTCCGGCTTTTCGATGTTGGAAGCGCTACAATTTAAATGGATTTTTTCTGAGGCTTAGTCAATAGAGTGGAGTTTTGACCTGTTTCGGACCCTCGGGGAAAATTTCCTGACCCATTTCGGTGTTTTGACCCAATTGAGGGTTTTGTGTTGTATTAATGTCTCCTTGTATTGTTTCTCAAGAAATAGTGAAACCTCTCTGCAACTTAGTGGACGTAACCCTTAAGTGGTGAATCACGTAAATCTTTGTATTTGTGATTGCTTGTTTTCCTTTCTTATTTTTCGCTTTTCATTGAATCTGGGAAATAGGATTTATTTCCTAACAAAAGTGACTCCCAACATAGCAGTAAAAGCAAGACACATAAGCGGATCTCAACAAGTTATTGAAAATTGTTTCTCTCTAAGAATTAAGTTCATGGCTTTTGTATCTGATTTGCAGGCCGTCCTGGAATGTTTAACATGAGGGACAGAGCAAAGTGGGATGCGTGGAAGGCTGTTGAAGGTAATGTTTTTTGATCAGTTAGAACAACAAGGTTTTGCTCTTTGTCGTACTGTGGTAGATATAAGAAATTATCCGACTGTTTTTCTGATCTGCCAGGGAAATCCAAGGACGAAGCAATGAGTGATTATATAACCAAAGTGAAACAGTTGCGGGAAGAAGCTTCGGCATCTGCTTGATTCAGTCTTCTTGTTGATGCCTGATGCCATTTGGTTGTGTTTTTAAAACTTGAATTGAAAATAATCATCTGTAGCTTTCGAACCCTTGATGTGTTATATCTGAATGGCGTGGAAGTCCTTATGGCAAACTGTATTCGTATTAAATATGTTAAGTTTCTTCTGATTATAAACTAGACTACTAGAGTTGGCCGAAATTCTTTTAACTCGTTGAGATTAGATTACGTTTGGTACGTGAAATGACTATTTTATTATAAAGATAAATAATTTTTATTAGAGAATGTGGAATGAAATAGCATTACAATAATCATTCTTATGACTCACAAGGGAATGATTATTTCTTAAATTCAATAAATTGAAGAAATTTTATTTCTCTCAATACGAGAGGAATAGTCATTTCTTATGTATGTAGATGGGTATTTCAAGTTTTAGATTATTATCATGTGCTCTAACACTAAGGTTATTCTATTTTATCTTCTAATAAATTTATTTTATTTTATTATTTTTTTTTTCTAATGAAATTGTCATTCCGCGTACCAAATGTAATGTAAGCTTAATTCGTCTTACGTCATGTTTGCCCAGTAGAATCTAAACCTGAATCAATTCTGTGTTGTGGTTTAATTGCTTTTTCTACTATTATGAAAGGGAATTTCCTTGTGGATCCTCTGAAAGTTATTATAGTGCAAATCTATAAACTCTGGGCATCATGTATCGATTAGGCCAGTTTGTTTTGGTGTAAAATGTATTTTTCAGCTAAAATTATCTATTAGTTTGCAATCTTGAAATTATTCTAGAAAACATATTTTTTGGCGTTTGACTCATATGAAAAATTACTAAATATTTGTTATATTTTCATATAATCATATTAACCTATAAATAACAATTTTCATTGACAATATATAATGTTATTATAAAATCAACCTAAAAAATATTTTTAATTAAACAATACATTTATTAACTAATGATAATAAATAAATAAATAAATAATTCATAAATGTAATAACCTATAAGAGAAATTTTATTTGTCAAACTTTTATCTCACTCTCATCCTATTGAATTGAAGTGACAATACTCATGTTTTTTTTTTTTTTTTTTTTTTTAAACAAGGGCGGATGTTATAGAAAAAATAGGCATTGTCATGTTAACTCAGTGGGATGAGGATATGATAAATAGCGGGATCCAACCTTGTTAAAGAAATTCCTACGAATACCGTTAGAAAAGGGTTATTAAATAAGAATTTAGGGCTGACTGGCTGTTCGAGCGGTAACATTGGACTTAATGGAGATAAGGACAAAAACATTAAATGAAGTAATCCCCTCATTTAATGTGAATCCTGATAATTGATGACTTGCCATCATTACCCTAAGAAAGCAAGTACAACAGTGAGAAATGATTGAACTTTTACCCTCAATTTATCTTCCAGATATGAGACGGGATATCAAGAGCAATGTCGGATTTCAATCACCCAATTGACTTAGTGGGAAAGAATTAATTAAGAAATAAAAGCATTCTCAGGCCATAAATGAAAGTATGGAAATACAAATAGTATGCAAAACATATGAGTCAAAGTAGGTACACAAGGTGAACAACTTCAATCTATCTTTTTTTTAAAGAAAAAACTCTCATTCTCTCTCTCTCTCTCTCTCTCTCTCTCTCTCTATTTTCTTTTTCTTTCTAATGCCCTTAGAATTCATACTGACTTGACCATCGGAGGAGGTGTCGCCGGGACAATCCCGTTGTACCTTTGCCTTTCAGGTTCTTCACGGAAACCCAATTCAATAACTTCTTATTCCAAGTTACTAGCAGCTCGATTCAACCTGAGACCGACACGTCATCGTGAAAATTTTGGCATCAACAAACCTATTAATCATATAATTTTAAATTGGGAGAGCCTTAAATAACATCCAACACATTAATCAGCTTTATAAGATTAGTGAGTTTTCTTTTGTAAAAATTAGTTAGTTGTTGTAAGAGGTTGTAACTGAGTATGTTTAGGTCTGTTTAGGGTAGTTGGCTAATTAAGCCTATTTGGAGATTGTAAAGCATGAAGAATTCACTCAGAAATGTAATTCCTTTCTTAGAGGTTGGGCACCTCGAATCAGCCTATCGACTTGAATTGAAGTCATTTCAATACAATCATTTATTCAATTTCCATTACAAATACAACAAAATATATATATATATGGGGAGGGGAAAAGGGAAAATAACAACAGAAGAAAACACAAAAAAGGGTTGGCAACCTAAATAACAACCCCTAAACAACTAGAAATCGGAGCCAAAAACAAGAAATAAAGAAACAAGCGGAAAACAAGAAACAAACAAATAAATCATTAGTGATGGATTCTAGCCACTTTCATTGGATCCCAGCGATGGTGGCCAGAATCTAGTGGCAATGGCTAAATTCTGGCCAGTTTCGTCGAAATTTGAGTTAGCCGGATTCTCGCGAAAGTGGCCGAAATCCGGCACAAATGGACAAAATTTTGGCAAACTGACCGGATTCCAGCAAATTTAGGCAGAATCTGGTCCACCAAAATCCGACGACGGTGGCCGAACGTCGCCAGATTCCCGTCTGTTTTGCTGAACTCTGGGTTGCTGGATTTCGACAATCGGATATTGAAATTCGGAGACCTTCGGTAGTAGATTCAAGCTACCAACAAACCTCAATGTCCAACAGTGGCGGATTTCCATAAACGTGCCAATAAGAATAAAGAGTTCAAATCCTTAAAAATCAAAGACTTTTACGGTCAAACTGAAAATGATTTTCGTTGACCATTATTTTTAGTTTACCAAAGAACATAAAATATAAAAATTAATTTATTCCTAAACAATCCGAGCATAAGATAGTAGCCAAATTTTAAGTTTTTTCCTTGAGAATTATGCATGTCAAAATGGTCTCTCTTTTCCAAAAAAGTTTAATCAAATCTTTTACCCTTATGCTGTCTATGGGAGTGTGATGTGACAATTTTTCCACTAATCCCCTCTCCCCTATTCCAATCTGTGCTAGAGTTTTATGTTTGGACCTTTTTCTTTTGAAATTGTCACTTCATTGAAAAAAGTACCACGTTAAACCCATTCTTTAGTTACTCCAATAAACGATGCCAAGAGGCAAGAGAAAACAAGCAAAATAATACTCTTTGACGAACACAAAAACCCAATTCAACAAGAAAAATTTAGGGACGAATTTAAAATTTGGATGAATTTTCAAGTACGAAACATATGTTTTAACAAAAAAAAAAATTTGGATGAATTTTGTAGGGTTATTGTGAATTCCACAAATCTAATAATAATTTTAAAAAGTGAGAAAATAAGACTATGAGAGGAAATAAATCATTTCTCCCATCAATACCTTTCAAAAAGAAATCTGATATTTTTTAGGGTTAAATACCCTACACACCCATGTGGTTTGCAAACTTTATTTTTTGCTCTCTGAATTTTAATTTTTATTATAGCTGGTACCTGTGGTATAGAAAAAGATAAAAATGGTACCTCCGTCCATTTTTCCATCCAAAACTGACGGAAATCCACGTTAGCACCACGTGACACCATTCAAAATGAGCAATTTTGTATTTAACCCTATTTTTTAATTCCCTTGTTGGCTATGGAGCTTCATCGCTAATTAAATAATGAAATTTAATAGAATGCTCTACAATTGTCATACAATTAAAATAATGTAGAAGTAAAAACCATTCTTTAATTTATTTTATTTTAAATGTTGATCCAAAGACTGATCTTCATTGTCACATCATCAAGTTAGATTAAAATTCTCTACAATTTCTTTAGATTATCAAATTACGTAATTTTGACCGTTTATAAGCATCGAAATGTTTAAAAAATGCTACTTATTAAAAATGTGGCATATTACAATTGAAAACCGAGATATTTTCATCAGATTCTTGTTCTTTATATTGTAAAAAAATTTTAAACAAAAAACTGTCTTTTAATTTTATAAAGAAGAAATGTCTCTCTTTTGAGAAGAAAATTCTTTCTGACAGCATCAATATCATATCACATTTTTGTTATGTAGTATTTTTCAAGTGTTTCGATGCCTAAAAATGGCCATAATCATGTAATTTGAGAATTTACAATTTATTTAAAATTGTAAGGAATCTTGATCCCATCAAGTTGAATGTTCAGAGAAAAAAACTGAAACATAGATCAATAGTTCTCAATGTATCCTGTTGGCAGTATCAAAAAATAATAATAAAAAATAAATTAAAAAATAAAATTGGAACGTGACTCTCTTCTGACTATTTCAATTATGTGTTGGCTACATTATGAAATTGAAGATCTAGCTAGCACTACATTAAGATGCTACCATAAAACAGAGTGGAACCAAATCATTTACATTAGACATCTAACTGTCACTTTATAGGTTATAGATCATTTGATACCAAAAGAGCATATATTTCAGTAGAGGATCGATTCTATTGAACAAAAGGATATCTAGAAATATAATATTCTCTTACACGAGAAGCGCCATCTCTTGCCACAATCCCTTCAAGATCTCCTATGATTCTGGCCAACCATATCTCCAAATTTCTCTGGATTTCCTTCAAGTTGTTTCTAATGGAGTCCAAAGATCTCCTTGTGGTCAGTTTGGCCTGGCTCCCCAGCTCCTCCCCATAATAACTCTTCCCAACTTCACTTTGTAAAGCCATCAGCTTCTGTCCAGTTTCTGATGCACGCTGCTGAAGTCTAAGTCCTTCAAGTAAAAACTCTGTTTGCCTTTGCATTCGAAACTCTGGACTGACGGTTGGTTCACAGGGATCACTAGCCTGCTGTCAAAATCAGAAAAATAAACTCTAAGCAACATAACCTACAACCGATCCACCATAATTAGAATTTCACATATAAAACATACTGATGAAAATTTTCAATTTCTGATTGTTCATAGATCTAATTGACTGGAGAAGAGAACAGATGTTACAGGATACTAGTCACAGGACTTTCAAAAAATTTCTAGATCTAGAGCCAGAATACTAGTCACAGGACTTTCATCAGGAACCCCTTATTAAGTTTCCAAAATTTTGGGCCTCAACAGCAAATGTTTGATATACTCTTCCACATCAAGATACAAACTTCTATATAACTACTGAGTAGTTGCATTGCATAGGATTTTGGCTTCAATTCTTTGACCAGGGTAAAAGGGCACATTCTTTTAGCTCCAATTGGTCACCATAACGAGCAGGACCACCCACATGCATATAGTTTCCATGGACCATGAAACCAATGGGTCCCACATCTTAATTGGAGAAATAGGAACTAAAAGCACTGAAGCAGCACGGCCTTTTATATTCGAGGAAAAAAGTGTTTTAAGATGATGCTTCATTTTAAGATATATGGTATCTAAAAGCATTAAATGATGATTGGGACTACTCATGATCATATGAAAGCATAAAAGCAATAAACCAGTAGCAGTTGAGCATTACCATTCTTCGGCATAGATCATCAATCTTCCCTGCAAGTGCTTGATATCGTTTTGCCTGCTTCCTCATTAGAGATGGTAATTTTGATTCCTCACTCTTACCAACTTTTACCAAATTCAGTAGTTCCTGTTCAAGTAATTTTAGTTTAGAGGAAACTCCTGTTGCTTCACCATCTAGCTTCCAAGGGGATTCCCTTCTAGGAAAGAAAAATGTGTTGCCCTTTTGTTAGTTGTAGAGTATTGACAATACGTACTTCAGAAATTATTGTATAGATTTTTTTAAATTTACCTTGGTACAAAATGCTTCCTATGATACAAGGATTCCAGGGATTCATACTGTACATCCTGCAAGATAAAATTTTTAAACTTAGATCCATAAGAAATACCTTCATTTTCCTTACAAACAGGCTTTAATATGTCAGTCACAAAGTCAAATTCCTTACCAATTTTGTCAAGCTTAGGACAATGGGCAAAGAAAATGGTTGATGTTCCTCAATAACAGAGTTGACTAAACTGAATCACTTTTTCTTTTTGCTATCTATAATCTTGATAATTTTAACTGATAAATGGTCAAATAAAACCACACAGAATGGATAGTTGCCAATTAAGTTTTAAGACCCAAATAGTTCATATGTTTATTAATTCTATGGGACACAGCATCATCAGAACGGGTTTCTGCCACGGGACAACATAGGCATGCTTATGGCAAGTGCACAAAGGTGCCATGTTTCAATAACCCCCGAGGAGCAGTTAAAAGGATGGAGGCAAAGAAGATAGAAAACAAAAGGTTGAAACAAAGAAATGAAAGAGGGAAATAAAATATCTATTAATTTCACAAAACTATAACAGTCTATTATATCAATTACTAGTGAAGATCAATTTGGTATTGATTTTATTACTGCCAAAAGTAGAATATCCGGACTGAAAATGACAAGGGTAGATGCCAGTATGCAAATTCTCTGTTAGTGATAAAGACAACAGACCAGTATCTTATAAGGATAAGATGCGTATCTTTATTTTTAGTACAGATTTACCAATACAATTAATAGCTTTAGAGTTACGGATTGATGTATTCCTTTTACTCTGATAATATATGCTTTAGGTGGCGACCTGTCCTGTCCAATCAACAACATTAAACAAGGTAATGTAAGAAGATGATGCCCTAAGTGGCAAGCAACAAAAAACTAGCACCCTAGCAGCTGATTTTGAGAATGGTGCCACTAAGAATCAACATGCTTTCAGATTATTGTTAAGGAAAACAAAGGCTCAGACAGATAGGCAGTTGTTTTAGTGGTCCACTACCAAAGGCTATCTTATGGACCCCATATGAGGTTTAATGAATGCTTTAATTTGTGGTTGGAGGAAACTAAACCTTCTTGATCAATATACAAGCAGAACATCCACAAACATTTTCCATCTTTTTTTCTGCCAGGTTGTGCATATTCTCCAAGTGTAAGGAACAGGTCTGTGATTCCTAACACAAGGAGTCTTCTAAAATCTGTGATCTTACCCAAAAAAAAAAAAAAAATATGACACTACTAGCGAACTGATGTCCAAAGCAGAGGCACTAATTTAAGAAATTGGACTTCATTTTCAGATCAAAACAACTAATATATCATGCAAAGATTATGATCGATTCAAATAATGTTTTTTCAGCATATTTATGATGTAACTTTTAATTCAAATAAGGTTTCTAAATGTCATAACTTAATCAAGCAAGAATATTATATCAATAAGTACTTGCATATCATGCACTTTCTTAAAATTTTTCAACAGTTTGTAGTTCTCTAAAATCTATTCCAGAAACAAAAAGCAAGATCTGATTGCTAAAAAAAATTATTAGAAAACAAAGGAATTTGAACCCATAGGACATCGCCACTATTCCTTCAATAACAAACAAAAACATTCACTGTTTCTACTTCTCTCTGGTTGTAACCAGCAATCAAAGTTTGAAAAGAGAAATCCACAGTCCTAGTTTATGTGATTTTCCCTCCATTTCTCAGCAACCAAACAGCATATTAGAAAAGAAGATGAAGAAGAAATTTGGGCCGATGATGTTAACGTAAAATAAAGAAACTTTGTACTACAGATATTGTACTACAGATAGAACCCAAAATTCTGAAGTTTTGGGTTGTTTGATGATCAAAAATAGGTTTGTAGTCTTAAAGAACAAATATATAATAATAATAATAATAATAATAATAATTAAAAAAAAAAATCAGCAACTAAAGCTGAGCTTGGGCTTTTGAAATCATTCTGAAAGCTATACAAGCCAACCCTCAAGGTTGATTTTTCAGCTGAATTGCTCAAGGAGCCAGTCTTGAGCAACGGTAGACTTGGGTTAGGCTTGATCACTTGCTAGGCAATTCAATCATGTCTGGTCGATTTCAAAATAGCTTCTGGACAACATCCATTGTTAGCTTGTCTTAGTAACATTAATCGCTCTTAGACAATATACATTATTAGCAATTTATGCCCCTGCAAAAACAAAATCGATAACATTATATATATCCTCCAATTAATACTCACAAGAAAGCACGACTTCTGGAGGTAAGATACTAAAAAAGCTCCAATTCAAAATGCTCGTAAACAAGGGAGCCCCAAGTTAAGCTTGTCAACTCAAGCACTAGCTAGCCTTTAAGTTTCCAACTGTTGAGCCTAACTCTAAATTAGACTTTCTTTTCCAATCAGGAATAGATCCAATTTAGCTAGACCTTCAAGCACTAGCTAGCCTTTAAGTTTCCAACTGTTGAGCCTAACTCTAAATTAGACTTTCTTTCCAACTAGCTAGCCTTTAAGTTTCCAACTGTTGAGCCTAACTATAAATTAGACTTTCTTTTCAATCAGGAATAGATCCTATAGCAAAGAAGGTCTGCCTTACCACAAACATTTTGTCAATCGAGAAGAGTAGCGCTGCTATACAGAGAATTCATGCCAATAGTAACTTCATGCATGTACACAAACACTTCTATCTCTTTCCAATCAGCATGTTACTGTGTAAAGATGGGTGGCAAATTGGATAGTATATGATGACAATTACTATATAGAAGAGTGGGAGCCTACAAATTTTATTATAGAACATTGACTGAATAACCTAATGTGAGGATGACTTCTACATCCTTCATAAAGTTGAGAATGGATTATGATGCAGAAACTGGTGGGGTTGGCTTAGAACAGCATTCGCAGTAGTACCTAAGCAATATCTTCGTAAACCTCAATCAAAGGGCCAATCCATGGAAAATGGTTTTCTTAGAACAGGATTCACGGTAGCACCGAAGCAATACACCATCAAAAGAACTACTTATTTAAAAACTTTCAATATTAGACCTGGTAATTTCAAGGTTTAATCATTCCTAAGATCATGATAGTAACTCAACTTCTTGATTTTTTTTTTTTTTTTTTTTTTTTTTTTTTTTTTTTTTTAATTTTTATTTTTTATGAATAATAATCTATCAGAAAGAACAGCTCACGTACACGAAGAGTAGAGTATACAAAAGAAGCAACAACCCTATTGGGGTAGAAAGTGAACAAGATCTTACAAGATTAGAGTAATATTTTTCCTTTTGTTTTTTGCCAGTCATCTCTATCTACAGATACATCCTCCATCAGATGATCGTCAGTTATATACTCCACCCTCTTTATCCATTTTCTTTATGATCTTCACTTTTTCTACTTGGTGCTTTTATCTTTAACTAGAGACTTCTTTATCCTATCCCAGTCCCATCCATCAGTTTTCACTACACAAAATCGAACCATCTTAGATTACTTTTTCTCATCTACTACTCAACAAAGACAGTGGCTACTTTCTTAAGAATGCAGTGAATCTGAAACTACTCTTCCTCATGTTTCCCACTCATGCAGCATATTTCATTTGGATGTAAATCGTTTTTTTCGATAATATAGGCCCTTTCCAAGGCTAATCTTTTTCCTCAATTGGCGAAGCAAACAAAATCGTCCTCAATTTCCACTTCTCTCCGGTCTTAATCACTTCCAGAATTCTAATTTATAATAGAATACCTAGAAAAGAAGAAGAATACCTGGCAGAGACTAGCTCTTTCCGCCCAAAACTTGGAAGCCGAGGACGCGACCAACTCCGAATCGAAGCCATTGTTGTGCTGCTGATGTGAGTCCACACCGGCACCACCATAAACAACATTCGCATCACCCGAACTTTCTTCCTCGTCCTCACCAAACTCGTGACGAGCACCCCTGGCGGTCCTGGAGATGAAGCTAATCATCTCGTCCCTCTCGGCCACCTCCCTCTCCAGCTCCTCCACGCGCGCCTTGTAGTCGGCCTCCCTCTTCTCCAGCTCCACCATCCTCTCCCCTAGCTCCTGGATCCGCTGCAGCATCCGCCTCTCCTCCGCCTGCCACGCGTTCCTGTGGCTGGCGAAGATCTCCACCACCCGCGCGTTGGCCTTGGAGTCCTCCTTTCTCCGGAACTTCATCTGCCTCAGCTGCTCCTCCGCTTGCAAGAGCCTCCAGGAGAGGTCGCGGGCTCGGGTTTCCAGGGCCGGAACTAGAGACAGTGCTTTCCTGGGAAGCAATGCCAGCGAGACTGAGAAGGTCAGGCCAAGGTAGGTACACACAAGCTTCTTCACTTCCTCTTGTTGTCCTTGTTCTTCTTCTTCCTCTTCTTCTTCTTTTTCCGCCATTACTGCTTTCGCCTTTCGACCTTTTTAGGGGGTCTTTCTGTTCTGCTGTGACTCTGAGTTTGCCTTGGAGTTGGAGTACCTTTTCTTTGTGGGGGGTAGCCTTTCCGGGTATGGGAATTACGGAAATGGGTCTTGCCAGTTCTTTTGTGGACGCTGACAGACTTTATAACAAAGGGAGGATGCTTTCGACATTTTGCTTTTTCTTGAGAGTGGTTCTTAAATGTTGTCTATCTATCTCATTCGTTGACTTTTTTTTTTTTTTTTTAAATAAAAAAAAGGAATAAAAATTAAATTGCGCAATCACTTATCCAGTCAAGTCAATTTCATAAGTAATTTCTCATAATTACCTACTAAATTCTCTTAAATTCAGACAAATAATTATAGAGAATATTGATCACTAATCCTCTTGAGATCGTTTATCACGTTCATTTCATATTGATTGATGTATTTTAAGCTATTAATATTAAAATTATTTAAGTCATTTCACATTAGCTAATTTAAAATAAGCGTGAAAATGTGGAAAATAACATTATCTAATAATAATTTAATTTAAAAATTATTATTATATTAAAATTCAATAATAATTTATCAAATATCTAATGATAATTTTAAAAGTCATATTTATTTTAGAATGATTTAAGAATAATATGAGTCATTCTTTTAGCATTTATATTACTTCAAAAATAAACATATCTAATAAAACTTCCCCAATAAGATAAAAATTTAGGTAGTTTAAAAGAGATGCATATTTATTTTCTCGAGGGCAGGTAGGTTTTGCAATTCACCTATTTTAAGCTGTCGAAATTTATTGTATTATTCGAACACCCTAATAATAAGGATAAATTCTTTGTAAAAGCAACTTCAATGGGAAGCTTTGCCCATTAGGGAGAAAAAAAAATTGTCCAAGAATATCCAACCTTTGAAATCAGCCACACCTATTTGGTAATCCACTTTTGTTCATGAATACCTCAAGTTCCAATTGTAAATCTAGATGCAGTGTCATTTAAGCTTTCATTGTTGGGTGCTTCCTTCACCGGACATTATGGTTGTACTCTTTTTAGACAGTTCTGATCAAGTCATTGTCAGTGCTCATCTTCTTATTGTGGTAGACAAGTCTGTTTGTTGTTTTAATAAATATTTTAGACAAATTCGCATATGAATTGCCCCTTCAAACTGCTGATTTAAGCAGCTCCCTTCTTGGCTGATGGGTCAAGAATCCAATACCCCGGGACATGCATTTGGTCCATAATTCAAGGGCGGAGCAAAAAATTCTTATGGACAAGACTAAATTTTTATTTCTTACTTCATAATTTTTATTTTTTACTTAATTTTTTTTTTCCTTTTTTGAAATTGAAAGGAGACCATAACCTATACCGCACGTCCCGATCCATTCTAAGAAAATTTTAAGATTTTTTTTTTATTTTTTTATTATGAACTAAAGCTTCCTAATCAAACACTTCAAACTACACTCCAGTTAAAACTGGAATCAATGTTTCAACAATCCTCTTGGTTGCTAGAATAGCAGCAAACCAGTAATGTCAAGCTCAATACAAAGCAACACCAACAATTACAAACAAAGAACAACAATACACAATGAAAATGACAAAGTAGAGCTCCAGACCAACACAGAACGGAGCAAAAAACCAAAGAAACAAATCAGCGACAGTAAACCATTTAAACTGAAAATTTGGTCATCACTCTGACTCTAACCTCCCACCGAATTTAGGTTGTCTCACTTTTTTTTTTAAAATTTTTGTTGCATTTGCTTAGAAAAATAAAGAAGAAAGAAAAAAAAAATTTAAAAAAAAAAAGGGGATAATTTTGTTTTTAGCAAGAGACAAGTGGCCCGAGAGAGAGGGAGAGACACAGATGGAAGGCATTGGCAGAAACGAATGAATGAATGCATGCAGGGGGATCAGGTTAATTCCCTGAATGACAGATGTCACACTCTGAGCGGATGATTTTGTGATGTCGTGGAGGTGACCCACCGAAACAGTTTTCCTAAAAAAAAACTAAACAAAAATAGGCATTTTTATCATAAAAAGATGGTTCAATTTTAGCTATTTTCAGTGTGAAATGATTACCGACCTTTTTCAATTTTTGTCTGTCTCTCCCTCCCTCTCTCTCTCTGTCTCTCTCTCTCTCTCTCTCTCAGTACGTTAAGCAACATCACATCCCGATTGCAACCATTCCAAAAAGATGATCTATCTTTTTGGATACTTTATCTCACCATAATGGTGTTACACATATGGTTCACAAATGACTCTTTCACATTTTTTTTAATTTTTTTTTTTTATATATTTTCGTATAATTAAGTTTTAAATTTATTATTAAATTTTTGAGGCTTAACATAAATTTCATAAATTTAAAAATAGATTAAAAATTAAGATGTCTAAAAAATGTGCAACAATTATTTCTTTATACGATTCACATTATAACTATCTTTTCTTTTTGGATACTTCAATTTGCCTTCTATTTTTATTTTTATTTTTATTTTTTTGGCATGTGTGCAAATAATTAGTAAAGCTTGTCATTTATTTGACATATTTTCTACTTATTTAATTGTTATTGTATCATATTGATTTGGTTGTATTGAGCTTATTATTGGATAGATAGAAGTTTTCTACAATTCACATATAAGATTGACACGTGACATTTAAGCATGTGAGAAGCACGTTTTTTTTTTTTTTATTAATGCTATTAAAAGTGTGTTTGAGATTGCGATTTTAAACCAAATTGCAAAACATGAATCGTTTAGGAACTCCATTTTTAAAAATTACAATTTGAAAATGTAAAAAATTTGTTTTTTCAAATCGCAGGTAAAATTATGTTTTTTTGAAAACGCAGAATTTTAAAGGCTAATTTGCGATTTTAAAGGTTAAATCATGATTTTGCCAAACACTTAACTGCATTTTTAAAAATCACTTTTTTCAAATCGCACATTTTTAAGTGTTCGTTTGGGGTTGCGATTTCAAAAAGTGCAATTTAAAAATAGCGATTTTAAAATGTGTAATTTAAAAAAGTGATTTTTAAAAATGCAGTTAAGCGTTTGACAAAATCGCAGTTTTGCTTTAAAATCGATTTTAAAATAGTGCGTTTTTAAAAAAACACCATATTGCTTGTGATTTGAATAAGCACTTTTCTGCTTTTTCAAATCGTAATTTTTTTACAAACGCAGTTTTCAAACGGTTCATTTTCTTCGATTTGGTTTAAAATCGCATTTTTTCTCTACGAAATCGCAATCTCAAATGCACCCTAAATCGTACTTTTTATAATCGCAAACTCAAACGAACCCTAAAAAAAATGTAAGAAATATATGCTATTTAAATAACATGTGCTTCTTATATGTCAAGGGACACATGTCAATCATATATGTGGATTGTATAAATTTTCCTATAAACCAATTTTTGGGAAATTTCTATCCTTATTGGATTGTCCAACTATTTTAAGTGTTTTGTTTTGATGTTTTCTTTCTCCTCCCTACTCTATCTATGAATTGTTCCAAAAAAAAAAAAAAAAACTTTACCTTTTCGCTTTGGAGAATGCTATAGTTACTTAAAGTTTTACAAAAAGAGCCTTACAAACTGGCGTGGACTCCCATATGAAATAAATACTAAAATAATTAAAGACAAACTCCAATAAATAGAGACGAAAATGCCCTTCACCATCTTCGATTGAACACCAATGAAAGAGAAAAATTCAATCTTACTCTTCACCTTCTTTGGCAAATTTACCGGCGAAGCACCGGAAACCCACACACATCGGCCGACCACCCCGTCGCGATGTGGTACCCCGACCTCGACATCAGGCTTCGCAGGTGAATATGCCAAACGGGAAAGCCTGTAACGACCCGCTTTTTACAAAAGAGCGTAAGTGATTATATCTGGATAATCACGTGTCGTTAACCATTCAGAGTTGATAAAATCTAGCAGCGGAAAAATAAAATACGAATATCTTTTTTTTTTTTAAACATTACCGATAGGGACACTTCCCTTTCAACACACATAGAGCTTTATTTGAAATACCTCAACTTACATTAAAATAATAATAAAAGGTCTTACAAATAAATACACACAAAAGCAATAACATAAGGGCCACTACGGCTCACGTCCTATATAATAGTAGTCATATTACAAATCATAAAATGAAGCATAAGATGTCTAGAAAGTACATAAAATAAAACCTAATAACGACATGGAAGATAAACTGTTCAGCAAGTCTATCATAAAAAAAGGAGACTTTAGACAGTCTCATCTATGAAACTAGAATCATCATAAGGCTCCTGATAATCCTGATACTCGTCAGTGTCTGTGCCTGCACAGTCATCTATGAGAAGGTGGTTATAACCACAATCCCATAGTTCCATAAGTGAGCTAACTGTCATTCAACAACATCATGATTTATGCGTTATTTTAAAGAACAGATATGACATAATGATGTGGTGATAGTTTTTCATGCAAAGTTTAACAGTTTATATAGTGATTACACTCCTCTCTTGTAAGGGCCGTTCCCCCGATCAGCGTCTTTCTAGAGGCCGTTCCCTCCTCTCCATTACATTTTAATTAACTTGTTTTCGCACTATCGGAGACCTCCCTCCTCTAGTACTTTGAAAGCCGTTCCAATCAATATGATTATTATTATTTCCGGTTCAAGCCCATCTCTATCATGAACCTTTGGGAGACGTTGTGCCCAATATTAATAGGTTGATTATTAACAGTATGCAATAATCAATCACACGCATCTAATTAAAATAAAACACAAACACAACACTATTGAAATCCAATGCTACCCTCAGTAAGTATAAAAATACTTACAGCCCTTTTGTGCTGTCTCAATTCATCATCTGCATCAAATACATCCACATGTGCATACTAGGTCAATATCATTACTTCTAGGAACTCATGCCTAAACATGAACTCCAAAGTCACATACATACATAAATAGAAGCAATCATCATGACTAGAATCCAACATGTTAATTTTCAAACATTAATACCATAATCCATATTTCCATAAAAATACTAAAACTCCAAACAAGACCTAATCATTTCTAGGGAGCATCAATCCAATTACCAAACCAATTAACAAAACATATTAACTCTAACAATTATCATATATTAAAGAACTCACAGTAAAACAGCATACTCAATTTCCATAACACTCGATCTCTAAAACAATGCATTACATGATCAAACTAGATAACCCAACAACAATGCTCTATATTTATTTCCTCATAAATTATAGAGCTCATGTACATAATATTCAAGCTTATAATCAAACCTATAACTATAATCAATATCTAACTTTAAGCCTCTCTAACATTATCTAGACACTGTAATCATGACGTACAAATTAATTTAGTTATAATGTCAAATATTTCATATTGGTAATATTCTTTTGTATTTTTAAAATACTTATTTTCATAAGGATCGTTTTATCAATACTTATATAATTATAGCACAATTATGTATTTTTCCATTTACATAAATATTATAATAATATTTTCTTAATAGACATCAATATAAGTAATTATTATATTTACTATAACTTTGTTCCTTATTTGAATTGACAGAAAATCATATATATATATATATATATATAAAGTATAGTTTGGTATTTGATATATATATATTTATATATGCATGTACTGAATATATATATATATATAGAAGGGTTCGGGTGGTATGGGCTTACGAGGTTCTGGTTCCGGGTTGCTGCTGGGTCTGCTCCAGAGTCGGATTGTTTGGGTCTGCTACGGGTTCGGCTGGGTCACGGGTTTTCTGGGTTAACGGGCTGCGGATTCGAGCCTCTGAGTTCCGCCGGAGCCCCTCCATCGTCGGACTTTCAGCCTCATTTGCCGATCATGGAGGATCGGTTCTCTTACTCGCCGGATTTCCATGGGTCGTTCGGGTCTTCTCCGGTTCACTACTTCTCCCAGCATCTTTCTCACGACAAATCCTTCTTTCTCTCTCAAATTCTGCTTCTCCCCCTCTCAATTTCTGCTTCTCTCTTCTCTCACTCTCTGGCTCCCACTCTCTGTGTCTCACTGAGTGTCTGTGATCGGCGAGAAATAGGAGGATAAAAGAATAAAGAAAGGAAAAGAAGAAGAAGGAAGATGCTGATAGATAAAAAGAGGAAAGAACAAAATAATAATTAAATAAAAGAGGCAGACAAGAAAAAAAGAGAAGATGCTGAAAGTAAAAAGCATTTATTATTATATTATATATTTTCATAAGTGGTTGGTGTTGGACCATTCCACGCACTTGTTGTCTTTCCTAATTGCAAGCACAACTTGCAATTGTATAAATATATATATTACAACAAGTGTATGGTGATGCTGAGTGGGGAAAGAATGAGCTGAATTTTAAACTACAAGGTGGTGAGTAGTAGGAGCTGGAAATCATGTTGTCTGGATAAGGGTCTAATTAAAACGTAGTGGAGAACGGCTGAATTGTTTATTTAGTAGAAATAATACCTCCAAATTATACATAAAGAATAATTGCCAAATAATATATCGTACATTTATGAAAATAAGGCTAATTAATCTAATGGTAAATTATCTGTCTATTTTATTAACTCAGTAATTCTTTTGGTGATAAAATAATTATCAGTTTTATTAAAACACAGTTCTTCAAATCAATTGCAAATATTTATAAAACAATTGAAAATAATCATTTTTATTCTTTAACGTTTTCCATATATGCTTTAAAAACTGGGGCGCTACAAAGCCTGCCAGAAACCCACACACACCGGCACAACCCTAGTGGAAGCCCAACCAACCCACCTCTCTCTGACACTCTCTCTCCAGTAGATATCTTCGCCTGTCCATGAGTCCATTTCTCTCGAGTGTTGGCCATCACTTTCTCCCCACTCACAGGCTGTCCAATGAGTTCGGCACTCTCTCTCTAGTAGATCTCATGGAGCTCGGCGATCCACCGAAGGCGAGGCTTCGGATTCGAGGTGAGGACCAAGCAAGCATCGCCGGGTAGGTTTGTCACGTCTAGGGCTACCTGGAACTTGCCATACCCAACGTCAAGCGTGAGCGACTGAATGGCCGAGTACATTCCCGAAGTCTGAAGCTCGGACAGAGATGGAAAGCTGGCGAGAGGGAAGAGAGAGAGAGAGAGTGCCGAAGACGAAGATAGAGACAAATGGGGCTGTAGATGTTTATTGGGGCTCATGAAGGGCATTTTTGTCTCTATTTTTACTGGAGTTTGTTTTGAATTATTTTAGCATTTATTCCATATGGACTCCACGTCAGTTTGTAAGTCTCTCTTTGTAAAAGTTTAAGTACATGTAACAAATTTTTTTTTTTTTGGCTTTATGTAGTCCTCTTTGTTGTGTTAGCCAGAGCAGAAATGAAAAAATAATAATAAAAAAAGGTCATTTGGTTATTTTCTAAATCTTTTTATCATCCATTTTCATAAGAAAATCCATTAAAGTTATTTAACCCCTTACCATATCCTTGCTTCCATTTCTTTCGGCTCTCGCTACAAAATGCATGACAAACTATCATAATAAGGAGAAATGTTACATACATTCTCAAATATTTACTATTTGATGTAATAGTAAAAATTACCATTAAATTTTGAATGAATTATTATTAAATTTTAGATCTAATGATAATTTTTACCGACACACCAAAAATTGTGCATTTTTATAAGAGTGTATGAGTAGGAGTGATAGTGTGTGTAGCATTTATCTACTATAAGAGCATTCACATCCAACTAAAAGTTAATTTAACTAGCATGTAGTAAAGAATCACAAAAAAAGAAATCTACATCTCACTCTAAGCCATATATATATATATCATTTTTTTCTCCTCCTAAATGGATTTATAATTTTGTAAAGAAGTAATAAAATAAAAATAAAGAAAAATATTTAAATGAATTAAAAAAAATATTTAGAAAGTGAAATGTAGGGTGCTTTTAAAAAATGGGTTGTTAAAAAAAAAGATTTTTTTCTAGCTAAAATTTAAGGACTCGTTTGGGTGTGCGATTATTTTTATTATATTCTACAATTTTGTATTATATTCGAAATTGAGAATACAAAGATAACTTGTTTTTTGAAATTATGTTTGGATGATTTAAAAAATCTGAGACAAAATTTAAAAGAAAATTAAATAAAATATAATAAAAAAACAATTATTACCCAAACATGTGCTTAAAAAATGGGACGCGAATGCTCTTAATATTATAGGAATGATTTTCCTTAGGTGGGCTTCCAATTTGGGTTTCAAATCTACATTTAAATAACAGGCCCAATGGCCACGAACGGCGAGTCTTTCTTGCGGGCTGGCTATTAAAGTTTAAGTTTTTTGGGTTCAAGCATCTTTTTGTTTGTGATTGGAAAAGATGATGTAATGGGTCAATCAAACTCAGAGAATTGAGTATTGTGAGATTTTTAAAAACAATGAGAAATATGTTAAAACAAATGAAATATATCTAGAGTGTTTGCGTAAAATAAAAAAAAAATGTAAATTTTGATAGGATTTAACGTAAAATTTTAATGTAATGTTGAAATTGAAAAAAAATTGAAAGATAAATACCCTAAATTGAAAATTTTTAAAGTTTGGGTATCTTTTTTAAAAAATGATGACTTTTTTTTTTTTTCCAAAGTGATGAAAGATTAGGGATTATAACTTAATGCTCCGTTTGTTTCGGTGTAAAATGGTTTCTGAAAAATGATTTCTGCATTTTTTGGTATTTGGTAGGGGTGAAAATACTAGTCAACGGAAAAATAATTTTCGTTTGACAAAAAATACTTAGTAAATTTCGAAAAATGATTTACGCTTTTAAAAACGTAAATTATTTTCCTCAGACGGCAGACGCATTTGACCCTCTTTTAGCAGTCAACCTTCACGTTCAAGCAGTTGACCACCACTAGAATCCGGCCAACCCAGATTCCGACGAAATTGTCCGAATTTCGGCCTTTAACTCAGAATCTGACAACAGAAGTTGAAATCCGGTGAAAGTTGTCAGAATCCTGTCAATCAGTGATGGAATCTCGTCACCGGTGATTTTTATATTAGTTTACATTAATATTTCTATGTTGTGAATAAAAAATTAATTTTCATAAGTTAATATGATTGAATGAAAATATAAAAAATATTTGTGATTTTTCGTACATGTCAAACACCTAAAAATGTTTTCGATAAAAAATATTTTTATTAAAAAATGACTTCTCTAAAACCATTTTACGATAAAAATTATTTTACATCGAAATAAATAGATCACATAAAATTTAGCCCGTGCCACTTAAAAGCACGTGTCAATGGCCTGGTATAGATCATTACTGCATTAAGGACCTTACTTACACCACTCATACCTTATTTGACAATATACAATTAAATGCATTTATATAAAGAAAAGTTGTAAATATTGTGATCTTAATTAATTCAAACCCTTCATATTTAGTTGGAAAAAAGGAACAAATAACTAGTGACCCTGTGGTTGGATTCTTAGCTAGCAAGCAAGCAAGCAACATGGTGGCTTGTCGGAAAAATTGCAATGCCTAATCAATATCCATTCATAAACAAAAAGGAGGCAAAAGTAATTAACAATGCAAGTTTGGTATTTTTGCTTTCTAAGAGAAAAGAAAAGCAGCTTAAGATTCCTAAACAGAAGCCACAAGATCGATCATGCTTTAGAAGTAGGAAAAGAACAAGAATTTGAAGATACCAAAACCTTCCCCACCAATTACACCCAAGAACCCCCCCCCATCTTATTCTTTACCTTAAACACAAAACATTAAATAGGAAATACAATCGTTGCCATTCTCGCCGAATGTTGTCGCTCCCCGAGCACCAACCACATGCAGCCAACTACTCGCAAAAAAAAGCTACATGATCCGCGCAAACCCACCAACCCCCTCATTTGGGCCGCAGCCATAATCTGCGCCGTCATAGCTGTGGTAGTGATAGTCGTCGGCATCGTCGTGTTTGTTGGGTACATGGCCATACATCCAAGGGTGCCTTTCATCTCCGTCACGTTCGCCCATCTCGACACCATACAATATAATCAAGCCGGCCAACTTGAAACCCAGGTGACCGTTGTTCTGACGGCGGAGAATGATAACGCAAAAGCCCATTCGAGTTTTTCCGACACCAGCTTCATTCTCAGCTTTCAGGGGCTTCAGATCGCGAAACTTGTCGCCGAGCCGTTTGATGTGAGGAAAAATAGTTCCACCCATTTTAATTATGTGGTTCAATCGTCTCAAATACCGTTGGACCCTACTCGGATGGAGGAAGTCGACCTGTCGTTGAAGCAGGATCAGATTACGTTCGATTTGAAAGGGAGCTCACGCGCTCGATGGAGAGTCGGGTTGGTTGGGTCGGTGAAGTTCGTCTGCCACCTGAATTGTCAGCTCCGGTTCCGTCCGTCGAACGGAACTTATATAAGATCACGTTGCAGCTCCAAATCTAAGTGACTTTTTCTCTTTTTCTTAATTTGTTGCTAATTAATGAACACAAATTGCTATCTCTCTCTGCCTGTCTGACAGTTGTTCAGGCTTCTTTTCTTTTTTCTTTCTAATTTTGGTATAGTGAAATAAATTCATCCAAAAATGTTAGAAACTTAATTCAAATTGTATACCGGAGAATTTCTTCGTAGAATAATAATAAAAAAAAAATATTGAAAAAATTAATGAATGATAAGTAATTAAC
Organism: Alnus glutinosa; assembly: GCF_958979055.1. NCBI lineage: Eukaryota > Viridiplantae > Streptophyta > Magnoliopsida > Fagales > Betulaceae > Alnus > Alnus glutinosa. Next base: position 19,600,776 of record NC_084898.1, on the reverse strand, counting down.
CATGTAAAATTGTATTTAATTACCACTTGCCATAACTCATTAACGTAACTTAATTTGATTTTACATTTTCATTAAATGTAAAAATTAAAAGACCATTTATAAAAGAAAGTATTTAATAATTAATTTTTATTAAATAAAAAATTAGTGGCCGTGGAAGAGTCCCGGCACAACTTTAGCTCCAGTGCTCCACATATACCTTTCTTGCTTGCTTGATTGCTTTCTTTCTATCTTTACTTTTTCTGAGCATATGCGGAGATATACCATCCGGAAGCCTGCACTCAAATCAGCTTCCAAATATGGGCCAAAATAAAGCACCTTTTTCTTTCTGCCTCTTTTTTATTTTTTCAAATATATATATATTTGAGTGGTATTGTAGTCTTTTCACATCTATCTCGGTTACCTTTTGATGAAAATCCTAACAAGTCTTAAATTTGGAATAAGTCTAAATTCGGTCTTAAATTTATCAAAGTTAAAAAATTGAGGTCTTAGAGTCAAAATAGCAAAAAGCAGACAAAGTTGGTGACTTGATTTTCTTTTATCTTTTTTACAAAAAATGAAAAGAAAAAAAGAATACACTTTACCTTCCTGAAGTATTCACTCACACTTTACCTTCCTGAAGTATTCGCTCATTTGTGTTTTGACGTTCAATGTTCAAAAATTAGCGATAAACCCCCCAACGTTGGCAAATCATACCATCCGTCCATAATGTTCGTCTCTTTGGACGGAAACGAAGTCACGTGCAGCACACGTGACCTTATAAGGCTAAATCTCCCCATTTTCCCCTTCCATTCAACCTGCATGCCTTACCACCCTCTTAACACTAAGACCATTTATTTTCCCTATCAACAATCAAAAAACAGCATATACAGAGCTAGGGTTTTGAAAGTTTTGCTTCTATTATCAAGAATCATCTTACCGAAGATGGAACCGGAACCGTCGGGCACTCCTATTCCACAAGGAGTGGGGCAACATCTGCAACAAAGACACTCTGTTATTGCGAGCGTCCGACTTGTGTGTTAACCTCTTACACCGAACGAAATTTCGGTAAAAGGTTTTTAAAATTCGAGAATTACAAGGTAATTCACAAACTTACCTTCAGTGAATATTTTATGTTGGGTATTTTGAACATATGTGCTGGGTGTGTCGCAGATCTAGGTATTTTGGATACTATGTTCAATTTCCTAATTTCTTCTTAAGAAAAGAAATTGTTGTTGTTATAAAATGAAAAGGTTTTGTTGTGAAGTACGTAGCTTATTGTGCATCTCAATGTGTTCGGAATCTTGAAATCCTTGAGTTTTTGTTGTTAGAGTATCGATTTCGTATGTGTTAAAACCTTAGTTTTCATTCATGCTATAATTGTACACTAGTAAAAAGGTAAGGATATAAAAGCTCCTTGCATTAGATTGCAGAAATTTGCATTATTAGGAGGATGGGTTCATATTATTAGTGTGTACTTTTTTGGAGTTTTGCGGATAAATTGGGCGTATGATTTTTGGGAATGGGTTGATCCTATAATGTGTTCATATGGAAAGTGGGTGGTAACTTGTTTGCGGGAATAACATGTAAGTTTGATTCAAGAAGCTGAACGATGTCGTATAATGGTTGAAACTGAAGTTGCAAAGTTGAAGGTGAAGATGGAGATTGAAGAAATTGAACGATGTTATACAATGGTTGAAAGTGAAGCTGTGAAGGTGAAGATAAAGATGGAAATTGAAAATGCCGCATTTCATAAAGAAATCGAGATTGGGGAGATCAGTTACCAAGTAATGAAGAAGAATTAAAAGACAATAATTGCATGTACATGGATATTGATCGTGGTGTATCTGTTTACTGTTGGATCAACTTCAAAGGGTGTGTTTGATTGCCATATGGTGCCACCTCATATGACATTCAACTTGGAGCATGAAAATCCTTGTAGTTTCTCTTTTTGGTACTAGTTTTTAAGAGTTCAGTCAAAAGAAATGGAAAATTAAACTTATATGAAATTCAAAGAGTCCCCAAGAAGTATACGAACAGTAAGAAAAGTACTGGTCCTTAGTATAACTCATTTTACTCAAAAATCAATCAATTACAACAACCTAATAACGGTAACAAGGTAAACAATATATTCTACTAATATAACATCCATATGAAGAATATAAGTACATACACCGTATCATATGATGTAAGGAATGAGAAATTAGCGTCAACGAGGAGAAGTACTGAGGAAAACATTACAACGATAATGTTGTAATGAACATGTGTCGGCTTCCTATTGGGTGTGACGTGACTTACTAACGGAATCTGTTAACTTGATGGATGGAAAACATATTTAGGGATTGATTTGTAATTATAGTTTACTACGAAGATCCTCCATGAACTTTTTGAACCACAAGAAGTGATTTGTAATTTAGACCAATCCTAGGGACCAATTATCCAAAAAAAAAAATGCTAGTGACGAGCTAGTCTCTTTTGTTCTTTGTGTTTCTATTTTTTGTCTTTTTCTTTTTATTACTCAATAAAAGAGCTACAATTCGAGCATTCATCTCTGCGGTCTTTTGGTTCTCAGTTTCCCAGATCCACACTGCCCCTCCTTCAACCTAAGTCCACCATCGTACGACCTCTCCATGGCTCATGCCGCTCACGCATCCGGCATTCTGGAATTGTCACGCCCCAACAACCTTCTCCGCTGACAGACCGCAACCCAAAGGTGCTGCCACCTGCTGGCCATCGCAAGCGTCAGTCCACCGTCCAGAAGCACCAGTGTCGTTTCCTTTATTGTTGCGATGTGAAGAGTGTTTTCTGGTTCAACAAGAAAGGAAAAGTGTTTGTTGCGTTTCTAAACAAACAAAAGAGTTCGTGTGGTGTGGTGCAGATGCAAGGTATGAAAAGAAGAGAAAAAAAAAATTGATGAGAGAGAGAAAGGTTTGGTTATTTTATGGTGAATGGGTATTCAGGTATACTCTCATGAAGATGAAAAGGTTTGAAAAAAAAAAAGGTGTTAGTTTTTGATTGGCTGCATTCTGTTGACAAATTCACTATCATGTAATGTTACTGTTTTCATATGGATGCCGTATATTCCAGAATCTTTAAAGTATTTAGAGTTTATTTCTCTAAGATGGAAAGAACCTTATTTTGACAAATTTCAGTATCACAAGCTGCAAGAAGGCTATTTCAGTGTTCAAGGAAGATTCTGTACAGATTCCACTTAAAGAAGTCGGATCCTTTGTTTTCGTCCAGATGGCCTAGTAAAATGTCTGGATGCTCATCAGTCAGCAACATCAGTCTAGACGACGTGGCAATACCATCCAGACTCCCTTCAGTGTCTAGAAGCTTCGAACAGTCCAAAGTTGCATCCGTCCGGACGTCATGGCAACACGTCTGGACGCTCTTATGAGTTCGAGAGGATTCCAGTGTATCAGTGCATCCGTCCGAAAGACGTGGCAATACCGTCCGGACGCCAATCAAAGTTCGAGGAGAATTAGGTTTTCCTTTGCAGACACGTATATGGGAAGACAACTGCATCCGTCCGGACGACAGGGCAACACCGTCCAGACGAAGTCCTTGATAAGGCAAGACGTGGAGAAGAATTGCAACCATCCAGACGTCAGGGCAACACCGCCATGACACAGTCCTTATTATGGTTATTACATGCAGCAGAGGTGCAACCACCCGGACGCTAGGGCAACACCGTCCGAACGCGACCCTGATATGGTATTGCGTGAAGCGCGTTATGGAAAGTCGGTTACACAGTTATCTGTTCGAACAACCTCAGCTTGCGCCTGGACGCCACCTAGAGAAATCAGAGACAGACTCGATTTAGGTCTTCTTAGCCTATAAATAGAGGCCTCTAGGCATGCACAATTTAATGAATTCGGTATTGAATTCTTCTGTACTTAGAGAAGGTGTTTAGGTAGACATTGTGAAGATCTGCTAGTTCTCTAAGGGTTGCCGTTGTGCTGTTGCTGTGCTTGTGTTGAAGTTTATCTTAGGGAGGAGCCTTAAGGTAAATGAATTCATAGAAGACCCCTTCAAGTAGGAAACTTGGTTGGGAGGCGTTCACGTTTGGTTACGTGTCAGAGTGCTAGATACGATCGCTGCATTGGGTATGTGAGTGTTACTGTCTATATACTAGCTTTGTCTTCTAATAGTGGATTTCCTGGGTTTGGCTGCCTCAGAGTGAATTCCTTTCCATTGAGTTTTCACTTCGTTAACAAAATACCTGTCTCATTTAAATTTCACACTTTTGATATTTTGTTACACGTTGCACACACACACACACATAGTTAAATTAGAAGTCATTTAATTTTTCACAAAGGAAAAGAAGAAAGTTGAGAATAAGCAAAAAACAAAAAAAATAAATTTATATATAAATATATATATATATAGATCAAAAGAGGCTAAGTTGCCCAGTTTTAAGCCCTTTGCTAGCCCAATTTTTTGGTCCTTTGTTGGTATAATTGTTGACCAAAACCTATTTGTTGGCTTATGTGGTATTGTTTAAAGACCCAGGCCTAACCTTTGTGGTATTGTTTAAAACCCAGGCCTATTTCAGCCCATAGTTGGCTTCCATTTCAGCCTATTGTTAGATTTTATTTTGGTCCATAGTTGGGCCATCTTTTTTGGCATTTGTGATATTGTTTAAAACCCATGCCCATTTTAGCCTATAGTTGGCTTTGATTTTAGCTTCTAGTTAGCATATTGAAATTTAAGGCGCATCTCTAGACTCTAATCACCATCGTCGACCACCTCCAGTCATCGCCATCAACCATTGTCGATTGTTGTCATCTCCAAACGAAGAATAATAATTTATTGCAAACTCAAGCTTCCAGAATCCTTACACCTTGAGTTTGAGGGGGGATGTTAGAGTATATTTGAATTACCTTGAAGTTAGGGATTTGATGAGAATTGTACTATATTTTATCTGTAAGCTTTATAAATAGAGCTTTTTGTATTGTAAACTCATTAAGGAAAAAAAGCATAATGTAGCCCTTTGTGCTTTATTCTATGGATGTAGGTCATAAACCGAACCACGTAAAATTCATTGTGTTCTTATTTTATTATTCCGCTATTTGTCTTTATTTTTCCATTTGATTATGTTTTATTTTATTTAACAAAAGAAAAAAAGAAAAAGAAAAAGAAAAAGAAAAAAAAAAGACACCTTCCACTATGAAAATTCACAATAATGAGCCTCTAGGAATATTTTCTCAAACTTTGTTCTATATCTTCGTTTAATGAATAATGCAACTATGTAGACTCATTTATCACACTTATGTCACACTCATTGGCATGACGTATTTCTAAGTGGCTTAAAATGTTAATCACTTAAAACAATAAAACCGTAAGCCACTTAAAACACACCATGTACATTGGTGTGATATGGATGTGATAAATGGGCGTGAAACGGTGAAATGAAGCATTACTTTTGTTTGATTCATGCATTGTCTTTTGAGAAATGCTAGATATTAAATTTTTATCCAACATTTATATAGCAAGGCTAACGTGATACTCCCAAATAACTCTTGGATTAATAATCATTAAATAAAGGGAAAAGTACAAATACCCCCTCTCAAACTACCACCCTATTGTCAATGTTCCTCCCAAACTACCAATTTGGTCAATGTCTCCCCTCCAACTACCAAAAATTGTCAATTTCCCCCCTCAGTTAAATAAAACCGTCAATTCCTAACGGCAGGGATATAATAGTCATTTTGTTACGTTCTAAATGTCTAAAATAACCTTTTGAATTTAAGCAATTCCCTTAAAAATCTCAAAACCCCAATCCGATTAAAAAAGCGTCCAAACTCTAACTTTCTTTGATGCTGCTACTGCTTGAAATCCCCAAAACTCAAACCTGCTGCTGCTCGACATCAAATTGCGTGCGAGACGAGGTAAATCCCATTCCTATCTTATTTCATCTCCCTACCTTTATGATGTCTCGTAACCTCTCTTCCTATCTTGCTTTTCTTCTCCTATTTGGTATGAATATGGCTGAAGTGTTTCTTAGAATCACGAGAACTAGCATTTACTCACATGAAGATAATGAGACAAACATGTTGAGACAAAAAGATGAGACAATGAGAGGTGGGACCTGTTTGTTGAATGTAAGACTAGGTTGCTATGAAAAGCCTGAAAAGAGTTCAAAAAGATGAAACATAAGCACATGGCTACCATCTCATCCAAATAGTATAATTTATTGTTTTTAATTTCCAACCACTCATACAATACAAAAGAGACAAATAATTTATTATTCTTAATTTATTTTGTTAGCAAGTCCATATAGCTAACACCTTTTTTTTTTTCTTTTCTTTTCTTTTCTTCTTTTTTTTTCCTCTATGCATTATATGCATTTTTCAATTTATTTAGAAGGGGACCACTTGTTGGCTCTTGCAACTTGCAAGACCAGACATGGGTTGTGCGGTCTTGTGTTGTCCAGCACTAAACAACACAATAAATTACACAATAAATTACACAATAAATTACATTTGTTGTTGTAATGTTAATTCTGTTATAGTAATGTTAGTTCTAATTGCTTTTGTTTATTGGGTCTAATTGGAGTAATGAGAAACTCGAGTGCATGCATGATATCTCATGCAATCAACCACAACGCAAAGAAATGAAACTTCAGTTCAAAAACCATCTAAGAATGGTTACTTATAGAAGTTTATATCTTGTCTTTTAAAACAAGGTCATCATCCACTAAACTTTGGACAACATCTTTCACAGACCAAGAAATCACACATTTCATAGTGCCCAACTTCTCAAGGTCCTTAAGCTGAAATCATTAAAATAAAGGGGGGGGGGGGGGGGGGGGGGGGGTTACAAATGTGGCATATGAGTTTGATTTTTTCCTTTGAGGTGATATGTATTCTTCTTTTTTTTTTTTTTGAGGTGATCTGTATTCTTTTCTTTTTTACTGATAAGTAGATGATCGTTTAGGGTTGTAAATCAGTAATTTTTGTTTCTTTGTCCTAATAGGAATGCCTATTTTATCTTTGTTGTAGGTCACGTCATGGCTGAACATAAATTACAGTTTAAAGTGTACCATGGGGGTAAATTTAATCGACAATCTGGTTGTGTGTATGTGGGGGGAGACATGCATGTATATCATGAAGCATATGAGTTTGATTGCTTGTCATACTTCGAAATTGAAGGCATAGTCAAGAAGTATGGGCACAAATATGGTGACCACATTTACTATAAAGAACCTTACAAGAGCCTTGTTGATGGGTTAAGGCTCTTGTCGTCTGACCATGACGTACTCCAAATGGTTCAACATCATGCATGCCACCATGTAGTTGTGTTGTATTTGCTAGCTTTTGAAGATTTTGAAAATGAAGAGGCATTGAATGATGATAGTGGCAGGCAACATGTTAATAGGAATGATCCATTTTGGTCTGAAGTACTTAGTAGTGATGATGATGCTTTTGATGATGGAGAAGATGATGGGGATGGAGGTGATGGATTGCATGGGGTAGAAATTGATACGGAGGGGGGAGAGGATGGAAGTGATGGATGTTACGAGGTAGAAGTTGAAGCGGTGGGGCGTGATAAAAGTGATGTGGGCAATGGGTCACACATGGTTGTGTACAATGCCTCGAATGTTGATGAAAACTCAAATGCTGGCACATCTAGGGGTAAGGAGGTTCACTTATTCTCATCATTGTCAGATGGTGATGATGATAAGTCATATGATTATTCGAGTGATATATTAGAGTCCCCTCGTGGTAGTGATGAAGATGTGTCATCCCTACCTAAATGTGTGACTAGGTGCCATACATTCCAAAGAGTTGACTTGTCTAATCCCCAATTTCAAAATGGGAAGAAATTTCCAGATGTGTACACCTTCAGACAAGCTATTAGCCAATATAATGTATTGAAGGGGAAGGATATACTTTTCAAGAAAAATGACAAAGATAGGGTGTGTGTGGTGTGCAAAGATAAGAATTGTGAGTATAGGGTATATGGGCATCAAATGAAGGGTAAAGAGGCATTCCAAGTAAGATCTTTGAATCTGAAACATTCATGCACAAGGCAATATAAGAATAATATTATCACTTCTACTATAACCGATAAATTATTGGGTAAGTTTAGAATCCAACCCGATTTGCCAGTAAAAGCCCTCCACGAAAACGTGGAAGATAACTGGAATGTTGATGTGACCACTAGCAAGCTTTATAGGGCTAGAAGAAAGGTAAATTTTAAAATAAATGGAAAGTTAGATGAACAGTACCATCGATTGTGGGACTATGCTGCAACTATTAGGAAAACAAATATTGGTAGTTGTGTACTGTTGAGGATTGAAAGACCAATGCTTCAATTGCCACCAAGATTCCAAAGGATGTATATCTCCTTCGCAGCCATGAAAGAAGGATTTATAGCAAGTTGTAGGCCTGTAATTGGGGTGGATGCTTGTTTCCTCAAAGGCCCTCATAAGGGACAACTTATGAGTGCAGTTAGTAGGGATGCCAATAACAACATATACCCTATAGCAATGGCGTTTGTAGAAGCTGAGACGAAAGATAGCTGGTCATGGTTCTTGGAGACACTTGTGGGTGATCTCGGTCAATGTAGCTCGACACGTGGGTGGACTTTCATCTCAAATCGCCAAAAGGTCAGTTGGTTGTAATTTGTTGCAATTCTTTGATGTTTTTGTATTGATTTTTTTTTTTTTTTCATATAGAATATATAAATATTTTTTTTGTTTGATGGTTAGGGACTTATTCCAAGCTTTGCGCAAGTATTGCCTATGTCTGACCATTGAACATGTGTCAAGCATTTGTACGAAAATTTTAAAAATGCAAGTAATCGGGGAGTGTTACTAAAGGATAAACTTTGGAAGATAGCTGCGTCATACACAGAGGTTATTCCCTTGCAGATATGGAAGAATTGAAGCATATGAGTGAAGATGCGTATGACTATGTTGCAAAGATTGATCCACGTACGTGGTGTAGAGCATACTTCCATACCTACTCAAAGTGTGACATGTTGGTCAACAACCCTTGTGAAAGTTGGAACGCCTACATTGTAAAATTAAGGGACAAGCCAATCTTGACAATGTTGGAGGGAATTAGGAAGAAATTAATGAGGAGGTATCAAGTGAAATGGAAGGGCATTAAAGCTATGAAAGGAAAATTTGGCCCAAGGATACTGGAGAAGATTGAGGCTGCTGGGGATGAGGCAACTCATTGTACTTCAACCTTTGCTGGGAATGGATTGTTTGAGGTAGATTGTAAGGGTAAGCAATTTGTGGTTGACTTGGAGAAGAAAACGTGTAATTGTAGGCAATGGGATATGACTGGTATCCCATGCGCTCATGCAGTTTCAGCTATATTATTTCACGAAGGGAATATTGAGGACTTTGTTGACCACTATTATAGCAATGAGATATATTTAAACGCATATGAGCCAATAGTGTATCATGTGCCTAGTGAAGAGCACTGGGTTAAGACCAACATGGAAAAGATAGAACCACCTAAGTATAGAGTACCACCTGGTAGGCCTAAGAAAGTAAGGACGAGGGGAATTGATGAGCCAAAGAATCAAAATAGGATTAGAAAAGGTGGTATTACTATGCAATGTTCAAGATGTAGGAATGTGGGGCACAACACAAGAACTTGTCCTGTTCAGAAGAGGCAAGATGCCATAAGGAAGGCTCAGAGAAATTGGCATGCAGAACATGCTAGAACAGACTAGAGTTTGGATGATGTAAGTTAAGCCTTCTGCTTTGTAACTGTTCCTACAATGCATTATGTAAGTTAAGCTTCCTACAATGCATATATGTAATTGTTCCTTTTTGGTGTAGATCACAGTCATGCCACATTGGGACTTCAGTACTAATCCATCAGTGCAGTCAAAACATGAGATCGGGTCCTCAGGTGCTGGCAGACCAGAAAGGAGACCAAAAAAAGCATCAGGGGTATGTTTACAAACACATTTGTCTTTAAAGGCCTTAAGTAACTTTACTAAAAACAAGCTACGTACAGACCAAGTGCATAAATTGTGCTCTTAATCTGTACACTTCAAAATATTTTTGCAATTGTAGTTAGATGTTCACATATTCTAAGTAAGTTTAAATGAAATAATTTTCTTGCACAGCAGGCTCCTACAAAGAAGTCTCCAGCTCCAGCTCTAGGACCAAAAACCTCCAAGAAAGATGTTGCAAAAGGCAAATGAGTTGTCAATGATGCAGTGAACGAGACACATGCAAAGAGGAATAAGCCCAATTGGAGGTTGTGATGATTTTTTGTAACTTAGTGGTTGAATGCATATGCCTTTTTGGATTTCAGTATGCATATGCCCTTTTGAATGTAACTTTTGGAAACATTAGACAAAGGTTGGCAAGTTTCAGGATTGGTTGAGAGGTCTATGGAACTTTGAGAAGGTTGAAATTGGTGGAGATCTGGCTTTTGACTTAAAAGATCTTTTTTTCTAAAGTCAAATATTAGAATTCCTTAAACATTTTTAAGCATGTAGTATGTTGTTGGTCAAGTGCAGGAGATTTTTTTTTTTTTTTTTTTTTTTTGGAGATCTTCATGTTTGGCCACTCTTAAGGGATCTTCATGTTTGGTCACATGAATACATCTTCTCATATGTTACAAACTAAATAAAAGAAAGTTACCGTGAAAGGGTTGATCATCGTGTGTTATATTGATTTCTTTATAGATGTACAATTGAGAGTTTGAGATGGACTCAAATACATTTCAAGTGGGTAAACTAAAGCTAATCTATACAATCAGAATTTCAATAATACATTTGAAATGAACTTAGTAAGTCTTCTTTACATATGCCCAAGATCAATAAAGCCTATAATGCCATAATTTTCCCCAAGGCTTGAGCAAATACACAGCAGAATTAGAAGACACCCAATATACCTATATGACCAATCAAGCCACTACTTGCATTTGATTGACCTGTAAATGTGACGAACAAAGAGTAAAGGGGCACGAAAACCGATAGTCCCAAGCATGAGAAAGAAGCCATAGCAGATGCAAGCCATATAGCTAAAGAAAAATGAGGTTTGCATAAAACCAGACATGTCCGATCAAGCATTGTAGTAATACAAGCAATATGCCAGTAGCCAATAAACATCCCAGTCGATCCACCACAAAGGAAAGACTTGTGGCAATTAACATCTATGATTAGTTGATAAAAGGCAGTTAAATTATGCATCGGGAGAATTAACTCCAACTTCAAGTTTAACAAGAATCTATACACCCAAAACCAGCCATCAACACAACCCGAAACACCACAATTTAACCCTCAAACTCTACCAATCTCTCTTCAACTAATTTAGGCAAAATCCAAAATCAAAACACCCACCATTCCTCTATCACAAACAGCCCAGAAATTCGGTCATCCAATCCACCAAACCAGAGAAATAAACCAACTTCAAACTCAAGGAAAAATCAACACAAAAGTCGACCACACGATTCAACCCTCTACCAAAAACACCATATACAACCAAAATAAAAGCCATAAAACACCCACTGAAAAATCCAAGATCAATATTCATCTCTTCCTTCAAAAAATCAAAATCAACCACAACTCATACACCTAAAGCAAACGAAAACCCAAATGGGCAAACTGAAATCACACCCACAAAAAAAACCTATAAATAAACACCCATAAGCATCAACCCGATCCCTCTCTCTCTCAACTCGTAAAAGAGGAAAAGAAAGGGAAAGATAAAATAGGGAAGGGAAGAAGAGGGACAGTGGATAGATTCTCACCTCGATCTCTCGGTCTGCGTCTGCGTCTGGGTAGAAGAAGAAGACTCCAAGCGTTTATTTTGGAAGAAGAAGAAGAAGGCTCGTGATGGTTTGGACTATTTTTTAATCGGATTGGGGTTTTGAGATTTTTAAGGGAATTGCTTAAATGCAAAAGGTTATTTTAGACATTTAGAACGTAACAAAATGACTATTATACCCATGCCGTTAGGAATTAACAGTTTTATTTAACTGAGGGGGGAAATTGACAATTTTTGGTAGTTGGAGGGGGGAAACTGACCAAATTGGTAATTTGGATGGGACATTGACACTAGGGTGGTAGTTTGAAGGGGGTATGTGTACTTTTTCCTTAAATAAATAAATAAGATCAAATGATTGATTTGGATCGCCACATCAACATTGTTGGACAGTTGTAGGATAAAAATATAGTATATTGCATATGCGAAGTAGGAATGTATATGCAGGCAGATATTAATCGCAACTATTCGCTATCCACATAGCAGATATGAATAAAGGTTTTGGGGTATGCAAATATAGTTATTAACCGCATCTGTATATCCTTTATATATATAAACACCAAAACGACGTCGTTTTGGTGTTTAATATTAAAATGACGTCGCTTTGGATCTGGTATAGGGTTACGTTTATGGCTTAAAAAAAAAAAAAAAAAAAAAACTAAAACATGCCCAAAACACTAAAAAAGGTCTTCAAAATCGTTTAAAATAGGCCCCAATAGAGATTTAAATAAGGCCTAAAAGCCTAAAATATGCCCAAAAAGCCCGTTACTTTTTTTTTTTTTAAACCAATACTCACTATTCATCAATAATCATAAAAACACATAAATGGTTAAAAAGTGGGAGCAACAGTCTCCCTACAAACAATGTCAGAAAGTAAAGAGGGAACTTCTTCCAAACAAATTGTGTCTCTAACTTGAGAAGAAGCTGCTTTTGTTAGTGTTAGATATAAAGTTGAAGATAAAGATAAACTTATCAACTGAAGTCCTCATCAACTCCTTTACGTGATAATATTGATCAAACTATAAGTCTAAGATAATGTTTATCTTAGAGTTTTATACGTGTAATGTTATAGAGTTATAGTTCTCATGCAATTGCTAGATACATATTGTATAGAAACACAATGCTGTAATTGATCTCTATATATTGAATAGCATATGTGCTAATTAGGCATTCAAGCCTAAAGCACTTATATTATCTTTCATGGTATCAGAGCTCAACTAAAGCTCACGCTTAATCGATCCTATGGCTTCTTCATCAAACGTATATGCTGCTTCCTACACGTTCCCAAACGTTTCTCATCTAGTTAAACTAGACAATGGCAACTACATCAGATGGTTAATGCAAATTGAGCCTGTTCTTAAGGCCAATGAATTGTTGGGTATCGTTGAAGGTATAGAACTGTGCTCACCAATTCAGGTCCCTGCCTTAGCAAACAAGGATGAGCAAATACCAAATCCAACTTATTCCCTTTGGGTTAAGAAGGATCAGTCCATTCTAGGATGGATTAATGCCACATTCACTGAGATTGTGCTATCCACCGGCACCATCTATGGCCTTCGCACTTCTCATGAAGTATGAAAATTTCTTGCAATCCATTTTTCCTTTCTTTCGAGTACCCGCCTTGCCCAAATCAAGCGTCAATTGCAGATGATCCAACAGGGGAATCAAACTTTCACTGCCTTCGTTGATTCAGCCCAACGTCTTATCAATGAACTTGTAGCAGTTGGGAAGCCTGTGGATGACGAGGAGTTCATCACCTACATATTGAATGGACTCCATCCATCCTACAATCCTTTATGCTTAATTTTTCATGTGTATCACGGACCTCTGCTCTTGGTTTTGCTGAATTCCATGCATAATTGTTGTCTTTTGAGCACTTGTTGACCACTCAACAACAACAACAGATCACAACCAGCACATCCTCTGTCTCGACCTCCTTGCCAAATATGTGGAAAGCCTAGTCACAAAGCATTAGATTGCTTCTATTGCATGGACTACGCCTACCAAGGACGTCATCCTCCAACACAATTGGCGGTAATGGCTACCCAGTTAACAACTTAGCCTGAAGATGCTCCTTGGTTTGCTGACAGTGCAACAAATCACCATGTGACTCCAGATTTTGAGCAACTCCAGCTTGCTGAACCGTATGATGGGTCTGACACCATTGCTATGGGTGATGGCTCAGGTTTGCAGATTGACAATATTGGCTCTCTTTCCCTTCAAACCCCCACATATACCTTACATTTATCTCAAGTTTTGCATTGTCCTGCTGCCATTGCTAAACTTTTATCCATCAATCAGTTTTGTGAAGATAATAATTGATTTTTTATCTTAACTGATTCTCATTATTTCACCAAGGACAAACAAACGGGTCTAACCCTGCTGGAAGGCAAGAGTGATGGTGGCCTCTACCCCATCCACACGACTACGACTGCCCTCAATAAAACTCGGATTCACAAGGCCATGCTTGGAATTAAAGCTTATACTAGTGTGTGGCATTCGAGACTCGGTCATCCCTCCTCTACAGTTGTCCATGCAGTTCTTATTCAACATTCCCTTCTTGTTTTAGGCTCCTTACATAATAAGGAATTTTGTGAGTCTTGCCAACTTGGTAAGAGCAAACAACTTCCATTTCCTTTATCTTCAAGAATCTCATTGGCTCCACTTTGGTTAATCCATATTGATGTTTGGAGTTCCCCTGTTCCATCCTTAGAAGGTTACAAGTATTATGTCATTTTTATAGATGACTTTTCTAGATTTTCTTGGTTATATCCACTTAAAACCAAAGCTGATGTATTTATCTCATTTATGAAATTTAAAGCATTAGTGGAAAATCTATTTTCATCCACCATCAAACACTTGTAATCTGGTGGTGGTGGTGAATTTCTCTCTAACCAATTTAAAACCATTATTGAATCAAATGGCATTACCCATCGTATCAGTTGCCCCTACACGGCCCAACAAAATGGCCTAGCTGAAAGGAAACATGGCCATGTTGTGGAGATGGGTCTTGCCATGCTAGCCCAATCTGGCTTGTCTAAAGAATTTTGGGTTGAATCTTTTCTCACTGCCATATTTTTAATTAATAGGCTCCCTACTCCTTTGCTTCAAAATGGTTTGCTTTTCTCTGTTTTATTTAAACAACCACCCGACTATGCTACTCTTAGAATGTTTGGGTGTGCTTGTTATCCTTTATTAAGGCCTTACAACTCTTATAAACTTATGTTTAGAAGCAAGCGATGTATTTTCTTAGGATATGGCTCCCACTACAATGGCTATCGATGCTTTGATCCATTCACTAGCAAAATCTTTATTACTCAGCATGTAGTGTGTGATGAAATGAGCTTTCCAGCCAAGGTGGGGGTCACTGCCTCTTCGCCCATTCCAGTAAGTTCGATAGGTATTCCTCCTCTCGTTCCTTTTACTGAAATTTCTCCCTTATCACATGTCTTACCCATGGTGTGACGACCCGTTTTTTTTATTTATTTTATTTATTTTTTATACAAACATAAAACAAGTCGTCACAGTGGCACGACTATTTGTCGCTCAGCCAACATATGGCACATGCCCCATAACATGTACCTGATAATCAGAGTTATATCTAACAGCGGAAAACATAATGATACCATCATAATTTCAGCGGAAAAGTACAACTAAAACATAACTTGTTGATTATACAAAAGAGCCATACACATGTCTATCTGTTTAAAGCTTAACACCATTACATCATATAACAAAAGAATGGCTTATACAAAAGAATACGTGACACCCACGTCACAAGCCATATATAAAATATACCAAAAGAGAGGACATCATTGTCCATCCCATTACAATTGTTGCTACGGGCCTCAGTCGTAATATCCCAGATATAACGTTACGGGATCATCATCTAACTCTGGAGTACCTACAGCCAAATGAGCATCATCTATACGGTTGTGATAATCAGAGTTATATCTAACAGCGGAAAACATAATGATACCATCATAATTTCAGCGGAAAAGTACAACTAAAACATAACCTGTTGATTATACAAAAGAGCCATACACATGTCTATCTGTTTAAAGCTTAACACCATTACATCATATAACAAAAGAATGGCTTATACAAAAGAATACGTGACACCCACGTCACAAGCCATATATAAAATATACCAAAAAGAGGACACCATTGTCCATCCCATTACAACTGTTGCTACGGGCCTCAGTCGTAATATCCCAGATATAACGTTACGGGATCATCATCTAACTCTGGAGTACATACAGCCAAATGAGCATCATTTATACGGTTGTGGGGGTAGCCACATCCGTATAGGTGAAAGAATGAGTTCACCATCTCAGTATATAATACTGAGACCTCAGTGGTATTAAACTGACTGAGTTTTCGTAAAGAACCAACTTTTCATTTTTAGTCATGTGTACACTATAACAGCCACCAATTTTATAAAATTTTGTTTGAAAACCCTCATAGCTGATATAGCGGACACCGACTAATAGAAAACATTTAAAGCATACTACGCAGCTGAGCTTATACATAGAAGTTCCATTGTTGGGAACAACTACATACATCCTCACCTACTATATTACTTTTGATTCAATGAGATTTAGAAAATAATGGTATTTAAATCATGCAATCATCCGATAGAAATATACATAAGTTCTTTTCCATTGAGATTCTTATGCATACTAATACGTCTAGCAAAACTATTCATAGTATAAAAACATCACACTTATGAAAACAATGCTATACATGCTCATGTAAGTTTCTGTTGTCTTCCTATGGGGCGTAGGTCCCCCTGCGGTGTAGGTCCCCCAATAGTAGTTCATGCGTACGTACATATGGGGCGTAGGTCCCCAAATAATTGTTCATGTATATGTTCATATAGGGCGTAGGTCCCCCAATAGTTTGTTTATGCGTTCATGTTTCATGCTCAATGCTCATGCTTAAATACTATACATTTAATTTCATGATCATACCTTTAACACATGCTTTCTTTATAAAACATAAACAGTCCAACATATCATTTCTTAGACAATTTGCATAACTTAAATCTCCAACTTATACTCACTCTAAAATCAAATATCATATTCATACTTCAAAACATCATCATAATTTCAATATACTCAAAAGTACTCAAATCATCCAAAACAGATCATAATCAACAGACAGTTGGTTCAGGTTTGTAGAACAATATATATTTTGCAATTCATCATATATGAAAATAATACTTCTCAGTGAGTAGAATACTCACCTTGGATTGCTCGTACTCTTGATTCCAACAATCCTAGGTTTAACCCGCAAAGTGCCGCTATTATTACAACACAATGCACCATTTAGCTATTTAACCAACAACTATAATAATTAGTACTTTGAATCGCTCAAAGGCTACGACACGAATTTTTTGTTAATTAACTAAACCTATACATGAAAATATTCATAAATTTGCAATTAAAATTTTTCAATTTATACAAATTATTATTTTTAGGACTTAATACCATAAATGCCTATTTTTCATGAAACTCATAGATGATTTGAGATTATTTAACACTTCCAATGCAATTAATCTATTAATTCACAATCTATGTTTTAAACACTTCATAACCCCTAAATTAATTTTACCCATCAAATTAGGATTTCTCATACTTAACCCATAATTATAAAACACTACCTTAATCACAATATCATTAACTCATAGCATTTACTAAGGGTTAATCCCCTAAAATACAACTAAAATCAAATAACTAAAAGTTAGGGTTTGAGAAAAACTCACCACAAGATCACCAAGCCAAAACCCAAGTTTTGGGTAGCTTCAAGTAAGTTCCAACAATCCCCAAATACCTAAAGAACATAGAGGATTAAACTCATTTATAGGATTTTACCCAAAAATCACAAAGTCATGAGTTTAGTGTTTTACCTCAAAGCGAACGATAGTAACGTAGATCCGAGTGCAAGGATCACGTTCCCGAAGACGGATCGAAGATCGGGCCGTTGGATCTTCGAAAATCACGATTTTTGTATATAGGAAAATGAGAAATCTCCCTCTCCCCCATTATCTCTTCTCTCGGCCATATAGACTACCTTTTCCCCCCTTTTTTGTTTAAGTGAGTTGCATGTGCGTCTCACACTTATTTATTTATTTGAGTTAAATACATTTTAGCCCCACAAACTACCACCCTTTCTCCTTATGGCCCCCCAAACTACCAATGCTTAGACTCTGGCCCTCCACCATTTTCTGATTTTTTGGCCTCATCCGTTTATTTATACCGTCAATTCTAACAGAAATTGGCCAAAAACTCAAAAATACCCCTCCCTTAACTGTGGGAATTTCAAAGTGTAGGAGGGGTATTTTCGAATTTCTGTTTAGAATTGACGGCATAAATGGACGGATGGGGCCAAAAAAATCAGAAAGTAGTAGTTTGGGGGGCCAGAATCTAAGCATTGGTAGTTTGGGGGGCCATCAAGAGAAAATGTGGTAGCTTGGGGGGCTAAAATGTATTTAACCCTATTTATTTTTATTTTTCTTTCTTTTTGAAGGGCCACATGGCCCTTCATTGTTTAGTGGTGGGGCACAGGTCTTGCGCCCTGCGCCTCACCACTTTTTTTTTTTTTGTTTTTTATATATATAATTACTTATTTTGTTTTGTTTTATTTTTTATTTCCTTATTTAAATTCTTTAATTCTTTTCTTTTTTTAATTTCTTTTCTTTGGACCTAAAATATTTTCTTGCATTTTAAAGACGCTAATTTAACTTAAATTAATTATTTATCCAAATTTCTTGTTTTAGTTATTACAAAGGCCCCATTTAGTAATCCCCCTCCCCTCCCCTTCCCTTATGGGAAAATTTTTTTTTTGAGTGTGAGTAAAAAGTAATTGATGTGATATAAAGTAGAAATAATTTATATGGAAAAGTAAAAAAATTTTGTTTTATAGTGAATTTTTTTTATTTAAATAATAATAAAAAATTGTTGATGTGATATAAAAAGTAAAAAAGTTTAAGAATGTTTTGAGTTGATGTTTTTTGGGAAAAGGTAAAAATAAGGGGAAGGGGGAGGGGATGAGGTTATTAAACGAGGCCAAAATGTCTTGGACATTACACACAATTGTCCATTTAGTGTCAGATGGGTCAGTCGATGACAATATCGTTGATCCACTTCTCTTGCCCACTGCACTTGCCAGTCCAGCTGCACCTGACGCCCCTGCCCATTTTAGACATGCCTCGTTTGCCTCCTTTCCTGTCAAGTACTTACATTATCTTTCAGCTAGGACATGTGCTGCCAGATTTGCTTCCATTCTCCCATGGTTTACTCTAAAAGATTGGAGTGACTTCACTTCTTCTTGGATGCCCTCTATAAAATGATCGAATCTGCTCTAATTGGATAAGGGTGTAGATATCGCATTGACTATTTGCATTGTATCGCCTTCCAATATGATATCAAAAAGATCAATTTCTCTGTTGAAGATTATCGCTTGTAATGTAGCCAATGCCTCAGCCATGCATGGTTGGATCCATACTCATGACTTGAGTAGTGTTACGGGCCAGGACTTTTCTAGCACAGTCATAGGCTATAATCCCACAACTAGAGTACCACTTCTCTTTGTTGAATGCAGCATCCCAGTTGACTTTGACCATTCCATGAGAATGTGCTATTCATGAGGCTGGAGGCCTCCCTTGGTGTGTAACTGTGCCCTCCATGTCCCTCATATTTTTATTTTTGAACTCTTTTGGTGAAACAATGGCTTTCCTGACCATCTTATCTAGATGACTGAAAGCACCCCTGTGCACTACTGAGTTTTGTCTGAACCATATTTTGCGTAATATCATGGCCCAAAGAGCCAGGTCCTTTGTGTCAAATCGTGCCATCATCTCCTAAAAATGGATACGAAAGTTACGCCTTCGACTGTGCTATAATATCAGAGTAAATGTCCTGATTTTTAACTTGTACTTTGTAATTTACCTCCTATTTATTATAACTCTAGCCAACATTGGTACAACAATGCTGGCATGGCTACACGTGGCTTCTCAGATCTCTCTGACGTGACAATCTTCTACCGCTTTATAAAGTCAAAATATCCCTTGGCTATTGCTGATTTTTGTTGTTATCTAAATACTTTTTATGTTTTTTCGTTAATCTTTACTCGTAAGCCATAACGTGTCAGCCATGGCGACGGTCTTGCTGCCACCTCTTAACATCACAACTACCTTCTCATTTCGTGTCAACGCGCCCACAAATTCTCTTTCTGTCTACACGAAGCTCACTCTCTCTGTTCCGCTTTTGCTCGGAGGCTTTTGGTCCATTCTCTCTCTCTTTGCTTCCCTCTGTAAGTATTTCGATGAACTTGTTTTATGGTCATTTGTTTCTGATTGTGTCTCGCTGCATGGGTTTTTGTTCTCGCTGTCTTTTTCTAATCTAAATAGTGTCTTTTTTGTATGGAATTCAGGTTTTAATGCATAAGGGATTGCTGGGTTTGCATGTCATTCTATTTGGTTTGCTTGTATTTGATTCTTATTTGACTTTGGTTCTTCTATAGTATTTGGTCTTAGAAATGGTTTTTATTGTAAAAAAATAAATAAAAGAAATTACCCCGTCTGATTACAGATTGCCTAATTTTGTTTTAGAACCATGGCTAAACTTGGTGTGGATTGGATGGATTGGAGTGCAATGAAATCGTTATATTTTCTTTCCCAATTAAAGGATTTTTCTACCACATGAGCACATGTTGCTTGAAACTCAAATTTTAGCCCTCAGCTGAGTCTAACCCTCATTGGAATTTCAAGCTTCCCGGAGGAGCCAGAAGAACAACCCTGTTCTTGCATTTGGAAACAGAACAGCAATATTAAGTTGATAAAACTTTTAAGAGGGTGCAAGTAGTTTTGAGCGTTTTGTGTTTAGAGTTGTTTGTTAATGCTTTTATTTTTTGCTAAAAAGAAAAAAAGAAAAAAAAAAACATGATCAAACTAGGCCAATTGTCTTTCAAATTGAAGGCTAACTGAGAGCTACTTTGGTGTTTCAATCAACTTGGGCTATATTTTGGTCATTCCATGTACAGATTTCATCTTTTAGTTTCTCCATAGTGCCGTATGCTATTTTGATTATCTGTGGAATGTCTTTGCGTTCCACGTCCTTTACTTTTTCATATGGGTTCTCTCCTCTGCCTCTCTTCCTTTAACTGTTGGACTAATAATTTGGGCCAATGTTTAAGTCTTAGTTATCCTTGAACATTTTCGCATGACTAGAAGAATTGATTCATCTGACCATTTATCAGATCAAAAAATTAAAATTTATGAATGTACGGCTATTCTTAAATATTTCTATTTGAAATTTTTCTCTGCAATCATGAGGTACTTTGCTTCCTTTTTATTTAGGCACTTCTAGTGAGCAGCGTTTTTTTTTTTTTTTTTTTTTTTTTAAAAAAAAAATTTAATTTGGTGGACCATTGGGCTAAGTCAACTGAAAAAAAGGAAGAAAACAGTAACTTGGGAAGTAATTTGAAAAGCTAACTGATATTTTTATACCTAATTTGTGAAGATGTTTGCCAAGTATGTGCTTGATTCTTTTGACTTTATAACTGCAACTTGCATTTTCATATTCTTTCTTGTTTTATGACAGTATATTTACTCTCTTTTTTTCCTTTTGAAAGGTGCCATCTATTTTCTGGATTTGGGAACTCAAAAATTTTGGCTACAACTTTATTCAACCTGTTCACAAGTAGTTGAGCAGGAAGGCATCGATAGTGATGGATCTGATGACACTGTTTTATGAGTTAATGACCACCACAATAATTTTGGTGACATGGCCATTCTGGCTTTTCAAAGTGGCATGTTTTTTTGGCATGAAAACTGTTTTCGTTATTATTCACACTTCGATAGAGTTGGTAAGCGCTGCAATCTGCTTCCACCTGAGTCTACTCTCCAGAGCCATAATTTTGACAGTTGCTCTTATATCCCTGCCAGCACAGATTTTGAATGCCTTGCAGAGAGAGAAGCAGGTCAGTATTATATTTGGTTAGTGATTTCTAGTCTAATGCTTTCTGATTATTGGATACGAGCTTGTGATTTTCTTCTAAATGTCCATTTGCTGGAATTATATGATAAATTTTTTAATGAGTAGTGAATGAGCATGCTGACAGGATACAGTAGCAGGCTGTAAATAAAGGAAAATCACTGGCATTTAGCCGTTTGTCTATTGTCTATTGCTATACTTTTCTGTTTCTTTTGCTCTTTGCACAATTATCTACTATAAGGAGCTATAAAGACTCAAATTATGATTAAACAATAATATTTTCTATCCATGATTCATCCAACAAGAGACAAGCTTTTTGTTCACATGTGAGTCAGAAGGGTAGAACATTTAGCTGTAACCCAATTTGAATTAAACACTAGCATGTAGCTCATGAAATCTCCGGGTTTTATGATTTACATCTACTTTAATTTTATGTGACATTACTGAGTTCTAGCTCAAACTGTACCTTGGAAGGTCTTGAGTTCAAAACACATTTAGTGTTTTTAACTTACCAATAAAAAAAGTATTTTATAGGAGAGGTTCCCCCCCTCCCCCCAAAAAGGAAAAAAAAAAAAAAAAAACTTCCCGAACCCCCTAATAAACCTGCTTTTTAACATCTCGAGACACCAATTCACCAATTAAGAAAATCATTGTGTTACAAACTTATTAATCACTGGTAAATTCTTCAGTAAATAGTAACATTATATCAACTCTAGATCAAACACAATTATTCTGAAACTAAGAACCTGCTGGAAACATTAGTTTCAGTGAGTTAAACATGAGTTTCAGTAAGTTATTGCAAATATTCACCACTGTCCACCATAATTTTGTTTTTTGTTTTTTTTAAAAAATATTAACAAGCTCTCTAGGTTAAGTGCATGCATGATTTCATATTGTTTTTGTGGAGCTAGATGTACACTAATAAAGCAAAATTAGGTTTGACTAAACACAAATGGACTAGTTGATACCATTTGAGTATTTTGAATATTGAGAGAAGGTGGGAGACTGTCATACATGATCGTTTTATCCATCTAGCATTTATTTACGTGAATGTAGAAAATGTAACGACATTGAGTGATATATTAGTGGTAAGGTGCAAATGTTGGCTTGCAAGAAAAAAGAATGGTGATGAAAACCCCGACGGTTTCTGCAAATAAATATGAAAATTACATCCACTCTTGACAAAATAAGCATCAAGAAAGAAATAGTTAACTCAAAAGGGGAGAAATAAAATAGAATATGAGTACACAAGGGAAAATCTTGAAATATGACGTGTCACGAAATTCGCCAATGATGATATCCTCAGGCTGGGACCCATCTTTTAGGGAATTTTGCAAGACCACTACGTCCGGCTACTCAAGTACTTGGTAATGCTCTCTGGGTTGATTTTTTGGGTAAATCAATCCCTTGTAAGCGACTTTTTCATATTGAGTAAATGTTGCTTGCATGTAGACAAGTGGTCCATATTTTATGGGTCTATCTAATATGTATGATGATGCAACGCTTCTTAGTTGGTTGATGATTACTGTATACAGTGTTGGATCCTGAAGATTAGATTGTTCCAGATCATTACTTAGTATGCCATTTGGCTGTGACAACAACTAGGCATCTACCAGTTGTTTATGGTCTTTTCAGACAGTGACATTTAATGGAAATCAAGAAAAGTAATTCATGGCCATTGAATTGAAGTCTGCAAAGTTCTTAATGAATTAACAGAATGTCTCTTGACCTTGGCCAGAACAAGTACCTGCGAACCTACAGTACCAGTTAGGGGTCAACCATAAGTTGCTCTTCCAAGGAAAATTTTAAAAGGTTCCCACAAACATTTGAAGCATCTTAACAGGACATGTTGTTTGTTAGAGCATTGTGACACGTAATGTAATGTGTCTCACCTAATTACAAATATTAGTAGAAACATAGGACGTAATATTTTCATATCATTTTTTTTTTTCATTTTTCTCTTTAAAGGTAGTTATTAGTTAGAAGGTGAGTTGAAAATTTTAAATTAAATAGGATAAGTAATGTCACCCTGACAATTTTTGGGATGGGTCTTCCATCACTCAATTTCTGCTGCCTGTTCACTAGAGTGATTTACAAAATTTGCAAGAGTTTTCATTGAAGGTAATCATCCAATAGTTATTTTAAATGTGCAACCTTTTTATGTTGTTCTGAATTACTGATAGTAGTTTGTTTGGTTGAGGTCCTAATTTTACAGCTGACTACGAATATATGAGAACTAGCTGCTAGTTGAAATTTGCAGAATGATTTTTCCCCCCCTTAAGTATTGGGAATTCAAGAAATTTCTTGGACCATTTGATTGCAGATACACACGATAAATAGATAATTTGGGTTGCTTTCAAGACAGTTAAATTGTGGAGGCTGGGGGTGTTTTGAAGCTTATTATGAGGAGCGGTCGACATTCAAAGAATTAGACATTTGATTTAATTAAATTTTTGACATTCGTGGAAGCTGTCAATAGTATCTGAGGCACTTGTTACTAAGTTCAATACAACTGATCTGGCAATCTCGTTTTGGGTATTTCCAGAGCATAAGAGCATTTTATGAATGGGATCTTTATGAATGGGATCATTTTCTTTAGATAAATATGTCACATAAGAATGTTGATAAATATTCCCCGAAATTGTTCTTATTATCATGTAATAATTTCTCATTGTAGCCCTCAATATCTGCAATATTAAACGTACCATTAGATGAGTAGTCTAGCAAAAGTTATGATTCGCCAGGCCCAAAATAGTTTACTAGAAAAAAATTTTGAGTAATTTTTCCTTTTCAGTGCTTGAATCATCATTATTTTGATAATAACTGTGTACAGATATCCTTAAGCTGGCCTCCAAATTGCTTTAAAAGAAAGCAGTGGTCAGTTGGATTTACGCTCCATCTAGACTCTAAGATGAAGGATTACATTGGTTTTCTTGCCTGCTTTTGCTGCTGATAGGGTGTATCTGTGACTTTTGAACACTCAGCTTGTTGCGTCCCTGACAATCCGTCAGAAAGTCTCCCTTTAATGCTATTACACATTTTCTTATGCTTGAATTTTTCAACTCCCGATATGTTCTAGATATGAGATGGTGGTTATTCTCTGCAGCTCGAACTGTATCTGCATGATATGCAGATTGAATTGGAGAATCTTGTGTGGGATAGGAAGGAATTGCAAGAACATCTTCAAACAGCCATGAAAGAGGGTAAAATGATGGAGTTGATATTAGCAGAGCTTGAAGAGGAATATGACAAGGCCATTGCCAAAATTGAACAATTAGAGGGTGAGGTACTGATCTTATACTGTTGAATTTTTTTACGAAATTTTACTTGCTGGTTCCAGTGGCTATTTTCTGTAGATGTCAGAGGGCGATCTAAGGTTTAAAGTCTTAACTTTCTAAGTTGTTGTTATGGGCAATCATGTGGCATTGCCTTGCAAGCTAAGATACATCTTAGGTTGTGTTTATGTCGGTTTAATATTTTTTTTGGGGGGGAAATTGTTCGGCTAACAGCCTGAGAATGATCCCGAAAATATTTCCTGTTTTTTAGCTCACACTAAAGTTAATATAAAAGATCAATACAACTTAACGTCTGCATACAGAGGATAGTAGAGAATGATATCCAATTTAGCTCTGATTATGTCAAAATGACCAACTTCAATAGTGCAGTCTAAGACTTAGAAATCACATCAAGCAAGACGTGCCCGCCTCATAGTCTTCATGTACTATTAAAATCAGAACACCACCAATAAAAATCAACAAGGTTGGTTTATATGCTTCCATTTATATTGTGTCCTCTAATTATTTTATTCAATATCTAAAATAACTACATTAGGTTGTTGCTGATGTTGGACCAAATTGCATCTTCTCCCCCACATGGATATAAAGGAGGAGATGACATATTCACTCTCATACATGCACAAGTTATATTCACCTAAAAAACTATTACATAAGGTTGCGTTTTGGTTGGGGTTGAACTAAGATTATAGACAATGGCTCATGCCACATGATTCAGATCGCTTGATGATTGATATCGTTAATCAATGGCTAGAAGAGATGCACTCTGCTGTATAAGAGCAGATTAGTGATCCACTTTAGTTAAAATGGTTTCAGGACCCAAGTTTTTTGCATTATGGTTTGTTGATCTCACACAGAAGATAAGTGATCCACTATAGTTAAAACGTTATCAGGAACAAAGGTTTATGCATTAGGGTTGTTTATTTCAACCATTTGATTTTGCTCTAATCTGTTCAATTTTAAAGAAAATATAGGCTGATCTCCACTATTTCATCCATATATTGTTTTAGACAATATGAGATATATTTCAGGGTTATGTTTCTGACTGAACATCATTGTGAGAGACTTGATTTTTATGCCCAATATAGATGTATGAGAATATCGCCTCTTAGTTATGGGCTGGAAACATAGGTAATAATATTTTCACATGCTCAATACCTTTTAGGATGTGATAAGTACATAGACATTGTGTGAGAGGGGGAAATTGGTCAAGGAAATTCTTGCAAGGTAGATGGTCCAAAGATTGTTAGAATTGAAGCAATGCAAGAGATGCAAATCCAAATTACAACTATTAGCTCTTGAATCCTAAAGTAACCTAGGTTTCTTTGAGGAATTCCAGCCGCTTTTGTTGTCTATATGCAGAATTTTTTGGCGGATTCTTTTGAGAATTCTCATATTCTTTCTTCCTGTACTGACAAACTGTAACGAGTATTAGATAAGTGGGCTTTGGCCTTAATAGCTTAGTAGGCTGGGCTTAGTTTACCTTTAGTAATAATGGGCCTGAGTTGTGTGTATATAAAGGCCATTAGCCTAATTGTAGAGGACATCGGTTTAGTGATTTATTTACTGTGGTAAATTGGAGGCTGAGCGCCTCGAATGCTCTGGAGACTGGACATCTCGCAGAGTCCATTTCATTTTGTAATTTTCTTTTATCAATTTTATAGAATTAGATTGTTCTTCCATTTCTCACATCAATTCATCAATTTCTTCTTCAATTCATCATAATCTTCCATTTCCATTTACAAATTCTTAAATCAAAACCCTAGATTTCCATAAACAGATTCGGATCTGTTACACAAACAATTTCAGAAGAACAGGGAGAAAGAGAGAAAAGATTTCAAATGGAAAAGATTTCATAATTCCAGATTACAAGCTGTTTCATTGGAGCATGAGTGTGGTAAATGTGTCATTTATCTGAATGAATCAATGAGTTTTTGGATGTTGGTCTTCAGATTCTCCCTCATTATAGCTCACCTTCCCACCATGCTACTTTAGGTCAACGCAACAACTTCAAGGGGCTAAAAGTCATGGGAAATAAACCGTTAGTTGATGCAAAGATGGACATTTGTGCTTGAAATTGCACTCTTAGTTTTCAAATTTGTGAAGGTTTTCACAGTGGGAATTAGCATCAGTAAACATAGTTGAAACTATGGTTGATCAAAAGGCTTCAATATTCAGTTTATTTATTAATTGTTATTGATTGTTTTTTCCAAGTTGTCTTCCTATTGTAATTTTTTTCGAGGAAAAAATACAAAATTAGTTTTTTGGTTTACCTCAGTAACAAATAGCTCCACGTGGTATCAAAATGAACTCAGAGGCCCCTAAGATATGCCTGAAAAACAATTTACTTCCTATAGTCATATTTTATTCACTGATTTAACAGATTCCGTTAGTGTGACTCTAGATTAAATATGACATGTGTCATAATTTTATTGGCTATGATATGTCACACTAACGGAATATGACTGTAGTGAGTAAATTATTTTTTTGGCTTACCTCAGTGACCTCTGAGTTCATTTTGATACCACAAGTAGCTTTTTGTAAATGAGGTAAATCACAAGGATTGATTTTGCATTTTTATCAAGTTATGTGTCATGTATCAATAAAAGTATCCTTGTTTAATACATTGCTGACCGTTGTATGCCTTCTGGACAGTTTCAGGATTTGAAAAATGAGAATCTTTGGCTGAAAGAAATTCAGGCTAAGGAATATTGGAGAAGTAAAGGTCCAGATGACACAGGCAATGGCCAAAACAGTGGCCTTTCTGACAACCATGGCATTCCCTATGGGATCCCATCATTGAAATCCAGTGGTATCTTTCTCCAAGACCTGATGATGCCCAAAGACATTTGGGGTGATGAGAGCAAAACGAAAACAGAGTATCTCAATTTCATAAAAGCCAGAACAAAATCTTGTGGGTCTACCCCACCAATTAACCCTGAAATCATCACCAGACAAGCAGATGTGAATGGAGTCCTTGACAAACGCAGGGAGGCTGCACTTTCAAAGAGCGTTTTCAGTGCGGTATTATCGCTTTTGGTTGGAATGATTATCTGGGAAGCTGAAGACCCTTGCATGCCCCTTGTGGTTGCCCTTTTCACAGTAGTCGGCATGTCGTTGAAGAGTGTAGTTGAGTTCTTCTCCACCATAAAGAACAAACCTGCTTCTGATGCAGTCGCACTCTTAAGCTTCAACTGTTTTATTCTTGGCATGCTTACCTACCCAGCACTGCCAAGAGTTGCCAGAATGTTGGCTCCTGTGTCTGTGAGAATTATGGACCAAATGGTGGGCTTGCTTTGGTCTCTCCTTTCCCTAGCTTGAAACTGCTTGGCTCTTTTTTGCTTTGTACTTATCGTGTACATGTACCATAGACCTTGGACCATGAAGTTTGTTTATTGTGGCAATGCTCTTTATAGCTTGTACTATAGAGGTTGTCTACTCCTTTTCTGTATTTTTATCTAAGGTTAGTGAATTTCTGTGGTAGGTTTTATGTTGGCAAATTCAGGATCAAAACTGGTTTGGTTGTAAGTTCTAGGTGTAGTTGTTAAGTTGGAGTTCAAAACTATGTAAAGTTTAAAATTAAAGATTAGAAGTTTTTGTCCAGATGTGTTCAAAGGAGGTTTCAATGCATTTTAGGAATTGACCTCCCGAGAGGATCGATCGCAATGGCGGTTGGAAGTCGTTCGAATGGAGGACTTAAAGGGTTTAAAGTTCAAGCTCTTGAGAGGCTCAGTCATAAGAGTTGTTGCACGATATGTTCGAACGAGACTAAATCACTGAGTTTAAAAGATATCTTTGAGAGCCTTGGTCGCAAGCCCAGTCGAAGATAGTTCGAACGGAAGTTGTTCACAAATTCATTAGAGAGTTACGTACTTACTTAAAAATTATTAAACTTTAGTTTCAAGACCAATAGAACCATTCGATCGCAACCCCCCCTTTGAAAGAGGTTTGAAGGCAATGATCATTGAGCTAAATCCGAGGCATTAATGATATACTAACATTAATGTATATCGGAATAATAATGTTACTTTTTACATTTATTTATCACATTTATATTACACCGGTTAACGTAACATATTTTAAGTAGCTTATAATGTCAATCACTTGAAAAACAAGTGTAAATCACATAAAACGCACAACGTCAGTTGTTATGATATGAATGTGATTAATTTGTGCGAAGTTTAGCATTGCACTTATTTGATATACTCAAATCCTTTGAAAGGTGTGAATAATAAACCTCATCAACTAAGATATTGTTCACACTTGGAAGTAAACCATCATTATTTTGTTTATTGACTAACCAAATGTTGGGATTGCGTTATGAAATAGAGTTTTTGTTTATAGAAAAAGTTCGAATAGCTTCTTTTTTTTTAAAAAAAAAATTTATATATTACCAAACTCATTTTTGCTTGGCACAACTTTTTATATACTAACAGTACTTTTAAGTTCTTAACACAATCTCAAACAAGTTCTAAGAACATTAATAGCAGCTTCCTTTATATTTTTCTTAAATTTAGGGAACTAAGTTACTTTTTGCTTCCTTATTCAAATAAATTTCATAATAACTTCTCTTATCTTTTTTTATACCATTTAAATATTCTTTCAAATCAATGATAAGGGAAAGAGAAAACTTTTTTTTTGAAAATAAAATAAGGATAAGGGAGGCTAAATTCTTAGGTAGCACTTTTAGTTTCCTTGGGTTTGCATTGGTTTTGGGAACACCAAAGCAGTCTCATGACTCTCATGCAGGTGTATTTTTATGAGTTTTTCCTATATTTTAAAGAGTTTTTTCTTCAATATGAGGACCGGAACCCCTCCATTACATATGGTGTTAATTACAGCATGAAAAGGGTTAGACTATGATACCAACACAAATAGTGTTAGGGATATTTAAACTTTTATTAAAAAAATGACGTAATAATTTATAATTAGTAAGATAATTATAGTTACTAACTTGTCATTCATACACTCTTTAATTATTTCATTAATTATGAATTGACATATAAGTTTATAGATAATATTTTTAGTAAAAGTTATAATACCCCAACAAATTTTTTTTTACTAACGTTACTAAGCCTTCGAGCAGATTAACTAACGCTTGACCTTTATTTTTATCTTGAATTAACTAGAGCATTCACCTTAAATCATAAAATGTAATGTTCATACCAAATTATAAATTTGTATAATACATACCTTGATTTGGAATCACTTTTCAAATATTTTTATCAACTAAACTAATAGATACACAAATATTTTTAAAATTAAAAGACTATATATATATATATATATATATAAATTTATGATGTCCATCCAATCCAACCATATCCTATCCTATCCTATCCTATTAATTTGTTGGTTTGAACAATGAGATGTGTATTGCAATCTCAAGCCTTAAATCAAAATGTTGACTAGAAAAATTTATAGTTTAAAGTGAACATTACAAATGCCTCAAGATTGGATATTACAATAAATCCTTTTATATATATATATATATATATATATATATATATATATATATATATATATATTACAATAAATCCAAGAGAGATGCATATTGCGCCTATATATATTTTATATCTTTATTTATACTTGAACAAGAAGCAATCTAAACCTAGTAACTAATATCTATAACATGCAAACAAACTTGTAAGCATGCCTTGCAAATATATATATTAATGTAACCTTATCCAAGTATGAGGCTCCACTCCATGGATCAATAATGTTCAACTGAAAAAGACAAGCGATAATTGATGGTAAACAAATATCTATCTCATTTATGCTTTCATGGACACTGGCCTCAGCTCTGGCATTAATGGGCTCATGCCATGCCTTACACACTCTACGTGAAATGGCTATTTAATTAAAAAAAATAGATAAATGTAAAATGAAATATCTTTAGAATAATTATTCTCATGATTCATGAAAGAATGACTATTTTAAGTGTTAGATCATTATCATAGACTCTAACATCAATGTTATTTTATTTCACTTCTTTCATTTTTACTGAAAGCTATATCTTTTGTTCTTTTGTTCTTTTTTCTTCTTTTTGTTTTCAAACATTTTTTTTTTTAAACACTCTTATATTTCTTTTAAAATAAAATTTTTACGATGTCAAATAGATTTTTTTTTTTTTTTTTTTAAATTTTGTCCCTCACATCTAAAATACTAGTTTTGTCCATGGCTCGAGTAGTAAGTCACTAGGTCCTAGTGCCTTATGAAGCATCAAATCTAAGATTCAACCCTCCTTAAGTACAAATAATTCATTGGGACTACCCTCGCGAACAAAAGCCTTTGTGTTACCCGAGCTACATGGAGAGGGCGCTTTGTACATACGGTGGCACGAAAATCTAATCAAGGCGAAACCTCAAATACTTATTATCACAACAACAACATTTTTTTAAAAAAAATAAAATAAAATAACAGTTAAGATATAAATGGCATACAACATCTTTATCTACTCTTTGCCGCTTATCTATATCTACTTTCTCTCTCTCTCCCCCAAAATGTACCAAGTTTTTCGTATGACTTAAAATATACAAACTAATACATTAAAATTTATGCATCTAGATTAATTTTAACTAAGTATATCAAATGGGATTTTTTAAACTAAAATGACATGATTTTTAAATAGTTAATGTTAGGCTTTTAGTGCTGGTAAATTCCTGACAAAACATGCATGTTTGCTTGTAAGTTGTATGTCTAGAATTAAATTAGTATAAAGTAATAAAAGTAGTTCAAAGGCATGAAGAATTCAAGTTTATGAATGAAGTCCAACATAAACCTGGTCGGATTAAAATGACCATATCTTTTGATTCTGACATCATATGAATAAAAACTTGATGATATTAGAAAGCTAACCTTTCTTTTAAAAAAAAAAAAACTCAAAGAGATAAGATTTTGTATTTCACGAAGATTTTTACAATTTAAGATGTTTAGTAGGTCAAAATGAGTTATCAATATAAGTCTAAAAATCCAAACATATTGGCTCATTCGAAAATTTGTTCCCATCTGTTCGGATGAGCAGTGTTAGAAGCAGCTCTCGAGAGATTCATTCGCAAATGCGTTTGCATGTGTTCAGACATGTCATTTTATTTGAAGCTTCAAAGAGCCTCGTTCGCAAATGTGTTTGCATGCATTTGAACGCCGCTTGAGAAAAAGTTATAAAACCCTAAACGATTTAATCTAAAATGTTTTTCCCCATCTATATAAATCTTATAATTCTTGACTTCCAGACATTTAAAGCAGCTATTTTTCATTGGTATTTTAGAGATTTCATATTATTATTATTGAGCCTAAACAATTCCAAACCTTCTTCTTATTTCATATTTATCTCTAAACCATACAAAAGTCTGCAATGAAGCTGAACATGTTGTTTATCGGGGTTACGAGATTAGGTATTTAGAGTTACAAAGATTTTGTAAATAAGAACAATCAGTAACATAAGTCTTTTATAGTTGATGCATTTGGAGTTGGCTGACTTCTAAAGTGATTTTATAATTTGAAAAGTTCTTCAAATTAGTTTTTACTTCACCGAATCTGTTCATTTAAATATATGCATATTGTGATTGTGGTGACATTATTTGTGGTTCTTGATATTATAACTGTTGTATAACTTCAGCAAATCTATTCATTTAATTGAATATAGGAAAATAGTTACAAGGGAGGATCTTTCTCACTCCTGATCCGGAAGGAAGAGAGAGTGGAGGATCCTAAAACCGATAAAGTGGTAGGCTCCAAATGAAATAAAACAGTGCAGAAATACATACAAAGTATAGGAAATTAGTCAAACAAATGACTCGATTCTTTCAATGAGCCGCATAAGGCGATTACATAAGCAAAATGAGCACAGATTAAAGCGAACATATCTAAACCATCACATAGAAATAACAACAACCATCAGAAGAAAGCTGAAGTAGTAAATGCACTTAGAGAGAAAGGGACCAACACAAAGATCAGATCAAAAGTCTCCACAACTGGATCTGACCAAGAAACTACAGGGAGACATAAACCCAAAACAAAAAAACAACAGAAACACAAGAAAATATAGAAACACAATAAACCAACCAGCAAACAACAACAGTGGCCAAAACACAGGAAACAAAACGTGTTGATCAATGTGTGGTGGTCGGAATGAAGCGAGGCAGGCGGCGTTGGGAAGCCTAGAAGCCGGGGAGTATGGTGGGCTAACGCATGAGGGGAGGAGACAAAACAAAGAAGGAAAAGGAGAAGGAGGGGAGGAGGAGAGGAAAAGATCTAGTCTATTCCTCCTTCCCTAAAAGGCCTCACAAGAAGGTGGAAAGCCCTTACAAGAATGTGGAAGATCTCTACTCCAGAGAAAAATTAGAGCCTTTATCTCTTGAAAAAGAGAGAAGAGGCTAAGCAATAATGGGGACTAATTGTATATTGGGGTCTAAACTATATTTGTAAAAAAGTACATATATAATCTAAAACTAGCAAATGGGATCAGTAGATTGAATTTGGTAAATTAAAAAAGTAGTACCTCTTCCTCGAACAAAGTAAGAGATAGTCTTAGAAGTCAGCTTGTGAGAAACGTAGTTTAGAGTGGGGAGGAAAGAAAAGAAATTTATTTTGTTACTATTAGCTTTTGATAAATAATACGAAATTAAAATAATAAAAATAAAAATAATAATTATGAATTAGAGAGGAGATGCATGGAACCAGACTTCACATTGCTGACAAGACATGACGTGGAATTCTGTCATATAATTTAAGGGTTAATTAATAACGCCTACACATTTAGAATAGCATAGAAATATTGGTGAAGCTGAAGCATGTGGGGGCATTGAGACCCCGAAGTCTATAAACAACAGCTCTCCTTGTTTCAGAGAATCAGAGCATAAGTCCTAAAATTCCGTCATGTTCTGCCTTTATTTTAGAGGACTTTTGTCAGTCTCTTTGTCTCTGCCCACAGACTTCCAAAACATCCCAACTCAGATTGTGGCTACCATTACATAATGCCCTTATCCCAGCACATGGGTTTTCTTTCATTTTTTCTTTTAATTTTTTTTAAAAAAATTTTAAATAATGCTTATGGGAGACAATTGTCAATATTCGATACGTTGATGTGACAGGCCTTTAAGTATTTTAACAGAACATAGGTGAAAGAATTAATTTGAATAGAACAAGGTCTCGTTTAGTTTGCGGAATGACTATTCCATTATAAAAAATGAATAAATATTTCTAGGAATAGAAGCTGATGAAATGGAATGGTTATTCTTAATCTTTAGTTTGGTAACAACTAATATACATTAATTGGAATACAATCAAAATTACTAAAAAATCCCCGCATTATATAAATTTTAAAAATAATAAATAATAAAATTAAAAACTTAAATTATAAAATTAAAAAAAAAAAAAAATTGAAAACTATAGGGTGGCCAACCACCACAATTGGTGGTCGGCCACCCATGAAATATACAGGGGGTGGCCGCGGCCACTCCTGTGTGACTCTGGGGGTGGCCTGTGCCACCCCCAAATCGCCCCGGGGGTGGTGCGACCACCCCCTGAGCCATTTGTGGCTGGCCGACCACCCTCTGTGAAGGGGGGGTGGGGTTTCGATTTTTCACCTTTTTTTTTTTTTTTTGAAAAAAAAAAAAACTGAAAGAGAATAAAAAATAATTGTGTTTTTTTGGAAAATCTAGTCTATTCTCATTGGAATAGCTATTCCTCTTTGAGAGGAATAGGTATTCCAATAGGAATAGATATTCCAAGGAATAGACCCATACCAAACATAAGAATGACTATTCCTTTCCTGGGGTCTATTCCGCAAACCAAACGAGCCCTAATATTACAAACCACATTTATAATATATAATTATTGGGATTTGATTCCTACACTACACTATCACAACAAGTGCACAACACCCCCTCACATGAGGGTGAGCCCCACACACTGGGCTTCACCCTCACGTGAGAAGGTGTTGTGCACTTGTTGTATTAGTGTTGTAAATCTAATATTTTCTATAATTATTTTATAATGCTGACGTGACATTTTCAACAAATTTGTAAATCACAAAAATTGGTTGAAATTATCATGCAGATTGTGGGTTAGTTATGAGATAAAAATTTAATTTCTTATCATTTCTTATTCCTATAATAAGATTACTCCCAATACTTTAAAACGGAAATGACGATTTAATAATGAGAAAAAAACACAAGTAAGATTTTATCTTGATTTTGTTTTGTTCTTCCATTATCCTATGTCATAAATCCATCCCAACATCCCAAGGCCCACCCACGTGTATCGTCTGTGACGCTCCAATTCGAGTTTTTTTTTTTTTTTTTTTAATTAGAAAAGAAAGAACAAAAAAGTCCATAAAATAGGATAAATGCGATTCTTGTCAATGTACCATCGAAATGCACAAATCATTAACATTTTGAGAACACAATTCCACGTGCTTCAATAAAATTTTGTAAAACTATACGTTGGGATATATCGAAATTCGAAAATCATTGACCAAAAAATTACCACCTCAAAAAAGTTAGTTCTACAATTTGTAATATATATATTTCAAATATTTGCACAATAATTTATTTAAAAGTGGCC
The DNA here is from genome assembly GCF_958979055.1 of Alnus glutinosa. Taxonomy (NCBI): domain Eukaryota; kingdom Viridiplantae; phylum Streptophyta; class Magnoliopsida; order Fagales; family Betulaceae; genus Alnus; species Alnus glutinosa. The sequence goes on along the minus strand of NC_084898.1, from coordinate 19,565,194 downwards.
ATAACAATTAGATCAAGGGAGGAGAAAGGGTACAATACAAGAGTTTGGTTTAATCTTTGCTGCATTGCAATCTTATTCATTCATAGGTAATTTATAAAAGTGTTTGAGATATATAAAAATGAAACAAAAATACAAAATTTAATGTAATTGATTTTGGTTTTTCTTTATTGAAATATGCTATCGGTTGGGTTGATTTGGGTTGCCTTTGGTGTTGCTTGAGTTTTCTTGCTGAGTGTGTATCCATTGCTTGAGTTTTGCCTTGTTAGGTGTGGGATTGTTCATTATTATAAGAGATATGGTAGATTGTTATTTCAAGATACAATTTTTAATCATTTTTGTTTACGTGGCAGTTTTTATTTTTACTTTTATTATTTATTATTATTTTTTTGTTAGAAAAAAAGCCGTAAAACTAGCTAGGGGACCACCTTGCCACAATGGTCAAGAGTTGTGTCTTGAGAATTGGCTTGGCAAAAGATCATATATCTTATTATAAACATGTAAAAACACTAGTAACAGCTTCTCTTAAATTTTTCATTAATTTAGAGAACTAAACTACTTTTTGCTTCTTTATTTAAATGCATACAACAATAACTTTTTTTTTTTATCATTTCCATATACCATTTAAATTTTATTTAAATTAAATGTTATGGGAAAAGGAGAGGAAAGATAAACCATTTAAATATTGTTTCCAATAAATGTTAGAGAAAAAATAAAGTTTTTTATATTAAAATAATGTTAATGGAACCACTTTTACTTCCCTATATTTAGGTTACAACTTTTGATTCCCTTAGTGTGTCCTTAGTTTAGAGAACAAGAAAATCTAATTCAATGAGTTTTTAAGAGTTTTCCCTACATGTCTGAAAGAGAATGAAATATAAAAAAGCTGCTGCTAGTGCTTTAACATGCCAATGAGATTTATAATTTAAATCTTTTTTTTAAATGAAAAAAAAAATGTTAAATTAGTCATTATGGTTTGAGGTTATGACAAATAATTCTCTACGATTTAAAAAGTGACTAAACACTCCATGATGAAGTTGTTGTCACAACTTGTGACCCCAAACTACAGGAACCAATTAGCATTTTTCCCATTCAAAATTTATAGGTTATAATTGTTTCTTTCTAGATTCTCCTGCGTTGATATTTGTGTATAAATTTGTAAAGCCCCAAATTTGAACCAACAAATTCGTAAGCAAAAATCTTCGATTTTTATGTGACATTACTACATTAGAGATTTAACTCTCACGACAGAATACGTTTGTTTTTTTTTTTTTTTTTTTTAGTCTTAGGAATTGATAGCATAACACATCAGAGCTGACTGAATTACCTTAATACATAAATTAGAAGTTACTTAGATTTTCATTACATGTTATATGCACACTAGGTACATCAAAATAAGTGCCATAAATGGCACATGGGCATACAAAATAAAACACACCAAATATAAACATCATTCTAAACGTGTTACATGCAAGTAAATACAACTAAATACAACTAGCTATTTAAAGGCTAACACATAATAGTCCGTTAATAGTATTAAAAACCATCAAAACTGGCAAAGGAGTCCATGCCCTCACCTTTCTGATCTGCATCTATAACTATACAAATATGACGTCATCATATTTACATAGACACAAACAAGTGAGTCATCCATTTTTATAGCATGAGTTACCATCAGATTAGAAACATTTCATAAAGATAACAAATGCAATGATAGTATGAATATGCATCGTAGTGACCAATTAGTTTGTATTTTATGATCATCTTACTTCAGACCTCTCGCTCTTAGGTTGCCTTTTCAACTCGTTCATGTCTGTTAAACCTCCCACTTTGAAGTTTTACCTATTTTTACTGGAATTCTACTGGTCCCAACATTAGTTATATATTATGAACTTTGGACACCTTTTTGTCCATTGATTAGCCATTCATCGCTGCTATTAACCAGCTTTTGTTGATAGCTATCTTTTCAACTATTTTATTAGTTGAACATAGTATGCATTTCATGAACATTTATCCAAGCATAAACAGATATAATATTAATCATTTTAACAATGAAACATAGAATTATCTCCCAATAAATACTTTCATATTTGCACTCTTTAGTGCTGTTTCTTAACTCATTTTCTGTAACAAATAAATATATACGAAAAAGATAACATATTTATCAATTTTATTTTCCAAATATTAGATCCGTCACATTTTCATCCATTTATTCATCATTTTTAGTCATGAATATTGAAAGGTGGTTACTTATAAGGCCATCTCCAGCAGGAGAGCTACTTTAACCGATAAGTTAAATTTGGCTTTTTTTTTTTTCTCTTTTTCTTCCTCCAGCAGAGTAGCTATTCTAACTTTTTTGCTAACTTCATGAACAGTAAATAGCCACTAGTGGTTATTCACTGTTCACATATCTACTATTTTTTTTTTTTCTCTTCCCTCTTTCTCTCACTCCTCTCTCGCCCACCGGAGAAGACGAGGTCCGATGCCGACGCCGACGCCGCTCCTCTGAATAGGCACCGGTCTCCTCTCTCTGCGCCGACACCGAGATCCGACCAAAGCTCCAGTGCCGAATGAGGCCGTCCTTGACGATCTAGATGTCGACGCCGTCTACGTGCCCCTGCCCACCGACCTCCACGTACGCTGGGCCATTCTCGTCGCCCAGAAGAAGCAACGCCCTGCTGCTCGAGAAGCCACCATCGATCGCACCGGTTCTGGGTCTTGGGTGTGGGTGGGCAAGTGGAGGTAGAAGTTGAGGGATTTAAGGAAGGCCCGGTAAGCACGCCGTTGCCTTCCTCCCCCACAGCAAAATCCACGCCTCCATCGACTACGCCGTCACCGTCAGATCCGATCTCTGCATCGTCACCGCCAGAGATGGGTTGGGGTTGGGGGTTGGGGGAGAGCGGAGAGTGAGAGGGAGAGGGAGAAGTGGAAAAAAAATTAAAAAACAATATTTTAAGAAAATGAATAGTGGAATAGAGATTATTGTTGGAGTGTTTTTAAGATAGCCAGTGGTTAAAGTAGAGATTTGTACTTTTTGAGTAGTTATTTTAACTCCAACTGCTGGAGATGGCCTAAGTCTTTTGACTTTAAACTTTATGTTTAAACACCGAAATATAACATGGTGCTCTTAACGACATAATGTTTAAACATAAACCTTTAAGTCAAAGTACTTTTTAAGTATTTTAAAGCAGTTATGATTACTCACGAGATTTACAAGTTTAAATCAATAGAACAATATAAGAATATAAGTAGTACAATGATTCATGTTTAAGAACTGAAACATAGCATAGTGCTCTTGGCGATATAATGCTTAAACATGAACCCTAACAAAAAATGTGTGTGTGTGTGTGTGTGTGTGTGTGTGTGTGTGTGTGTGTGTGTATAAAATATGATATAGATATTATTCCTTATGAAAGTCATAAGGTCAGTCATAAGGATTAACTACTACTTTGATTCATGTTTAAACACCGAAACATATCATAGTGCTCTTGGTGACACATGAGTCCTAACAATATATATAGACACACACACACACATGATATAATTATTACTTATGAAAGTCACAAGATCAGTCATAACTACTACCGTGATTCATGTTTAAACACTGAAACAAGCATAATGCTCTTTGTGACATAATGTTTAAACATCAATCCTAACAATATATATTTATAGATATATGGAATAAGTAATAAATATATAAGCAATAACAATTATCTATGATGATCCAAGACCATCACAAGGTTAAAATACAGAAACAACAATATATATATCCATTAATAAATTCATAAGATACATAATATACTTCACATAAAATCAAAGGAATACATAAGTGCACTATAGGTTATTCTCTTCAAAGCATTTCTTTTTGAAACCATTTCTTTAGTATTCTGAGTTCTATGCAATATATTAACATAAAATACTTCTTTGAGAACACCTATGGAGCACTTAAACACATAGAAAACATACCAATTGGAACAAAACTTCTATTTTAAGTCCAAAGTGACCGAATTGGAGCTTGTTTGAGCTATTTTAGTTTATGTTTTCTATTCTACAAAGTTAGGCCATGAAAGAGTAAGGTAAGAAGTATTTATAGCACTCCTAAGGCTGCTAGACAGAAGCCCAAAAGACCAAAACAGAAATTTTTTACTCAATCTCTCAATCTGGTTGAGTAGTGCACAATATGAAGTTTTGATTTCTTTTTGCATGCAAATGAACTTATCATAGAAAAAGTGGTAGACTCAGATTGTCTCATACTTATAGAAGTCTTAGGAACTCAGAAAAGTGGAGGATACTCCATGGCAGTCTGCTAAAAATAAGGAAACAAGGAAGCTTCCTTGTTAGACAAAAAGTCAATTTCACACCTAAAAGTCTAACTAATTTTCTAACTAGACTTACCTTTTCAACCAAATGCTTTCAACCAGATAAATATCAGCATACTCTCATTTTGGAGATAGCTAGGGCTGGCCAACAACGTCTTTTAATTCAATTCTGCTATAAATTCGACAGTTTGATCATTTAGGTACCGATTTTGGCCAAAAAGTCAATTGTCATCAAATTGAATTCTGACTTCACATGAATCAGGTATTCATTATATATATATATATATTGAGTCATTATAAGCTTTAAAAACACATTTAGAAATCAAATGTCAACAAAAAATGTCATTTGACAACTAAATAGTCAACTCTAAATCTAAAGAGTCAAACCGGTGGACTTTTCACAAAATTATACCATATGATAGAAATTTATATTTTGAGTATAACGGGCTTTGATTCAACTAAATCTGAGTTCGTTTGACATTTTTTTGGTTCAGTCAAAGTTTTAAGTTCAAATGTCAACTTTAAGTTTTAAGAGTTTGAAACTTGATCTTTTAGCTTAAAACATCTCTAGGTTAGTTATAGAAACTTATTCATATTGTCTTTTCAACAATATTAATGAATTCTATAATAGATTTTAAGAGCTTTTTGAATTTCCTAGGCATTACAAAATCTAAAATAGAAGAATGAAAGAGGAATAATAGCGGAAGAAAGAGAGACAAAAGAGACAGAATTTACGTAGTTTGGTCTATGACCTATGTTCGGTAAAGCCTAAATGGATATATTGTACTTAATAACTTGATTGTTTATAATATATATGTCCCTATTTATAGTTCAATAAGTCGACCTATACAAATAAACCTAAATCAACTTATACAAGGAAACACAAATCAACATAGACTAGGAAATAAAAACAATAATATTATATTCAGAATATATTCTAACATTTCGCTCTCAAACTCAAGGTGAAAAATTCTAAAAGCTTGAGTTTAAAAATAGAAAATGGATGACGGTGGTGAAGACTAACGGACGCTGCCGGAGGAGACAAGAGGCTGGCAGGTGGCAGGTGACAGTTAGTGATGAAGACTGACGAACCCTGACTTAGGCCTAGAATTGAAAAAGAAATGATCCACTTTTTTTTTTTGAAAATGGGCCGACTGCGGGCCATGAACAAAAAAATAAAATAAAATGATGAGCCCACTCGGGCTGTTATCGGTAGGCGCTGTGAGCCAAGAATGGACTAGGGGTTGATTGCGGGCCAGTAAAAAAAAAAAAAAAAAAAGATGAGCCCAATTGGATGGTTATTAGTAGGTGTTGTGAGCCAAGAATCGACTAGGGGCTGACTACAGGCCAAGAAGAAAAAAATGATGAGCCCACTTAGGTAGTTATCGGTAGGCGTTGTGGGCCAAGAACCGACTAGGGTCCGACTGCGGACCAGGAAGGAAAAAAAGAAAAAGAAAAAGAAGATGAACCCACATGGACGTTTATCGGGTTGGCGCACGAATCTCGACATGGCGCGTGGCACACGTGAAGTGGTATGTTTAGACCGCACCCTTTTTCTTTTATTTTCCTTCAAAACCCACTGGATGGGTTCGGATCTTGTGCATGTAGGAGCACTCTAAGCTTGTGAGCTTGGATGAAGGATATGATTTGGTGTGGGTGAGTACATTGAAATGAGAGTAGGACCTCAGGGCTGTGATCTAGTGTGGCGCATACAGGTGAACTCGCGAGCTGCGATCAGGTGTAATGCAGGTGCAGGTGGAATTGCAGGCTGGGATCCAATGTGATGCGCAAGAGCTGGACGGGTGAGATGTGGCACGTGGAGTATAAGTATAGAAGTAGAGGCAACGCGTGACCGCGCATAATTTTTATTTTTTTTTTGTTGGGGTGCGTGATGTGCATAGATCGGCTTCTGATCAGAAATCTGATATATTACTCTGGAAAAAGCTAAATATGGCGGCATGGTGGTCGATGGAGGCGCATGGAGCGCAGGCTCAAAAGACAGAAACACTTGTACGATACGTGTGGGTGTGTCATAGGTTGATTTGGGATGATTCCAGCGGATATGGAGTCGCTGAAGGCAGATATGTCAAACAGAGGGAGCATCGAAGGGATTGGATGCTTGTGGCGGCGCGTGGCTTAATGAGCAGTATTTTAGGACGATGCGTGGAGGCGCATAAGGATGACTATGGAGGTGATTTCGACTGCAATGGACATGTCTGCTTTAGATCTATTGATTGGCGCTGATACCAAGGTAATTGGACGACTTTAGAGGGGCGGAGTTTCAAAGGTAGAAATTCTTGAAGGCACATGGAGGCATGAATGAACTGTTTAGGCCAACGAAAGATAGCTCTGATACCATGTTGAGATTTGTGTATAAATATAAAATAGAATAATAAAAACAGAATAATAGCGGAAGCAAAAGAGAGAAAGGAGACAGAATTTACGTGGTTTGGTCTATGACTTATATCCACAGGGGAAAGCCCAAAGAGTTACATTGTGTACAATAACTTGATTGTTTACGGTACATATGTCCCAATTTATAGTTGAATAAGTCAACATATACAAGTAAACATAAATCGACTTATACAAAAAAACACAAATCGACCCAGACTAAGAAATATAAATCAATAATATTATATTCAAAATATATTCTGAATATATTCTGACATTCTGGAATAAATTTTGTTACTTATGAATTTATGTATTGTTTATAAATTCTTTTATTTTTTGTTCATGTATTCTGTCATATTGGATCAATTGGATTGATTATGGGTCGATCACACTTTGTCTATCCATGTTTAGATTGTTTGTTAATATTTTTTGTTTTAGGAACAGCATTTCTATATATTTTTTTTTCATAGCATTTTTACTAGTCCTGTCATCCTTTTTTATTTTTTATTTTTTTTTTATTTTTTTATTTTTTATGTTTTAATAATATACATTGAACACTCAAATTCGAATACTTAACACTTACTAACTCACTTCTCAATACTTTGCTTAAAATGTTGAAAAAAAAAATGGCTTACAATATTCATAATGTTTCTTTAATACAAATTATAAACCCATAATGACAAAGTTTGTTCTTTTATATATGTTTTTGTTTACAATTCAAGGATTTTGATATTGAATATTGTAAATGCTAAAACTTTTTTCGATGGATGCTTCAATTTTATTTTATTTTATTTGTCAAAAACTTTTCATGTCTCAGCAGTAAACAATATATAAAACTTTTCAAGTTTTATATATACCATGGACTCTCCAATTAAACAAATTATGTGGTATATCCGTTTTCTTAGAGCCGATTCTAAACATATGTTCCCAGCTTTCAATTTTTTTATTTACATTCCCTCAAAATAGTTGAGAGTCAAATCAACCCCTCCTGGTTCATTTCTATATATTTTACTAGCAGATTTTTTTTTTTTCCTATTCTAATTATTATTATTATTTTTTTGAAAAAAAATCAATAACAAGCAGATTTTTCTGCTAATACAGTCCTCCATCTAAACTTGATCATCCGGTTGATGAATTTCCAACTTTGCTAGTCTACCAGGAAAAATATTTTCAGCGAAATTATTTTTTTGAAAACATTTTTCGGCGTTTGGTTGTACAGAAAGTGAGTGACGGTAGAAAACGGCTGGCAACCTCCGACAGAAGTCCTACAATGGTTTGACGGTTGTCTAACAGATTGTCCGACGATGGTTCGAAGATTTGAGCAGGATATGCTCAAATTCGAAAAATGGTTTATGAAATTTAAAAATGAAAATCATTTTTTGAAACTAAATAACGTTTTTTGGTCAAACCGAAAATATTATTTTCGGTTTGATTATAATTTTTGGTTACACTTAACACAAAAAATACGTAAAATAAATATTTTACATCGAAACAAAGGGAACACGTGTGTTTGATTCCCCTCTTATATGTTTTACTTGTCAAACTTTCAAACTATTAATAAAAGTTTTTGTACCCAACTTAATTACTCCAAATTTTCTCAGATTATATATATAATGCATCTTCTTCTAACATGACATTATGCAATCCTAACTCCAACTAAACACAATAGCTTGCAGTGCTACTAGAGCTTCTATAAGTGTCGAATTTAAAATTAGAGGTTTTGAAGAACATCTCGATGCCAAAACCTAACTTTCATGATCTCTCATTATTACGCCAATTTTCATTCTCTGTTGAATTTGTCCAATGCAGTATCCCAATTTACTTTAAAAATCTAAATCAGCGGAGCTTTCCGTAATTGTTGTATAGGATATTGTACATCTTCATGCTATTCTCAACTTATTCTAATGAAATTGAAATTTTGGCCACCACCAAACCCCCACCCCCACCCTACTAATTCTTTCTTGGTGACTTTCAAGACCCAATCAAAATGGAATCTACTTCTACATTAACCAAAACATTGATTCTAGAGCACTATCCCTACTGATCAATTAATAGATAGGGTAAGATATGCTTAGATATGGGATTGGAAAATCTAGGGGTTTGAATTGTTTAAAAGAAAAATGCTGAAGGTACTATCACATCAGTCACAATTAAATTCAGTTGTTTGGTAGTGGATACGGTAAGTGAAGCATTAACTTGCAAACTGACGTGACAATTCACCTAACATTTATGACGTCAATTACAATTAAATTTAATTATTTAATAATTTATGTGTGTAATGTGTCATACCCTTAATAGCGCTCTAGTACGATTAAAAAATCAACTCATAGGAGAAGAAAAAAATGCAAAACTCCATTGGTAGGTCCCAATATTTCATTATATTTTGTGGGCTAAAGCCTATATAGTAGACCTCTAGTCTCCCCCTAACCTTCCCTGCTATTTTATTAATTTATGTTTTTTTCCAACATTTTAGCTGCATGAATATCGTTGTATAAACAAAAAGACAGCAAACGTAGTCTCAGACCACGTTGCAGTGGCACGGGCACCCACTGTAGGTTCACACAACCGGCACATCCCATGATTATTCCCCAAATCCATGCCTGATTTCAGAATATGATTATTCAAAAGTTTAAGTTAATAAAAATAAAAAAAGAAAAAAGAAAAAAGAAAAGAAAAGAGATGAATTTAATTAATCTCTTCAATTTTGTCCATCACCCAATAGCAAAGCCTAAATCACAACCGGCACTTCCCATGATTATTCCCCAAATGGGCCAAATCCATGCCTGATTTGAGAATATGAATTTAATAATAATAAAAAGAATGAATTTAATTTGAACAAGTCTAAAAGTTTATTCCATCACTGAATTGTTTTTTTTTTTAAAAAAAAAAAAGAAAAAAAAAAAGAAGAAGCCATACCCTCCGACACGAGCTCGACTTTCTCAAAACCACGTCATCGTCTCTTGCCTGACCTACTCTTTTTGAACAAACAATACAAAAAAGACTTTAACAAATCCGTCTTTCTTTCTGCCCTTTGGGCCGTTTCTTCTACCATACACTCGTCGGTGGCTGACTGTATGTACACGTGTCAGAATCAGGTTCGTCTGTTTCCAATATAAATAACCCCCAAAACTCAACAAATCCCAACCTACTTCACTCATTTCATAGGGTTAGAGTCACGGCCCCGAGTGAATGACTCGTTTACAAATTTCTTACGTCTCTCAGGCGGGGCGGGGGGGGGAAGAGTTTGATTCGCTTACCGGCGGTCTCTAATTCGCTTGGTGCAGGTCGGGAACTGCTTCGCTTTTGCCCCTCAGAACACATACATGTTTGAGAGTACTATTATAGTTTTTAGCCAGCTGGCGCGTTGCGATTGGCTGGCTGTAGTCGTGTGGGGGAATATAGGCGAATTGGATCCCGCCTTGCATCAACTGAATCGGAGACCGCGGTGAAGAGGGGTTGCATGGATCTCGCTTTTTACGGCGGGTGATGGACCGATGGTCAGATCTCAGGTCTGGATTTCTATTTTTAGTAAATATGTATGTTCCCGAGAATCATAACCATTCAGATCCGAAGCCTCTAGATTTAGGAGCTTCCAGTTCTAGAAAGTTTGGATTTAGTACAAGCTCAGTTAATTTTTTTTTTTTTTTTTATTCTTATGGATCTTATAATTTGGTCGTTCGTATAGTCTTTCCCGTTAATTCTTTTCTCAAATTATGTGTTTTAGGTGGCGAATTGTGTTGATTTTGTTGTTATTGAGGTTATAATTGCTAAAAGGGCATTGGTGCGTTCAGATCCGATTGGATATTACTTTGTTGATTGGATTTAGGTTTACAAAACTATTAAATTTATCCATAACATTTTTTTTTTTGAATTGACATGTCTGTTCATTTTATTTTTGTTACTTTTTGTTTTTGTGTTTTTGAACTCTGAAAATGAAAATTCTTGAGGCATGGATTAGAACAGTTTAATCAAACTCTTAAACATTTTTGTTAACAATTAAGCGTTATGAGTCATGTTTAGTAGAAGCATTGAATGGCAGTGTTTATGTATATTTGTGACTTGGATTAAGTTTTTCAAGATTAGACATACTGCTAGGACTTCCAAGTTCAAAATGTGAATTTCTGATTTTTAGCTTTGATATGTTAATTTGCTGATTTCTGTATACTGTTTATAAAACTGAGTTTTTCACCTAATGGTGCAAGTCAAGATGCATGTGTTATCTTCTGGAAGAAAGTATTTCTTTTGTTGAAGTTAGCTTTGTACTTTTCACTCAACATGTTAGTGTTTCTTTCCTTATCAAGTTTTCATGTTTTACAATGCCAATGCTCGAAACCCCCAACAAAAAAGGCCCATCAGAAAGATTGTTTATTTTTTGCATGAATTTAAGGGAGGGTATGGCATATGTGGCTTGCTGACACTTTGTTCCAATCATTGTTATGGCTAAATTATGTACGTATTATATCTTCTTATTCTAATTTTCTGTCTTTATGTGAACCTTCTTTTCTCCCACCTCCCAATTCATGGGATGTCCGGTCAAGATTGGTATCCAGATCACTGGTTTTTTTTTTCTTGGGACTTGTTCCTTTGAGTCCTTTGAATGGTGCATCTGACTAATACAATTATATTGTCGTTCCAATGGGAAAGATGCATTGCTTGTTCTACATTGTTTGTATAGTTATTGGGGGATTTGTAAAATTCAAAGGTTGGACTTATATTAGTGGTTGATGAAGGTTTTCTTTTTTATTCTTCTGGCTATGTATTTCTCCTCTATATTGCTTGCCTGTACCTTAGTAGTGCTTTTCGCTTTTAATGATATTTTGATTATTTAAAACAAAAAAAAAAAAAATTGTGGTTGATGAAGGGTGTTCATTACAAATGTTTTCTAACTGGTAGAGGAAAGAGGATAGGGCACTTCTCATTTATAACCATTAACCCACTGTTAAACTGAGCTGATTGCAAGCTGATTTATTTTGATCTATTGGTGGAACTTATTAGCAATGGTGGTCTTTTCCACCTAATGAAACCAAAACAGTATATTGCATTCATATCAATGCCTTTCTTTATGTAATTACACACATAAGAGTTGTAGCTATTGCAGTTACAGACCATGTTCATGTCCACCTTCTAGTTTTTCTACACATCTTCTGTAATGCACTGTAGACCATTCAGTAGTGTTTGGTACCCAAACGGACCTCTCAATGTGAAGCCAAATGAAGAGAATCCATATCTAACTTGAGGTGCATTTAGAAGGTCTCAAGTTTGTATTTGTTGAGCATGGTAAATGCCCCATCATCCCCAGCGTTCCGTAAAAGCTGTATGTACATGGCTCGATAGAGGATATTTCTCCTCAATGCTGAGTTTCCAAATACTTTGCAAGGAGAAATTTTCATTTTATATTTATGGAGAGAGTCTATGGAAATGCAGAGGTTTTATGATTGACTTCCTGCAGGTCAAGATCTTAATAGGTATCATACTTTCCGTCAATTGATGCAGAGACAGCGGTGTAGGTGGCAGAATTGGTTCAGGTAAGTTCTAGATCTGTTGGTTTGCATTTCTTGTTTTGTCTAAGCATATTGCGTAGCCCTGATATGGGTTATATGACCTGTCTAGATAATTCCTTACACTGAAGGCTGAGTTATAATTGAGTAGCCCAGTGATTCTTATAATTGAGTCTGATGTGCCTCGTGGTCTTTCTACAATGTCACGAGGCATTAATTCCTTATTTTAAAATCCTTTATATATATATATACATATATGCAGTTATGCATATTTTTTTTACCTCATTTTTCAGTCAAATAAATTGCATAGCTTTAATAATCTAATGACTTTATGAGCTACTTCAACTTCTGAGCAGATTTTATGAAGAAATTTACAGTTCTTTTTATTCTCTTTTATTAAATGACACGAACATGCCCCCATAGTTCATGTCAATTCATGCTAATTCGTAGTACTGCAGTGACTAAATCTGCAGGGATATATATATACGTGTTCAGAGTAGAGTCTACTAGATAGAGATCTATTTCATTCTCCCTTTACCGCCTCTGAGAGTGATATGCTCTTTTCCTTAAGAAAAACAAAGGCAACAACAATCATAATTTTACCTGGGATTCCCTGTTCATTATCTTTTTTCCCCCCGACAAAAGAACCGTGTCTGCTTCCTTCTCCCAGTTCTGTCAATATCTAGTGGGAAAAAGCCTTTCTAGTCAAATTTGCGTAATCATCACTCCAGACCAAAGCCTTTTTTTTTTGTCAATTTTGCTGAATAAGCACTCCAGAACTATTGCCTAAATTGTCAATGTATGGTTTCATTCTTCTTATCCAAGTTCCCTTTTGGGATCAATTTGTCAACCAAACTTTTGTATCTTTTTCTTTCTTTCCGCGATAACCGTGCGGGTAAGTTTTTTGCCCATTATTTTAGTGGCTTATTTGGCTTTTTAACATAGTTATTAAAAAGTAAATGACAATTAGATTCAAATCATAATTAGAAGCTCGTTCCACCAAATCATGAAAACTAGCCGATCATCCTTTACTCTCTTAAAAGAAAGATAAAAGGGTAAATAAAAAACTTTTTAAGAATCTGAAAATAACTAGACTCTTTACACTGGTGATGCCCTGTAAGTTTTACAGGGAGTATAGGCACTTCCCTGGTCTCTTTTAGGCTGTATCAGCGAAAGCAGCCTTTCCTTACTGGCAAACTGCCAATGGATTTCAGGACAGAGTGGCGATGCATGTAAAAGTAAAGATATGTACCTCCCTCTCCCAGCTTTTATATATGATATAGGATTAGAAAAGCTAGTTGCATCTTAGTACATATTTTTCTATTTTTATTTTATTTTATTTTATTTTTTAAAAAAGTCAATTTGGGCTCTTTAGAAATAGCTACTATAATAGAGAGGTGTGATTTTAAGTCAAATTGTAGAAAATATTTTTTGGGAGTGAGTTTTAAAAAAGTGGTTTTAAATACGTAAGAATAACTCATTTTCATATAGCAAGTGAGAGGTGCGTTTTTGCACTATTTTAAATGTTAAATTGTGGCTTTAATACACATTTAATTGTATTTTTAAATCGTTATTTTTTAATTGAGAATTTTGAATCTGTAAGCCTAAACAAACCTTGAGTGTCGAAAACTCGTTTACCGGATCGTCAAGCTTAAGTCAGCTTAAGTAAAAACTGTACAGAAAAAAAAAAAGGTTTAAAAGCTTTTTTATAGTTTAAAACGTTATTGTTTTATGTGTCGGCTTAGGGGTGTGTGGGGTGATGATGTAGAATAAGTTGAATAACCATCTTTGGAGGCCGGGGAGCGATTCGCACATAAATGCCTCCCCTGGTTTTAATTGTCTTGTGAGATATTTGCTTTTGGATACGTGCTGGAAGTTGATATGTATAACCATTTGTGTGGAAAGTTATCTACATTTAATATTCTTGACAACGATGGCATTTTCTACACGTGTCGATTCGTTGAAGTTTGACGTAGGAAATTGAAGATATTTAGTATAATGATGTAGGGCTCTTGTCAACAACTTTCTTGTTAGTTCCTTAACCCTGACGAAAAAGAAAGTAGAGGGGTATGTGGTGTGGGTTGAGCCAAGGGACTTTGTCTCTTTAGATTCAAATTGATTGAGCATTAAGCCAGCCAACCATCCAAAAAAAAAAGAAAAAAAAAGAATTAAATAAAAAATCAATATATGATGAAGATATTTTAGGTATGTTTAATGTAGATCCTCTAGAATTATAGGGTTTTCTATCATGTAGATATGAGAAAACTTCATTTAGCATTCCTGGTTTTTTTTTTTTTTTTTTTTTTTTTTTTTTTTTTTTTTTTTTCAATCATATCCTTAAACTTTAAAAAATATTAATTTAGTGTATTTAACTTTCAATTATTTTTTTAATTTTTTAATTTCACCATTCTTTTAGGATTTTCTATTAAATTTTATCTACATTTTCAAAATAATCACTTTTTTTTTAAAAAAGAAAAAAAAAAGAAAAAAAAAATTATAAAATTTTCAAAGATTCAGGCATGGGTATTTTTTTTAAATTTCGTTAAATCCTGACTAATGCTTAAATCTTTGCAATTTTTTTTTCCTAAAAAAATGAGGGGTATTTTGTCATATCAATATTTATCAAGAAAATTTTGGTTTTATTATCTTGCATGTCTCTGTACAATTGATGTGCAAATCTACTATTCATTTGGGTTCCATAGCTTCAATAGTGAATTTGCAAAAAATATGTCCAAGAGAATATTACCAAATAAATCGCATATTAATTAATTTTATTAACTCAATATTTCTCACCTCAATATCTACCATTTTTTTTTTATATATATTTTAAAAGTGATAAATGTTAATTTAGTGAAATCTCAAATAATTTAATTTGAAAACAATGGTTAGGATTTGAGAAAATATACATAATAAAATGCCTCAAAAAATTCAGGAAGATATTGATTCAAATGTAGTGATACTACGGAACTATGGTTATTTTGGATTTTGAAACCTCCAAATTTAAAGTTTGAAAGATATTTATGTAATATGTAACATTTCTCGAGTAATAATAAAATGACTAAAGGTGATAGGAAACGAATGAGAATTTAATTATGACGGCCCGACGGGAGACAAAGATTCATTGCAATGCAATACGGGGCAGGGTATGTAAGTACAAGGGCAGGTTTTACCTAAGTGCCTAATAGGCAGAGATGGAAGTAGAGGAATGTCTGTAAAGGCCATGGCCTCCTTCCCCATTTCTAGTTACAAATTTATATATAATTAAAATATTTATATATAGCTAAAAAAGAATTTCTTAGAATTTCTATACCCATTTCAAACATTCCGGAGTTACCTTTTTCCTGGAATTTCCTTTTCAAGAAAAATCCAGAGCAATTCCTTTGGAATATGTTCATCTTTATTATTTTTTATTGGTCAAAAAGCTTTCTTCTGCTGCATCTGGTGGTGAGTAGTGAACTACTTTACAACAGAAAATTGTCTCCCTAGCTTTTTAAACCCTCCGATAAAGAAAGCATTTTGATTCCTTTAGTATGCAACAAGCTCCAAAATCTTAATATTCACGAGGGATTGCCCCAATGCTCTGTATTATTGATGCAGTTCATCGCACCCGAATCCAGTCAAGTGCATCGGTAAATACAAATAAAATTCGATGCCTAATTCAGTAGACTGGAGTAGACTTACACTTTAGTCTTTGGGAGATTTCGGCAACCCATTTTTTTTTAAAAAAAAATTCGGTAAGGCCAAGGTTGATTCACAAGGAATGATAGATATTTATTATCTTAGTCGAAAAAAAATAAAATGAGTTGATTATTGTTTGCCGCTAAAAAAGTGAAGCAATGAAGTGATTAAATTAACAAAACTAAATTAAGTAAAATAGAGCTAAGGAAGATTAATGGAAAACACTAGGGCTTCCTGAGTCCACTTAGCATTCTTTTACATATCCTGAGACATTCTTAACTTAGCTAGGTAGAGAACTAACTCTGCTAATCGGAAGATAAAATAGTTAAGTACTAATTAAAAATAAAGTTGATTGAGTATGAGTTTGATTAAAAATTTGATTTTAATGACATATTAAGAAAGATTAAGCATTCAAATCATAACATATCTAACAAATTAAGTATTTGATATAAACAAAAATTCATAATGAATCAAAAGAGTAATGTTTCTTACACAACTCTCACACAACTTTTGCACAACTCTAACTACTTTTTGTTATGATCAACCATTGGATTTGTTTTCCAACATGTGGGTCCTAGATATTCAATGGCTGATTTTAAAAGAAAATTGTTAGAGTTGTGTAAAAGTTGTACAAAAATTGTGTAAGAAACATTACTCGAATCAAAAACTTGTCAACATAACATCATTTTCAAGTTAAAATCATTTCTACCATTCAATCATTAATTTATGAAGAACATCCAAAATAATCTCATAAACATATAATAAAAATGCTAAACTTCACCCATAGCTTTAGCTAAAAGATTAGCCATTCCTAGCATGAAAATAAATTTCATAATCAACGTGCCTCACAAATCTTCTTTCTTTATCCCGCGAATGCCTTTTATTTCACATTTTGCACAATTAATATTTCTTGCACAATTCTTACACAACTTTTGCACAACTCTAACTAATTTTTTTAGTGATCATTTATTAAATTTATTTTTCTACATATGAGTCCTAAATATTCAATGATTAATTTTAAAAAAAATTATTAAAATTATACAAAAATTATATAAGAGTTATGCAAAAAATCATCTCTCCTTCAAATAACTTGTTGCTATAGCTCTGCACTTTTTGCTGGAGAGTCAGACCAATGTATCAGGATATGTATTAAATTATGTAAGATATATATGCCTTCTACAACAAAACAACAACAAAGCATCTGACACAAAAGGGCAAAGTGAGCAAAAGACCAAAATACCATCTACAACACTATTTTACCATCATGTACAAAATGGCATCTCGACAGAAATTATCTACAATTTTCTTTTTCTTTCAAAATCACAATTGCAATAGATTAAAATTATTATTTTTTTAATTGAAACTTTACCAATTCTTACAAAAGATAATTTATTGTATTAATAATTCATTTAAGCTCAAATTTAATAATTAGACAGTATTTCAAAACTAACTATAATGTGCAAGAATTAATACAAAACACTTGTGATAATGCTTTTCTATTAATAAGAAAAATGTGCACATTTAACCTATTATCAGTACCTTAGACATAGGGTTTTCATCTTCCTTTATAGGACTACCATACATAAGGTAAGTAGGCCATACTTGGAAGGTATTGGAGGTCAAGTGTTTTATATGGAAGGCGATTATTTCAAAGATCTTTCCTTTTGGGCTTCATTTGTTGATCCCCTTCCTTAAAGGGTTGATCTTTCCTCCTAGGATTCCATATCCTCGACAGGCAAGATAATCAATGGGGAGTGTGTTTTTTCCTTATATAGCCAAATTCCCACATATGTACTATGTCGGTTGTGTAGCCCCTTCAATTGATGAGGGTGGATGTACCCCTAACTATTCGATGGTGTACATCCTCCGAGTGAAGGTTTTGGAGAGATTCAGAATAAAGGACTGTGCACATATTATTAAAGGGGGTAATGCAGTAAACATCAATGTCACCAAAATGTATTGAAACAAGAGCAGATGAAAAATCTTTTGTACTCATTTGCAATAGGCAGTCTGATGTATGCACAGGTCTGTATTAGTCTAGACATTGGACTAATAGTATGACTATTGTTTCAAGCAACCAAGATTTGGAGCAATGGAAAGATGCAAATAAAGTCTTGTGGTATTCATAAGGAATCAAGGATTATAACTTGACCAATAAATACCCGAAACATTTTAAGGTGGTTGGTCATTCAAATTCAAATTTTGCTGAATGTGTAGATGACATAAAGTTTACTTTCAGTTATATATATATATATATATATATATAACTGGAAGGGCGTGCTATATCCTAAAGATGCAGTAAGCAGACTATAGTTGCAACGTCTACTATGGAAGCATAATTTATTGCATGCTATGAATTCATTATGCATGCATTATGATTGTGAAATTTTATTAAAGATAAATTCTATAGCATGACCTATCAAGATTTTTTGAGATGATTCTATTGTAGTTTTATTTTCCAAGAATAATGAAAGTAGAAGCAAAAGTAAATATATCGACATATAACATCTTAGTGTGAGAGAGAACATTAATTGACATGAAATATCTATTAAGCATATAAGTACTGAATTAATAAATTTGGATCCAATGACAAAAATTTTACCGGTAAAGTAGTATAAAAGTCTTGTGAAGCATATGAGACTTATTAATTCATTTTGTACTTAGTTTATCTCTAATTGGTTTATAGGCATAAAATTATTGTTATAAAGTTTTTATGCACATGTACTATTTTTATCCATTGTATAAATAAAGTTGGACCCAAATGACTTATAGAAAGTCCATTCACAATGTTTGATTGCCCATAAAATACTCATTTATGGTTTTCGATTCATTGTAATACATGGAAGTGATGTGTAATATTCTTTATATGAGTGAGAGCATTCCATAAATTGATTGGAATAAATAAAGTTATGGCCAATATTAAAATACCTAACACCATAAAGAAATTCATGTGTTATAAAAGTCAAGTTAGAGAATGAAATAAATTCCTTAATTTCTTCAAAAAAAAAAAAAAAAAAATTCCCTAATTATATTAAAGTGTTGCCCCATATGCCACATGTATTTTATTGTGATTTAAATGACAGACAATTATGGGTGTTCGATAATTTATTCCAAAATAATTTCTCATTTGCATTTGCCTTATGCTTGGCAGTAGAATCTTGCAAAAGCTGAACAATAGCTTTGTAAATCTCCTGAATTTGACCAATGAGATCTTTTGCTTTAGTAGTCGCCCCCTTCAAATCAAGAATAGGATTAGTCTCATAAACAACAAAGAATGGACTAAAACTAGTGCTCTGATTCGTAGAATGGCTGTAAGCAGATTCAGCTTGAAACAACTTTTGATTTCAAGACTTGAGATGATTACCCACCACACTCTAAAGAAAATCTGCCGAAGAAAGCAAATTCAGCTTGAAACAATTTCTGATTTTAAGACTTGAGATGATTACCCACCACACTCTAAAGAAAATCTGCCAAAGAATGATTGGTTACTTCCGTTTGTCCATTCGTTTAAGGGTGATATATAAGGACTGCTAAAAATTTCTATTATCATGTGAAAAATAAAATGAGTTGATTATTGTTTGCTGCTAAAAAAGTGGAGCAATGAAGTGATTAAATTAACAAAACTAAATTAAGTAAAATAGAGCTAAGGAAAAATTAATGGAAAACACTAGGGCTTCAAAGATCCATTTAGCATTATTTTTCATATTTTTGAGACATTCTTAACTCAATTAGGTAGAAAATCAACTCTACTAATCGGACGATAAAACAGTTAAGTACTAATTAAAAATAAAGCCGATTGAGTATGAATTTGATTTCAATGACATGTTAAGAGAGATTAAACATTCACTATAAATTCAAATCATAACATATTTAACAAAGTATTTGATATAAACAAAAATTCATAATGAATCAAAACCTTGTCAACATATCATCCTTTTCAAGTTAAAATCATTTCCACCGTTCAATCATTAATCTATGAAGAACATCCAAAATAATCTCATGATCATATAATAAAAATGCTAAACTTCAATATAGCTTTAGCTAAAAGATTAGCCATTCCTAGCATGAGAATAAATTTCATAACCAATGTGCCTCACAAATCTTCTTTCTTTGTCCCACGCATCTTCTGGCCTTTTCTTTCCACGTTTTTGAAAATTTTCAAATAACTTGTAACTTTTTGTTGAATAATACACACTTGGAGACCAATGTAAGACATATATGCCTTCTGCCACAAAACAACAACAAAGCATCTGACACAAAAGAGCAAAGTGAGCAAAAGACCAAAATACCATCTACAACACCATTTTAATTACCATCATGTACAAAATGGCATCTGGACAGAAATTATCAACAATTTTCTTTTTCTCAAAATCACAATTGCAAAAGATTGTTAATTACATAGGAAAAAACTTCACTTATAATCCATAATCTTTCATCACTTTTAAAATAATATACCCAAACTTTAAAAAGTGTCAATTTAGGGTATCCATCTTTCAATTTTTTTTTTTTCAATTTCACTCCCTGTTAGAATTTTCCTTTAATTCCTGTCAAAATTCTCAAAATACCCATTTTCTCTCTCTTTTTATTTTTTTATTTTTAGGAAAAAAAAGGAGAAAAAATTACAAGGATTTAGGCATTAGAAAGAATTTAACGGAATTTACAAAAATACTCATGCCTGAATCTTTGAAAAAAATTTATAATTTTTTTTTTGAACAAAATACGGGTATTTTGAAAATTTTGATAGGATTTAACGGAAAATTCTAACGGATGGTTGGAATTGAAAAAAATTGAAAGATGAATACCCTAAATTAACACTTTTTAAAGTTTGGGTACCTTATTTCAAAAGTGATGAAAAATCAGGGATTTTAAATGAAGTTTTCCCTTAATTTAATTGAAACTTTACCAATTCTTACAAAAGATAATTCATTGTATTAATACATCATTTAAGCTCAAATTTAATAATTAGACAATATTTCAAAACTAACTATAATGTGCAAGAATTAATACAAAAACACTTACGATAATGCTTTTTTATTAATAAGAAAAATGTGCAAATTTAAACTATTATCAGTACCTTAGACTTAGGCCTCGTTTGGTTCGTGGAATAGACCCCTGGAATGGAATGGTTATTCCTATGGAATAGCCATTCTTTTGTTTGGTAGAGGTCTATTCCTTGGAATAGGTATTCTCTAATTGGTCTACAGACATAAATTATTGTTATAAAGTTTTTATGCACATGTACTATTTTTATCCATTGTATAAATAAAGTTGGACCCAAATGACTTATAGAAAGTCCATTCACAATGTTTGATTGCCCATAAAATACTCATTTATAGTTTATGATTCATTGTAATACATGGAAGTGATGAATCATTATGTATATAGTAGTTTTACCGTCATGATTCATGTGTAATATTCTTTATATGAGTGAGAGCATTCCATAAATTGATTGGAATAAATAAAGTTAATGGCCAATATTGAAATACCTAACACCATAAAAAAAATTCATGTGTTATAAAGGTCAAGTTAGAGAATGAAATAAATTCCTTAATTTCTTCAAAAAAAAAAAAATTTCCTAATTATATTAAAGTGTTGCCCCATATGCCACATGTATTTTATTGTGATTTAAATTACAGACAATTATGGGTGTTCGATAATTTATTCCAAAATAATTTCTCATTTGCATTTGCCTTATGCTTGGCAGTAGAATCTTGCAAAAGCTGAACAATAGCTTTGTAAATCTCCTGAATTTGACCAATGAGATCTTTTGCTTTAGTAGTCTCCCTCTTCAAATCAAGAATAGAATTAGTCTCATAAACAACAAAGAATGGACTAAAACTAGTGCTCTGATTCGTAGAATGGTTGTAAGCAAATTCAGCTTAAAACAACTACTGATTTCAAGACTTTGAGATGATTACCCACCACACCCTAAAGAAAATCTACCAAAGAAAGCAAATTCAGCTTGAAACAACTTATGATTTTAAGACTTGTGGTGATTGCCCACCACACTCTAAAGAAAATCTGCCAAAGAATGATTGGCTACCTCCGTTTGTCCATTCGTTTGAGAATGATATATAAGCATTGTTAAGGGTGCGTTTGAGATTGCGATTTCGTAGACAATAAGTACAATTTTAAACTAAATTGCAGAACATAAATCGTTTGGGAACTGCGTTTTTTAAAAAATGCGATTTGAAAATGCAAAAAATTTGCTTTTTCAAATCGCAGGTAAGATTTTTTGAAAACGCAGAATTTTAAAGGTTAAACTGTGATTTTGTCAAACCCTTAACTGCGTTTTTAAAAATCATTTTTTTTTTCAAATCCACATTTTAAAATCGTTATTCTAAATCACACTTTTTGAAATCGCAAACTCAAACGGAACGTAAGAGTACCTAGTTATTGAAAGGCTTGTTAAGCCCAACCAAAGGCCTTTTGGACAAAAACAAGTCAATCATTCTTAGAATCATTCCGACATAGAAATTTGATTGCAAGTAAATACAAGATTCTGAGCAGTCGAATCGAACATGAGAATGGGGGTTACTGGAGTATTTAGTTATCAAAGGGCCCGTTAGGCCCAACTAAAGGCCTTTTGGGCCCAGGTAAGGCTATAATTTTGGTCCACCACAACTCTTTGGAACAGATTCACTGTATGACATAGAAATGCAATACAATGGATTTCTTTCATCCAAGCTTATGCCTCCAAATGGTTGAGGCCATAAAAGGAAGGATATTCTCTCCTTTACTATTTTGCATATTTTAAGTCAACTAAGTGAGGAAATGAGCCAATATTTGAACATCCTCTAAAAGAAACGATTGATGAGTATTTGCCGCCTTTCATATTGATACTTTTACCTTCAATCCTTGCCATACAAAATCCACTTACCATATTGATGGCAACCCTATAAATGAAGGTAATGGTCCACATTCTAAGGTATGCTCATCCTTCTTTTCCCACTCCCTTTTTATTGGGTTTTCTCTCTCGGATGCCTAATTGACTTAAACATCTGACAACCAAAAGATAAAACAAGTCCGCATGCTTAAAAGAACAATAAACTCTGCAGAGTGTTAAGAAATTCTTAAGTTTAATTAATAATTCAAGGGTTAGGGTTTACACTACAAACTCACCTATAAAGAGTAGAAAAATACTTGTACAGAAAGTAAACATATTCCTAGTAATAAAAGTAAACATAATCCTAGTAAGGAAAGAAAATAAATAAAGCAAATCTAGTCTTCGTAAGGAAAGGAATTAAAGTCTTAATTATAAATAAGAAAAATAAAATCCCGGCTTGACGATCAAGTCTTTCTTTTTATACTTCTATTGTCTAAGAACAGGTAAAATTTTAATCAAACAGCGCTGCTCCAATATTATTTTTGACATTTTTCCTATTTTCGTTTTCATAAAAAATATGCATAAATTCCATTTTACATCACGTCACTCTTAGCGTGCCACTTTAACCTTTGTCTTTTTTTCAAGGGTTCTATCAGCTGTTGCTAACTCGCTAGTCCAACAGTCTGAGTATCAACGGTTGGCAGCGTTGTGGGAACGATGTTCTTTTATCTTTGAACGGTTGGAATGGACGGATGAGTCTCCTTCTCTTTCTCCTTTCCCATATTTTTCATCTTCTTCTTCGAATTTGCATGCAGCCATGGCAAATTCTTTTTTTATTTTTTTATTTTTATCAAGGTATCCCACGGTGTATTTTTTGGTAAATGATACTGTAGGTCCAGACCTTTATATTAATTATAGGTTTTTAAACTTTGTTATATATATATATATATATATATATATATATATATATATTTAAAAAAAAAAACGTATATGGTGTACAAAACCAAACCTTAGTTAATTTAATGCTATATATAGTATGCATATGCATATAGTACAATATGCAAATTAGTATAACATTTATAGTACGTCCATAAATGTAAACGCTAACCTTAATTAAGGTTAGGATTTACTTATAAGTATACCATATATAAGTATACCATACTTAAACCCTAAGTATACTATTTACATATAGCATATAGCTATAAAACCTAACCTTATGTGGCTATACTATATATAGCCATAAACCCTAATTATATATGTATATAATTAAAAAACTTGAGTTTTTTTTTTTTTTTTTTTTTTATTTTTTTTTTATAAAAATAAATAAATAAATACAATGATTTATATGCATAGTGTACAAAACGAGTCATTATGCATGTATACAGTAATATTATTATGCATAGTGTACAAAACCCTAACTATAATATATATTTGATTAAAAATAATTGGCCACATGGACGTATGTAAAAAATACACGTGTCTATATGGACACGTGTATTAAAACACATGGCCATGTGGCTGCATGCATTTATTAATCGCTACTGTAGACACGCGGCGAATTGAAGCATTTTTTGTAGTGATATTCCTAGTAATAAAAGTAAACATAATCCTAGTAAGGAAAGAAAATAAATAAAGCAAATCTAGTCCTAGTAAGGAAAGAAATTACAGTCTTAATTATAAATAAGAAAAATAAAATCCCGGCTTGACGATCAAGTCTTTCCTTTTGTACTTCCATTGTCTAAGAACATGTAAAATTTTAATCAAACAGCGCTGTTCCAATATTATATTTGACATTTTTTCTATTTTCATTTTCATCAAAAATATGCATAAATTCCACTTTACATCACGTCACTCTTAGCGTGCCACTCTAACCTTTGTCTTTTTTTCAAGGAGTCTATCAGCTGTTGCTGACTCGCTAGTCCAACCGTTGAGCAACGGTTGGCAGCGCTGTGGAAACGATGTTCTTTTATCTTTGAACGGTTGGAATGGACGGATGAGTCTCTTTCTCCTTTTCCATATTCTTCACCTTCTTCGAATCTGCATGCAGCCATGGCAAATTTTTATTTATTTATTTATTTTTTTTTATCAAGGTTTCCCAAGGTGTATATTTTGGTGAATGATACTGCATGTCCGGGCTGCATTCGGTGGGGCCCATTCCCTGTGTAGAGGTCCATATACAGCCCCACACATATTCGTGTTTGTGTTTCACGTGGTTATTGATTTTGAAAGGTCCCCACTTTGTCGCTGTTGGAACCTTAAATATCTCGTCATGTGCTGGCTCTTTAATTTGAGTCCCATGAAATGAAAAGTGCCCACAATTTTAGGTTGACAAATTTGAAACGTCTTATTTGTATATACCAGTTTTTCAATTACATTTTTTTTTTTTTTTTTCAAATTGTTCTTATAGAAAAGGAAGTGCCATTAAAATAATTAGAGCTCATTTGTATAAGCAGAAAATAATAATTTCTTTTTTAAGAGCGAAACAGCTTCTATGCTAACGACTAATATTTTTACGAGTAAAATGTAGTCTTAAGAGCTTTAACCTGTAATCGTAAGTCATAGACAGAATCACGTAAAATCTCTTATCTCTAATTTAAAGATGTTAAAATATAAGATACGGTAATTATTCTCTATAAGATAAGTAGTACCTTGTAGGATTGATTGTAATCAGATTCATCAAATTTGATTGATTTGAGATTTGATTTATTCTAATTCTTTTATAAATATGAATATTTTGTATGATAAAAATATCAAGTAACTTAGAGCAATATGTAGCTCTAAAAACTTTTAACCTATTGACGTAAATTATACATCAAACCACGTAGAATTTATTGTCTTGTTGGTCCTGCTGGCTCTCTTTTAATTTCGATAGTTTTAGAGAGCTTTTAATGATTTTCTTTTTAAGAGGCCTAATATTTTTGAGGGCTGCTTACTGTCCACCCATGTGAAAAAGCTCGGATACTAGGTTTGTTGGACATTAATCAACTTTGTTGGCCATGAGCTTCGCATGCCACATTTTGCTTGTCATCATGGCCTACTGGCTAGGCCAATTAGGCTACCTCTTAAGACCTCTACTTTATTATAAATGGCTTTTATATTAAATTTAATGATAACTTTAATTAAAAAAAAAATTATAGTTTAGCCATCTAAATTACTACATGTTTTACGTTTAACCCTATAAACTGTCAACACTTTTAGGGTCTGTTTGAGTTTGCGGTTTTAAAAAGTGCGATTTAAAATAACGATTTTAAAATGTGTAATTTAAAAAAAATGATTTTTAAAAACGCAGTTAAGCGTTTGGCAAAATCGCAGTTTAGCCTTTAAAATCGCGAATTTACCTTTAGAATTTTACGTTTTCAAAAAAGCACCATCTTATTTGCGATTTGAAAAAGCAGATTTCCTGCGTTTTCAAATCGCAATTTTTAAAAACGCAGTTCCCAAACGATCTATGTTCTGCGATTTGGTTTAAAATCGCACTTATTGTCTACGAAATCGCAATCCCAAACGCACCCTTACTCCGGCCCTCAAAACTACCAAAACCTTTGAAAAATGCTCCATTTGGAGAAATATCTCCATATTATCCCTGTCATGTGTCACTTTTCAATTTTTTTTTTTTTTTTTTTTTTTGTAAAAAATAAAACTAAAAACTAAAAAAACCAAAAAAGTAAACTTAAAAAAAAACTTTTTTTTTTTTCAAAAAAAAAAAAGGAAAATGGGGTGGCTCGTGGCCACCCCCAGGGTGGCCTGGGGGTGGATTTTGGGCCACCCCAAATGGATTTCGGGTTGGCCCGAAAGCCACCCCTAGGGGGTCGGGGATGGTGCGCGGCCAACCCCAGGGGCCGGGGTGGCTCGCTGGTCCCCCCCCCTTCCGATGGTAGCCACTCCCAAGACACCATATTTTCTATTTTTTAAAATAAAAATAAAAATTTAGTTTTTTTTTTTTTAAAATTGAAAAATGACACGTGACATGAATAATATGAGGATATTTCGTCAAATGAAGCATTTTTCAAATGTTTTGATAGTTTGGGGGGCCGGAGTTAGAGTGTTGGTAGTTTGTGAGGTTAGACGCAAAACGGGTGGTAATTTAGAAGGTTAAAATGATATTTTCCCTTTTAATTAAAAGTCATATCATATTTAGAAGGATAAATAAGAATAAAAATCTTGCATATAACATTATTATTTTCTAAAAGATGGAAACTTCACTCTGTATTTTAGTTGTGTCACATATGCGAAGACAAATTAAAGAAAATAAAAATCTTGAATATATATATATATATGACTTTAATTAAAACGTGAATAGAATGTGAATGCTTTTTTGCCTCCATTTTTATTGATCGACCCCACCGTCGTGTAAAATGAGGGGAAGACAAGCTTAGCAGTAGAACTTTCAAGTGGTCCCATTTAAACGAGTGGAGCAAAGCTTATCAATGTACCTCACGTTACCTCGTACATATATTTCACTTCGACGCTCTGCCATTTACATATGAAAACAGGAGACGGCAGACGCATTGAAGGTTGCACCAGTATGGCACCTTCTTCCCCTATAGTTTTCTCGGTGAGACGTAGCCCGCCGGAGTTAGTGGTGCCGGCAGAGAAAACACGTAATGAATTGAAGCGACTGTCAGACATAGATGACCAAGAAGGCCTCCGTTTTCAGCTTCCATTTATTATGTTTTACTCAAACAATAATCCGTTGATGCTACAGAAAGACCCCGTGAAGGTCGTTAGAGAAGCTTTAGCTAAAGCACTGGTGTATTACTATCCCCTCGCCGGCAGGCTTAGAGAAGGACATAACCGGAAACTTACGGTGGATTGCACCGGAGAAGGTATCTTGTTCGTTGAAGCTGAGGCGGACATCACACTCGAGCAGCTTGCTGACACAATTCAACCGCCATGCCCATATATTGATGAGCTTCTACATGATGTGCCTGGCTCTAACGCTATCCTTGGATGCCCTTTGCTACTCATTCAGGTGTATATAATGTTCTAATATTTTATATTAAAATAAAATATTCAATATAATTTATAATACATTTCAATTTCATCTTTTAAGATGTAACCCTAACGCTTCATCAATTTCTTTCATCATTTTCGCTCTTTCCTTTCTTTCATATTATATTTTCCGATCCATTATATATTTCTCTATAGTAGCATAGCCATTTTTTTGTGGCCTTCTACAAATGTCTCTTTCTGGGTGAGCTCTCCGACAATCTCAAAGTGGTTTCAGCCATCTACAAGTCTTTGCGTGCCTCTGCTTGCGCTGTCAGTGTCTTCCCAACCTTCCCTGAACCCGATTTTGAACATCTAAAACCAGAATAAGATTTGCAAGGCCTAGATCTATCAATATATACGTTAAAGATCCGTCTCCACCAACCACTGGACGCGCGGCCATCGTATCAGTTTTCGGCAAAATAACCTAGCTCCAAAAAGGGTTTTTTTAGCCCCAAATCGGTGGATCTATACTGAGTACTTTTTAAACAATATATATTCTAACACTTGTTTGCCTAACTCGTCCTCCGATCCAACTCATGCAGGTGACCCGTCTGCTATGTGGGGGATTCATCCTGGCAGTACGACTAAACCACACCATTAGCGATTCTCTTGGGTTGGTCCACTTCCTTAACACTGTTTCAGAGATGGCAAATGGTGCAGATGCACCATCGCAGCAGCCTGTGTGGCAAAGAGAGATCTTTAGTGCGCGAGACCCACCACGGATAACATGCGTACATCACGAGTACGAGGAGCAGGTGATTGATAACAACAACACAACAGCAATATTAATGGAGGACAGCATGGTCCATTGGTCGTTCTTTTTCGGTCCCAAAGAGATGAGATCAATACGGGGGCATCTTCCACCACACCTTCGGACATCCTCCACCTTTGAGATACTCAGCGCTTGTTTATGGAGATGCCGCACGATTGCCCTTCAGTTCGATCCCAATGAGGTAATTGTGTTGAAATTATTTCATTGGTTTTTATTTTTTATTTTTGAGAGGAACTTCACTTAATCATTCTTTAACTTTTATTACTTTTATAATCTCCCTTGAAAGGTTTAAAAATTCTTAATTTAATATATAAAACATTCAATTCTTTGTAATCTTACCCTTCCTGTTAGGGTTTAAGATTAGATGAGATGGTTAAAGAATAAAATAATCATTATACCCTTATAAACTTTATAAAATTACCTTTAAAATTACAATTTATTTTTTTATTTTTTTAAAAAAATAAGGGTATTTTGTGAATTTCTCATCCATTTGTTAGGATTTTCTGTAACGATGGGGTGAGATTGAAAATTGTTTAAAATTCGATTTATTAAATTAAGAGTTTTTTTGAATCTTGAGAGAAAAATTGCGAAAGTTACGAAAGTTTAGAAAGGTTAAGTGAAGTTTTATTTTTTTCATTTGAAAAGTTATAAGAATTTTTTTGTGATTTATAAGGAAATTGTCTTATTTTAGAATGACTTTTGAGCAGACATATGTTAGTGGTGTACGTCACTCAGTCCGTAGAACTGGCCGCATGTGTAAGGCATGGACACTTTAGACACTTTGCACGGGCCACACACTTATTATTTTCATGTGCATTTACACACTTTCTTCACCTCTTTTTCTTTCTGTTACATATTTTATTGTTCATAATAGTGTTTGCATATTATATAGGGTTAAATAAGGTAATGGTAACTATAGTTCAAAGTCTTTATTTTTTGTCCCGTGTGTTTCAATTTGTATTACAGATGGTACTTGAGTTTTGAGAAAAGACGAAAATGGTACTTCCGTCAATTTTTCTGCCAAAAAACTAACAATAGTGACAGGTATTGACACGTGTCTACTCTCAAGTATTGACACGTGTTCTATGCATTAAAAAAATTTAAAATAATAAAACTTAAAGAAAAATATTTAAAAAAATTAAAAAACAAAAGGAGGGTTGGCCCAAGGACAAAAGGCTAGAAAAAAAAAAAAAAAACAAAAAAACAAAATAAAAATAAAAATTAAGGGGGTTTGGCCATTGGGAGTGGCCAAACTACCCCCGTGCCACGGGTGTAGTTCGGCCACCCCCAAGGGCAAAAAAGAAAGAAAAAAAAATGAAAAATAATGTAAGGAGATTTGGCCTTTGGGGTTAGTCAAACCACCTCCATAGGACACGGGGTTGGTTTAGCCGCTCCAAGAGTACAAAAAAAAAAAAAAAAAAAAAAAAAAAAAAAAAAAAAAAAAGGTGGTTTGACTCTTGGAATGGCCAAACCACCCGAAAGACTTTGAGCCACTCCAAACCAGCCATAGTACCACCTCATTTTCACCTCATTTTAGCTAGGAAACTGATTACTTCACTACAAGAGTGTACAATAAGTGCACTCTTCCCCTCACATGAGGGTGAACCGAGTGTGTAGGCCACCCTTATGTGGAGGAGAGGAGTACGTCCACAAATTATGCACATGTTGTAAAAGTAACATTGTCCTTCTAGCTAAGGGATGGTTGCCACCACAAATATATAACATGCGTACATCACGAGTACGAGAAGCGAGTGATTGACAACAACATAACAGCAACAACAAAATTAATGGAGGGCAGCATGGTCCATTGGTTTTTCTCTTTCGGTCCCAAGGAGATGAGATCAGTACGGGAGCATCTTCCATCACACCTTTGGACATCTCCCCCTTTGAGATACTCGGCGCTTGTTTATGGAGATGCCGCACGATTGCGCCCTTCAGTTTGATCCCAATGACGTTGTGTACAAGTTATTGAGACCTCACTTAATAATTCTAACTTTATTTTTACAATTTTTTTTAAAAAAATTTAAAAGCTCTCAATTTAGTATATTAAACATCTAATTTTTTACAATTTCACCATCTCATAAGGGTTTGGGGTTAAATAAGATAGTCAAATGATAAAATGAACATTATATCTTTGTAAACTTTATAAAATTACTTGTAAAATTACAATTATATTTTTAAAAAAATAAATAAATAAAATTTTAGAGTATTTTGAGAATTTCTCATCCCTTTGTTAGGATTTTCTGTAAGAGAGGGATGAGATTGAAAATTGTTTAAAATTCGATACATTAAATTGAGAATTTTTTGAATTTTGGAAAGGAGATTGCAAAAGTTATGAAAGTTTAGGAGGGTTAAGTGAAGTTTACCCTATTTTTTAATTTGAAAAGCTATAAGAATTTTTATTTTTGTGTTTTATAAGGAATTGTCTTACTTATTCTAGAATGACTTTTGAGTAGATACATGCTAGTGGTGTCACTCAGTTTGTAGCATTAGTTGCACATGCTCGCACGTGTAACGCATTGACATTTTAGACACACTTTATATGAGCCATGTGCTTATTATTTTCATGTGCATTCCCGACATGTACAATTGTTATTCTAACAGTCGAATGTTTTGTTCAAATTTTACATAAATAACCGTTTTAAACTCGTATTTCAATAGTCATAAACTGCTTAATCTTTTAGCTTTATAAAAGAATGATTTCAAAAATTTAATTTACACACTTTCTTCACCTCTTCTTCTTTTTGTTACACATTTTATTGTTCAGAATAGTGTTCGGATCATCTATAGGGTTAAATAGGGTACTGGTACATGTGGTTTAAAGTCTTTATTTTTTGCCCCCTTGTACTTCAATTCGTATTACAGATGGTACCTGAGTTTTGAGAAAAGACAGAGATAGTACTTCCGTCAATTTTTTCGTCCAAAAACTAACGTACTGACAAGTATTGACACGTGTCTACTCTCAGGTATTGACACGTGCCTACTCTCAGATATTGACATGTGTCATATGCATTAAAACATTAAAAATAATAAAACTTAAAGAAAAAAAATTAAAAAAACAAAAGGAGGGGTGGTTGAGACACACCTAAGGGCAAAAGTGCAAGCAAAAAAAAAAAAAAACAAAAAAACAAATTAAGGGGGTTTGGCCCCCCCCCCAACCAAAAAAAAAAAAAAAAGGGTTTGGCCCTTGGGGTTGGCTCGGCCACCCCAAGAGAAAAAGAGGAAATAAATAAATAAAAAATAAGGTGGTTTGGCGCTTGGTACTGGCCAAACCACGCACCCCCAAGAGTCAAACCTCCTAACTTTTTTTTTTTTTTTCTTAATAAAAAAAAAAAAAAATTCCTCTTTTGCTGAGCCACCCCATGAGCCACAAGAGTAGTTCACAAAAAAAAATAAATAAATAAATAAATTGTTGTAGTAAGGTGGTTTGGCACTTGGGGTGGCAAGTGCACGCGGTAAGCAAGTTTTGCTTTCTTTAATTGGAAATTCCCACGTCTTTATTTTGTAACAGGTTGTTCGTCTATCACCCATGATAAATGCACGCGGTAAGCAAGGGATACAAGTGCCTGATGGATATTATGGCAATGCATTTGCTTTCCCAACTGCAGTTACAAAGGCTGGATTACTCTGCGAAAATCCTTTAGAATATGCATTGGAGATGGTGAAGAAGAAAAAGTCAGAAATGAGTGAAGAGTACATCAGATCAGTGGCAGATCTCCTGGTGATCAAAGGACGCCCTAAGTATACAACAGCTGGGAACTATCTTGTTGCTGATACAACACGTGTCGGCTTTGGAGCCATTGATTTCGGGTGGGGCAAGCCGGTTTATGGGGGTCCGAGCGGGGCCATACCATTTATAAGCTTCTATGCAAGTTTCAGAAACAGCAAAGGTGAGGATGGGGTTGTAGTGCCGATATGGTTGCCATTGCCTGTAATGGAAAGATTTCAACAAGAGCTGCTGAAAATAATTGATCAGAAGCCGAATAGGATTATGTCCATGCTCTAAAGCAGTTGTTGTAGAAGATATATTATGTTTTTATTATATATAAATTAAGGTATGGCAAATAAAAAGTTAACATGTAGAAAGTATTAGTGATCGGATTTATGCCCTAAAAGTCGGCCACTTTCATATGTATATTGTAAGAGTCCATGGCCTTACTCTCAAAAGACACCTTAGGAAAGGGGGACACTTAATACACCCACTCACGTGTGGCACTATTGTCCGAACACGTGTATTGCATCAATACGGCAACAGGAGGGAAGGTCCAATCCTCTCTCTAAGACGCTTTGAGAGAGAAGGGGGTGTACATGGCTTATAAAGTCTACAAGACAAGGATTTCTTAGCAATGTGGGACACTTTAACATATATATGTATTACTTTTTCGGTTTATTAATAAAGTTGTTTGTTTTTCTGAATTTTATGAAGAAAAAAAAATATAGAAATGTGTAATTTGACATGCGGTGGTAGTATGGGAACCTCAATGTCACATTTTACACTTTGAAAATGTAAAAGAAAATGTGGTGATAGTTCAGTAGGCTAAAATATATTTTTCCTATAATCAAATGTAATATTTTAAGAATAAAAAATGTCTCATTGCAACTTATTCATAACATGATGATAACCAATTATTTATTAAAACTTTTTTTTTTCCCTGTTAGAAAGCAACTTATAATTAAATAGTTACTGCCAGTCAAAAGTCAAAACTGCGTGAAAAAAAAAAAAAGCCTCCGATCTAAGAACACGATCAACAGATGAAATGAGCGTCTACATGTATATGCGGTATTTGTCATATCCGCGCACGCAGCATCCGCAAAATGCGGATATCACTTTTAGATATTTATATCTACATCTGTATCATGTTTTTGTAATCTGTATCCGCGCGTTTATTGCGGTTATTATCTGCTATCCACATACTAGTTAATGGGTCTTTTGAGTCGTCTTTAGGCATCTATTAGGGCATATTTTAAACAATTTTGAAAATAGTTTAATTCAATACAGCCAACAAAAAAAACGTAAATATAACCTATACTCAATCCAAAATGGCATCCTTTTGGTGACTTTATTAAATATAATATATAAAATATATATTTTATATAAAGGGTACGTAGATGAGGTTATTAATAACATCCGCATACCCTAAAACTGATATCTACATCTGCATGTGTGGATAGCGAATGCGGACGTTAATATCCATCCGCATGTACACCCCAAAGATGAAGAACGAACAAGGCTTGAGCGGCTTTCTTCAAATTTTAGCGTAGCAACAGCTGAGAAAAGGGTTACAGGAGCCAATCTTGCATTGTTCCAACTTGGTTTTGCCAAGCCTGAACGTGAACGGTAAAAAAAATACAATTTTTGTTGTCTCTAAAGTCTTCATCGAGGAGATTTCTACTGAAGAGGAAGAAGGAGAAGAAAATGTTTGTTACGAGAGACATGCTATTTAGTACACTCGATCATTAATTCTTCCATCCTCTTATTTTGAAAATTAACCATTAGATCTGCGGATCCTACATATCTAATTATTGATTTTCAAAATATGAGGATAAGAGAAAGATATGAGAATACAAGAAAGCATGTCTCTTGTTACAATGCTAAAGCCGATGTAGAGATATCAGATACAGTGGTAGGTAAAAAAGATATGAAACGTATCCTTGTTGAGTTTAATCTTAGTTGTTGAGTTGGGTTGAATTAGTTGAAGATCAGTCCAAATTTGAGGACAACTTAGAGCAATAGTAACAACTTTTCTATAACAAAAAAAAAAAAAAACCATAAATAGTCACATGCAACAGTTTCTCTATTGTTTCACTAAACATTGTGAATGCTACGTATAGTGCTACCCAATGCATTAAGTAGCACTTTAGATTCCCTATAGCTTTCCTATCCATTATTTTTAACACAATATTTCTCTCTCATCTCTTCTCTTTTTTCTTTTTATTGGCGATTGTGTTGGAATTTTGTAAAAAAATGCGAGGATAGGTAGTGAACTTGTATTTTATAAAGAAATAATATTTAAATGGTATAAGAAAAGAAGATATTGTAGATTTTATATGGAGAATGAAGCAAAAAGTAGCTTAGTTCCCTAAATTTCAAAAAATCTAAGGAAAACTGATGTTAGTGCTCTTACAAGATATAATTCAATGTCTAAATACATCCCTAGATATAAAAGGCCAATTTATAGGTAACCCAAAAAACGTAACTTACTAATAGCACTTCCAGTGGATTATGCAACTCCTCCCACGAATTTATCTTAGTTGGGCCGGAACTAAAATAATAAAATGTAATGATAAGATAATTATTATTATTATTATTATTTTATCTTTTCATATATTATGTTTTTATTATGGGTAATTACCTTTTCTTCCCCCAATCAACTACTAGTCATTGTCAACATGCCCACATGAACTGACACTTCGACCAAAAAAGAGTATTCAACTATCATCTTTACATATTTTGGCCCCTTCCGTCAGTCTAATTAATGCAAAGACTAATGCCCTATTATTTTCTTTGTTTTTTTTGTTTTTTTGTTTTAATATTTTAATTTTAATATTTTTTATTAATTACTGTGGAGGGCATTTTGGTCTTTAAACCAAAATTAACACCCAAAAATGGCATATTCCGTCCAATTTAACAGGATTCCTTGACCCAAGGGGCCAAATTATATAAATATGGTAGTTTGATATTCTCTTTTGGTCGATATGTCAGTTCATAGGGGCATGTTGATAATGGCCGGTAGTTGACAAGGGAAAAATGTAATTACCCATTTTTATTATATATAAAGGTATGGTAAATAAAACGTTAACATGTAGGGAATATTGGTGTTCGGATTTATGCCCTAAAAGACAATTTTATATGTAAGATATTTTCAGTTTATTAATAAACTTGTTTGTTTTATGAATTTTATGAGAACATTTGATATATATAT
Organism: Alnus glutinosa; assembly: GCF_958979055.1. NCBI lineage: Eukaryota > Viridiplantae > Streptophyta > Magnoliopsida > Fagales > Betulaceae > Alnus > Alnus glutinosa. The sequence goes on along the minus strand of NC_084898.1, from coordinate 19,529,798 downwards.
ATATATATATATATAGAGAGAGAGAGAGAGAGAGAGAGAGAGAGAGAGAGAGAGAGAGAGAGAGAGAGAGAGAGAGAGAGAGAGAGAGAGAGAGAGAGAGAGAGAGAGAGAGAGAGAGAGAGAGAGAGAGAGAGACGTATGTATTCCATATGCTATAATATGATTTAGGTGTGTTAATGAAATTATGAAACAAAAGATTTAAGTCATAAACCTTTTAACTTATAAATTATAATTTATAGTCAGTAATAGAATTAGACATTCCATTTAATAAGACTTTAACATATTAATCATAATGATCTATTTTGATGATAGAAGTAGAGACTTCTGATTGATAAGACTATAAAATATACTCTATCCCCCTTAATTACCATCACATTTTTATTTACGCTTCAAACTTTAAAAAGTGACATTGATGCCCCATATTGCTATCACATGTAAAATTAGACACCTTTGTGTTTTTCTTCATAAAATACCCATGAAGTTATTAAAAAATAACCATTCGAAAAAAAAAAAATTAAAGGGGTTAATATGAAAAGAGCTACCCTTTTTGGTATTTTTCAGTTTTTTTTTTTTTTAAATTCTTTATTTTTTTAATAATTTTAATTTTTTTATAAATTACTATTTTTAATAATTTTAAGAATATTTTGGAAAAAAAAATATATAAAAATATGTAATTTGACATGCGGTGATAGTCCGAGGACCCAATGTAATCCATGTGGTTTAATATATGAAACTCATCCATGTGATTTCAGTTCCTGTCGCCCCCTACTCTTCTCCTCTTATAGAAAATACAAATTTAAACCACTTTTTTCTTTTTTCAATAAATAAGAGAAGACAAATGAAAAAACCTCCTAATGTGATCCAAAATTGAATCTCATGTTTTGATTAAGCAGCAACGATGCCTTGAAGAGTAGTAGCATAAAGTATTTTGCAGTTAAGAATTCGGGTAATTACCTTTTCCCCCATGAATTACCAAAAAATGCGCGATGCTCTCATGAACTACCAACTCGATCAAAATAGAGTATTCAACTACCAAAGACAACCATTTTTCCCCCTTCCGTCAGTTAGAGGGGTTAAAAGAAATAGTCAACGGGTCATGTGCCGTTTTACAGGGGGCATGTTGGAAGATGGTGGTAGTTCATTGGGGAAAAAGAGGAAGATGGTGGTAGTTCATGGGGAGAAAAGAGGAAGATGGTGGTAGTTTATGGGGGGAAAAGAGGAAGAAAATGAGGATCAAACGGCGTGTGATGGTCACGTGACCCGTTGACCGTTTGTTTTAACCCCTTTGACTGACGGAAGGGGGGAAAAGGGTTGTCTTTGGTAGTTGAATACTCTATTTTGGTCGAGTTGGTAGTTCATGAGAGCATCGCGCATTTTTTGGTAGTTCATGGGGGGAAAATGTAATTACCCCTAAGAATTCGGAAGTGAGACGGAAATTGTCTAGAGATATGATATATTTACCATTTTTGTGTAATTTTTGTACAATTTTAACAATTTTTTTTTTTTTAAGATTAACCATTTTATATATAGGACCCACATATAATAATAATAATAATAATAATAAAAGGATAATGATTTTTTTACATCACATTGGTATACTTCAATTTTGACACCAAGACACATAAGGTATGGAATCCATGCATGTGAGTCTTATATATATAGGTCCTACATGCATGGATCCTACACCTAATATGCCTTGGCCCTTGTTGTAGATTTGATGTAAACCAAAGTAATGTAAAAATAACACATTTGAAAAAAAAACAAATCCAATAATTAGTTTGAAAAAAAGTTGTTATACAAAAATTATGTCAAGAGTTGTACAACAATAATTTTTCAATTGGCAATGGATAACACTTGAAAATTCTGTGCAAAAATGAGCATAATATTTTTATAATGAGGCTGATAATTTATATATGTATCATATAGAAAATGGTGAGACTCCTCCTTCGTCTTGATGGCATATACTAGAAAATTCAAAAAATAAAAATAAAAATAAAAAAGGGAAAGAACACTCAAAAGAAGGCCCCGGCCCAAGTATTAGAGCTACAGGCCCTTTAGAAGGATCACAAAAAGAAAAATGGATACCACAGCCCTCCCCCTCTGATGGGACTTGCCATGAGCTCTCTCAATCAAAAGTTTGGGAATGGAAATTGTAAAATAAAAAGATAATTGCACCATTGGTCCCTGTAGTATGTTATAATTATTTTTTACTTCCTATGTTTTAAAATGTTCATGGGAGGTCCTTGTGGTAAGCAATAATTACAAATCGATCCCTGACGTTAAATTCTATTAAATTTTTTAACATATTCTGTTAAATGCCACGTCAGCGCCACGTCAAACAAATAAAAATGCGACATGTGTCCATCTTAATAAAAAAAAATATTAAAAAATAATCTGTTTATACTTATTTTTTTTTAAAAAAAAAATTAAAATTAAAATTCAAAACAAAAAATAACAAAAAAACAAGGGGTGGCCCCCCAGCCACCCCTTGCCTTTTTTTTTATTTAAAAAAAAAAAAAGTATATTTACTTATTTTTTACTAAATTTATATTTTTTTTATTAAGATGAACACGTGTCGCCATCATATTGGCCACACGTGGTGCTGATGTGGCATTTGATAAAATCTGTTAAAATTTTTAATGGAATTTGACTTCAGGGATTGATTTGTAATTATTGCTAATCACAAGGACCTCCCATGAATTTTTTAAACTATAGGGAGTGAAAAATAATTATGGTATAATAGAGGGACCAATAATGCAATTATCCCTAAAATAAAACACTCCATGAGAAGGAAAGTAATTAAGTGTAATTACATATATGACATATATGTGTGCGTGTTTTATTTAGCTTGAACAAAATTCGGCAGACCTAATTGAGTTATTAGGTCGGCTTGGCCTAGATTAAGTTGCACTGATTCAACCTGGCCTACGGTGGATAACGTTAGCTCAGTTTGTAGGCATTATGGATGTCGATTTCAAACAGCACCATCAAGATTTTGTTTACCTGTTCGATCTTTTCCTGATTTTCTGGCCTTTCCCTCAAAATGATAATTATTTGATATTCTTAAAACTACTATATCTGCATCCGCATGTGCGGATAGTAAATGTAGACGTTAATATACGTCCACACGTACACCCCTCAAATGAAGAACTAAAATGGCTTGAGCGGCTTTCTTCAAATTTCAGCGTACCGACAGCTGAGAAAAGGCTTACAGGAGCCGATCTTGCATTGCTCCAACTTGCTTTTAACAATCCTGAAAGTGGACGGTAAAACAAAAAACAATTTTGCTGTCTCTAAAGTCTTCATTGGGGAGATTTTTATTGAAGAGGAGGAAGGAGAAGAAAATGTTTGTTACGAGGGACATGCTATTTAGTATACTTATACTTCGTTTGATTTGCGGAATAAGTCTTTGGAATGGAATGACTATTCTATTGGAATAGCTATTTTTTTTATTTGGTAGTTAGGGACCTATTCCTTGAAATAGCTATTCCATAGGAATAGCTATTTCTTTACGAAGAGGAATAGTTATTCCTTTAAAAAAATTAGAGGAATAGCTATTCTTGAGAGAATAAACAACTTTTTCCTAAAAAAAAAATTAAAAAAAAAAATTAAAAATTAAAAATTTAATTTTTTTTTTTTTTTAAAAAAAAAAACAAAGAATTTAGATCAGATCTGTGGGTGGCCAACAGATCTAAGGTCCAACATTTATTATAATTTTTTTTAAGATTTGATTTTTTTTTTTTGAAAAATAAGAAATTATGTAGGTTTTTTTTAGTAATTTTGGGTCAATTCTAATTGTAGTATATGTGTTGTCACCAAACTAAAGAATTGAAATAATTATTTCATTCCACTCTTCTTCATTCCCAGTAATAACTATTCATTTTCCTAATGGAATACCTATTCCGTGAACCAAACGAGACCTTAGTTATCCTTCCATCCTCTCATTTTGAAAATTAACCATTAGATATGTAGGTCCGTCTTATAGATTCAATGGTTGATTTTCAAAATAAGAGAATAAGAGAAAGATGGAAGAATACATGAAAGCATATCTCTTGTTACAATGTTGAAGCCGATGTAGAGATATCAAATACGATGGTAAGTAAAAAAGACAGGAAACGTGTACTTGTTGAGTTTAATCTTAGTCGTTGAATTGAGTTAAATTAGTTGGAGATTGGTCCAAATTTGAGGACAACTTAGAGCACTAGCAACAACTTTTCTATAACCTCTTTCTTGCCTTAAATATAGGGAAAATCTTAAAAAAAAAAACACACACACACACACACACACACAAAAAAAGTCACATGCATCAGCTTCTTTATTGCTTCCATAAACATTGTGAATGCTACTTTAGCTTTCCTATAGCTTTCATATCCATTATTTTTAACACCAAATATTTCTCTCATCTCTTCTCTTTTTTTCTTTCGTTGGCAATTATGTTGGAATTTTGTTAAAAATGCGATGGTAGGTAATGAACTTATATTTTGTAAAGAAATAATATTTTAATGGTATATAAAAAGAAATTATTGTCGAGTTTATTTGAAAATGGAAGCAAAAAGTACCATGATTTCCTGAATTTAAGAAACTCTAATGAAAACTGCGGCTAGTACTCTTATGAAATAGAATTCAATGTCTAAATCCATACCTAGATATAAGAGGCCAATTTATAGGTAACCCAAAAACTTAACTTAGTAATAACATTACCAATGGATTGTACAACTCCTCCCATGAATTTATCTTAGTTGGGGCGGAACTAAAATAATATAATGTCATGATAAGATAATTTTTTTTTTTAATCTTTTTATACATTATGTTTTTATTATATTTAAAGGTATGGTAAATAAAAAGTTAACATGTAGGCAATATTAGTTTTCGGGTATATGCCCTAGAAGCCAATTTTACATGTAAGACATTTTTGGTCTATTAATAAAGTTGTTTGTTTTATGAATTTTATGAGAACATTGGATATATTCTTGTGTACATGTGCATATTATTCTTTATATATATATGGATTCCATAAGTTATATTGAATATGGTTTATGTGTTAATGAGATTATTACACTAAAGATTTAAGTCATATACCTTGTAACTTATACATATAGTATATAGTTAGTAATAGAATTAGACATTCCATTTTATAAGACTTTAACATATCAATCATAATAATCTATTTTAATGATAGAAGTAGAGACTTTTGATTGATAAGACTATAAAATATACTCTATCCTCCTTAACTATCATCACATTTTCATTTATGCCTCCAAACTTTAAAAAAGTAACATTGAGGCCCCCATATTGCCATTACGTGTCAAATTAGACACTTTTGTATTTTTATAAAATACCCATGAAGTTATTTAAAAATAACAATTTGAAAAAAAATTAAAGGGGGTAATATGAAAAGAGCTACCCCTTTTTGATATTTTTCAGTTTTTATTTATTTTTAGTTTAATTTTTTCAATAATTTTTATTTTTTACAAATTGTTATTTTTTAATAATTTTAAGTGTATTTTGAAGAAAAAAAATATAAAAGTGTATAATTTGACATACGGTGGTAATACGAGGACCCAACGTAATCCATGTGGTTTAATATATGAGACTCAACCATGTGATTTCAGTTACTTCTTATGCACCATAACCCCCTCTTATAGAAAAAACAAATTTAAACCACTTTAATAAATAAGAGAAGAAAAAAGAAAAAACCTCCAAACGCAATCCAAAATTGAATCACATGTTTTGATTAAGTAGCAACGATGCCTTGAAGAGTAGTAGCATAGAGTATTTTGCAGTTAAGAATTTGGAAGTGAGACGGGAATCGCCAAGAGGTATGATATATTTATAACATTCGTATAATTTTTGTACAATTTTAATAATTTTTTTAAGGTTAACTATTGGATATGTAAGACCTAGATGTAAAAAAATAGATCTAATAATTAGTTTGAAAAAGAAAATAAAAAAATAAAAAAAATAAAAAGTTGTTGGAGTTGTATAAAAATTATATCAAGAGTTATAAAATAATTATTTTTCAATCGCCGACGTATAACATTGGAAAATTCTGTGCAAAAATGAGCATAATATTTTTGTAATGAGGTTGACAATTTATATATGTATAATATAGATTACATACAAAATGGTGAGACTCCACCTAAGTCTTGATACCATATAATAGAAAATTCAAAATAAAATAAAATGGAAAAGAAAAAGAAAAGAAAACTCAAAGAAGGCCCCGGCCCAAGTCTTAGAGCTGCAGGCCCTTTAGAAGGATCCTATAAAGAATAATGGATACCACAGCCCCACTGATATAATATGTGGACTTTGTTGACTAGAATACTGTAGATGCAACTTCTCTTTATGACCCGTGTGTGTGTTTTGTTTAATTTGAACAAAACCCAGCAGACCTAACTACTGAGTTATTAGGTCCGCTCGGCCTAGATTAAGTCGTACTGATTCATCTTGGCTTAAGAGTGGATAACGTTCGCCCGGCTTGTAGGCTTTATTGCCAATGGGCCTGGCTTGGGATCATATTGGAAAATAGGCCAATTTAACTACCACGAGAGGCCTACTTCCTAAGAGGTTTAGTATGTGGTACACCATGTTTAAAACATACAAGTAGCATATATAAAATATAGAGAAACCCATGTTGTAATGGGAAACACCCAAGAGGAGCCTCGCTCCCTCAAATCTAGAACCAAAAGTCCCTTGGAAAAGGGGAGCAAAGGAGAGCCACACAATTGATGTATGTATGTTGTTGTTTCCATGCAACCTTCTATTCCCTTGCTTAGAAACGCCACGACAAAGGAAGTATATAATTGCGATGCCCCCTCCATATATCTCCGTGCATAAACATATAACGAAATGGGGACAAAGGTTGGTGGTGGGTGGGGATTTTCTAAGCTCACTGTACGTGACAATCAATAGGAGCGGCGAAGGCAATGCGAAGTTGCTCAAATTTCAAATGGAGACAAAAACGGGCACAGCCGCTCCTTCCCAGTTGCGTCCAATGATGGGAACTGAACGTCAAGACGCGACAGCAGACAGCGCCCCCCACCTACCGGCGCCTTTCCCGGCCCATAAAAGCTGGAACGAGACAAGGGACACTCTCACAATCACAAAAACACCCTCCCTCATGCGATGTTCTTTTTTTCTTTTCTTTTCTTTTTAGGGCCAACGATCTTGCTCTCCTAAATATAATTATATATTAGGTCTCAAATCCCAATATTTTGCTTTGTTCAATACTTTTTATTCTCCAATTATAATCTCTTATTCTCATCTTGTTTGTTGAAATTTGTGTGGAAATTTAAATTACGAGAATAAAAGTAAAAATAAGAGAAAAAAAAAAAAGAAGAAGCATAAAGTATTATAGATCATTCAGTGTTAGATACTTACGTCTTCTATTCTAAATGATCTTTAAGACAACGTTGTGTCTCATTAACTTATTTATTTACAATACAAATGTTTATATTTATACGGTATAGAATAAATACAAGTATAGTAATCAAATTCCTATGATTTAATCAATATTTGATTACAATTAACCCGTAAATAGAGAATATTTCAATATCAACCAAATATGAAATATATATTGTAACATTTTTATTTTTATTTTTTTTAGTACAACTATCCACTGAAGATTAAATTCAGCCTTGAATCAAAATCTATATACAATCTAATAGATTTGGAATATAGCTAAAGTAAGTTGGACCGACAAGCAGAGGTTGGACATTTGGTTTTTATTTAATATATGAGTTATGATGGACAATTTCTTACACGATACGGGAGCTTGATACGAATTTAATACGAAATTTGTGAGTTAGAGCTGAATGGTTTGATCCATTTAATTAAATGGGTCAAGTTAGGATGACCTATATACTCTTATATCCACGCCTCCGCAAGCCCAACATGAGCCCATTGCGAAATTAACAGATAATGATTAAAAGGTCTAACCCGTTTAATTAAATAGATCGATTTTGAGTTAACTTATATAGTCTTCTACTCATACACCAACACAACCTAAACTCAACATGTAGATACGAATTATCACTCCTAAAACAAGCTCTTGTACAGTAGTATACTGAACCTGGCATGGTACGTTTTTGGCTGCATGCGACAAGTTGATCATATCCAGTATTAATTCTTTGTACGCATTCGCAGTTCAAAATATAATGTCTCCCCATTTTGATTTGGAAATAGAATATATATATAGTATTGTAGTTGGAATAAAGACACTTTAATAGAGGTCCCCCATCTGCAGTCAAGATCGACTTGCATTCTGCAAATTTGTACCAAATTTAAATCTTCAATTTCGATCTTGCAATATCTTCGGATTTTTTTTTTAATCCATTTTTTATTATTTTTTTCACTGTATTTTGTTTTTGGTCGGTTGTTTTGAAGTTTTTTATTCCTGTAATCCTTTTCCAATTTTTTTTTTTTTAAAAAAAGAATAAAAATAAATAAATAAATCCACCTGCTCAAGCACCCATGTGAGCTTCGGCAGTTGCATTTGACACGCTGACATGTCTTCTATGAGCAAGACTTTATGAGACTTAAATGGTAATACCTAACCTCGACTAAAATTTCAATTTTTTACTTTGTGTTTTGAAAAATGTATTCAGTGTTTGAAAACCGAGAATTGTTTTATAGGATTCATGTATGAAAACTTATTTGGATAACTATATTTAAAAGGTACTGTTTAAGAAAGAAAAAACAAGGGATAAATATACTTTTGCCCTCTTAATTAACATCCTTTTTTTTTTTTATTCATAAGAATTGACACGTGTAATACTTAGATCCATCAAATTATTATTTTGTTGCAATTAAGTCATTTCGTTAGGGTTGATTGTTAAAGTGGATAGGGAAAAAAAAAAAAATCATATTTTACCAAATTCTTTCAAAACTACCCTATTTTGGCACTTGGAAAACCAAATTTATCCCTTATATTTATTAATTAATAAAAAAATCCTAAAATTAAATATGTTAAATATATTAAAAAAAAAAAGTAGAAACGGGCAAAATCAAGATTTGGTTTTTATTATTATTCTATTATTTTGGTTTTAAAGAAATGAAGGGTATTATAGGAAGAATGACAGAAAAGTGGTCACGCGTGTGGCATGTGACCACTTTTCCATCCAAACAGACGACAACCTCTAACGGAGTAGCTTAAATGCAACAAATTGGTAGTTTGACGAGTCTAAGTGTCACGCCTACCAGTTTATGGGGCTTTATAAAAAAAAATAGTTATCAGTTGAGGAGGCTAATGTTAGGAAATATGTCATATTTTCCAAGACTCGTGAGATGCGAAGATGAAGAAAGCGGAAGAAAGATAAACAGGCAACCACAAAAGAACACAAGATTTATGTGGTTCACTACTAAAGGCTACGTACATAGAGTTGTAGTAGATTTTACTATGATGGAGAAAATAATACAATAGATTTTTACAATTCAAAGACGTTAATTAAACTATTTAACTCCCAATCTCCTTTAAAGAAAACCTCTATAGAAAACCTAGAAAAGACATCTCAATGTTTTCACAATTTTCTCATAACATCAGTGTCTCGTAACAGGTCTTTAAATATAAAACTGAAGTTTTCAGGCGGTTATGTCCGAACGCCCACTAGGGTTTCGTAGCTTAATGCCCTGCATGTCTGGACACACCAACGCGCTGTACGGACATGCCTCAACAAAAGTCGCTCTCTGGGGTTCCTATCCGGACGAGCCTGGCGAAAGACCACTCCTTAGAGTTCATGTCCGAACATGTAGCATACCTGTTCGGACAGTCCACCATAACATCAGTAGGACCCAAGATGGCTAACACTAATTAAAAACGAGTAATTTTCATTGCGGGATTCGAATTCACTCATTAATTCTTGCTTAATCTCATGGGAATTTCTTTGAGACCATTGAACTACCGTCACTAGTGGTTTATTATGTGGGAGTTGATATGTTTTTTATTAGAGGAAGATAAGATATAAGATTTATGTTATGTCTCGGTAAAGGCCCATTTCAAGTGGAACTCTTTTCTTCGTAACTTGTCCTGCAATATTGCACTATTCATGGATAAAAATATCGGTCAACTATTCCATCAAGAGAAACCTTGTGTTTGTTAAGAGGTGAGAGCTCAAATTGCTCTAACAAATGAGCTATAAGATTCACCGAAAATCTTACTGTTACAAATGTTTTTTCTTATATTTTCCAAAATCACTAAGGAGGTACGATCCTTGTATTTTCTCAGTTCAAAAATGTATTATACATTTAGTCTCAAAAGAACGTAACAAAGTGATATTAGAGTCAGACGTGTCATACCAACATTTTGAGCGATTAGAGTCTGAAATGGGGTCCATGAAATGTGAGATGCAATAATTAATTCAAGAATTGAGTGCCCACCCCAATAAGGTGCTTTAAAAAGAGAAACAAACAAACAATGAGGAGTCATCGTCCTCTAAAATAACAAAAATAAGGAGCTAAAAGTTCATTATGGCAGCCAATAAATTCAAAATAGGCATTTGTTATTGCATGCCCTCATTGTAGGAGGGTGAGGCCAATCCTATGTTCAAATGGGGCCGGTTGCATGGTCCCCCCTTTGTGGGAGGCCATGCAACCATTAAGACCTCTAAGTAACTTTTAAGAGCTCTTAGTTATTTTTTATTTTGTATTTAACATTTTTTTTAGTTTTTAATTTTTAGTTATGATACTGGGATTAAGGTATTTTCCCCTTATATTCTTTTTTGAGTTGCAATTTTGTTAGGTTGTCACAAAATTGTGAAAAGGGAAGTTGCTTAGGTTTTTAAAGTTGGCAAGTTCAATATCAAAACAAAATGAGTTATAGGGTTAAGGCTAGGGTTGATTTGGTGGAAATACAGTGTTAAAATTTGGAGATTGAAGATCTCTCATTTGCACCAGATTAGATTACTCTAGTTCGTACGAGAGTGTGCATCAAGTTTTTAAAAAGTTTAACAATGTTTGGATCTCGAATCCCATTGGAATGTAGTATTAAAGGCACTTTAATGAGCTTCAATCGCAGTCTTGTTCGAATTAGAGGAACTTAGAATGCTTCGATTGAAGTATTGTTTGAACCCTATTCGATTGTCGCTATGCAAAAATTGTGAAACTCTAAATCTCGTTCGAACAAGACTTAATCTCATTCAAAAGAGACTGTGGCAGATTGACTGTTTTAAACCTAAACAACTTAGTCTAAAAACTTAAGTTTTCTTTATAACTATATAAGCCACCTCTCACTATAGTAGCCCCAAAATCTCTAACATTTTTCTATAGAAATTACATTTACGAACAAACCTTATCTGCTACAACCTAAAACTCTTGTGACTAAAAGTTATTCTTTGATTTGAATAATGATAATGAAACAATGGAAGGGTCGGAAACTGTTTAGGCTAAAAAATAAAAAGTAAGCCTTTCCAATAACACTTTCGTGTTCTTTAAATCTATATAAGCTTAAAGGCCGGTGATACAATTATTCCTAAAAGTAAAAATATTTTATATGTCTTTAGACGTAACATGGCTTAAGATGCATGTGTTGTGATATATGTTTGTAAAACTCAATTGGATGAAAAGTAGGACGGCCAAAGTCAATTTAAACTATTATTGCAAGGCTGTCAATACGAAATTTGAAAATCGGAAGTCAAGTTTATGCACATGGCATGTAGGGCACAATTTATTTAAAATATTATAATCCCTACTATGTTTGGATTACTCGTATTTTATTATTATATTGTATTATTTTTAAAAAATATGTTTGGATGGATTTTTTAAATTCAAATTCTATTTAAGTTTTATTTATTTTTGCTTCAGGTTCTCTAAACCATCGTAACATAATTTTAAAAAATAAATTTTTTTCAATATTTACAATTTTAAATATAGTAAAGAATAATAGAATACAATACAAAAAAATCGCACATCCATACGAGCCCTTAACATCTATCACATCAATACTTAACATTGAACCCATCAATAATCTACAACTAACCTTGTTTTATGCCCCATAATCCCATGCTTCCTTCGTTTTTGTTGCTTGTTTTCTGTTCTAAAAATAAAATTAAATTAAGAAACAATCTAAAACACAAAATAATCAATATTATATTTAAATTCAAAATAAAAAAATTTCCAATAACGCATTAAAAACATACATATTTTCTAATGAACAATGTTACAAACTAAACTCTATCGCAATGAGTTAATGTGGCCTTGTTTATCCGTCCTTAAATCAATTCATATTTTAAAAAAGGTCAATAAATAAATTGTATGTTTGACAAAGAGTCTTGAGTGAAAAAGTGAAGAACAAATTGATTGATTAGATATAAAATAAAAATAAAAAGTTTTGGTGAGAAAATTGTTTGTGAAGGTGAAAAGAAATTGTTACCGAAAATTATTTGAAATTTTCTTTTATAATTTCACTTCAAATTTTAAAATCGGTGCGGACGCCCATTATTCCATCATTATAGTGATTTTTTTGGAATGAGAAATCGGCGCTACCGCACCATTTTTTCCCCATTTTAGTGGGCCCAATCCCACATCGGACAGGAAAAGAAAGAGCCCTCTCACATCTCGACCGTCCATACATCAATAGCTCCCGCAGAATCTATAAACACACGTGTAGGAACAGTCAAGATGCGTTTAGAATGTGAGACCCACATATCCAGCGGCTGAGATGCAGTTTGGCCCGGATACTGCAGAGGAGCCTCCCATTCTCTCTCTCTCTCTCTCTCTCTCTCTCCTTAAATGCACCCTCTGTACTCTTCTCTCACCAACTCCATTGCCTTCTCTCTCTCTCTCTCTCTGTGTGTGAGAAGTCTGATCGAAATCAATAGCTTCACATTACCTACACCTTGTATATTGCATATTCAAGTTCATGGGAGAAGATTCTGATTCCACAGTCCAATTGCAGCTCTGAAGAAGAATGCCTTGCTTCCCTTCACAAAGGTCTGTTCCCATTTTCCAATTGTTGCCCTGTTTCTTTCCTTTTATTTGTCTTGACATGGTTAAAGCATCGTTTTCCTGTTTCTTCAGTCTCTTCTATCTGGCTCTTGCATTTCCCTCCTGGTTTAACAGCTGATTGGACGGAGGGAACAATCAAACTGATACTAAAATCTTAAAATAACTTCGATTATACTGAATTAAAGTTTATGATAAATGTGTATAGGTGAGAGTTTATCTTTCAAAAAACCAAAATCGGTTTTGAAAATGAGAAAAAAAATGTTTTGAAAATGCAATTAAAAAAATGTTTTCAAAAAAATGTGTTCAGAATCTTCAGATCTCTGTTCTTTGCGTCGATCCTTTTTGGTTGGATAAAAATAAATTCCTTTTCTTTAAACTTTACCTGCAACTTTTCATGCGCTACTGTTTGAAATAAAAGACTTTAAAAGACAGAACCTAAAATTATCTATTAAATGTTAAAAAAGTTTTTCTAATTTCTTTAGATTTGACCAAAAAGGTTACACAATCACCTCTTTTTACCAACTTTTTTATTATTCATAGAAAAACTTCCTAATTATTTCCTTTTGTTTCACAATGATATCAAGCAAAAGATAGTGAGCTTCAAGTCGTCTTTTTGCTCTCGGCTCCACAATTAGGTTCAACTAGACACTCCGGTTCTCGAAAAGACAATTAAAATCATTAAAATGACTCAAGGCCTCCACTTGTGATTTTACTTAATAGGGTTTATTAAAATATGTATTGAGTAGGTTAGTTGTGATTCAAGTGTTAGGTAGAACTCAACTTGAAAAAGTAGAGTTACTAAAGTTCATGTCCCACTTGATTAATTTATGTCGGTCACTTGGAATGGTAATATACCACTCGATGGTAGCTTTTTTTGCTTTTTATTTTTTTTTTCTCCGCTCATTTATCAATATTGAATGACTTAACATATGCCTATATATAATAACAAGGCATTTTCATCGAGCCTATAGGTCGGCCCCTTTGAGATTCGGCCGCAATGTTGCAACCCATTCAATCTTATACTCTACTAGTGACATCCGGCCCCATACTCGGCGTGGTGACAACTCTAATACCAATTTATACACGTCTCAAGTAGAACTTACCCTTAAAAACCGTCTTGCAAGGGAAGAGTGTCCAAAAATATATATACATTAAGATTATAATTAAGGATAAGAACAAGTAGTGATAAAAAAGAAAGAAAGAAGAAGACATTATGGTTCATGTGGTCTGAGCATTTATTTTTTCTGAAAGAAAAATTCAAATTATAGTCTTGATGGAACATCTCTCATGTTGTTGAGAATATATATATATTTTTTAAACAAGATAACATAATTACTGTAAGTATATAATGGTTCTTAATTGATGTAGGGCGTGGAGCACAGCTGTGGGATTGTCTGTTAAATCATGCACTAAAAGCTAGTGTTATTTTTTCAATCCAAAAGACAAAGACAAAAAGGCGTTGAAAAATAGAGCCAAGATGATGGGGATGAGGAGAAGGCTTGCTTGCTGCACCCGAGACAGAGAGATTAGCATCGACTTTGACGAGCAAGAGAGTAAGGCCCCTCTCATTTTTTCCTACTCACTTTGGCCCTCTCTTCCTCAATGTTGTAATTTCTGGTAATAAAACAAGAAGAAATAGTTTATTAGTGTTAACAAATTAATTAAATTGAATCTTCCGTGATTGATGCTTAGTAGTCTCACGTGATTCATAGCTGATAAACTAATTTAGCAATCTTATCTTGACCATCCGATGCTTTTAGTTGGATAACAAACCTACCACATGGGGGGGTGACTATTGGAAAAGAAATATAAATATAGGCTTAGACTTTGTCAGATGGGGCAACTAATTTTTCATGGGTGGTGGTGCTGCTCAAATATAGAAGTTTGAAATATCATTTCCCTTTTCCAATTGTTTGTTCTTTTGAGGAAGATGGATTTGAGCCAGAGTAATTTATACATTTTATAAATATATGGTGATATGAAGGGCTGAGTTTGATTTAAGGGGATGATTGGTGGGGCTCATAAAAGTGCAGATTGGGAGATGTGTGAGAGAGCCCATTAATCCTTCTTAGTGGGACAGCCATGGCCCCATGACAATGGAGCCTCTGTTCAATTTCTGAACAGAATATTAATGGTGGTGGACCTTTAAAATATATTTCAAATTTTTTTCTTGAAAGTCATGTTCGAGTTAAGCATCGAAACATTCATATAAAAGGCCTAGTCCCCCAAGCCACTCAAAATTTAGTTTTAACTTATTATATTTAGTAGGACAACCAAAAGATTTTTCAATCTTGTGCGTGAAACACCAATAAATTTTAAATTTGTTCTTTGAAAACCAATTTTATGTTTTTCCATCTAAAGAAAGAGCATTAGAGTAAATTCTATGTGTAATAACAAAAAAATTAATTTGTAAATCAATAACATTGGATAAAAAATTAAATGATAAGAGGGACACATTATTTTCGATTGTAAACCAAAATAGAAAAGTATGCAGTTTTGGAAATTGTGTATTTATAAGTTATCTAATCCTTCATGGTCTTTTTCTTTTTCTACTGGGCCTAATTCTTTATGGTCTAATTTTATTTTATTTTTTTTGAATAAGTAATCCTTTATGATCTATTTTGTATGGAGTAATGCAATCACACCTATTTTGGCTGACGTGATATGTTTTAAATAACTTTTTATATTAGCTAGTGGAAAAAAGAAAGTCACTTAAAATATGTTACTTCAACCGATATAGATGTGATAAATGAATTTGAAGAAGAGCATTATTCTTTTGTATGTTGCACCCACTTGACGGGGTTATCCCATTCCATAACTTGAACTTATGGGTTTTGTTTTAGCTTGTTAGGGATGAAAAGAATATTGTTTTTTTTTTGCTTAAAATAGAGAGGTTTTAAATAAATGTGATGTTCTGGTTCAACACAAATTCCAATCCCTTTTTAACTCCATCCGTAACATGTGATTGTGTTTGATTTTTCAAAGTTTATGGGACAGAGCCCGCAAAAATTGCGTACCTCTCACAATTTATTTCGATTGACATTTGTGGGCCCTTAATATGGTAGCAGTATATTTAATCTACCACTAACCACTCCCACTAAATGAGACAATGAAGTAACTGGGTGGGGACACAATGTCAGTGTTTGGATGACTTTTTTTTTTTCATGGAAAAGGTCATTTAACTTATTACCGTATCAGCTCCAATGTGGGGATTCCTTCCTATTACTGTATCAGGTCTATTCCTTTCCATTTTTTGTCGTTTCTATCTCTACATGTTGTGGCTTGTTGTCTTGTTCTTTCCTGTATTTGTAATGTAAGTGCAACCACGTTCTAAAGATGAAACTTCAAGTCTTTTTTCTGATAGTTTCTTGGAAAGTTCCCTCTTGCTCTGGTCCAATCTGCATGGCCATGGAAGCATATGCTTTCTATTCAACTCTTTATTCTAACTTGTCATGTGCTTTTCTGCCAAAACAAAGAAAAAAAAAAGATCTCTTTTTTTTCTTGTGTATTTACAAAAACATCCTTAATTTTGGTGCTATAAGTCAGGTCTCAAACTTTTGATCCTCTCGTCATGAATTTATTTATTTATTTATTTTTTTAAATCTTAGTCCAAAAATATGTGATTATTAACACATAATCCAAATTGTTGCTAGATGGAAGTCGATGGTTTTGGTCCTTGGATGATGAAAAGTTATTGATAGTGGATTAATTTAAATGGACTTGTGGTTTCTTTTTACTTATCGATAAAATAAAATAAAATGAACTTGTTGATCATAATAGTTTGGAAATATATTTTTAAACGCGGTGTATAGCTTTTGCAGCTAAAACTCATCAATCTTGCGAATAATCTATCAAGTGGGAGTCCTCGGGTGATTTGCCTGCAGTTTTACTGGGGAGACTCTATAATGTAGCTTCGATTTGTATATTCAAGTTTTTTTATTGCAGCGTTTGTAGTTGGCAGTTAGCATTTTATTTTGCTATTATCATTTTCTTTTTGAGTATGCCTTGTTTAGTTGCGTGAGCATCATTTATATGTTGAGGACTAATGAGCATTTGTGTGTCCTGTTCCAAAGCTTTTCACCTTGTTATATTAACTTTGTTCTATATATATGTTGTTGGTCTTTGTTGTTTGGTAAACTAAAACAACTTCTCCGCCTTCCATTTGAGCTCTGACAGAATAAAAACTATATATAATGGCATCTTTCAGGAATAATGACATACAATGGCCTTGAGAGTTGCATTCTCAATAATCAATCTTATGAAAATGAAAGCAGAACAAGCAGAGGGGATGAATGTGTAACTGACTCCTTGGACGACGGCGGCTCGAGCTGTTCATCCAGCAAAGATGCTTTTGGATCATTTTCTTCAAAGTGGTTGAAGAGGGACGAACAGAGTTATGATGAATGGGAGCTCTCACAAAGCCCCCAACATTTTTATGTCAAAGAGAAACCTGCTTATGCCATTCAGTTTTCAGATGTGGAGGCAATGAAAGAAAAATTTGCAAAGCTGCTGTTAGGTGAAGATGTTACAGGAGGATGCAAGGGCCAAACCACTGCTTTAGCTTTGTCTAATGGCATCACAAATCTAGCAGGTATGATAAAGTTCCGTTTGCGTAATAGAAATAATTAATTTGATATGCTTTTTCCCTGGCTATATTTTCTGGATTTGCTTTAATTATTTTAATTTTTACGAGTGTGGGATACTTGTACTGCATCACGTTTTTCTGTGTCATATGGAGGTGTTAAGCTAGTGAGATTAGAATTCTAAATGTACTAGGGTATTGATATGGAATCTAACCGTGTATAATTTTCAACATTTGAGAACACATTATAATTAATCTTTGAGGTTAATATGTTTTGCAAGTGATTGTATTAGTAAGTAAACACAATATTTGAGTTTTTACTAAATAAAGGATTGTAAGAATACAATAACAAGGCTTTGCTTGAACAGAAATTTATTATACTAAATACATATATTCTTTCCTAAACAAACTCAAACTGTTCAAAACAGTTTTTTTTTTTTTTTTTTTTTTTTTTTTTTTTTTTTTTAATGTTATCAATATTTATTTATTTACTTTTTCCTTCTTGTGGGTAGGATATAATGCAGGACCATTAATTTCCCTTCTATGACTAACTTGGGGCCCTAGCTATTCCTTATAAAACTTCTTCTATTTTTATAATGTGATCCTATGAGAATAATTACTTTTTCTCTTAACTATTTAGAATATAATAATTGGATTTTCAGCTACGATTTTTGGGGAGTTGTGGAAATTAGAACCACTACCTGAAGAAAGGAAGAGCAAATGGCGAAGAGAAATGGACTGGTTACTCTCCCCCACCAACTATATGGTTGAGTTGGTTCCAGCTAAGCAAAATGGTGCAAATGGCCGGATCTTGGAGGTATTTTCTATTTCAATTGGATAGAAGAATAGAGCAGCACAGATTATATTTATGGTGTGATTTGGATTCGACATTTATCTTGTAGATAATGACACCAAAAGCCCGTGCTGACATCCACATGAATTTACCGGCACTTCAAAAATTGGACTCTATGCTTATTGTAGGTGATCTCTTCATTCGCATTAAAATCTAGAGAACTTTTTATCCATCAATGTATTGCTCAAATTAATCTTATTGGTTTTTCATGTGACAGGAGACGTTAGATTCAATGGTAGATACTGAGTTTTGGTATGCAGAAGGAGGTAGCCGGGCAGAAGGAAGGAATAATAGTGGACGTCAAAGTAAGAGATGGTGGCTTCCATCACCTCAAGTACCAAAGACGGGGCTCTCTGACACTGAAAGGAAGAAATTGCTTCATCAAGGAAGAGTGGTACATCAAGTGTTCAAGGCTGCCAAATCAATCAATGAAAATGTTTTGCTTGAAATGCCTGTGCCGGCCATTATCCAAGATGCTCTTCCCAAGGTAATTAAACTCTCCCATTTAAAAGATCCTTAATTAATCTGCCTTTCTGATATTTTTGTGAGGAAATCTTTTTGTATGTACAAGTCTAATATGAGTACTTACTATTTTATGAGCTTACTCTTATTAAACATTTTTTTTTTTTTTTTGTGTCTCTCTTACCAAAGGTACCTCACCAGAGGACAGCTTTTTACTTTGTAAAAGGTTATGAGTTTAAAGCTTGACAATTTGCTAAGTTGTGGCCTAAAGAAAAAAAAAAGAAAAAGAAAAACATGCTAACTATGCAGAATTGCTTACATATGAACTGTAGTTTAGTGCAATTTTTAGCTAGTAGCTACTCAACCTAGCTATTAAAAACAAGAAGCTATGAACAGAGAGCAGGGGAAATCCTCATCTTTGATCGATCCTTGCCAAAAGTGGATACACGTGCAAAGTTAAAGTAGATTGGAAAAGTTCATTTTGATGCTTTTAGATTCAGCCAGCTAACCTTGACACATCAAAATGAAGTGGGACTTAGTCTGCATGCTTGTGACTTGAAACTATCTACATCATCTGATTATCATTGCTTTATGATTAAAACTTACAGATGAAATTGTAACTTATAACTACATTTCTATTTTTGTACTTACAGTCTGGGAAGGCAAGCCTTGGTGAGGAACTCTACAAGTGTTTGTTTGCAGAATCAAGCTCATCTGATGAAATACTCAATTCTCTTAATTTGAAATTTGAACATTGTGCTCTTGAGGTCATTAACAGGTTGGAAGCTGCTATATTTGCCTGGAAAGCGAAAGTTACAGATCATGTTAATGGTAAATCCCCAGTTCGAACATCATGGTCCTTCATAAAGGATTCAATGTCTGAGATGGATAAGATGGAGTTATTGTTAGACCGAGCAGAAGCCCTTCTACATCATCTCAAGATCAAATTTCCAAACCTTCCCCATACATTTCTTAATGTTACAAAAATTCAGTATGGCAAGGTGAGTTATCTAGTATTCATGTTCATTTTTCCAATTTTCTCAAAACATCCCTCTTCAACCCCATTTGTTCTGCTTTTTTTGTTGTTCATTGAGATAGTTAGGCTTCTGCCATATCATATTGATTTCTTTGCTGTGATCTTACATGCTCATATCTAATAGCTTTTTCTTTCTTTTTTTAGTCTATTTGCCCTAGAAAAGTCTTTTGACATGGATAAAATGTCTTAATCAGAAGTAACCTATAAAAATATATTTTCGTAGAGATTTGGCAATAATTTTCCTTCTCAATTCTTGTAGGATGTTGGGCATTCAATTCTGGAGGCATATTCTCGTGTTCTTGGAAACTTGGCCTATAGCATACTGTTTAGGATAAGAGATATTTTGGAAGAAGATGGTTTGAGCAATCCAAATTCACCAGTGACAATGCCTTATTTTGATATAAATCACTGTGAAACTTCAGCAGTTGGTATAGATGTAAGTAACTCGTTGATTGATCAGATGAACAAGGTGCATAGGCATTATTGCGACTCTAATTCAAGTAGTACTTCTTCATACAGTGATGTCAAAGCAAGTTTTGTGGCTGCAACACCAAGTCGGAATAGACTTTGGTGCATCGACAGAGAGGCCTGTATAAGTGTGTCTCCAAAAAATTCACCTTGATAAACAATAACAAAAATGTGTGGTCTTCAATAGCTTTTTTTAATTATTTTTTGGGTAAAGATAATTTTGGTTTGCCTCTTAAAAAAGGTGTAGTTGAGGTCTTGGGAAACTTTGGATGTACTACTTGGAAATATATAGCAAAGCATTAACTATGTATATGATGATGACAAACTATAATTCTTCAATGGACAGCAATTCCTACAAAAAAAAAAACTAAGCTAATTTGATTTCAAATTTTTTAAGGTGCAACAATTCCCATGAAAATGAAATTTCAGCCTATAATGAAATTAGAACCCTTGCAACTTGTGCACAACTTCTACTTCCAATTGTAAGCTAGAAGCACTTTGCAATACAACATCTTTATTGAAGATAAACATTACTTTGAAGTATAGATATGTTTTCTACTTCGGCTACAAGGTTGGTTGTGAATCATCAATACTTGGAGAGCATTTCATAACATGACTCAATAATTCGGTCCACAGTTCTAAAATAGATGTGCCTCTAATTCTTGTTAATGATAAGGATCCCAAAGAAGAGAGCCCCTTCTATACGGTAGTGGCAAAAATCAGTGGTTTTTTGCCAACCAATAACCACTTGACACATCAGCTAAAAGCAAAAAATTAAAATGTTACTGAATCAGCCAATCCCTCCCCATCTCCCTTCTAAACTCTCTTCTGAAGCCTCACGATTCCAACAAAAAAGAAAAACCCCACTGTCCAAAAACCCCTAAACATATCTGGTTAAAAATCTAATTCAAATCTGTGCTCATAAATTCTTACCAGTTAAAAAAGAGAGTAATGCTGTTCTTATCCAAATCTGGTATAGAAGGGGCTCTCAATTAAAAATTAGGCTAAAAAAAACGGTTGAGGCATTTTATCATACACCTTGTGTGCGATTTGCATTTTTGTTTCCTATAGATTATACATAAACTTAAGAAAAAAAATCTTTTACTCTTAAATCAGGACCAAAGAGTGAATTAATAGAAAAAAAAAAAATCCAAAATTATGATACATTTGTTGAAGCAATCCATTATGAGCATCCACAGATCTTCCTCGATAAACATTCTAAGGAACAAGGAAGGAAGTCACAAAAAGGAATTGGGGTTGTACTAGGCCTCAGCTTCTAAGACTTTCATCTTCAAGAAGATTTCAATGCCCTATTACGAAGGTTGAAGATTGGGAAGAACCTACATGAGAACTTTCAGGCAAGAACCAGTCCGGTCGGTGGCGGTAGCGTCTGGCCCAGTCGCTGGCGGCGGCTTTTTGGCTTGGGCAGTGCCATGGTGGGGCGGTGATGCTCTTCCAGTTGGGGGATTTTTTCCTCAGGCTGGATTGTGATATTCTTGGGCGGTGGGGAGGGATTTTAGAAGGGAAAAATGGAAAGTGCCTGGAATCCGCCATGGTGTGGCGGTGATGCTGCTCTTCCAGTTGGGAGATTTTTTCCTCAAGCTGGATTGTGATATTCTGCTGTGGGGAGGGATTTTAGAAGGGAAAAATGGAGAGCTGCGAATGGAGAAGCGAGAGGATCCTGTGCATCGAGAGCATCCCATTTTTTTATTTTTAGTTGACGTGTCCATTTTTTATTGGTGGGCAAAAATCCCATCCTTTCTGCCACAACCGAACAGAAGTTATTCTCCCCAAAGAAAACCCAAAATTCGAATGTGTATGAGACAACAACAAATGCATAGAAGAATAAAGGGCTATCAATTATTCTAGTCTCTTCCTCTTCATCCTCATGTGGAGGTTCAAGCTGGTCCGTGGTTGAGCAATTTCTTGGCAGAGGGTCTCCACAGAGATTTGGATTTCCATCATAGCTTTCCATCTCGAAAGTTGAGAACTGCTGCTCAAATGGGATTCTTCCAGAAAGATTGTTATATGCAGCAATAAATGTAGATAGAGAAGTGAGTCCAACCAACTCATAAGGAATTCCTCCACTCAACTTGTTGTGGGAAAGATCCAAGCTTTCCACGTTTTTCAAGTTTTGAAAAGAACTTGGAATGGGGCCTGTTAGAAAATTATTCGACAAGTTCAAGGACCGAAGTTGTGACAATTCTCCCATTTCAGAAGGAATGCTACCTGTCAATTGGTTAGATGACATGTCAATTCCAGTCATCAACGAAAGTGGGACACCTTTGAAAGTATATACAATATGTTTTACCAGCCAGTCTGTTCCAATCTCAAATTCAATCTCTGGTTCTTTTGCATTTCTTAGGTAATATAGTCGACCCTTTCGCGTGAAATAGTTTGAATCAGTAGAGCTTGGAGAACTCTTCTTCCAAAATGTAATGTTATCAAGGCAAGATGGAATACTTCCTAAAATAAGATTATCAGAGATATCAAACACTTGCAAACTTTCCATTTGACACATTCTTCGGAGTAGGTGACCTTCAAAGCGATTTCCACGTATAAGAACTGCAACCAAGCGAGAATGATTATACAACCACTTTGGAATATTACCAAACATGTGATTGTTTCGAATATCTAGGATTACCAAAGAGGGACTGTTTGATATCGTGGGTGAGATCATTCCTACAAATTGATTGCCGTTGAGTTGTAAGCACTCCAACAATGTCATGTTGGCGTACCTTGGGAGCATTTCTCCGTTCAATTTATTGTTTGATAGATTTAGATAAACCAGTGGGTCCCATCTCTAGTCAAGCTTTGCGGTATTGTCCTTGAGAGCATGTTATTAGAAATGTCTAATACTTCAAAATATAGATCACCAAAAGACAAAGGAATAATGTCTTCTAATGCATTTGAGGACATGTTAACATGATATAAAGTCTGGAAGAAGATGTCCAATATTTTCAGGAAGAGAACCTGTGACATTATTATCTGATATGTCAAAGGATCTAAGTGATGAAGTTCGATTAGCAAAGCAACCAAGAAAAAGAGAACCATCAATTTTGTTACTTCTCAAGGATAAAACTTTGATACTCGTGCTGAATAACAACTGACAAGGTATGCTGCCCTCTATTAAGTTGTGAGACAAGTCTAGCCATTCCAAGGAATCTTGGGTGGAGATGAAGCTTGGGATAACATGACCATTCTTCTTGTTGAGGCTGCACTTCGCCAAATTCAAATAACTTAGGTTGAAGGTTGGAACCCATGAAGGAGACTCGGTTTCAACTTCCAAATCGTTGCTCGAAAGATCGAGGTACATGAGTCTTGAAGCATTGGCAAAAATAGAAAATGGCAATACCCCTTCTAATTGATTGCTTGAAAGGTCAAACCGCCAAATCCTGCTTTGGTTAGAGAATAATAATAGAGGTAGATTGCCATGAAAGTGATTACCTGAAAGATCAAGATATTTGAGACTTGAAGCATTTGCAAAAATAGAAGATGATAAAACTCCTTCTAATTGATTATCCGATAGATGAAGTCGTTGAAGCATTTCAATCATCCCAAGACAAGAGGGAATAACGCCTTTCAAGGTATTATTCCGAAGATCCAAAGAGTTTAGATGTTTTAATCGATTCAATTCACAAAAAGCTGCAGCAAATTAAGAGGGTTTGAGGAATGAATTCTAATAGTAGGAGCGACTAGCTGAGTAAATATTTCTTCCATACAATTTAGTCTAGCCCAAGTATAAGAAGCAAAACACAGCTATTATAAACTATGAAACATATATAAAGTTAAATGTAGTCTAATTTATGGCGAGAAGAATCATTCTATTATAACATATCGTTTGGAAGAAATTAAACGAAGGTGAAGAGCTAGATTATGGAATTAGAAAAGAAAAAAGGAAGAAGAAATGATCAGGTAAGAGTAGTTGTCACATACGTTGAAGCCCTCCTCCAATTTGCATGCACCAAGTGAGAGTACTTCCAGTTCATCAAATAAGGTGAACAAGGTTACATTTGGATACCATGTACTTCTTGATGAAGCGTAGCCCAAATACATTTCTTTTACTCCCCAATTTATACCAAAACACTCGATTCCTCTCCCTTAACAACAATCCCTTCCGTCCCAGCCCGCAAAGGCTGAACCATTTGTGGAGTTGTACGTTGATCTCCGCAAAGTCTTGAATAATCCACGTACGCTTGCATTTTCTGCAGAACAACTGCATATTGGAAATAGCTTGAAAATGACTACATGTATGAACTACTTTTGGTTTGCTTTTCTTTTTTTCGAAATTGCAGCTGCTTTCTAAACCAAGAATTGAAGCACGTAAAAGCTTTAAATGCCCAGGTGGGGCAAGTGACACAGATTGGTTAAGAATTCCTTCATGTTGCATTGAATTTGAGCGTGGAAAATTGCACTGCTTTTAAAGCAAATCCTTAAGTTTCAAGAAATTTATACCGAGTATCAAGCGAAATATAACAGGAATTTTATAATTCCCAAAAAGCGAAGGAAAAAAAAAGCACATATTTTTACATGTTCACTTCCACTAACTTTGTCCCTCTCAGATATATTGGCAACTTGTTTCTAAATTTATATCTTGATAAGATCATAATTATTTGATATTTTTCATGTCGTGCTAGAGTCTAATAAGAAGTATATCTGCGTAGATTTTATAGTCCAATATATAAAGAGTTATATTCCTTCCTTATTAGATTTGTCCTAGTCCTAGAAGTCGATCAAGACCTAATTAGTCTATTATGTAAATTGTAATATATTGTTTCTCTATTTAAATGAGAGCTATCAATAAGAAAAGTATGAGTTGATTATTGTTTTAGAATACAGTTTTCTGTATTTTAGAGATCAAGGCTCCCTCGAAGTAGTCGTTAGAGATCACGGCTCTCTCAAAGTAACCAAATTATCATTTTCTATGTTTCGTTACTAGTGGGTTTATATGATGTGCATAAACGTACAAGGACCGGATATTCAAGTATCCTTAAAATGCGTTGTATTAGGCTTCTACCATGCATAATAATTAATGCACATACATGTATGTCATGTATGCATACATACATATGTATAGATATTAGATACATATATTAGTAATAATTAATATTGCAGCAATCAAAATTGTTACTTTTGATACTCCTCCTCTACCACATAAATTAAAGAGACTAGTGTGAAAATAGCAATCATTTTGATTAATGCTGAAATAATTAAATATGTGTACGTAGACACATACCTTCATCAGTTGGATGCGACTCTGTCATGCCCAACCACGCGTTTTCTCTGGAGATGAGTCTGTATTGGAAATAGCTTGGAAATTACTGGTTAGCCCAAAATTCAATGCAATTAAGATGAAGGAATATAGGTCTAACCAAATTAAGCTTTGGTCAAAAGTACGTAGTTCGATCAGATTGAAATGTCCAGGTACCGAAATTGCAAAGTCTAATCCCTCATTTTCTTTGGTCAAAATTATATATGTTATTTGAAGAAAATGAAGAAGAAAGGAATTGAAAAGATGAACACGAGAACAGATCAGGAAATCTTTGTGTATCGATCGTATTCAACTTATATGGTTCTTTACAGAACTGAATCTCTTTTTATATATGCATGTTTTATATGCAACCTGAAAGTATGAAAGCGCGCAGTTAACTAAATCTAACTAACTTGAGTACTTAAATGCATGTACAAACAAGATGATTTATTTATTTTTATTGATTTTCATCACAAAATCCCCAAATCGTCCAGGTGGGGGAAGTGACACAGATTGGTTAGACCTATTCCTTCATGTTGCATTGAATTTGAGCGTGGAAAATTGATACTCGGTATAAATTTCTTGAAACTTAAGGAATAGCTTTAAAAGCAGTAGGTGCAATTTTCCACGCTCAAATTCAATGCAACATGAAGGAATTGATCGAATAGGTCTAACCAATCTGTGTCACTTCCCCCACCTGGACATTTAAAGCTTTTACGTGCTTCAATTCTTGGTTTAGAAAGCAGCTGCAATTTCTGAAAAAGAAAAAAAGAAAAGCAAACCAAAAGTTGTTCTACATGTAGTCATTTCCAAGCTATTTCCAATGCACACTTGCTCTGCAGAAAGTGCGAGCGTACGTGGATTATTCAAGACTTGCCAACAATATTGCATTATATATATATATATATATATATATATGAGAAATGATTCTTTACCACCTAAATATACAATTTTTCACCACCTTGTTTATGTGGCAAGGTGGTCCCCCACTTTATTTTATTTTTTAAAAATAAAAAAACTCTAAAGTTAGTAGGGGACCACCTTGCCACATAAACAAGGTGGTGAAAAGTTGTATATTTAGGTGGTAGTGAATCATTCCTCTATATATATATAGAATAATGATTTAATGCCACCTAAATATACAACTTTTCACCACCTTGCTTATGTGGCAAGGTGGTTCCCCACTACTTTTTGAGTTTTTTTATTTTTTAAAAATAAATTAAGGTGATGAACCACCTTGCCACATAGACAAGGTGGTGGAAAGTTGTATATTTAGATAGTAGTGAATCATTACTCATATATATAAAGGCAGTAGTTATGGAAAGTGATTCTTGTATACCAAGTGTACAACAAATGTACAACTATCATTATTCAGTAGTTATTGTTTTAGAATATAATTTTTTGTATTTTAGAAGTGAAGGCTTATGCCAAGTAGCCATTTGGAGATACAAATGGATTAACATTTTTTATCGCATCCAATTTATCATTTTTTTTTTTATTTTTTTATTTTTTTATTTTTTTTTTATGTTTTGTTAATGGTGAGTTGGCACCATATCTATCACATCCAATTGATCAAAGGTTGAGGTATGTGTCTACGTACGCAAATTTCTCAACCCCCTCCCATCATCCATCTTCCTGACATCCTGTTGACGTAGACTTGCTTAATTGCGAGTGCTCAAATGAAATAGGTGTATGCCAATAATACCCTCACCTTCGATTGGATTCTACTCTGCAGGGCGGAGGCACGTCATGGGTTCAAAAAAATTTCAGACCTTTAATTTTTATATTTTATATATTTATTTTTAAGGGATAAGCATCTATGGCCCTGGCAAAAATAAAATTCAATCCCTCTAAGAATTTTTTTTTTAATATGAAGCCCAAGAAATTTACTTTTTAAAAATAATAAAAAAAAAAACCCAAAGACATGCAGCAGCTAGATAAGGAAACTAAAAAAAAAAAAAAACTATCTAGAAGCAGTAGATAGCCTTTTCCAACCCGGCAACCCAATGTGACAAATGATAATGTCAATAAAAAAGTCACACCGCACAAGAGAAAAGGGGGCAAAAATTCCATTTACAACAACTCTCAAAAGAGTCAAATTTTCCTTAAAGCCCCAAGGCTCAATCTCTTCTACTCATTCAACCCCAAGAAAAATACGGTAAATACCGAGAGGCGAGAGATTTGGCTGTGCAAGTGTGCATCCACTGTCGGCCGTTCGTCCACCGATCCACCCACTGGGCCACCACCA
The DNA here is from genome assembly GCF_958979055.1 of Alnus glutinosa. Classification (NCBI taxonomy): domain Eukaryota; kingdom Viridiplantae; phylum Streptophyta; class Magnoliopsida; order Fagales; family Betulaceae; genus Alnus; species Alnus glutinosa. The sequence continues at coordinate 19,501,959 of NC_084898.1, read as the reverse complement.
ACAGCAGTCAACACTCATCACCGTGAGTTACCTGCTCTTAATTCTCTGTAGGCATTAAATCTTTAATATGATTTTATTTTGAAATTTGAAATTTTTCTAAAAGAAAAATTCGTAGGTGTAGTATGCGTTTGATTCTATGATTTTTTTGAGATGGCGTGAGGTTGAAGAGTGAAGACAATGAAGATTGAAGAGAGAACTAAGACCTACATTACTGCGTAGAGGGAGGGGAGGCGTGAGGACTGGTTGAAGAGAGAAATTAGAATAGAAAAAGTTTGATTGAGTGATTGGAGAAGGGATATCGATCATTTCTTGTTTGTGAGTGAGAAGAAAAATGACAGGAACTCTAGAATCTTCAACGAGAAAGCTAGGAGTGCTGCAATCTCAAGCATATAAGGACCGAAAAGCTTTTTTTTTTTTTTTTTTTTTTTTTTTTTTCTAAAAAAAATTACAAAAAATGAAAGGCTGAGGGTTGTTAGGTGTGGGAGTGGTGGGTCCAGGTGGGTCTATGTGTCTTTCATGAGAGTTGAGAATCTTGAGATTCTGAAATTGAGATCCTTCGAAAAGATCTGAAGTGAAGATGGAGTTGAGAATATTTTATATTTGTTTTTATTGATAGAATTTTTTATATTTGTCTGGATATATTTGTCTTTGATTTGTCTAACTAATCAAATATGTATTGTTATATTTGTTTTGATTGATAGAATTTTTTATATTTGTCTTTATTATTTAATTTTTCTTTTCAGTATTTAGTCTGGATAAAATTTTTAAGAAGCTTACAAAATAAATACACACAAAAAAAAAAGAGAAGAAATTAGTATGTCTTTTTCAGCAAAAGTACTAATTAAAATATAACACTTTGATTTTAAATGGAAAAAACTCATCCAAATTAGATTGGATTTTTTTTTTTTTAATTATTCTATTAAATTAATGTTTGTATTTAAAATAAGTAATCAATTTAGAAGACAATTTGAAAGATAACCTTTTTTTCTTTTTCTTTTTTTAATTCTGTTCCATCATTTATTCTTCTAATTTATTATTTGTTTTTATTGGTTTACAGCATTTAGCTTGCTATTTTGGCTAGATTAAGATTTTTAATAGATACTAATTTACTTTGATTATTGGATTTTTTTTTTTCTTTCTTTCTAATTTGATGGATTTGATTTGGTTAATTATTCATTGTTTTTTCGCTTGTTAATGCTAAGAAAAACTGTTATAAGTTAAGTTTAAAATTTGTTTTAGTTTATTTTACAAGCGGGCGCACATAAAGAGGGACTATACATATATAAAAGTTCAGCCCCCTCCTCTAGGAATTTCCTGGCTCCGCCCCTGCTACTATGCATTAACTTTGGTCAGCGACATATAATTTGAGCATTTTTCTTCATTTTCTTTCTCTTTCTTTTTTGGAAATTGGAACTGTTTTTCAAACTTGAAATTATGCCTCAAGACCCAATTTCACAACCGGCAATTAAGTCTCCGTCTTGTCCAAAGTTCCAAGAGAAATGCTAGGAGTACTTAAACTTTTACAAAAAAAAACTTTACAAATTGACGTGGCATATGTTTAAAGACAAAAATACCCTTTTAGCAAAAACCATTATTTCAAGACCACCATGCTCCGTCCAAGGATGTCTCGCCGGACGTCTCGCCATCTGTCCGGATGTGAAAGGGCCGGATCTACATCGCCGTTTCAAGACCACCAAAACTCCGTCGTCGGACGTCTGCCGTTTGTCTGGGATCTGGCGGCCAGTGGCGTCATCAAGCCATGAACGACTAGATCTGGTCTTTCGTGATTTCTCCAATCACGGCCGGGATCTGTTCCCCTGACCAGAACTGCCGGATCCCGGCCCATCCCCGGCCAGAACAGCTGGATCCCAGCCGTCTGGCTGGGATCCGGCTCTTCCCCGACTAGAAGCTCGTTCAGGGTCGAGGTCGAGTCTGAGATTGTCTGGGGTGCTGGGTTTCCGGTGGGTCGGGGTGCTGGGTTTTCGGTGGTCGGGGTCGGAATCGTGGTCGGTTAACGTGCTGAGTTTTCGGCGATATGATGGTTCCGGTGAGTTGGGTTCAAGAGGAGATAAAATGGCATTTTTGTCTATGTACTAAAATTTGTTTTAACTTATTTTAATGTTAAGTTGATGTGGAGCCTCTCATGAGCTTCCATGTCACTTTGTAAACTTCTATTTGTAAAAGTTTAAGTACATCTAGCATTCTTTAAGTTCCAAACCAAGAAGCATGTAAAACATTACTCAAAAGTCGAAAGTATATATATATATATGAGTAATGCTGTATTTTTTTTTTGTCTAAATGTGATATGACTTTTAAAATCACAATTTGATCAAAATTTAATAACTATTAATTTCATTCGAACAGGCAACCACCATTTTTGTTTTTTTTAAAAAAATTAATTAATTTTCTTAGTTATATATATATAATTTATTATTATTATTATTATTATTTTTAAAAAAAATAGTAGAACGTGTCATCATTTTATCAGTGCTGACATGGCACACTAATGGAATTTGTCAAGTGTTTTGACAGAATTTAACTGTAGGAACTAAATTGTTATTTTGACCTACCCCGAGAACCTATGAATTATTTTTTATATTGTTGGGGATCATGCGCTAATCAAAGTATGCGCAGCGAAATACCGATTCCAGAAAAAAAATTCTTCAAGATAAACAAAGTTAGATTAATTAAATTAACATGTTCATGGCACTTACAATCGAAATTGACCTCTCCTAGGCTATTTGGACCAATTGACTTTAGTTAATTTGCTTCTTGTATGTTGAATGATGAAGAACATATTATATTTAGTATGACAACCAAAAAAATTTTCAATCTTGTGCGTGAAACATCAGAAATTTTAAATTTGTTCTTTGAAAACAAATTTTATGTTTTTTTGTCCAAAGAAAGAGCATTAGAGTAAATTCTATGTGTAATAACAAAAAAAAAATAATTTGTAAATCAATAACATTGGATAAAAAATTAAGTGATAAGCGGGACACATTATTTTCGATTGTAAACTAAAATAGAAAAGTATGCAGTTTTGGAAATTGTGTATTTATAAGTTATATATCTTAATCCTTTATGGTCTTAATTTTTTTAAAAAATAAATAAATAAGTAATCATTTATTATATGTTTTGTATCGAGTAATGCTACTCATCACACCTATTTTAACTGACGTGATGTGTTTTAAATGATTTTTTATATTAACGAGTAGAAAAGTACACATAACCCCTTTAAACTACCACTTCTTTGTCAATGTCTCTGAAACTACCAATTATGTCAATATCCCCTTAAACTACCAAAAAAATGTCAATGCTCCTCCTAGTAACAAAAATACCATTCATAAAATTATTAAAATTAAACAAATAATAATAATAATAAATGTTTTTTTTTTTTTTTTTTTAAAAAAAGTCGTTCTTTTTTCCTTTTTTAATTTTTTTTGTTAATTTCTTTATTGAAAAAAAAATTAAAAAAATAGTTGTTATTTATTAATTTTTTATTTTTAGTTTTTAGTTTTTTTCTTTTCCAATTTATGAAGACATTTTTGTCTTATTCAAAAAATTTAAAGGTTATTTTTGTCTTTTTATTAGTTATTGGGAAAATATTGACATTTATTGATAGTTTGAGTGGCCGGAGACATTGACACAATTGGTAGTTTATGAAAACGTTGACAATTGAGTGATAATATGAATGAGATATATGTACTTTTTTTTTAAAAAAAAAAATAAATATCACTTGAAATATGTTATTTCAACTGATATAAATGTGATAAATGAATTTAAAGAAGAGCATTATTCTTTTGTATCTACAACCCACTTGACGGAGTTATCCCATTCCATAACTTGAACTTATGGGTTTTGTTCTAGCTTGTTAGGGATGAAAAGAATCTTGTGCTTTGTACTTCAAATAGAAAGAAAATAAATAAATGTGATGTTCTGGTTCAACACAAATTCTAAACCCTTTTTAACTCCATCCGTCACATGTGATTGTATTTGATTTTTCAAAGTTTGTGGGACAGATCGAGCCCGCAGAAATTGCACAGCTCTCACAATTTATTTTGATTGACATTTGTGGGCCCTTAATATGGTGGCAGTATATTTAATCTACTAAATGAGCAATGAAGTAACTGGGTGGGGACAAAATGTCAGTGTTTGGATGACTTTTTAACTTATTTTAAAAATAATTAATTAATTAATTTTTTTAGTTTTATATATTTAATTTATTATTATTTCTTTTTTTCTTTTTTCTCTCTTTTTTTTTTTTTTTTTTTTTTTTTTTTTTTTTAAAAAAAAAAAAGTGGAACGTGTTATCATTTTATTAGTGCTGACATGACACACTAACGAAATTTGTCAAGTATTTTGATTGAATTTGACTGTAAGAATTAAATTGTTATTTGACCTACCCCGAAAACCTATGAATTATTTTTTATACTGTTGGAGATCATGCGCTAATCAAAGTATGCGCAGCAAAATACTAAATTCAGAAAAAAAAATTCTTCAAGATAAACAAGGATAGATTAATTAAACTAACATGTTCATGGTACTTTCAATCGAAATCGGCCTCTCCTAAGCTACTAGGACCAGTTGACTTTGGTTAATTTGCTTATTGAATGTTGAATGATGAAGAACATATTATATTTAATAAGACAACCAAAAGATTTTTCAATCTTGTGCGTGAAACACCATAAATTTTAAATTTGTTCTTTGTAAACAAATTTCATGTTTTTCCATCTAAAGAAAGAGCATTAGAGTAAATTCTGTGTAATAAAAAAAAAATTAATTTGTAAATCAATAACATTGGATTAAAAATTTAATGATAAGAGTGACACATTATTTTCGATTGTAAACCAAAATAGAAAAGTATGCAGTTCTTTTTTTTTTTTTTTTTTTTTTTTTTTTTTTTTTTTTTAAAGTACTCCAGTCTCAACATTTTTAAAGCTTTAAAGGCATCTCTTCTTTAACTGTCTGACTGACTATCAGTCGCGTACGTAAGAATGGAGCAGAATTTGAGGGATGCTGCTGAGAATTTGAGGGATGCTACTCAAAATTTTAGGGATGCTACCCAGAATTTGAGGAATGCTGCTGAGAATTTGAGAGTTGCTGCTCAGAAAGGAAGTATTGATGACTTGTACTCATTGATAGGGGAAGACGCATATATTTTGGACAAGATCAATGAGACTCCATTTGTTGAGACTCCTTTACACATAGCTGCATCTGAAGGACACATTCAATTTGCCATGGAGATTATGCAGTTAAAGCCGTCATTTGCTAGGAAGCTTAATCGAGATGGCTTATCCCCCATGCAACTTGCTTTGCAAAATAGGCAAATCCGACTGGTTCTCCTGCTGCTTGATGTTGATGAGGACCTTGTTCGTGTCCATGGAAAGGGGGGTGTGACTCCTTTGCATTACGTAGCTCAAACAGGAGACCTCGATCTTTTGGCTAAATTTCTAAAAGTTTGCCCCAAATCTATTGAAGATGTAACAACTCGAAGAGAGACTGTCCTGCATATTGCCCTCAAATACAAGAAGTTAGATGCTTTTCAGCTCGTGTTGGGATGGCTTCGGCGGGCCTGGTTTAGAAATGCCTCACTGTGGGAGGAGAAGTTGCTGAACTGGCAGGATGAGGAAGGCGAAACTTTGTTGCATATTGCAGTATCCCAAAATGAACCCCAGGCAAGTTCTCTCCACTCATGTTTTGTACTAAAGAGGGTGAATTGTGGAGGTATATCTTGCTGTGCAAACTTACTTGTTGAGCAGCATCCCTTCTAAGCAGCATCCACTTATGCTGCTCAACAATTCCTTCTATTCAATCACAGAAACATGCTAAAAATTGTCTTCAAATGATCGTTTTACTTGAACTTCTTCTAGTAGGGATATTTTATGTTTTTTTTTTTTTTTTTTTTTAATCTCTTTAATACATGTCATTTACTTTTGTTTTTGTCCATTTTCAAGTTTGCTTTAGCATTTGGGGGGTTGAATAGTATAGGCTATTATATATTGGTGAGATTATGATTGTGCATCTTTATATCAAGCAGATTGTGCGGTTGTTATTGAAATTTAGGTCATCCTTGTTTCACGGTGAAGTTGATATAAGCGCCAAAAATTCAAGAGGTCTTACAGCGTTTGACATGTTGCAAGGGTTATTGGTGGTTGTGCTGGACGTTTCAGTTTTTTTTCAGCGTCTTTTGAGAGTAGCATCTGATGCAGATTACTTGAAATCTCCTGTCCAAATTGACGAGAAGATATTCATAGCCTTTTTCCGTCTGAGAAATGACATTACAGATGACACGCGCAATATGTTATTGGTGGTTGCAGCGTTGCTTGTAACAGTCTTCTTCCAAGCAACAATCAGCCCCCCTGGCGGAGTTTGGCAAGATAACTCTGCTCCTACAACTAAAGCCACCAATGCTAGTAGTGAATACAGTCAAGCCACACACATTGCGGGGACAGCAATCATGAATGACCTCGTTTTCAGTGTAGTCGCGGGTTTAAATGTTGCATCCTTTAGTGCAACAGTCTTTATAATATTCGTCCTTCTCCCTCCTAGTTTAATAAGTGTGTTCTTCATCGGACTCCTTTTTGCCCTCTTTTTGCTTTTTGTCATGGTATTATTGATCACATCTCCCCTAAAATTTAATCTAGATGATCCTCGGCCGGTTGCTTTAGTGCCGTTTGTTTCCCTGTTATTTTATTTTATAGTTATGGTTTTACTAGCCATTGTGATCGCGAGGAGAAGAAAACTTCTCCAGATCTAGTTTCTTAATTCTCTAAGTGAAACTGCTTGACCCAACTCTTACTAGCCATTAATGCCGTGCCGAGTCTGTAACACACCCGAAGTGTTCGTTGTTACTCTTTTGAGATGCATTTTGCTGGATGTTGTGTATGTATAGTAAATGATGATATGGTTATGGAATAGAAGGATCGAATTGTTGTATTTAAATGTATGGAATTACAATTGATTGGATCAATTCCAGATGATCAATCTCCTTCTAAGTAGACTAAGATTCTAAGCTAATTAACAATTATGAACTAAACTATATATCAAGCTAATATTTCATGCCAAAAGTTCTGAATGAAAAAAAATATAAAGGAGTGTGCCTTTTATTCTATAATCCACTAACTTGCATGACAGCTCAACCCAATGCTGTTATAATTAATTCATAGCTCACTCGCCAAAAGCTCATGTGCGTAAACCCATTTATACCAAGTCATCAAGCTCTTGTCAAGTAGTTTACCTTAATTACGTACATGTGGACGTACATGTGAGAAAGTCAAGCATCCACTTAATTAGTTCGTGAAATTAAGAATAATTATTGATCATGGAAAAAATTAAGCCAAACATTTAGTTAATTGGTTCTATTAGAATAATTTCCAATATATTATCCATTGATTTAGTTTTCTTGCTGGTTTCTCATCAATTCTCTATCTTATTTGGTTTACCTTGCTTTCTTTATCACGCCTTACAAATACCACCCAATGTAATATTCAATACAATAATTAGATTAGCACTGATTCTTGTGTTCTCTATTTTTTTTTATTTTGTTTTTCTTACATTTCATTCTTTCTCTTATATTTTATATATTTTCTCATGGTATTATGGTCACTTTTTTTTGTGGCATCTAACAAGTGTACGTCTTCTTCTACTGTTTTCTGGGCATTGTCTCCTTCTTGGTGTTCTCTCTGGCGATCTCGTATTTGTTCCAAGCATATTTTCAAGTGAGTAACGTACCGCACCAATCAAAAGTTTGGAACCTAAACTTTCTAATTTGCTGAAATCAGTCCAGTTGGAGCTCCTGCATGTGCGCCTCCACGTGTTGCTTGAAAAGCTGCCAATTCAACGACGTGCCCACGCACCGACACGTACCTCCAGCCTTCCTCCAAACCGCCTCCCAATTAATCTCCTCCTTTCTCCACCTCCCCCTCAAGTCAAATTTCTTGGCTGCGCCCCCAATCCATAATACCCTTAACCTCACACAACAACATAATGCTTTACTAATTCACTTGAAATGCTTAATCTGATGGGGATTGTAAAATACACATTATTTTTTATATTTTAATTTTGAATGGTTGTGGCTGCCTTAATTTATATATATAATGCATGTGCATAAACGTACGTACGAGGACTGGATATTCAATGTTGGGAAAATTTGACCTTCTGGGCATCCTTAAAATGCGTTGTATTTAGGCTTCTAGCATAATACACATAGATGTATCATGTATGCATACATACATATGTATAGATATAAGATACATATGTTAGTAATAATTAATATTGCAGCAATCAAAATTCAAAATTGTTACTTTCGGCTATTTCAAAAATTCCCAAAACTTTAATTCTTTCTTCAAGATGTATTTAAATTTTAAAATTAAATTATAATGAATAATCCACACATAACGCGGATTATGAGCTAATATATATAAATATGAACTACTTTTTGGGTAAATCATCAATTAAGCTTGGGCGTGCCTTATGGTTTGAAAAAAAAATAAAGGAAACTCTTGCTTAATTCTGAGTGCTCGAATTTTCAATGGGTAACTCAATCGGCTGGAGACCACGCCTCATAAAGCAGAGGTCACTAGTTCGAATCCCCTCATTTTCTTGTGTGGACATGTAAAAAAACAAAAAAAAAAAAATTGTGAGTGCACAAATGAAAAAGGTGTATACCATCAGCTTCCATTGGATTCTACTCTACACTAACTTTTGTCAGCTACACACAATTTGAGCATTTTTCTTCTTTTTCTTTTTTAGAAATTGTAACTGCTTTTTAAACTTGAAATTATGCCTCGAGACCCAATTTCACAACTCCAAACCAAGAAGCTACATGTAAAGCATTATTCAAAAGTAGTTCATATATATATAGGCACACACGAGTAATGCTATATCCTCTTTTTATCTCTAAATGAGATATGACTTTTAAAATCACGATTGTGTTAAAATTCAATAATGATTCATTCAAATTGGCAACCAGCTTTTTTTTTTTTTCAAAAAATAATTAATTTTTTTAGTTTTATATATTTAATTTATTATTATTTTTTTTTAAAAAAAAAGTGGCACGTGTCATCTTTTTTTTAGTGTTGGCATGGTACACTAACAGAATTCCTCAAGTGTTTTAATGGAATTTGACTGTAGTAACTAAATTGTTACTTTGACCTACCGCGAGGACCTCTGAATTCTTTTTTATACTGTTGGGGATCATGCGCTAATCAAAGTATGCGTAGTGGAATATCAATCCTAGAAAATATTTCTTCAAGATAAACAATGTTATATTAATTAAACTAACATGGTCAGAGTACTTACAATCGAAATCAGCATATCTTAGGCTACTGAGGCTAGTTGACTTTGGTTAATTTGCTCTTTACATATTGAATGATGAAGAACATATTATATTTAGTATGACAACCAAAAGATTTTTCAATCTTGTGCGTGAAACACTAGAAATTTTAAATTTGTTCTTTGAAAACCAATTTTATGTTTTTCCAATCTAAAGAAGGAGCATTAGTGTAGATTCTATGTGTAATAACAAAAAAATTAATTTGTAAATCAATAACATTGGATAAAAAATTAAGTGATAAGAGGGACACATTATTTTCGATTATTAACCAAAATAGAAAAGTATGCAGTTTTGGAAATTGTGTATTTATAAGTTATCTAATCCTTCATGGTCTTTTTCTTTTGAGTAATGATTCACTACCACCTAAATATACAACTTTTCACCACCTTGTTTATGTGGCAAAGTGATCCCCCACTTTAGTTTATTTTTAAAAAATAAAAAAACTCAAAAAGTAGTGGGGGATCACCTTGCCACATAGGCAAGGTGGTGAAAAATTGTATATTTGGATGACATTGAATCATTATTCTTTTCTTTTTCTCCTGGACCTAATTCTTTATGGTCTATTTTTTTTTTTTTTAATAAATAATCCTTTATGATCTATTTTGCATGGAGTAATACTACTTATCACGCCTCTTTTGGCTCACGTGATATGTTTTAAATAACTTTTTATGTTAGCCAATGAAAAAAAAAGAAAGACACTTAAAATATGTTACCTCAACCAATACAGATGCGATAAATGAATTTATAGAAGAACATTATTCTTTTGTATGTGCAACCCACTTGACGGGGTTATCCCATTCCATAACTTGCAAATTTCTAGGTTTTGTTTTAGCTTGTTAGAGCATTAGCAACAGTTACCTTATATTGGTTTCTTTTCCTATATTTAAGGAAAATTTCATGAAAAACATAAAAAAACCTCCCACAGTAAATGTTCTATATTTAGATGAGGGGGTTGAGAATGAATAGTAATTTCCTATATATACATGTCTACTATTCATTCCCTATGTATTATTTTAATATAAAAAAAGTATATTTAATTGATATAGGAAAGAGAGAAAAAGTAGGAAAGAGAGAAAAAGAATAAAATAAGAGTAAAAAAAATAATATTTAATTGATGTAGGAAAATGTAAGAGAATCTATTATGAGGTTTTTTTTTTTTTTTTAATAGAGAAGTAAAAAAAGTAATTTTATTCTCTAAATATGAGGAAAATGATTGAGAATCTGCTACTAGTGCTTAGGGATGAAAAGAATTTTTATTTTTATTTTTATTTTTATTTATTTTTTGCTTAAAATAGAGAGATTTTAAATAAATGTGATGTTTTGGTTCAACACAAATTCTAATCCCTTTTTTAACTCCATCCTTAACATGTGATTGTGTTTTATTTTTCAAACTCTATGGGACAGAACCCGCAGAAATTGCGTAGCTAGCTCTCACAATTTATTTTGATTGACATTTGTGGGGCCTTAATATGGTAGCAGTATATTTAATCTACTAAACGAGACAATGAAGTAACTGGGTGGGAACACAATGTCAGTGTTTGGATGACTTTTTTTCCCTGGAAAAGGTCATTTAACTTATTTTACCGTATCAGCTAGCTCCAACGCGGGGATTCCCTCCTATTACTAATTACTGTATAGTCTGTATCAGGTCCATTCCTTTACATTTTGTGTCGTTCCTATGTCTACGTGTTGTGGCTTGTTTGTCTTGTGCTTTCCTGTATTTGTAATGTAAGTGCAACCACGTTCTAAAGATGAAACTTCAAGTCTTTTTTCTGATAGTTTCTTTGAAATTAAAGTTCCCTCTTGCTCTGGTCCAATCTGCGTGGCCATGGAAGCATATGCTTTCTATTCAACTCTTTATTCTAACATGTCATGCATGTGCTTTTCTGCCAAAATAAAGAAATTAAAAAAAAAAAAAGATTTTGTTTTGGTTGTTTTTTTCTTTGTGTTTCTACGAAAACGTCCTTAATTTTGGGGCTATAAAGCCAGGTCTCAAACTTTTGATCCTCTCGTCATGAATTTATATAAAAGAAAAAAAAAAATAAAATCTTAGTCCAAAAATACGTGATTATTAACACATAATCCAAAGTATTGCTAGATGGAAGTCGATGGTTTTGGTCCTTAATTGGATGACGAAAAGTTATTGATAGTGGATTAATTTTAAATGGACTTGTGGTTTCTTTTTACTTATCGATACGATAAAATAAAATGAACTTGTTGATCATAATAGTTTGGAAATATATTTTTAGACGCGGAGTACAGCTTTTGCAGCTAAAACTCATCAATCTTGCGAATAATCTATCAAGCGGGAGTCCTTGGGTGATTTGCCTGCAGTTTTACTGGGGAAACTCTACAATGTAGCTTCGATATGTATATTCAAGTTTTTTTATTGCCACGTTTGTAGTTGGCAGTTAGCATTTTATTTTACTATTATCATTTTCTTTTTGAGTATGCCTTGTTTAGTTGCGCGAGCATCATTTATATGTTGAGGACCAATGAGCATTTGTGTGTCCTGTTCCAAAGCTGTCAACGTTGTTATATCATATATGTAGTTGGTAAACTAAAACAACTTCTCCGCCTTCCATTTGAGCTCTGACAGAAAAAAAACTATAATGGAATCTTTCAGGAATAATGACATACAATGGCCTTGAGAGTTGCATTCTCAATAATCAATCTTACGAAAATGAAAGCAGAACAAGCAGAGGGGATGAATGTGTAACTGACTCCTTGGACGACGACGGCTCGAGCTGTTCATCCAGCAAAGATGCTTTCGGATCATTTTCTTCATAGTGGTTGACAATGAAGAGGGACGAACAGAGTTATGATGAATGGGAGCTCTCACAAAGCCCCCAACATTTTTATGTCAAAGAGAAACCTGCTTTCAGATGTGGAGGCAATGAAAGAAAAATTTGCAAAGCTGCTGTTAGCTGAAGATGTTACAGGAGGATGCAAGGGCCAAACCACTGCTTTAGCTTTGTCTAATGGCATCACAAATCTAGCAGGTATGATAAAGTTCCGTTTGCGTAATAGAAATAATTAATTTGATATGCTTTTTCTGTTAGATATTGTCTCCATATATGGCCTATATGCCACATATACAGTGTTTATTATATTTATTATAAATATAATATACGGTATTACGGTTAGGTAATTTAATTAATTTAGATTACCGTAATGGAATCGTTTAATTGATTTAAAATCAATTAATAATATTGTTTCCTTGATGGGAGGAACAATACGGTACTTACCGTATTTGAGGGTCCCTGACCTAGCCTATAAATAAACAGCCTGTGTACACCATTAGTACGGCAATACAGTCATAGGCATAGGTTAGAAGATCCCTCAGATAATCTTTTCTTATTCTTCAGATGGATCGTGGAAACGCTTGAGCAAATATGGCTAGAGGTAAGCCTAAACCTATTTTGTTTTTTTCCGCTGCGCATGTTAGCCTAAAGAATAATATGTTGATTATATCTAACATGTGGTATCAGAGCAATCTCTATGCTATTTTGCTTAGCATCTAATTTTGTTATACATTATCAATGTTGAACCCAATGTTTTATTTCGTGAATATAACTAGATCTGTTGTTCACCTACGATTGATAACTCACTGTTTTAATATGGCTAAAGCCATAGATTCATTGTCGTGAAACCACTGTGTCACCATGAAAAAAAAAAAAAAAAAAAAAAAAAATTCTCACACAGCAGCATCGGCATTTGCCGGCGAAAAGCTGCATAAGGGTGAGTGGGTTCTACCTCATGCAGTAGGCGTCGGTTTTTTCGTGGCCACCGTCGTTGCGTGAGACAACGGTGGGGCTAAGGGCCGTGACAGTGAACGGCGACCCTTGAGGGTCGCCGTGACCTGATGATTGGCGAATCGGCAGATTGCATTGTTTTTTTGTTTTTTTGTTTTTTTTTTTGTTTTTGTAGTCGGCACCTGAAGAAGAAACCCATGGTTGAACTTCACCGGCCGATCCTTAGCATGGCCATTCACTGGCGAAAACCCGCATAAGGCTGAGCGGGTTTTCGCCGGATGCAGTAGGGACCGGCCCGTATGGGCCGGCGTCGTTCCGGAGGGAAGAAGCCGCTGCAAGCGGCCTCTTCCCCATCACAAGAACTGGCGGCCCTTACGGGCCGCCTGGTTCTTGGGCAAACGGCGACCCCTCTGGGTCGCCGTTGCTGCTAAAGCAGCGGCCCACAGTGGCCGTGCATAAGGAGGCAGAGGATCTGGCCGGCGTTCATGGTGAAGAGAAGGGTTTTTCAGTTTTTCGGGTTCCGGGTGTGGGTGTGATGAGGAACCGGGTAGGGTTTTGACCCGTCAAGTAAACCGGGTTCCGGGTTTGGGTTCAAAAGAATTCTGGGTCAGGGTTGGGCAATATTCGGGTCAAATTGCGGGTCGGGTTTTTTCGGGCCGGGGCTTAATTTCAAGGCCTGGGCCACCAGGTTAGGGTTTTCGACCCATAAGGAAATGTGGGTCGGGATGGATAGGGTATCGGGTCGGGTTTAAAACCCACACGCACAACCCGATATCAAGTCGGGTCAGCCCAATCAAGGAACTAACCCATTTGGGTCAGCCCAATCCAAGTGCTGACCCATTGGGTCAGCCCAAGAGACCCTATTCAGTTAAAAAAAAAAGGAAAAAAAAAAAAGAAAAAAAAAAAAAAGGGGAGCTTTTAATTGGGCTGACCTAATTCAGTTTTATTAAAATTGAAGGACCCATTTAAGTGGGTTGACCTGTTTTGGGCCAGCCCTATATAGAGACCCAATCCGATTAGGTGGGTTGACCCAAATGGATCAGCCCAATACAGTAACCCTTTTCAGTAACCCATCAAGAATAGTAGGCTCATGTGGGGTTTAGAACTTGGGTTCACCAAGTGTCAAGGGCCTTGGCCACCTACTAAACCATTGGGCTATATTTTTTTTATTATGTCCTCATATTGCAGTTTTATTCCACTTATTATTTACAGTGTTGTATTTTAAGATTATTGGTTCTTTAATACATATATTGAGGAATATATTTTAATTGTTGAATTTATATTGTTATATATAAATTGTTTGATGCCTATAGACCTAAGAATAATCAACAATACCATAAATACTGGTGTGTTTACAGTAATATCTAAGAATGCAATGTTGGGGAAAGTTCTGGCAAGGAAAGTCTTGGGATTTAAGTGTGTCCGGTGTGACCCCCCTCACTTTCCTGGGAGCTCATCTGCTTGCACCTTGGAAAAATGCTGTTTACCCCATTTAAGTATTGGTTTGTTATATTCCTGGGCTATCTTTAAGGGGGCATCTATAAAGTTGTTAGATGTTAATGAAGTAGCAATTATCATGATAATTTTTTGGAGAGCCACAGCATCCCAATTTTGAATGACAATTGCATCAAGATTACACACACGTAATTATCATTATGATTTTGGGGAGCCACAGCATCCCGATTTTAATGATAATTACATCAGGATTACACATATGAACATCATAAAGAATTTTGTTAGATGTTCATAAACTGCAGATTGATTATTATGATTTTGGGAGAGCCACAACATCTCGATTTTATAATAATTGCATAAAGATCGTACACGTGAACTTCATATAGAAAAATTAACATCGTCTTGTAATTAATTCATAAATTTAATTACTTATCCCCACAGGGAAGTTTTTATTTTTATGACTTAATTAGAATAAGATAACAAATTTGGTATTGAAAGTAAAATTTCTCTCGGTTGCCCACAGGTACGGAGAATTTTATTTTTCAATATTTAAATTTGCCTTAGTCTTATTGATAAAGAGTAAATTTCATACGTGATGCAACCTTTGCCCACAAGTAGGTTGAAATTTACTATTTAAATTGGCATTGGCTAATTTAAAATAATGTTAATTCATAGCATTAAAGTGTTTATTTTCTTGGTTATTGCAGCTGTTCATATCACTCTACTTTGGTAGTTTTATATTTCAATACTTTATGGTAATATTTTTCTGACTGGAAAAAGATTAATATACTTTTTCATTTGAGTGTTTCTAATTCCATTATGGGAATGAAGGATATTGTAGTTTAGCTTAAGTCCCTAAAGATTGAGATTTTTTAAGTCATTATTGGTCATTTTATTTTTTGAATTTTCTCTTCTAAGTGTAAAATTTTATCTTGTAACACACGTAAGGATAAATGGTTAGTAAATAAACTTCTAACCATGTGTGTTCAAGGATATGAGAGAATTCATAAAGTGTTCACATGATTACTCATGTCAAGGGAAGGACCAATAAATGCAATCATGTCCAACACTTAAAGCATGAGAATAAAGTGCCAATAAAGTATTATGGCAATCAAGATACCTAATTCTCATGCAATAAGGAAAATTAAGGGCATATAAAGAAAGATTGCATGAAGTATAAGAAATGACTTAAAATAAAGATAATCTCCATATCTAGTATGTCGTGAATCTCTTTTAGTGACTCAATCAAATATATTGTGGATTGATTATGGTTTAATAATCCACATTGTCAACACAAATGCAGAGTCCTTTTTAAAATAGATAACACGTGTTTATAATTTGAGCTTGTTGGGATCTATAGGTTAATTTTAAAATTCAGTTATAATTTTGACCTCAAAAATGATTTATATTCCATAATCTTTTTGAAATCTATTTTCTATTTTGGCCAATTAAAAATTTCAATTTTATTTTTAAACTTGAAGTTTTTCTTATCTTTGGTGGAATATTGGTTGGGGTTTATTTAAAGTCTATTTAAAATTGACCTACGTTCCGATTTTTGAAACAAAATTATTTGTTTATTTCTGCATAGTGATGTTGACGTAAAGAAGAGTCTTTGAGAATTTAAAATGCTCTGGTTATGGCTTTGGAGATTGAAATATATCTCCATACAGTAAATAAAAGTCGGTAATTTACTGACTTTGGTTCTTGTGCGGGCTGCATAAGGGAAAGCATACCAACAAGACCACTAGAGGTGCCAAAGAGAGCATTTTGAGATTTTTGAGATCATGTACATTGAAAGGTGTTGACCTTTTTAATACTCACTGCCTAAATGGTCAGAGATATTTTTATCTCTTTTAGTGATGACCATATAAAGTTTATGTATCTCTATCTTCTAAATATTAAAGCTGGGGTATTGAATGCTTTCAATATCTATAAGGAAGAAGAAGAGAAACAATATTAAGATCATAAGATCTAATATAGGCATAGAGTATTAAGGTAGGTACACACAAAGGGGAAATGATTAGTAATACTAATCTGCTATTACCCTTATAGAGTAAAGCTTTGAAGACCGTTGTGTATATGTTAAACAGGATTTCATCTAAGGTTGTCCATAAGACACATTTTAAAGTATGAAATAGATAGAAGCTTAGTTTAAATTATTTACACATATGGAGTTGCCTTGCTAAAGAGAGGATTTATAATCCTCGCCTTAGAAAATTAGATTCAAGGACAACCAGCGGATCTTTTATAAGCTATCTAGTAAACTTTAAAGGGTTTTAATGTTTTATTATCCTTCATATAATCCTAGGGTTGTTGATTATAAAATTTCTAGAGGATACGGAACCTAGTGGGAGTGCTCATTAACATAAATTGGAATTTGAGGAAGCACTAGAGTTGGCCAAATCTCCTCCTCATAGAGGATGATTGATTGTATTCAGGGAAAATCAGATTGATTATCCTGAGCCACAATCACTTCTAGAACAACCAACTCATACAGAACAGGTTCAAAAGTCTATTCTCCCATTGCAAAAATGCAGAGGAAGTAGAATTAATAAAATCCTATAGAATAAGAAGATCAACAAGTCTTAGTGATCATGTTGTATATCTCCCAGAGTCTGATGTTGACATTGGACATAAAGATGATCCAAGTTTGTTTTCACATGCTATGAGTGGAGAAAACTCCACATTGAGATTCAGTGCCATGAAGTAAGAGTTAAATCCATTGCTCAACAGTCTAGCTAGACTCGTAGCCAATGGTTTTACTCATAAGGAAGGCATTGATTATCGTGAAACATTCTCTCCAGTGTCTAAGGATGGTTCATCAAGATGATCATAGCATTAGTAGCTCATTTTTGATCTAGAGCTACATCAAGTGGATGCGAAAAGGACTTTTCTGAATGGGGATCTTAAAGACGAGGTTTACATGAAACAATCAAAATGTTTTATAAATAACAGTCAGAAAGCTTGCAAATTAAAGAATTCTATTTATGGGCTGTGATAGATCTCTCAATGGTAAGATACTTTTTACAAGGTTATTGTTTATAGAAAACCTTGTTGATTAGTATATATACCTTAAGGTCAGTGGGAGTACAGTAATCTTTCTAGTCCTATATTTTTGCAAGTGGTGATTTAGGTTTGCTACATAAAGTTCACAAAACTTTGAAATGAAGGATTTGAGTGAAACCTCTTATGTCTTTTGACATAGAGATTCACAGAGACATAAAGAATATTAACATTGTCTCGGAAGGCCTACATTGAAAAAGTTTTGGGAAAATTTAGAATGAAGGATTTGCACCTTCAGTAGCAATTAAGAGGGACTAATTAAATACAGATTAATGTCCCAAAAAGGTATTGGAATAAGGGCAGATGAAAAGTTTATATGTCTGCATTATACATAACCATATGACTGATAATAAGTATATTGAGTCAATAAAGTGCTGCAAATAAAGTCTTGTGGTATATGCAAGGAACCAAGAAGTACAACTTAACCTAAGGATACACTTTCCATTTGAAGGTGGTTAGTTGTTCAAATTTGAGTTTTGCTGATTGTGTAGATAGTAGAAAGTCTACTTTAGGGTATATATCTTTTTATTGAAGGATATATCCTAGAGATGCAGTATGCAGACTATAGTTGCTACGTCTACCAAGAAAGCTAAAAGTCTAGCGTGCTATGAATTTAGTACACAGGCATGATGGTTGAGACATTTGTTGAAAGTCTCAATCTTGTCGATTTTTACAGTTAGACCATAAAGATATTCTGCGGTAATTCTACTATAATCTTCTTTTTATAAAGAGTAGAAGCAGAAGTAAATCGACATCAAGTATCTCAGTACGAGAGATAACATTAAGAGACATAAAGGGTCTATTGAGCATATAAGTACTGAATTAATGATTGCAGATCCCATGACTTAAAGTTTACCGGTAAAGAAAGAATAAAGTCATGCGGAATATATGAGACTCATTAATTCATTTTCGCTTGGTTTGTCTCTTTTTGGTCTATAGACATAAAGTTATTATAATAAAGATTTTTTGTGCACATTTGTTATTTTATCCATGAGGATAAATAAAGTTGGACCCGAATGACTTATAGGAAGTTCATTCATAAAGCTTGATTATCCATAAGGTACTCATGTAAGGAGTGTTTTACATCGTGATACATGGAAGGGACGACCTAATTTTATAATGGTTTTACCGCCATGATTCGTGTGAAACATTTCTTATCTGAGTGGGAGGATTCCATAAGTGATTGGCCAAACTAAGGAACCTAATACCATAAAGTCATGTGTCATAAAGGCCAAGTGGGAGAATGTTAGATATTGTCTCCATATATGACCTATATGCCACATATACAGTGTTTATTATATTTATTATAAATATAATATACGGTATTACGGTTAGGTAATTTAATTAATTTAGATTACCGTAATGGAATCGTTTAATTGATTTAAAATCAATTAATAATATTGTTTCCTTGATGGGAGGAACAATACGGTACTTACCGTATTTGAGGGTCCCTGACCTAGCCTATAAATAAACAGCCTGTGTACACCATCAGTACGGCAATACAGTCATAGGCATAGGTTAGAAGATCCCTCAGATAATCTTTTCTTATTCTTCAGATGGATCGTGGAAACGCTTGAGCAAATATGGCTAGAGGTAAGCCTAAACCTATTTTATTTTTTTCCGCTGCGCATGTTAGCCTAAAGAATAATATGTTGATTATATCTAACATTTTCCCGTGCTATATTTTCTGGATTTGCTTTAATTATTTTAATAATTACAAGTGTGGGATACTTGTGCTGCATTACGTTTCTCTGTGTCTTATATATGGAGGTGTTAAACTAGTGAGATTAGAATTCTAAATGTATAATTTTCAGCATTGGAGAACACATTATAATTAATCTTTGACGTTCATATGTTTTGCAAGTGGTTGTATTAGTAACTAAATTAAAGGCAACATTTGAGTTTTTACTAAATAAAGGATTTTGAGAATACAATAACAAGCCTTTGCTTGAACAGAAATTTATTATACTAAATACATATATATATATTCTTTCCTAAACAACTCAAACTGTTCAAAGCAGTTTTTTTTTTTTTTTTTTTTTGGTTTTTTAATGTGATCAATATTTATTTATATACTTTTTCCTTCTTGTGGGTAGGATATAATGCAGGACCATTTCCCTTCTATGACTAACTTGGGGCCCTAGCTATTCATTAGAAAACTTCTTCTGTTTTTATAATGTGACCTATGAGAATAATTACTTTTTCTCTTAACTATTTAGAATATAATAATTGGATTTTCAGCGACGATTTTTGGGGAGTTGTGGAAAGTAGAACCACTGCCTGAAGAAAGGAAGAGCAAATGGCAAAGAGAAATGGACTGGTTACTCTCCCCCACCAACTATATGGTTGAGTTGGTTCCTGCTAAGCAAAATGATGCAAATGGCCAGACCCTTAAGGTATTTTCTATTTCAATTGGGTAGAAGAATAGAGCAGAATGGATTATACTTATGGTATGATTTGGATTTGACATTTATCTTGTAGATAATGACACCAAAAGCCTGTTCTGACATCCACATGAATTTACTGGCACTTCAAAAATTGGACTCTATGCTCATTGTAGGTGATCTCTTCATTCCCATTAAAATCTAGAGAACTTTTTATCCATCAATGTATTGCTCAAATTAATCTTATTGGTTTTTCATGTGACAGGAGACATTAGATTCAATGGTAAATACTGAGTTTTGGTATGCAGAAGGAGGTAGCCGGGCAGAAGGAAGGAATAATGACGGACGTCAAAGCAAGAGATGGTGGCTTCCATCACCTCAAGTACCAAAGATGGGGATCTCTTGACACTGAAAGGAAGAAATTGCTTCATCAAGGAAGAGTGGTACATCAAGGGTTCAAGGATGCCAAATCAATCAATGAAAATGTTTTGCATGAAATGCCTGTGCCGACCATTATCCAAGATGCTCTTTCCAAGGTAATTAAACTCTCTCCCGTTTAAAAGATTCTTAATTATTTACTTATCAAAAAAAAGATTCTTAATTAATCTGCCTTTCTGATATTTTTGCGAGGAAATCTTTCTGTCTGTACAAGTCTAATATGAGTACTTACTATTTTATGAGTTTACTCTTACTAAATTTTTATTTTATTTTTTGTCTCTCTTACCAAAGGCACCTCACCAGAGGCCAGCCCTTTACTTTGTAAAAGGTTGAGTTTAAAGCTTGAACAACTTGCTAAGTTATGGCCTAAAGAAAAGAAAAAAAAAAGAATAACATGCTAACTATGCAGAATTGCTCACATATGAATTGTAGTTTAGTGCATTTTTTGGCCAGTAGCTACTCAACCGAGCTATTAAAAACTAGAAGCTATGAACAGAGGGCAGGGGAAATCCTCATCTTTGATCCTTGCGAAAAGTGGATACACATGCAAAGTTAAAGTAGATCGAAAAAGTTCATTTTGATGCTTTTAGATTCAGCCAGCTAACCTTGACACATCAAAATTAAGTGGGACTTTTTGACTTGAAAACTATCTACGTCATCTTATTATCATTGCTTTATGATTAAAACTTACAGATGAAATTGCAACTTATAACAACATTTCTATTTTTGTAGTTCAAGTCTGGCAAGGCAAGCCTTTGTGAGGAACTCGATATACTCAATTCTCTTAATTTGAAATTCGAACATTGTGCTCTTGAGGTCATTAACAGGTTGGAAGCTGCTATATTTACATGGAAAGTGAAAGTTATGGATCATGTTAGTGGTAAATCTCCCGTTCGAACATCATGGTCCTTCATAAAGGATTCAATGTCTGAGATGGATAAGATGGAGTTATTGTTGGACCGAGCAGGAGTCCTTCTACATCATCTCAAGATCAGATATCCAAACCTTCCCCATATATTTCTTAGTGTTACAAAAATTCAGTATGGCATGGTGAGTTATCTCGTATTCATGTTCATTCTGCCAATTTTCTCATAACATTTCTCTTCGACCCCATTTCTTCTGCTTTTTTTGTTGTTCATTGAGATAGTCCGGTTTCCGCCATATCATATTGATTTCTCTGCCATGATCCTACATGCTCATATGTAATAGCTTTATCTATTTGCCCTAGAAAAGTCTTTTGACATGGATAAAATGTCTTAATCAGAAGTGACCTATAGAAATATATTTTTGTAGAGATTTTGCGATAATTTTCCTTCTCAATTCTTGTAGGATGTAGGGCATTCAATTTTGGAAGCAAATTCCCGTGTTCTTGGAAACTTGGCCTATAGCATACTGTTTAGGATAAGAGATATTTTGGAAGAAGATGGTTTGAGCAATCCAAATTCACCAGCGACAATGCCTTTGGTATAAATCACTGTGAAACTTCAGCAATTAGTATAGATGTAAGGCAATCGTTGATTGATCAGATGAACAAGGTGCATGTGCATTATTGTGACTCTAATTCAAATAGTACTTGTGATTTGGGATCTTCATACAGTGAGGCCAAAGCAAGTTTTGTGGCTGCAACATCAAGTAGTAATAGACTTGGGTGCATCGACAGAGAGCCCTATGTAAGTGTGTCTCCTAAAAATTCACCTTGATAAATGAAAACAAAAAAAATGTGTGCTCTTCAATAGTTATTTTTTGTGAAGATAATTTTGGTTTGCCTTTTAAAAAAAGTGTAGCTGAGGTCTTGGCAAACTTTGGATGCACTACTTGGAAATATATAGCAAAGCATTAACTACGTATATGATGATGACAACCATAATTCTTCAATGGACAACAATTCATTTGAAAATCTAAACTAAGGTAATTCAATTTCAAATTCTATAAGGTGCAACAAATCCCATGAAAATGAATTTTCAGCCTAAAATGAAATTCTAGAACTCTTGCAACATGTACACAACTTTTACTTCCAGTTGTAAGCTAGAAGCACTTTGCAATACAACATCTTTATTGAAGATAAACAATAGATATGTTTTCTACTTCGGCTACAAAGTTGGTTGTGAATCACCGATACTTGGAGAGCATTTCAAAACATGACTCAATAAATCGATCCACAGCTCTAAAATAAATATGCCTCCAATTCTTGTTAATGATAAGGATCCCAAAGAAAACCCAAAATCCGAATGCGTAAGAGACAGCAACAAATGCATAGAAGAATAAAGGGCTATCAATTATTCTAGTCTCTTCCTTTTCATCCTTATGTCCAGGTTCAAGCTGGTTCGTGGGTGAGCAGTTTCTTGGCATAGGGTCTCCACAGAGATCAGGATTTCCATCATAGCTTTTTATCCCGAAAGTTGAGAACTGCTGCTCAAATGGGATTCTTCCAGAAAGATTGTTATATGCAACAAAAAATGTAGATAGAGAAGTCAGTCCAACCAACTCATAAGGGATTCCCCCACTCAACTTGTTGTGGGAAAGATCCAAGCTTTCCACATTTTTCAAGTTTTGAAAAGAACTTGGAATGGGGCCTGTTAGAAAATTATTTGATAGGTTCAAGGATCGAAGCTGTGACAATTCTCCCATTTCAGAAGGAATGCCACCTGTCAATTGGTTAGATGACATGTCAATTCCAGTCATCAACAAAAGTGGGACACCTTTGAAAGTATATAGAATATGTTTTACCCGTAAGTCCGTTCCAATGTCCACTTTAATGTCTAGTTCTACCGGAAAGCCTCTTCCACTATCCAATTCAATCTCTGGTTGATTTGCATTTACTAGGTAATACAGTCGACCCTTTCGAGTGAAATAGTTTGAGTCAGTAGAGCTTGGAGAACTCTTCTTCCAAAATGTAATGTTATCAAGGCAAGATGGAATACTTCCTAAAATAAGATTATCAGAGATATCAAAAACTTGCAAACTTTCCATTTGACACATTCTTCGTAGTAGGTGACCTTCAAAGCGATTTCCACTTATAAGAACTGCAACCAAGCGAGGATGATCATACAACCACTTTGGAATATTACCAGACATGCTATTCTTTCGAATATCTAGGATTACCAAAGAGGGACTGTTTGATATCGTGGGAGAGATAATTCCTTCAAATTGATTGCCGCTGAGTTGTAAGCACTCCAACCATGTCATGTTGGCGTCCCTTGGGAGCATTTCTCCTTTCAATTTATTGTTTGATAGATTTAGATATACCAGTGGGGTGCCATCTCTAGTCAAGCTTTGCGGAATTGTCCCTGAGAGCATGTTATTGGAAAGGTCTAATATTTCAAAATGTAGATCACCAAAAGACAAAGGAATGATGCCCTCTAATGCATTTGAGGACATGTCAACATGATATAAGCTTGGAAGAAGATGTCCAATATTTTCAGGAATAGAACCTGTGACATTATTATCTGATATGTCAAAGGATCTAAGTGATGAAGTTCGATTAGCAAAGCAACCAAGAGAAAGAGAACCATCAATTTTGCTACTTCTCAAGGATAAAACGCTGATGCTCTTGCTGAATAACAATTGACAAGGTATGCTTCCCTCTATTAAGTTGTGAGACAAGTCTAGCCATTTCAAGGAATCTTGGGTGGAGATGAAGCTTGGGATAACATGACCATTCCTCTTGTTGAGGCTGCAATTCGCCAAGTTCAGATAAGTTAGCTGAAAGGTTGGAACCCATGAGGAAGATTCGGTTTCAACTTCCAAATTGCAGTTGCTTGAAAGATCAAGGTAGTATAGACTTGAAGCATTGGCAAAAATAGAAAAAGGCAATACCCCTTCTAATTGATTGCTTGAAACGTCAAACCGCCCAATCCTGCTTTGGTTAGAGAATAATAATGGGGGTAGATTGCCCTGAAAGTGATTACCCGAAAGATCAAGGTTTTCGAGACTTGGAGCATTTGCAAAAATAGAAAAAGGCAATAGCCCTTCTAATTGATTATCCGATAGAACAAACTCCGTAATCTGGCTTTGGTTGGAGAATATTGATGGAGGTAGATTACCATGAAAGTAATTACCTGCCAGATTAAGGTATTGGAGACTTGAAGCATTGGCAAAAGTAGAAAATGATAAAACCCCATCTAATTGATTGGCCGAAACATCAAAATACGAAATCTTGCTTTGTTTGGAGAATATTGATGGAGGTAGATTACCATGAAAGCGATTACCCGAAAGATAAAGGTATTGGAGACTTGAAGCATTGGCAAATGTAGAAAATGATAAAAGCCCATCTAATTGATTGTCCGAAACATCAAACACCCAAATCTTGCTTTGTTTGGAGAATATTGATGGAGGTAGATTACCATGAAAGCGATTACTTGAAAGATCAAGGTATTGAAGGTTTCCAATCATCCCAAGACAAGAGGGAATAACGCCTTCCAATCTATTAACCTGAAGTTCCAAATATCTTAGATGATTTAATCGCTTCAGTTCGCAAAAAGCTGCATCAAAGTGATCGAGTGTGAAAAATGAGTTCCAATGTAGGATATTATGTATATGCTTAGAAGGCATCAAAATAATGAACAACCTAATATTGAGGTTAGAAAATATTATGACTGAATATGAATTATGTGAAACTTTGAAGGTAGGATTCTCTACAAGATCTCAAGGTAGGAATTGAGAGTCATTTAGAATTTCAGGAATTAGCCAAAATGAATTGAGCAAATAAAATTAAATGAAGTTGAGCAAATTATGGGATTAGAAAAGAAAAAAGAGTTCTTACGTACCTTGGAGCCCTCCTCCAATTTGCATGTCATACATTGATAGTTTTTCGAGTTCATCAAATAAGATGAACAAGGTTACATTTGGATACCATGTACTTCTTGATGAATCGTACTCCCCATACAAATCTATTTCGCTAACTCCTCCAGCAACACCACCACAAAAGATTGCGCCCACTTTACAACAATCCCTTCCGTCCCAGCCCGCAAGGGAAGAAGCATTTGTGGCGTTTTTGATCTCCAAGAGAGCTCTCGTCTGTTTTTTGGTGCATCCAGCTTTAACACAAGCCAAAGGGGATAAAGCAATGATAGCCAAAGCCCAAACAAAAATGACATTTTTAGCAAAACAAGAAGTCTCCATTTCTCAATAGATTCTGATTGATGCAACTACGGAAACTGCCTTTATATATGTTGGCAAGTCTTGCAATATTAATCCACGCGCGCATTTTCTGGAGAGCATAAATGTGTATTGGAAATTGCTTGAAAATTGCTACATGTTTGACCGAAATTGCAGCTGCTTTTTGAACTTGAAATTATGACCCAAGACTCCAAACCAAGAAGCACGTAAAAGCTTTAAATGTCGATGCAGGTGGGCCGTGGGGGAACTGAGACAGATTGGTTAGTTAGACCTATTCCTTCTTCAATTTTTTTTTTTTATTATTATTATTATTTCCAATACAGATCGACTGCTCTCCAGTCTCCAGAAAACGTGTGGTTGGGCATGACGGGTTGGATTCAAGCATTTCAAATGGACAAATTTTCTTGCAACTAGGGTGGAAAAGATTCTTTCAATTTAATTTAATATAAAAATGACGTGTCCTTTTTTAGTAGGATATAAAATGCATTTTTTTAAAAATAAAATTCATTCCAATTTTGTTATTGTTATAATAAAAAAAAAAAAAGAAAAAAAAGAAAAAAAAGCAGCACATATTTTTACATGTTCAACGGATACGTATAAGTTTTTATAGACTGGATCACTTGATCCTCTTAACCCTGTCCCTTCCAGATACATTGGCAACTTAATTGTTTCTAAATTTATATCTATCACATCCAATTGATCAAAGGGATAGGTATGTGTTTATGATCGCAAATTTCTTCTCAACCCCCTCCCATTATCCATCTTCCTGCATGTTGACGTAGACTTGCTTAATTGTGAATGGTTGTGGCCGGCTGCCTTTATATATAATGTGCATAAACGTACGAGGGCTGGATATTCAATGTTGGGATAATTTGTCCCTCTTGGTATATATCCTTAAAATGCGTTGTATTTAGGCTTCTAGCATAATACGTACACAGATGTATCATGTATGCATACATACATATGTATAGATATGAGATACATATATTAGTAATAATTAATATTGCAGCAATCAAAATTGTTACTTTCGTCTATTTCAAAAATTCCCAAAACTTTAAATTCTTCTTTGTTTAAATTTTGAAATTAAATTTAACATATATTTATATGTTATATAAATAATATTTATATATTTATGTATATTAATATATAAATATGAACTACTTTTTGGGTACATTAACTAAGCTTGAGCGCGCTTCATGGTTTGAAAAAAAATAAAAAAATAAAAAACGGAGACTCTTGCTTAATTGTGTGTGCTCAAATGAAATAGGTGTATTCCATCAGCTTCCATTGGATTTTACTCTACATTAACTTTCGTCAGCTACACATAACTTGAGCATTTTTCTTCCGTTTCTTTGGAAATTGTAACTGCTTTTTAAACTTCAAATTATGCCTCAAGACCCAATTTCACAACTGGCAATTCGGTCTCCGTTTTCTCCAAACCAAGAAGCATGTAAAGCATTATTTAAAAGTAGTTCATATATATATATATATATACACACACAAGAGTAATGTTATATCCTCTTTTTATCTCTAAATGTGATATGAATTTTAAAATTATGATTGGTTTAAAATTCAATAACGATTCATTCGAACCAACAACCACCATTTTTTTTTAAAAAAAATTAATTAATTTTTTTAGTTTTATATATTTAATTTTTTATTATTATTATTATTATTATTATTTTTTAAAAAAAGTGACACGTGTCATTATTTTATTGGTGTTGACATGGCACACCAACAGAATTCGTCAAGTATTTTGACGGAATTTTACTGTAGGAACTAAATTGTTATTTTGACGTGAGGGCCTCTGAGTTCTATTTTATACTGTTAGGGATCATGTGCTAATCAGAGTATACGCAGCGGAATACCGATCCTATAAAATATATCTTCAAGATAAACAATGCTATATTAATTAAACTAACATGTTCAGAATACTTACAATCGAAATCGGTATCTCCTAGGCTACTAAGGCCAGTTGATTTTGGTTGATTTGCTCCTTGCATATTGAATGATGAAAAACGTATTATACTTAGTATGACGTACAACCAAAAGATTTTTCAATCTTGTGCGCGAAACACCAGTAATTTTTAATTTGTTCTTTGAAAACCAATTTTATGTTTTTCCATCTAAAGAAAGAGCATTAGAGTAAATTCTATGTGTAATAACAAAAAAAAAAAAAAAAAAAAATTTGTAAATCAATAACATTGGATAAAAAAATTAAGTGATAAGAGGGACACATTATTTTCGATTGTAAACCAAAATAGAAAAGTACGCAGTTTTGGAAATTGTGTATTTATAAGTTATCTAATCCTTCATGGTCTTTTTCTTTTTCTCCTAGGCCTAATCCTTTATGGTCCTTTTTTTTTGTTTTTTTTTTTAACAAGTAATCCTTAGCTAATGAAAAAAAAAAATCACTTAAAATATATTACTTCAACAGATATAGACGTGATAAATGAATTTAAAGAAGAGCATTATTCGATCTTTTGTATGTGCAACCCACTTGACAGGATTATCTCATTCCATAACTTGAACTTCTAGGTTTTGTTTTAGCCTGTTAGGGATGAAAAGAATCTTATTTTTTGGGCAAATTCTAATCCCTTTTTAACTCCATCCGTAACATGTGATTGCTTTTGATTTTTCAAAGTCTATGGGACTGAGTCCACAGAAATTGCGTAGCTTGATATTTGTGGGCCCTTAATATGGTAGCAGTATATTCAATCCACTAAATGAGACAATGAAGGAACTGGGTGGGAACACAATGTCGGTGTTTGAAAAAGTCCATTTACTTAATAGACATCATTTCTGTCAAACTTTTCACATAACTAAAAATATAATTATTTTATATGGCAAAGAATCATAAAATAATTGTAATTTCTTTTTTTTCTTTTTTTTTTTAAGAACCTATAATTCTCTACCACATAGATTAGTTATGTAAAAAGTTGTGTTGTCACGTGCTTTCCTGTATTTGTAATGTAAGTTCAAACACGTTCTAAAGATGAAACTTCAAGTCTTTTTTCTGGTAGTTTCTTGGAAAGTTCCCTCTTGCTCTGGTCCAATCTGCATGGCCATGGAAGCATATGCTTTCTCTTCAACTCTTTATTCTAACTTGTCATGTGCTTCTCTTGTCCAATCTCTATTCACGTTGTTATATTAAATGGAAGTGTTAAACTCGTGAGATTAGAATTCTAAATAATGTACTAAGGTATAACGGGTATTGATATGGAAACTAACCGCATATAATTTTCAACATTTCAGAACACATTGTAATTAATCTTTGAGGTTAATATGTTTTGCAAGTGATTGTATAACCGGTTTTAATTTAAGTATCAAAGTTGATTTCATATAGTTGTAAGGAAAATGTTGGGAATTCAAATGTTGTGGATCTTACCCACTGAATTTGTTGTTTTATTGTTTCCTTTTTTAAGATTGTGAGTCTCGTTGCAAGCCAACAAGCACAAATCAATATCCCATGGATGATATTAATTAAGAAGACACAACTATAAATACGCAGAAATCAATTAAAGAATCCAATTTTACCACAACATGCAGTATGTTTAAATTTATAAAGAAATTAAGCAGTGAAACTCTTTTAACTGTAACGACTCATTTTTTTCATGTAATATAATTTAACAATTCATATGGATATATGATATAAAGATTCATATATATATAAAAGCCTATAATGCTATAACTATAAATTATAGTCATATAATGTCACATAATTCATAAATTATAAATCATAAGAATACAATTCATAGTATGTAAATTATAAAGATTAAAAACTAGTGGGAACTGGATCACTTTATCACATAAGAGCGGTATTTCTTTTTTGTGAGCCGAGTCGAGCTTAATTTTTAAAGCTCGTCATGAACTCGAAATCAACTCAAACTCATAATAAATTTAAGAGAAAAGTGCACATATCCTGATCATCAAACTACCATTTAATTGTCAATCTACCCTCTCTGTTAAAAAAAAAAAATTGTTAATCTACCCCCCAAATTACCAATTGTGTCAATGTCCTCTCTTAAACTGCCAAAAAAATGTCAATGACCCTCCTAAGACCAAGAAAAAGACAAAAATGACCCTAAATTTTTTTGAATAAGACAAAAATGTACTTATAAATTAATAAAAAAAAAAACTAAAACTAACAATTTTTTTAAAAAAAATAAAAAAAACTAAGAAATTTTTTTTAAAAAAAAATAAATAACGAAAAAAAGAACGATTTTTTTTTTTTGACAAAAAAACAAACGAAAAAATAATTGAAAATTATTAAAATATTTTTTTAAAAAAATGAAAAAAAAAAATAGTTTTTTATTAAATTAAAAAAACGAAAAAAGAACGATTTTTTTTTAAAAAAAATAAAAAAATAAAAGCAAATGAAAAAATAATTGAAAATTATATATTATTTTTTTAAAAAAAAGAAAAAAGAAAAAGAAAGAAAAACCTGTTTTTTAATTTTTTTTTTTTTTTTTTGTATAAATTTTTGTCATTTTGTATTTTTTTAATAATTTTTTTAGTTTTTATTTTATTTTAATAATTTTATGAAGGGTATTTTAGTTATTAAGGAGACATTGATATTTTTTGATAATTTAGAGAATATATTGACACAATTAATAATTTAAAAAATAAATTAACAATGAAACGATAATTTAAGAGAATTATGCATTTTTTTTCTAAATTTAAATAAGGCAAGTTTAGAACTAATCACACAAGTCGCTGCCCAATTAAGATCATCCCGGCCCTACCCAAGATACTTTCGTATGAGTACGCTGTGTTTAGTCCGATCGGTTAGGTGCTTTCGAAGTGGCAGCTGTGATTATTAACCTGTCTCATCTTTGGCTCGAAGAACTTCCAGCCACCTCTTCTCTATCGGGGAAGGCTGCCAATGTTACGTTGTTTATCAGAGATGAGAAGATGACGGTTTGACTTTCGTGGTTTCAATAAATGATGAGCCAAGTCTTGAACAGTGTGTATTGGAAATTGCTTGGAAATATCTATAAAAATAAAAATATAAAATATAAAAAAAAATTGCTTGAAAATTACTACATGTATGAACTACTTTTGGTTTCTTTTTCTTTTCTTTTTTTTTTCTTTCTTTTTAAACTTGAAATTATGACCGAAGACTCCAAACCAAGAAGCACGTAAAAGCTTTAAATGTCGAGGTGGGGAAACTGAGACAGATTGGTTAGATAGACCTATTCCTTCTTCATGTTGCATTGAATTTGAGCGTGGAAAATTGCACTGCATGCTTTTAAAGCTATTCCTTAATTTTCAAGCAATTTCCAATATAAAGACTGATCTCCAGAAAACGTGTGAGTAGGATTGACGGGTGGGATTCAATCATTTCAAAGGGACAAATATTCTTTAACAATTTAATTTATAAAAATGACCGTGTCGTTAGTATGTAAAATGATCTTTTTCCTTTTTTTTTTTTAATAAAATTCATTCCAACTTTGTTATTGCTAAATAAAAAAAGCACATATTTTTACATGTTCAATGGATACGCATCAGTTTTTATAGATCCGGTCACTTCCACTAACCTTGTCCCTCCCATATACATTGGCAACCAGTGGCGGACCCAGGCTTTAAAAGATGGAGGGGCCAAATCGAAAAAAAAAAAAAATAAAAAAATTGAGAGGGCAAAACTGAAAAAATTAAAAAATTAGGGGGTAAAATTTTAATTTTAATTTTTTTTTTGTGAAAAAAAAAAAAAATTTAGAAGAAAATTTTGGGTCTTGGGGGGGCCAGGGCCCCCCCTAGCCCCAATGTAGGACCGCCCCTGTTGGCAACTTGTTTCTAAATTTATATCT
Organism: Alnus glutinosa; assembly: GCF_958979055.1. NCBI lineage: Eukaryota > Viridiplantae > Streptophyta > Magnoliopsida > Fagales > Betulaceae > Alnus > Alnus glutinosa. Next base: position 19,470,602 of record NC_084898.1, on the reverse strand, counting down.
TGATATGATCATAATTATTTGATATTTTTCATATCGTCCTAAAGTTCAATAAAGAGTATATTTTCGTAGATTTTATAGTCCAATAAAGAGTTATATATTCTTTCCTAATTAGATTTGTCATAATCCTAAAAGTCAGTACCTAATTAGTTTATTATTTAAAACGTAATATATTGTTTCTCTATTTAAAATGAGCTATCAATAAGAAAAGTATGAGTTGCTTATTGTTTTATAATATAATTTGTTGTGTTTTGAAGGTTAAGACTCTTTTGAAGTAGTTATTGAAAATCACAACTCCCTTTAAGTAACTTATTTATCCTTTCTATGTTCTGTTAGTAACAAGTTTGTATTATATCTATCACATCCAATTTTTTTTTTTTTTGAACAAGTAGCATGTGCTACAATATATTTGCTAAAAGCCCGAAGGCAATTACATGACAAAGAGGTACAAGATCCCCTACATCATAAGCCAAAAAGATTTGACTTAAAAACTACTGCCTAAACAATACAGAAATAATACAAGGACAACATTTGGGCCTCTCTTTACAATAACGCACACTCCTAAAAAAAGAGGGCCGATCTAGCAACATGCCAATAAATAGTCCAGTACAAATTTAAGCATTACAAAGGCAGTCTGTGACTGGAGAAACACAGGAATAACACAAAACATAAACCACACAATAGCTGTAGCGCCCCAGATTTTTAGTAATGCAATTAATGTCTTAAACTAGAATTTAAGATTAAATGAATAGACTGACGGAATTATTCAGTAGACTAATTGGCATAATAATATTAATAAATAATATTAATGTGTAATATGTACAATATATATTTGGTTTATAAATTTATTATGTTTAAATATTATTGAGATAATAATATTACCTATGAAACGAACTAGACTCAAAACGGGTTTAAAATTACACTCTAGTGAATTATTATTAATAAAGACCTAGTGTAAAAATACCTAAATCTGCAATAATATCTGCAGGTGATTCGATGCATTTTCTGATAAAATGCTTACCGACACTCTCTTCCACCGACAGTGTTTATATTTATTTATTCATAAATTGATTATTTTTAATCAGCCGTCCACCTGCTATAATCCATTGCCGACATTCTTGCCGACACTTATTCTTTTAAAACTGTCTGTTTCCCTTCAGAAAATACTCGCACCTCCCATGAACTAAGCTTCTTCCTTCTGATCTTCTTAATTTCCTCCCCCACTGTCTCTTATTCTTTGCTGTCCCGATGCATATGAGGAATTGAGATTGAGAGTAGGAGAGTGAGTTGAGAGAAAGAGATGAGATGAGATGAGATGAGATGAGAAATAGAAGCAAGCAAGAGATTAAGAGTAAGTAGAGAATTGAGAGAGAAGCAGAATTTGAGAGAGAAAGAAGGAGTGAAATGAAGAGAGAAACAGAGGCAGAGAGGGAGATCCGGCCGATCCTTCAGTAGAGTCCCGGCCGATTGTAGCAGACCGAGAGAGAGAAGATGAGAGACCCGAAGCCGTGAACCCCAAGCAAACCCGAAGATCCGGCGTGAGCCCAGCCAAAACCCACAACTCAGCACCGATGGCTGGCGGACGGCGTCACCCAGCAGAGCCCATCCCATCCCGGCGTGACCCAGGACCCGATCGTGGAGCCGTGAACCACGACCCGTCCAACCCAGCCGTGAAACCATGAACCCAACGAACCCGTGCGTGATCCAGCCATGATCCATGACCCAGCCGTGAAGACCACCGACCCAGAAGCCCATTCCAGCTGCGATTCAGACCAGACCCGTGAACCTCGGCCCAACCCAGACGATCCAGCTGAACCCGTGAACCCCGGCCCAACCCGTGACCCGTGAGCCCAGTCCAGCAAGCAGTAGCTGAGCCCAGTCCAGCCCATCCCAGCAAGCAAGCCCAACCCAGTCGGCCCACGAACCAATTTCAGCCCAGACCCGCTGAGCCTGACCCAGCAGTGATCCAACCATGACCTGAACCCGGAGACCCGACCCGCCGGTGACCCGTCTCCGGCAGAGTCTTCCGGCGACTTTTCCGGTAACCTTTCCGGCGACTTCCCGTGACCAAACTCACCGTTTTCACTAGATTTTCTAGTAAAATCCTTAATGTGAGTTTCTGGGTTTTTAATTAACTTAATGGTATATACTTACATGAAATCAATTAATAAGTATTTTAGATTATAACTTTGATAAATATAGAATTGAATATTTTGATAAATAACTTATTAATGTATATTATATTTATTGAGTGTTTAAATCATATGTAGAATAATATGGAAAATGAATAATCGGTGCTATTAAAAATATTAGAGGATGGTTTAAGTGTTAAAACTAAGAATAATAATAACATTAGGCAAAGAGGTTTTATAAATAGAATTAGGATTTGTGCTAAATGATGTTAACACTTTGTGTGGATATACCTATAATTTTTCAGATGATGACTTGAGAGACTGCATGAATTGGCAGTAAGTATTTCTATACTTACTGAGAACGAAGCTGGTGGTTTTTCCATAATATTGTGTTTATTGTTTTATTTAATTTGTTCATTACATGTGGCCGATCATGCATAGCATGTTGTGTCTAAAATAATAAAATACGGCTGATAAGATAGCCAGTGCATCAGTTGACTTGGGGGGTTAAAAAACCAAAGCTGATGTAGTAGCAAGGGGAAGAAAGGCTCATCAGTGAACCCTAAAAAGTGCGAGTCCGAAGTCTTAATATATAACTAATGCTGGGACCGGTAGGATTCCAGTAAAAACAGGTAAGACTTTAAGTGGGAGGCAACGGACGTGAACGGGTTCTGATAACCTAGAACGAGAGGTCTGAAGAAAGATGATCATAAAATACAAACTAAATGGTTACTACGATGCATATTCATACAACTCATACATTTGCATTATACGCATGGTTATAAAGCCATAACTACATGTTAAGAGAATTTATTAAGTAAATCAGTATTCACCGTATTATTGGAAACAGTGGACTCACTTTGGTTGTTTTGTGTTTTTGTTCCTATATACATATATTCCGTTAATGCAGGTTAATAGACAAAGACCAGAACTCAAGAGGTTTTATAGCTAAGGACGCATAGTTTATATTTTGTTTGTAGTCTTCTGTGTTTATAGCATTTTATATTGACAAAATTGCTAATGATTTATATGTATTCTTTTGTGTCATTATGGACACCTGTTTCCTTGTATTTGTTATAAAAATTTTCTAATGAATATCTAGAGGTATTTAATTTAAAAGCTCTAATGTGTTATTTAATCCAAGCATGTTGGTTAAAAATATATTCCGCTGCGAGAGTTTATCTCTGATGTAGTAACGTCACGTGGAAACCGGAGGTTTCTGCTTACGAATTTGCTGGCTCAAATTTGGGGCGTTACAGTATGGTATCAGAGCAGTTGTTCTGCGACCTAGTGAACATTCAGTGTCATACTGTAACTTGGGTAAGTTACAGTATGGTGTCAGAGCAGTTTGCTCTGAGGACCTTAAGACTTGACCCTAGATGTCTAAGAATAACACAAGAGCTATAGGTGTAAACCATTTTTATAAAATACTTTGTGTGATGTATTTTAGTGCAGAAACCTTCCACCTTGATGATGATCCTAGCGTAAGGGGATAAGAAATCGGAGGTATGTAAATAGAAGTAATTTCAGAATTAAGATGAGTTGATATCTAGTATTTTTGAGGCATAGTCATAAATGTTTCTTTTTGGAGATATAGATTACAGAATCCAAATGTTTAATACGTTGAAATAATTTATGGATATTAAGTTAGTAAATTTATAAAGCACTCTATAGATATTTCATGTGCTTAGAGATACAACTTTCCCATAACCATAATAAGGATAACCTAAGGATCAGAGATAAATTTTGAGGCTTTGAGGTCTATCCAATTAACCCTAGAATGTAAGGAAAGATATGTTATGATTAATGCATCTATTATTCCAAATTTGGTATCTTTCGAAGATAGGTGTATAAAGCGTAAATTACTGATTTATATATATTTGAGGAAATTAGTTGATCAAATGATTTGATGAGTTTTGGAGAGATTACTTTCCCTATGCATCTGATGAACTTTGGGGAAGTTTATATATCATTGAGGTTTTCTAGAGCTTAAGTTAAATAAAATCTTGATTATATGATTTATTGATTCTCTTAGAAATCCTTACTTGATGGATAAGTTTATGATTAGCAAATTTAAGTATTGATTGACTGCATAACTAAATTGGAGTAATACTAAAGATTTAATCTAATGAAATTTGAGGATGATAGTAATTATGCAGAAATAGAAAGAAGAACATAGTACCATATAAAAATTACACCTTAGTAAAAGATCGAGTAGAAATAAATAGTTCAATAGATTACAGACATATTAGATGATATGAACGGTGCGTAAAAGAATAATTATTGTCTTAACAAGATGAACTGCTTTTGATTCAAAGAAAAATAGACTTGCAAAACAGGACCTTTTCTGCACCATTCCCGGAGAATACTGGTATGCTTATACCTACAGGTATTTCATAATACTGCAGTTAGTTATTTATTTTTGTAAATAAAAATTTCTAGATCGAATAGAATACCTGACTAAGTTTCTGGGCGGAAAACCCTGAGGTTTTGGACTACACGCAAGAGGTCCTGGTGTTGTTCTTGGAGACGATTGGTATTCTGTTCCAAGTCAGCATACCTCTTTTCCAAGTCTTTCGCATAGGAATTCACCACCTTCTTCAACCTTTTATTCTCCTGCTGAAGAACCCGATTCCTTCGCCTAAAGTCCACATACATTCGCTGCAAAGTCAAGATTTGAACTTTCAACGCTTGAATTTCGTTCCCTCGAACTTGCAGACGGCGAGCCATATTGGAAACCGAAGAAGCACCCTGAATACTGAATGCTAAAGAATCATTGATGGCTTGAGCATCGGTCCTATCAGCCAACAACTTTTCATCTCGAGGAGTCATGATGCCTTGAGCTACAGATGCAGCTACTGCATCACTCAGCATCACAGAGTCATTAGTCAGAAGAGGACCTCTCTGAGATAGGAACAATGGGCGCCAAATTTCTGGTACTACAGGCGCAGCATTCAGATCAAGATTATTTTGAGAGGATGAAGAAGCCATTTTTTTTGGAAAACTAAGAAAATGATGATACTCCTCAAAGGACCTGATGGAGAAAAGAAAGAAATGAAGCGGTTATTCGAAAGATCTGAAGGAAGAAAAGAGAACTTAATCAGTGAATGAGACGCAGTCTAATCAAACGTCATTCTGAGCGTAGCTGCCACTACCACTAGCAGACAGCTCTCGAATCACGAGCTCTCTCATTTTTCAACTTTCACCCTTTTCACCTTCTCGAATTCCGAATTCACCCAATGGCTTTTCCGGATTTCTCGCCGCACTTTTCGCACCTTGCAGAGCTGGAAGAGCATCTCGAGATAGAGCTGGATGAGCATTCCGAGAAAAGGAGAGAGCGTTTCACGACCCACTGTCGGCACCACTTGCACCGTTTCCTCTCAAATCTCTATAAATTCATTCGTCTTCCCTCTTGCAAAGCACACCTTTCAGCTCTCAACCCTTCACACTTTGAGAGCCAAATCTTCTTCTGGTCTAAACTTATCATCGCTCCTGAGATAGAAGATGTAGTACCACCACCTCAAACCTAAATCAAGAAAAATGCAGCATCACAACCAGATTCACAAACAACGAAGCAGGACTATCCTTGATCTTAACATCTAGAAGCAGGATTATCCTTGATCATGCTTCTGAGATGAAGTATCTTTCTCTTCCTTCGCATCACCATAAAATTTTCTAGCATCTACTCTCAATCCGGTGATGGCGATCTGTGACAGAAGAGAGAGAGCACCACGATATGAGTACCGCACTCATATCCTTTCCGGATTGCTTGCCTTGACTTCTTTGCTTTCTTCACCTTCCCCACCTTCCTCTCCTTCGAGGCTTCCATGTTCTCATTTGGCAAGCTTTCCACCAAGATTATCAGAAAACATCCTCATAAAAGGGATTTGTTGTACGAGAAATTTTCCTACAATGAGAAATGAATATTTTCCCTTCTTCAAGCTACACATTTGTTTGATCTATTATACTTCTTGTTATTATGAGCTTAAAATATTATATTTGATAACTATCACACGGTGCGGTATACTTGTTTATTTTTTTTTTTGTGTCTAATAAATTAGATGCTTCACATAAAAAAATCTGTATCACTAGACTTAAGATTTTAGAATCTAAATCTTTCCTACTTAGTGTAAACTTTATGCGAAGCATAGTTTACGAATTTCGGGGACGAAATTCCATTAAGGGGGGAAGAATGTAGCGCCCCAGATTTTTAGTAATGCAATTAATGTCTTAAACTAGAATTTAAGATTAAATGAATAGACTGACGGAATTATTCAGTAGACTAATTGGCATAATAATATTAATAAATAATATTAATGTGTAATATGTACAATATATATTTGGTTTATAAATTTATTATGTTTAAATATTATTGAGATAATAATATTACCTATGAAACGAACTAGACTCAAAACGGGTTTAAAATTACACTCTAGTGAATTATTATTAATAAAGACCTAGTGTAAAAATACCTAAATCTGCAATAATATCTGCAGGTGATTCGATGCATTTTCTGATAAAATGCTTACCGACACTCTCTTCCACCGACAGTGTTTATATTTATTTATTCATAAATTGATTATTTTTAATCAGCCGTCCACCTGCTATAATCCATTGCCGACATTCTTGCCGACACTTATTCTTTTAAAACTGTCTGTTTCCCTTCAGAAAATACTCGCACCTCCCATGAACTAAGCTTCTTCCTTCTGATCTTCTTAATTTCCTCCCCCACTGTCTCTTATTCTTTGCTGTCCCGATGCATATGAGGAATTGAGATTGAGAGTAGGAGAGTGAGTTGAGAGAAAGAGATGAGATGAGATGAGATGAGATGAGAAATAGAAGCAAGCAAGAGATTAAGAGTAAGTAGAGAATTGAGAGAGAAGCAGAATTTGAGAGAGAAAGAAGGAGTGAAATGAAGAGAGAAACAGAGGCAGAGAGGGAGATCCGGCCGATCCTTCAGTAGAGTCCCGGCCGATTGTAGCAGACCGAGAGAGAGAAGATGAGAGACCCGAAGCCGTGAACCCCAAGCAAACCCGAAGATCCGGCGTGAGCCCAGCCAAAACCCACAACTCAGCACCGATGGCTGGCGGACGGCGTCACCCAGCAGAGCCCATCCCATCCCGGCGTGACCCAGGACCCGATCGTGGAGCCGTGAACCACGACCCGTCCAACCCAGCCGTGAAACCATGAACCCAACGAACCCGTGCGTGATCCAGCCATGATCCATGACCCAGCCGTGAAGACCACCGACCCAGAAGCCCATTCCAGCTGCGATTCAGACCAGACCCGTGAACCTCGGCCCAACCCAGACGATCCAGCTGAACCCGTGAACCCCGGCCCAACCCGTGACCCGTGAGCCCAGTCCAGCAAGCAGTAGCTGAGCCCAGTCCAGCCCATCCCAGCAAGCAAGCCCAACCCAGTCGGCCCACGAACCAATTTCAGCCCAGACCCGCTGAGCCTGACCCAGCAGTGATCCAACCATGACCTGAACCCGGAGACCCGACCCGCCGGTGACCCGTCTCCGGCAGAGTCTTCCGGCGACTTTTCCGGTAACCTTTCCGGCGACTTCCCGTGACCAAACTCACCGTTTTCACTAGATTTTCTAGTAAAATCCTTAATGTGAGTTTCTGGGTTTTTAATTAACTTAATGGTATATACTTACATGAAATCAATTAATAAGTATTTTAGATTATAACTTTGATAAATATAGAATTGAATATTTTGATAAATAACTTATTAATGTATATTATATTTATTGAGTGTTTAAATCATATGTAGAATAATATGGAAAATGAATAATCGGTGCTATTAAAAATATTAGAGGATGGTTTAAGTGTTAAAACTAAGAATAATAATAACATTAGGCAAAGAGGTTTTATAAATAGAATTAGGATTTGTGCTAAATGATGTTAACACTTTGTGTGGATATACCTATAATTTTTCAGATGATGACTTGAGAGACTGCATGAATTGGCAGTAAGTATTTCTATACTTACTGAGAACGAAGCTGGTGGTTTTTCCATAATATTGTGTTTATTGTTTTATTTAATTTGTTCATTACATGTGGCCGATCATGCATAGCATGTTGTGTCTAAAATAATAAAATACGGCTGATAAGATAGCCAGTGCATCAGTTGACTTGGGGGGTTAAAAAACCAAAGCTGATGTAGTAGCAAGGGGAAGAAAGGCTCATCAGTGAACCCTAAAAAGTGCGAGTCCGAAGTCTTAATATATAACTAATGCTGGGACCGGTAGGATTCCAGTAAAAACAGGTAAGACTTTAAGTGGGAGGCAACGGACGTGAACGGGTTCTGATAACCTAGAACGAGAGGTCTGAAGAAAGATGATCATAAAATACAAACTAAATGGTTACTACGATGCATATTCATACAACTCATACATTTGCATTATACGCATGGTTATAAAGCCATAACTACATGTTAAGAGAATTTATTAAGTAAATCAGTATTCACCGTATTATTGGAAACAGTGGACTCACTTTGGTTGTTTTGTGTTTTTGTTCCTATATACATATATTCCGTTAATGCAGGTTAATAGACAAAGACCAGAACTCAAGAGGTTTTATAGCTAAGGACGCATAGTTTATATTTTGTTTGTAGTCTTCTGTGTTTATAGCATTTTATATTGACAAAATTGCTAATGATTTATATGTATTCTTTTGTGTCATTATGGACACCTGTTTCCTTGTATTTGTTATAAAAATTTTCTAATGAATATCTAGAGGTATTTAATTTAAAAGCTCTAATGTGTTATTTAATCCAAGCATGTTGGTTAAAAATATATTCCGCTGCGAGAGTTTATCTCTGATGTAGTAACGTCACGTGGAAACCGGAGGTTTCTGCTTACGAATTTGCTGGCTCAAATTTGGGGCGTTACAATAGCTAGCGTCGAGGAGCGTCGTCACCGGAGCCGCGCGTGTGTCATCAGAAGCTCTTCAGAAGCGGAAGACGCCAGAAACCACCGATCTCCATCAACCACCACCGGAATGACAGGCTGTGGCCCTCACGCGCCAGTCCAGCTGGAGAAAACTCCCTGGCGCGTGCTAGCCACGCACCGAGCATGAGGGACCACCACGGCCGTGACTTGACACAACCGGACCGGAGGAAGCCGGCAACCACCACGGAAGAGCACGTGTCGATAAAAAACCCGCCGAGGTCCACAAATCTAGCTCCAAAGATACCTTCAAAATTTGCACGACCAGACAATACCATTGCCGGAGACACCACGAATGACCGCTCCCCTCAACCAACTGCTAGTGTAGTTTCTGCCAAAAAAAAGAAAAAAAAAAAAAAGAAAAAAAAAAAAAAGAGAAAGCAAACAGAAAGGAAAAAACTCCATAGCTGAAAGTTAGGAGGAAAACAGCCACAACCGGAACAAGCCGGGGGAAACAAAACTCCACAGACCTAGAGGTTGGGAGACTCCTAGCTTCCACTGGTACACTCCAGGGAAGACCAAAAACAGCCACCCTAGCCTTGCAGGTGGCTAGGGGGAAACCAGCTCCGGGAGGAGGGTGGAGTGAAGCCTCCCTCGCCCGGCACAACAGTGCTCAAGCTCTCTCTCTCTCTCTCTCTCTCTCTCTCTCTCTCTCTCTCTCTCTCTCTCTCTCTCTCTCTCTCTCTCTCTCTCTCTCTCTCTCTCTCTCTCTCTCTGGGCTTTTTGATCAAAGGTTTAGGTATGTGTCTAATTACGCAAATGTCTTCTCAACCCCCCTCCCATTATCCATCTTCCTGTTGACGTAGACTTGCTTAACTGCGAGTGCTCAATTGAAATAGGTGTAGACCATCACCTTCCATTGGATTCTATTCTGCATTAACTTTCGTCAGTTATAGATAATTTCAGCATTTTTCTTCCTTTTCTTTTTCTTTCTTTCTTGGAAATTGTAACTACTTTTTAAACTTGAAATTATGCCTGAAGACCCAATTTCACAACTGGCAATAGTCTCTGTTTTCTCCAAACCAAGAAGCACGTAAAGCATTATTCAAAAGTAGTTCATATATATATATATATATATATTGGGAAAATTATATTTCCAAAGTCCATACAAGTCCACGGTTGGGCCTGTGGATCCATCCAGTCCATCAAGCCCAACAAGGAGTCATATTTCGTTAGAGGCCCATGAAGATCCGGTCATCATAAATACTTTGGATCTGCCCGAGAGGGGCCTCGAATAGAGAAAACTTCGGACCATCCTTAGAGAATCTTATGAGTAATATTCAATCAATGACTCCCAATGAATATCCCTCGGTTGCCAGGATCAGGGATAAATACAGTCGATAAATATGGAGCAGTCCTAGCCGACTAGGACTTTCCCTGCTGGATCATCAGCTCTAACTCCACACGATTTGGAGTTAGAGTCCTAGTTGAATTCTAATGAGAATATTCCCAATACATCAGAACTACATGCCTATAAATAGGCCCCTACCCCAAGTATCAAGATCTATTTGTGTTGATTTTTTATGTTGGCTACATTTCTGTGACAAAAAGTTACTTAATTGTTGAAGAACGTGGGACTCAGATCACTCTAAAGACATTCAGAAGACAAATTGTTTCTGCAGTGTCTGGACACAACTCAAAGTAAGTTTCTCTTCAGCAAGATGTCCGGACAGCCGAAGCCATGTCCAGACAGGATTAGCAGTAAGGTCCTGTTCTCCAACATGTCCAGACAGCCCAGTGGACACAACTTCCAGTAAGGTTTCGTTCTCCAAGATGTTCGGACACACCTGCGAACACAGAAGAATTTTCATGTTAATGTCCCAACGCTAAGGTTACCAAAATCTAAACTAAGCTAAATCAATCTCAAATTCTTTAAGGTGCAACAATTCCCATGAAAATAAAATTTCAGGCTATAATGAAATTCTAGAACCCTTGCAACTTGTACACAACTACTTCCAATTCAGCGTCGACTAAAGTCAGCGTAGTTTATATATTAGCGTCGACTCTTAGAAGTCGACGCTTATACTCATACTATCAACATTGACTAGTATAAGTCTAAGCTAATAGTAATTTTTATATTTGTTCATTTATGCAATTTAAAAAAAATAATATATATTTAATAATAGAATCCTATTAAAATTTTAGAAAACTAAAACCTATATATATATAAAAAAAAATCATATTTAATTAATATACATACACCGTATATAGGGAAAAATATAAAATATATATACTTCATTTTCTTATTTTCGATTGAACTCTATAGATATTGCATTATCCGTTCTAAGGTTGGGCAGTAAGGGTCAGAGAAGGGCAGAAGCTGTGGAAGAGAATTCTTCAGTTGAACTAGTTTGATCGATCGGAAAATGCATTAGGATCGATCAATTGATCATATCATAAATGATCGGACTTATTCACTAGGATCGATCGGATTTTCAATCGAACCTTTAATTGTGTCAAGTTCAATCGATCATTCAATTGTATTACAATTGATCAAACTAATGTGTAAAGATCGATCAGATTGATCTTATCATTATCGATCGGACTAATGATCAATCATTCGATCAATCATACTAATGCATAAGAATAACACAAAATCCAAACAGTTTGATCGATCAGACTAATGCACTAGGATCGATCAGACGTTCGATCGAACCTTGAATTATGTCAAGTTCGATCGATCCTAAATAAGATCATGGTTTATTCGATCTTACAATGATCGGACTCATGTATTAATATTGATTGGATGTTCGATCAAACCTTTAGTCGTGTCATGTTTGATCGATCGAACTAATGCAATAGGATCGATCGGGCTAATACACAAGCATAGATAATAAAAAATCCATATAGTTCGATCGATTGAACCTTGAATTATGTCAAGTTCGATCGATCCTACATAAGATCATGGTTTATTCGATCAAATCATTAGTCGTGTCATATTCGATCGATCGAATTAATGCAATAGGATCGATCAAGCTAATACACAAGCATAGATAATAAAAAATCCATATAGTTCGATTGATCAAACTAATGCACTATGATCGATCGAACCTTCAATTATGTCAAGTTCAATCGATCATTCGATTGTATCACAATTGATCAAACTAATGTGCAAGGATCGATCAGATTGATCTTATCATTATCGATCGGACTAATGATCAATCCTTCGATCGATCATAATAATGCATAAGGATAATAAAAAATCCAAAGAGTTTGATCGATCGAACTAATGCACTAGGATTGATCGGACGTTCGATCGAACCTTGAATTATGTCAAGTTCGATCGATCCTAAATAAGATCATGGTTTATTCAATCTTACAATGATCAGACTAATCCATTAGTATCGATTGGATGTTCGATCAAACCTTTAGTCGTGTCATGTTCGATCGATCGAACTAATACAATAGGATCGATCGGGCTAATACACAAGCATAGATAATAGAAAATCCATATAGTCCGATCGATCAAACTAATGCACTAAGATCGATTGGATTTTCGATCGAACCTTTAATTGTGTCAAGTTCAATCGATCATTCGATTGTATCACAATTGATCAAACTAATTTTGAAAGATCGATTAAATTGAACTTATCATTATTGATCGGACTAATGCACAATGATAGATTAAATGAAATAGAACATATTAATTCATAAGATTAGAAAATAGAAAAAATAGAAAAATTTACTAATAATATAAAAATAATTAATTTTTTGTGGAGGTTTTTTTCTTTTTTTTTTTTGCCACCCCTTCCTGATTTGTTTTTTAATTCTTTTTTTGTGGGCGCAATGATGCGCTCGAGCACAATAATGGGATCAAACCAAGCTAAAAGTGAGCTCGATCCCAGATTCCTATACTGTATGCGCTCGAGCTCAATTGAAAATGCGCTTGATCCCAATTTTTTTTTTTTTTTTTTAAAAAAATAAAATAAAATTAATAGGTTTATATGAATTTTTTTTTAATAGTAACCTATTATCAGCGTTGACACCAATTAGTCGACGCTAATAATACGTTATCAGTGTCGACCTCCAGGTGTCGAAGCTAATTGGTTCTTTAGGTACCACATCAGCGTCGACGCTGATAATTTTCAATTTTTTTTTTTTTTTTTTTTTAATACAGGGTCAATAGCGTCAACAGCAAAGTCTACGCTTTTAACCAATTATCAGCATCGACTCATATGAGTCGACATTGATGGGTATTTATTAGTGTCGACGTTGGTCGACGCTAAAAGTGAAATATCACTACTATTTGCTTTCCCACCTCAACCCGCGCGGCAAAATTTCCCCCCGGGTTATTAGCAATGACATATTAGCATCGACTTTGTTATCGATGCTAATAGTAAAATTTTTTTGTGAATTAGCATCCGACTGTCAGAAGTCGACGCTGATAGTCGACTATTAGCGTTGACTTTTACGTCGACACTAAAGAACAAATTTCTTGTAGTGTGTATATTTCTTGGCTATGCTGATGGGGTCAAAGGATATATATTGTAGTGTTCTGTTCCTAAATCACCTAAGTTTATATTTAGTAGGCTTGTTGTATTTGATGAATCTATTATGATTCACCTGAGAAAGGAGTCTATTGTTTCTGCAGGAAAGGTCATAAGAAGGAGGTGAAGCTTTCTGGTGGAAGCTTCACAATGGGTGCAAAATAGCACTCAAGATCAGCCCATTGTAAATGGTCATGGTTCCAGTTCTGATGATGATTGTTGGTTTGTAATTGACTACATTTTGTTGGACAAAATCACTTATATCTAATGATACTTATTATACATGAATGTTGTTTTATTCAAAGTCTACACTTCAGTTTTGGGCTTCAAATAAGACTATGTGCAGAATTCAAAGCAGTTAGTTCAGTTCCCTTGCAACCGTCCAGACGCTCAACTGTCCAAGCATCATCGGTCCGGACGACGAGAACTTTCCGTCCGGACCTTCCTCTGTGTCGAGAAGCTTCGAACTGTTCCAAGTTGCATCCGTCCGGACGTCTCAGCAGCACGTCCGTACGCCGTTCAGTGTTCAATCAGCTATGGGATTTCTTTCAAAAAACACAAATATGGGAAGACAGCTGCAACCGTTCAGACGATGTGTATTCCCGTCTGGACGCGCTCATTCATAAGGCAAGTCGTACATTCAAAGTTCAAGCGTCCGGACAACAGTCTTCATGGTCTGGACGCTCAAGCTTCATATATGAAAATTGCGTGCATCAGATCAACCGTCCAGAAGACAGTTGTTATGGTCCGGACTCGCTAAGCTTTGATATGGAAATTGCTTGCAGTTAAAGTGTGACCGTCCGGACACTAGGCAATACCGTCCAAACGCAGCTCTATTCAGGAAAGAATTTCAAGCGAATTTGGAAAGTCGATCACACAGTTGTCCGTCCAGACACCTTATGTCTACCGTCCGGACGGCGCCTAAGTATTTCGAGTCAAACGCGTATTTGAACTCCTGTAGCCTATAAATAAAGGCCCCTAGGATTGAGAATTGCAGGAATTCGGTATTGAATTCCATAGAGCTTAGAGAGTTTATTGTTAAGAGTTATTGTGCTGAAGCGTTCTCTTTGAAGCTGTTGCCAAGTGTTGTTGCTGTGTTGAACTGAAGTCTATCTTAAGGGTTAGCCCTAAGGTAAAGGATTCCATTGAAGATCCCTTCAAGTAGGTGATTTGGTTGGGAGACGTTCGTGTTGGGTTACACGTTAAAGTTCAAGGTACGACCACTGCATCAGGGGTATGTGAGTGTTACTGCTTTGTAACTAGCTTTGTCTTCTGAATAGTGGATATCCTGGCTTGGCTGCCCCGGAGTGGTTTTTTTCTTAATTAAGTTGCCACTTCGCCAACAAAATATCTGTCTCTTTATTTTTCGCATTACGATATTTTGTTACACACTATTGCACACACTTGTTAAATTAGAAGTTCCTTAATTTTCAATGATGATCCACAAGAAGAGCAAGAGACTAATATTGTGACTAATAGATAGGGGAGGCAAATTAGGCCACCTCAGAGATATGGTTTTGCATATTTAGTAGCATATGCACTTACTTTGGCAAAGAACACTACAATCCAAAAGCCTTTCACTTATTCAGAAACTGTTACAAGTAATGAGTCTACAAAATGGAGTGTTGACATGAATGAGGAGATTGAGTTTCTTCATAAGAACTAAACATGGGAATTGGTTAAATAGCATAAGGGCACTAAGATTTTCAATTTCAAATGGGTCGCCAAGAAAAATGAAGGGATCTCAGGAGTTGAGGATACTGGGTTCAAAGCACGTTTGGTGGCAAAGTGCTCTAATCAGAGAGAAGATGGTTAGTCGCTACATGGCCAATCATGGCAAGGTTCACTGGGAGGCAATGAAAATGGATAGTCCCTATCCAGTATTTACGGGGCACTATAGATGTTGGTTTAGTCTATGGCAAAGGTAGTGGTATCATTACTAGTGCCATTGTGTATGCTGATTCAAATTATGCTGGTGATCTAAACAAGAGGAAATCTCTAACGATTTATGTTTTCACTCTCTCAAGGTGTGCCATAGTTGGAAGGCGACATTACAAGTCGACAATTTCTTTTTTCCACCACAGAAGTAAAGTATATGACAAGGGTAGAGGCAGTGAAAGAACAAATTTGGCTGAGAGGTTTGGTGAGTGATCTGGATTTGCAGTAGGATGAGATTGTTGTGTTTAGTGATAGTTAGGGGCAAAACATTTGACCAAAAATCAAATGTATCATGAGAGGACCAAGTACATTAACGTGAGATATGATTTTCTTCGGGATGTTGTGACATAGGGTGATATCATAATGAAGAAAATTGTCACAAAGAAAAATCTAGCAGATATGTTGACTAAGCTTGGACTTGATTGGTGTTTGTAGTTTGTGATCATCCTTATAGGTATGGGAAGAAATGTCATGAGTAGATTTGCGTTGATAACTTGATGAAATTCAAGTTAATGTGGAGATTAATTTGTCTTGAGTGACTTGAATTGACTTAAGTCAACACGAGTGTGGGGCCATCACTTTATTTTCTCTCTTGGATTGGATTTGGAATAGCAGAGCACTCTCAAAGATTAGATTTTCTACTCCAAATTGGAGTCCATTTTACTAGCCGACGTGTTGTGCCCTTCTTTGATTTGGACTTGGATTTGGAGACTTGTAGTGTTTTGCTGACTTTTATCTTCTATAGAGAGCACATATATTCGGCATCTTTGAGCACAATGACAGAGAAGAAAACAGTAGCTTAGCCTCAATTTCTCACATTTGTGTTGCCGCATGACGGCTTAAAGAATTAAGATTATTTTCTCTTTTGTCATTAATTCTATTTTGTGTGAGAGTGAGATATGAGCGCATTGAGCTTTTGGTTTTGAGTCGTTTTCTTTTTGCTATTATTTGTACTCCATCTTTTGATAGAGAATTTTTTCTTGGTTGTCTCCGCCTTTGGATATAGGATTGTTAAGCCGAACCATGTTAAATCTTGGTGTCCTTTGTGATTGGGGTTTTTTTTTTATTCTGCTTTTTTTTTTTTTTTGCTTCTTTTGGGATCTTAAAATTATTTTGTCACAATCTAGTTCGCATTCAAACATTTAGAAATTCAACCAATCACATTCACAAAAACAATACCCAGCAAAGCCATCTCATAAAAAAAAAAAAAAAAAATGCTCAACAAAGATGAAGATCGAAGACATACCCATTAAACCTAGAAAGATGGAGCTTACCATGGTGTCTTGCAAAGAGGAAAGCCAAAGAGAAGGTGGGAGGCGAAGACGCGGAGACTGGTGAAACAATCCCGCTGATTCAACTTGAGAATGAGTGATAGGAACCAACAACTAATTGAATAGGAATAAATAGATAATGAACTTCTTTCGAGTAGGAGAGACAACGAGTGAATAATTTGGGCCGGAGACAAACCACAAGAGAAATGTTTAATTACAATTCTCAATACCCAGCCCTCCTCTCGATCACTTGTCTTACACTAAGCTTACAAACATAACTACTCACACCACGTAACATGAAACCACCCACAACACATATTAATTAACACATAACTACGTACCCGATAATATAACATGATCACACTGACTATTAACTACCCACGTAGAAAGCAAGGATAATAAGATAAAAACTGAAACCCACATTGTTTATGTTTCTTCAGGACTTCACGAATCATGTTCATCTATGTGGAATGCTATCATTCACCCCCTAGAAGAAAACCTTGTCCGCAAGGTTGTTGGTCGAAAAACCGCTCATGTTAGTTCAATGAGATGAGATGTTCTTCCTTTTTATACCCGTTCTTGCCCCCCACCGTTTCTGCATTGTCTCTTCGAAATCATCAATTCTTGGGGTTCTTGGCACTGGTGTCCCAATGTAAGCTTCTCGCTACACCCGAAGCACAAGCTTTTGCGGAAAACCGAACAATTATACAATATCTGCCTTATGTAACTCTTTGGGATTATTTAGCTACTATGTTCACAGAAGCAATAACTGTGAATGGTCCAGAACAATTAGGAAATATTCAAGTACCTAAAAGAGCCAGTTATATCAGAGTAATTATGTTGGAATTGAGTCGTATAGCTTCTCATCTGTTATGGCTCGGCCCCTTTATGGCAGATAATGGTGCACAAACTCCTTTCTTCTATATTTTCAGAGAAAGAGAATTCATATAGGATCTATTTGAAGCTGCCACTGGTATGAGAATGATGCATAATTATTTTCGCTCTCTGTTTCTGCATCTATTCCCATGAGAGCTTATTAGCATCCCGAGATGAATACGTCCTTGCAGCAGGTGCACTAGACGTTCGTTGTTGCATGGTGTCGGCTTGTAGTTGCTTTGTCCCTTCACCTCGTGCAATCCTCTGGTCTTTAGAGAGATTATCATCTCTCATCCATGATAGCTCTGTGGCGTCATAAAGGGTCTTTGGCTTGAACATCCTAACAGCAGACACAATTTCTTTTTTTTAACCCTCCCAGGATTGCTCTCACGAGTGCCTTTTGAGGCCACCCATCCACTCTGTTTGCCAAACACTAAAATTCTTGTTGATACTCCACAACGTCCCATCTTGTTGTATACTTGAGAGTGTCTCGTCATAATCCTCAACTTCGGTAGGATTGAATCGGATCAATAAATCTCTTTCAAACACCTCTCACGTAATGGGCAACCGTTCCTCCTTATACACCTTCTTCATCCACTGCCACCATTGATCGAGTGGCTTCACTTTCTAAATGAAAGGCAGCCAATAATACCTTTTGATCCTCCAGTGTCTATTTGTTGTCAAAATATTGAATTGCCCTATCCAACCAAACTGTGGAATCATATCTCAAATAACAGGGAAAATCCAGAGTAGCAAAACCACCTGTCCTTGGATCCACTCGAATGCCTGGAGGATTTTCCCCTAGCATCTGAATAGACCCCTTCTCCTTTGCTGGAGATGATGACACACCCTCCTCGAGAGACTTGGAGAATAATTCTCTAATCTCACAAAAATTGGACTGTGATTCCGCACTCATCTTTTGCATTCCTTCTTTCAGCTTGTGCAGTTCCAAGTCCAATTTTTTGATACTGGTCTTGTTGGTAGCCATGCTCTGATACCAAGTTGATAGGAACCCACAACTAATTGAATAGAAATAAATAGATAATGAACTCCTTTTGGATAGGAAATATCACAAGTGAATTCGATTTGAGCTGGAGACAAACCACAAGACAAATGTCTACTTACAATTCTCAATACCCAACCCTAGCTCCTCTCGATCACTTGTCTTATACTAAGCTTACAAACATAACTACCTCTCAGGTCTCACCGCGTAACATGAAACCACTCACAACACATATTGACACATAACTAGCCGTAATATAACATGATCACACTGACTGTTAACTACCCACGTAGAAAGCAAGGATAACAAGATAACGACTAAGGATAACAACAGCAACCGACATCCTTTATGTCCGTTACCCTTTATTGTGTAAAAACGACAACAATTTTTTAAAATTATCACCGTTAAAAAAAAAAAAAAAAAAAAAAAAAAAAAAAAAAACCAAAAGAATATAAGGCAATTTTATATTCATTTTCTAAAAACAGTGGTAATTCATACATTTATCATCATTTGTGTAAAAATGAAGACAATTTGACGGCATTAAAAAAAAAAGAAAAAAAAGTCGTCGAATATAATTAAGACTTAGCGTTGTTTTCTTCAAACGCCTAAAACGACCGATTTTTTGTAGTTTTTTTTAATTAAAATTGAGAACAAATTTGTTGGCTCGAATGTGAATGCTCTAACAAGTACATTTCATGATTCTTTGACCCCCTCAACTCTCTCTCTCTCTCTCTCTCTCTCTCTCTCTCTCTCTCTCTCTCTGTTTTTTATGTCTATCTACCTTTTTTCTAACCATTTTTTTTTATTTTTTATTTTTATGTGTTAACTTGAATTTAAAGTATTGTCATTGACGGAGCTAGCCAGAGGTCATTTACTCTCTCGCCCACCCTTGACTCTGCCAAATTCTTGAAAAAAAAAATACAAATTTATGTGACACGGGCCATGTCCTACCTCCATGAACAACATGTTCAAAGAGTTACGATGGTGTTTGATAGCCTTTTTTAAGATTTTTTTTTTTTTTTTTGGTTGAAAAAATGTTTTGATATGATATAAAGGTGAAATGAGTTGAGTTTTGTGAATGATTTGAGGAAAATTGTTTGTTAATGTTTTGACTTTATTGAGTAAAAAACAAAAAAAAAAAAAAAGAAAAAAAAAAAGAGGAAAAGAGTTAACAATGCAAACATAATCCTCTTGAATATATATCTATTTTACATGAGAGAATCAGAATAAATTTTTAGATCATTTATAACCTCATGGGATGCTAATGTCTCTATTAAAGACGAAGAAGAATTAGAGGAAAAATCAACAAAAATACACCCACGAACAAAATGCCCAAAAGGTTTACATTCTTTTATTGATAGTTTACTCTTTTTTCTTTTTCTTTTTTTCTTTAATTAATTGTATATGAGAGCACCTGTATATGAAAAGAGTAATTCTAACTAAGGATATGAGAACAGATAAAAGATATTTTAATTAATGGAAGAAATCATGGTATTAGGAGTACTAGCTATAATTAGGAAACTAAAATTTTTACTACAAATCCCTTGCAAATTAAAGCGGTAGTTCACGTGACACTTATCATGTCAACTAGTAAAATGTGATATGTCACATAACAATTCACATATCACTTATCATATTTACAAATTAACTCACGTTGCAGTTCATGTAACATTAACCACATCAACAATTAAAATGTAAATTGTTATGTGACAGTACACGTAAAACTCATTTTAATAAAACGTTGACTGCCAAATGAGATTGTTTATGAGAAAATTATAGTAAAAAATGTAGTGTATTTTCCATCAAGTCAGTCCCACATCGGTTAATCTCTTGAAAACCTCTTTCAGTATATTTAACAATGCAGTGAGGATCGATCTGATGTATTAATTTGTTCGATTCTTACTTAATTCATGGAAGGAAATAAAACCAGGCATATGCAACTGTTGAACATCTGATCTCCTTAGCGCAACAATTTTGTAATTAATCAGAACAAAACGACGACGAAAAAGCATGCATATATGATCACAAATTAAAATGTCAGTACATCTCAATTGCGTACATAATCGCAAGATCGATGTATATCGATCCAAAATACAATTTTCTTTAAATAGATTGACGTGCTAAAAATAATAAAGAAAATGTTGTTGTATGCATGCATGGCTGAAGTACTATATATCATTGTATTCCACCCGAAGCTTTTCCACAATATCCATAACAATCAAGATCTTAAAGAATGGATCTTCCACAACGGCCAGCCAAGACTTGCAGACGAGTCGCACTGATCTGGATATATCATAATCTGGGACTCGTAGGAATATCAGTGTTAATAAATCCCTGTCCAGCTCTCCCCACCGGCGCCTGTCACTGCAGTCTCGACCACCGCACATATCAGCGTACGTTATTGATGCCATAGCCGACCCTCGTTCTCTTCCAAAAAACGCTACACATACTCCTACGTACTCTCACATTCTAAAATTCATGTTCTTTATCGTGACAAAATTTAATGGTGATTTTTATTGCCACGTCAAAAAACATGCATTTGAAAGTGTGGGAGTGGAAATGTGTGTAGCATATTTCTGTTCTCTCCTTCCCCGACTCTAGCCTGCCCTCACGTCAATTATTGTTTCAAAGACCATGTCAAGGAGGAACGAGTTTTAGGGTTTATGTTGTTGGGTAGACATCCTTGTGTAACGGGATTTTCTCCCCTCAATAAGGGCCTGCATTCTATTCAGTAAGCAACAACATCATTTTCTTTCTTTTAATAAGTCGCTTGCTGCAAAATTGTCATTGTTTAGAGGTTAATTAATGTGTTGCACCTTATATGGTAAGAGCACGTAGTATCATAGCTTACCTAAATCTCATTCATTTCTTTAGATACAGAAAAAACTCATAAAAATATCATCTTAAATTAGATCTTTTTTTTTGTTATTTCCTAAACTAAGGAAACATCAAATGAACCAAAAGTTATACCCTATATCTAGGGAAGCAAACATAGTTCCCTTAACATTATTTTAATATAAAAAACTTTATCTTTCCCCTTTCATTCATGTAGCATTTATTTAAAATAATATTTAAATTATTTATTTTTCCTCTCTCTTTCTCCTAGTATTTAATTTAAGAATATTTAAATGGTATAGGGAAGTGCTAAGGGAAGCTATTGTAGAGTGCATTTAAATAAGGAAGCTACTGATAGTGCTCAAACATAGATGATATTCCTTCAACCTTGACCGTAAAATTGAAATTTTTCTCTTTGAAAACAGCTCTTGGAGGACCTTGGGTAATTACTCTTTGTGGTATATGTGAAAAAGATGTATTATACATTTTTCTCATGTCCTTCTCCCATTTTTTTAAAATCATCATTACATATGTGGGGCCCATATATATGAAGGGACACACATGGATCCCACAAATCCAGTAATGATTTTCAAAAGTGGGCGGATGGGAGAAGTCTTTGAAAAATGATTTTTCTACATTACAGTACCCTACATCAATCCTACACCAAGACACATAGGGTGTGAGACCCATGCATGTGAGTCTCATATACATGGGTCTCACACCTATGTGTCTTGGTGTAGGATTGATGTAGGAATAACACATCCCGAAGTCTTTATCTAAAAGACATGTGCAATACATCTTTCTCTTGTCCTTCTCTCATCTTACCATTTTTGAAAATCACCATTAGATTAGTGTGGCCCATAGGAAAAGAATCATTTCTCTATCCAAAAAAGAGATGTGTTATACATCCTACTCATGTCTTTTTCTCATCTTCACACTTTTCAAAATCACCATTAGATCTGTGTGGCCCATATGAGGGACCCACATGGACCTCACAGATCCAATATATGATGATTTTCAAAAGTAGAAGGATGGAAGAATGATATGAGGAGGAAAAAAATCATTTAGAATCCAAATTGACAGAGACCAAGGAGGAAGCCAGGAAGGGATATGTCTCGACCACCCTTGCTCGTTGGAAGATTGATGAAGTGTTTTGAGTATTTGACACTTGGTATTTTTAAAGCACTAATAGCCGCTTCTATAAATCTGATCATTCTTTTCCTTAAATGTAGGGAAAATTTAAAAAATTAAAAATTTAAAAAATTTTTTTAAAAAAAAAAAAAAAAAAAAAAAAAAAACCTCTTTAATCAGATTCTTTGGACTTGTTGTTCCATAAACTAAGGAAACCAAAAGTTGTACTATAAATCAATAGAAGCAAAAGTGACTCATTTAACATTATTTTAATATAAAAAAAAAAAAAGAAAAAAAAAAAAGAAAAGAGAGAGACAAAAAAGAAGAAAGGAAGACAAGAAAGAAGAAATTAAAGGAAGAAAGGATCGTACCTGTGTAGGAGAGAAGAGAGAAGATCTTCTAGAAGGAGAAAAGGGGGGGGGGGGGGGGGGGAAACGAAAAATAAATAGGGGTTGAGCGGGATTAGGGAAAAGAAAAATGGGGGGGAAAGCGAAAAAAAATTAGTGGCGTGCTAAATGTACCATGCCACTAAATAGAGGCGCGTCAGTATCAACATGCTACTAATTTGTGAAGCGGAATATTCAGCACGTCACTACATCATTTAGTGACGTTTCATAAAATGAAACCTCACTAATTAGTGGCGTGTCATAAAGTGAGTTACTGTAGCCACGTCACTAAATTGCTAATTTTTTGTAGTGAAAACCTTTATATTTTCTCTCATTTTTTTTTTTTTTGAAGATTCTCTCTCATTCCGCTAGCCTTTATTTGAAACACTATTTAAATTATTTATCTTTCCTCTTTCTTTCCCTTAACAATTAATTTTTAAAAAAATATATTTAAATGGTATAGGAAAATGATAGAGGGAAATATTGTTTAACGGTAATTTCTATTTTAATTTTACTATCTTTTTATGAAAAACTTGAAACTAATGTTTTTACAAAAGATATGCGATGATGTTTTTTTACGGCACTTGAACCAAATTTTGTGGTCCGCATCTTATCTTGTAGAGTTATTTCCTAATTCCTAAATTTTCATTTACCTTCAAAGGTGAATTATGTTTCTCCAGATCTCTTTTGGTATTACTCATCCAACCACATTTGGTACGTTGCTTCTCAATATATTGAACTAGTTGAAGTAGATTTTTTGGACAAGTCAGCTACGAGGACGGGGCAACTGGTGATTATTTAGGTGATACACTAAATAATCACCCATTCATACACAAGGAAATAGCATCTCTTACATAAGGAAAGCAATTAATGGAGACGGGTCGTATTCCGTTTTGGCCCCCTGACCTTCGGCGCTTGTCTTGTTGAGCCCACCTACCAATCAGTGGGGCTCATTCTTGTTAAATTTTAAAGTGTATTTTCTAGAATCCATAGTTATTTATTTTCTTGTTTTGAGTGATGTAGTGAGGAATTAATGTAATTTTAAATGTGGGGGGACTCACTTGCACATGATGGATGACACATGTCATTCTCTCCTTCTTAGCCTTTGCACCCTACCATCTTCTACCTTGGTCATCTAACCATCACTACCCTCATTCAACCCATTTCATCTTTCAATACAACCTTATACCTTCCCAAGGAACATTATTATCATTTCATGTACAAATTCGTTGTTCTTCCTTGGTCACATAAAAAGTCATTCTTATCTTCTTAAGTTAAGTGTAAGAATACTCTAGAACCCTTCCCTAACCCTTATATATACCCTAGCCATGCTTTCAAGTCTCTCATTCCATCCTATCTCACCAAAACCTTCTTCTATCTTGTGCAAGTGTTGTCCAACCCAAGTTTTTTCTATTGTTGTATTATTTCATAAATAAGAAGTACATTTTCCATTTAGTTTTGATCTTTCTTCTACTTTTGGTTGTGAGTCCTTGGGCTAGTGTAACTTTGTTGCACTACTTGAGAATCGGTTGTTCCTAATATTTGGACATCGTATTTCTCTACATGGTATCAGAGCTTCAAGGGTGGTGGTGATTCATCCTTGGTGAAGAAGATCAATTGGTGGTGTGGAAATGGATTTGGGTGGACGGTTTAACAATTTTGGGGTTGAGGTGCTCAACCATTCAAACTACAAGATATGGAGATCATGCATGGAGTCTTATCTTGTTGGAGAAGACTTATGGGAGGTTGTTGGTGGTGGTGATGTGAATCCTCCGGAAGATGCTCCAGAGAACGTTGATAACTTGAAGAAATGGCGGATAGCGAATGCAAAGACGGAATCTATCTTGAAGAGATCTATTTCCCATGGGCTATTTGAGCATATCATTAGGTGTAAGTCGGCCGGAGATATTTGGACTACCCTTGATGGATTGTTCAATAAAAAGGATGTGGCTCGATTGCAACTAATGGAGAACGAATTGGCAAATACAACTCAAGGCGATCTCTCTATTTCTCAGTTTTTCTTGAAGATTAAAAATCTTTGTTCGGAGATTTCAGCCCTTGATCTAGAAGAACCTATATCGGAGGCACGAATGAAGCGTCATATTATTCGTGGTTTAAAAAGGGAATATATTCCCTATGTTACGTCTATTCAAGGATGGGCTGTTCAACCCACCTTGGTAGAGTTTGAAAGTCTTCTCACATCACAAGAATCATTGGCTCGACAAATGGCGGGATGCTCCATTTCGGGAAGTGAAGGAGATGCGCTCTTTTCCAATAAAAAGAAAAATTTCAGCAAAAGTAAAAACGATGGTTCTAGCAAGCATGAAGATGGTGGAGAATCGTTCGAGAAGCGAGATGTAAATAAAAAAGGTGTCAAGTGTTATCGATGTGGTAAACTTGGACACATAAAGAAGAATTGCCGCGTGAAACTCAAAGGAGGATATGTAGCCAAGAAGGACGGTGAACCTGAACATGAAGAAGAGTGGGGAAAGTGCTTTATGGCAGGAACCACTACGATTGATGCCTTGTCATCAATCGATTATAAAAATGATTGGGTCGTTGATTCAGGTTGCGGGCATCATCTCACTGGCGACGAATCCAAATTCTCAAGCTTTCGAGATTACAAAGGAAATGATGCAATCGTCACAGCGGACAATTCCATTCATCCCGTTGAGAAGGAAGGGGTCGTGACTATCAAAGGCAATGGAGATGAACAAATCACACTTAAAAGTGTGTTTCAAGTTCCCGGAATGAAAAAGAACCTCTTTTCAGTGGTCAATGCTGTTGATGCTGGTCACTATGTCTTGTTTGGGCCAAAGGATGTGAAGTTTCTTCAGAATATCAGAATCTTAGATGCAGATGTCGTTCATACGGGTATGAGAATTAAAGACTTATTTGTTTTAGCATCCACAGTTTCTTATATTGATAAAATGAGTACAAATGATGGAGCATCAATTTGGCATGCTAGATTGGGGCATCTTAGCATGGATAAATTAAAAGTTATGGTTCTAAAAAATTTGGTGAATGGGTTGCCCATGTTGACTACTTTTGGTAGGGATGAAGTATGCGAGGGTTGTCAATATGGAAAAGCACATCGTCTTCCATTTGACAAATCTTTTTCACGGTGCAAATCATCTTTAGAACTTATTCATGGTGATTTGATGGGGCCTTGTACTACACCATCATATTCAGGTTCTCTTTATATGCTTGTTCTTGTTGATGATTATACACGATTTACGTGGGTATATTTTATGAAAGAGAAATCCGAAGTATTCTCCAGGTTCAAAGAGTTCAAAGCAACTGTGGAAAGTGTGCTCAACAAGAAGATTAAAAGGTTTCGAACCGATAATGGGGGAGAGTTCACTTCTATCAATTTTCACAATTTTTGTCAGGAGCATGGCATTCGAAGGGAACTTTCATGTGCATATACACCGCAACAAAATGGTGTGGCAGAAAGGAAGATTCGGCACTTGGTGGAGACTTGCAAGAGTTGGCTTTATGCAAAGAATTTACCCAAAGCCTTATGGGCGAAGGGTATGGCATGTGCTGCTTATGTGATTAATCGGGTGCCTCTTAGCCCGATAAACATGAAATCACCATATGAGCTAATGTTTGAAGAAAAGCCTAGTGTCAAGCACTTCAAGGTTTTTGGCTCTATTTGTTATGTTCATGTGCCGGATGCAAAAAGAACTAAATTGGATGCCAAGGCTCATAAATGCATCTTTATTGGATATGATGAAAGGAAAAAAGGGTGGAAGTGCATGGATCCCGAGACCCATAAATTTATTGTTTCTCGAGATGTTGTATTTGATGAAGTCTCTTCATATTATAAGGCGGAAGGTGCTATTATTGGGAGTACTGGTGGTGACACTAGTGTTCACAATCAACCGCATACAGAAATCAGTTTACCAGTATCGTCTAATGCTCCTATGCCATCAGACAGCTCTTCTTCTTCTTCTTTTTCACCTACAGATGAGCAATCCAATAGGGGGAGTAGTGTTGATTGCCATGAGCTGGAAGGACAACATGTTGATGAGGAAGAAGAAAGTGTACCACC
This sequence comes from Alnus glutinosa, assembly GCF_958979055.1. Lineage (NCBI taxonomy): Eukaryota > Viridiplantae > Streptophyta > Magnoliopsida > Fagales > Betulaceae > Alnus > Alnus glutinosa. The sequence goes on along the minus strand of NC_084898.1, from coordinate 19,443,535 downwards.
TCTTAGAAGATCTAAGAGGAAAGTCATATTGCCGGCTCGGTATAGAGATGGAAATTTTGTGAGCATGCACTCATGTTTTCTTGCTAATCCTATTGATGATTGTGAACCTTCTTGTTTTGATGAAGCCACAGGTGTTAAGGAGTGGGATAGTGCTATGAATGATGAAATGAATGCTCTCATAAAAAATCAAACATGGGATCTCGTGCCAAAGCCTAAGGAAGTGAAGCCTATCACTTGCAAATGGGTTTACAAAATCAAACGTAAGGCAGATGGCATTGTTGATAGATACAAGGCAAGGCTAGTTGCTCGCGGATTCTCTCAAAAGTATGGGGAGGATTATGATGAGACATTTAGCCCGGTTGCAAAGATGATTTCCGTTAGAGTTGTCATTTCATTGGCTGCACATCATAAGTGGAAGCTATGGCAGCTTGATGTAAAAAATGCCTTTTTATATGGTGAAATTGACAAAGACATCTACATGGAGCAGCCTGATGGTTATGTTTCTCAGTTGCACCCGGAATATGTATGCAAGCTGAAGAAGGCCTTATATGGATTAAAGCAAGCACCTAGAGCTTGGTATGGTAAGATTGCCGAATACTTAAAATTTTGTGGCTATTTTGCTTCTAACTCAGATTCTAGTTTGTTTGTTAAGAAGCAAAGCAAGGTGCATGTCATTGTTCTCTTTTACGTTGATGACATGATTGTTACTGGCAACGATGATGAAGAAATTGCAAAGCTTCGAGCGGAACTTTCTATTCGGTTTGAGATGAAAGATTTGGGGGAGCTTAGTCATTTTCTTGGTTTGGAAGTTAGCTCTCTCAAGGGTGGAATATTTGTGTCACAACAAAGTTATGCAAAGAAGCTTGTGGGAAGATTTGGGCTGAACCAAAGCAAGTGGTGCTCCACTCCTCTTGATACAAACATTAAGCTAAGGCGTGAAGAGGGCAAGCTTCTTCCCGATCCTCGTCCTTATCGGGCTCTTGTAGGAAGTTTGATTTACTTAACTATTACAAGACCCGACATTGCATTCTCGGTTGGCCTTGTTAGTCGTTACATGCAAGAGCCACGAAAACCACATTTGGAGGCGGCAAAACGTATCTTGAAGTATGTATATTCTACAATTGATATGGGTCTTTTCTTCAAGAATGGAGGTGCCTTTGAGCTACATGGATTTTCCGATGCTGATTTGGGTGGTGACTTGGATGACCGGAAGTCTACATCCGGTTATGCTTTCTCATGTGGTTCATCTTATATTTCTTGGTGTAGTAAGAAACAAGATTCAGTATCTCTTTCAACAACTGAAGCAGAGTACAAAGCGGCTTCTCTTGCTGCACAAGAATGTGTTTGGCTACGTCGGCTGATCGAGGATATTTATTCACCAATTCACAAACCAACAATTATCTATGGTGACAATCAAAGTGCTTTAAAGCTCGCAACAAATCCGGTTTGTCACGCAAGGACGAAGCATATTGAGATTGAGCATCATTTTATTCGTGAAAAGGTGTTAATGGGTTTAATTGAAGTTTTGGAGGTGAGAAGTAAGGAGAACATTGCTGACATCTTCACCAAGTCGCTTTCCAAAGGTCCGTTTGAATCCCTAAGAGAGAAGCTTGGTATCATTTCTAGAAAATCACTTTAAGGGGGAGTGTTAAATTTTAAAGTGTATTTTCTAAAATCCATAGTTATTTATTTTCTTGTTTTGAGTGATGTAGTGAGGAATTAATGTAATTTTAAATGTGGGGGGACTCACTTGCACATGATGGATGACACATGTCATTCTCTCCTTCTTAGCCTTTGCACCCTACCATCTTCTACCTTGGTCATCTAACCATCACTACCCTCATTCAACCCATTTCATCTTTCAATACAACCTTATACCTTCCCAAGGAACATTATTATCATTTCATGTACAAATTCGTTGTTCTTCCTTGGTCACATAAAAAGTCATTCTTATCTTCTTAAGTTAAGTGTAAGAATACTCTAGAACCCTTCCCTAACCCTTATATATACCCTAGCCATGCTTTCAAGTCTCTCATTCCATCCTATCTCACCAAAACCTTCTTCTATCTTGTGCAAGTGTTGTCCAACCCAAGTTTTTTCTATTGTTGTATTATTTCATAAATAAGAAGTACATTTTCCATTTAGTTTTGATCTTTCTTCTACTTTTGGTTGTGAGTCCTTGGGCTAGTGTAACTTTGTTGCACTACTTGAGAATCGGTTGTTCCTAATATTTGGACATCGTATTTCTCTACAATTCTATTGTGCCTTTTGGTAGTGCACATGCACCATGAGTGTATGCATCATTTTCCGATGACTATATAAAGGTAAAATGACCTCACCACAGGTACACACATTCTTTGATCACCCTATGTACTCTTTTCATTCAGCTTCTCTAGTACAACCTACTAACTTAGGCATCAGAAGTTCTCCGTCGGCCCTTCTCTCACTAGTATTACACCAATAGCTTTTTTTTTTTTGTGGCAACAGCCCTGATCGAAGGTCCAACCGTCCAAAAAATCTGCCTCAACAAAACCCATGTGTTGTGTTTGAATATTCATCAAAGTTTTACGTGCGTGTCTTCAATTTTGTTGTGGTTTTCATTTTTCTTTGCTTATGAATTCAGTTTTTTTCTTTCTATTTTTTCTATGGATTGGTAAACAAGTGGATAGTTATTAATTGCCTAATAATCGCTAAATGTATAACCGCATAATCGCTTTTGTAGGCAGTTGGAAAAAACTACTAACGACCTAAGGCGAGGCGAATAGCATTTATAAGGAGGACATAAATTTTCTACAAACCAGTTTGTAGGAAATATTCTACAACCCATCTATAAAAGTTACACGTGTCTCTTGGCATGTGAAAAGCAAATGTTGTTTCAATAGCATGTGTTTCTCACATGTTTTTTTTTTATTAGTGCTATTAAAAAGGCATGTGCTTCTCACATGCTTAAAAGACACATCACTTTTATATGTGGTTTTTAGAAAATTTTCTACCAACCCGTTTGTAGGAAATTTCTGTCATTTTAAGAATAGGCGGAGGTGATTAATAACTGCAAACTGTCTACTCATAGTAATAATAATAATATAATGCAAAACGATGTCGTTTTGATACATTTGATATAGGGTTTTAGTTTTGAGTTTAACGAAATTGATCTTTATTTGTAAAAATAATAATAATAATAATATTTATGAGTTTTGTTATATTTTGAAGCCTTCTACTTATTTAAAAAAAAAAAAAAAAAAAAAAAAAAAATCCAAAATCATCTAAATTAGGTTCTAAAAATATGCTTAACGAAGGTCCAAAACACCAAAATAGCCCTATTTCTAAAAAACGATTATAAGTTTCAATAACCGCTAATCGGCGGTTATTTTAAAACCGCTAACTGCCTAAGGCGAAGTGGTTGCAATTACTAAAGTTAGATAACCGCCTAAGGGGGTTAGAAACAATAAGCGTTAACTGCAACCGCTTGTTTACCGATACATTTCCCTCTTGGTCTCAAACAATAACTCTTATTTGTGGCGGCTCCAACCACTTCAAAACTTCTTTATTTTGAGCATACACTCCATTAGTTTACGCCTTTTGTGCTCCTACCTTAAAATCCTCCATGGCCTCCAGAGCGCTTTTGATTAACTGGGAAGGGTGGATGAGTTCCCCTCCAAAGACTACTGTATTTTTATGTAGCCAAATTTTTCTTGCTATTGTTGCTATGCAATTAAACATGCCAATATGGAAGCTTTGAAGAGTATATGGAGGACCAGGACCAGCCAGGGTCTCTACAAGCCACTTTGGTTCAACCTCACAAGAATTTATGATCCTCAATTTTTTACACGGTTCGTAAATTTGATACGAATTCAATGTAAAATTAGTGGATTAGGATTAAGGAGTCTGAGTTGTAATTAAATAGATCAGATTATGGTTGACCTAATGTAATCTTATATTTATATTTCGACATGATCTAAACTCAACACGTAATATTTGAAGCTGATATAATTTTTTATACGATCTGCAAATTTTATATAAACTCCGTACAAAATTAGTGAATTAGGATTAAAAAAATCTGAATATTTAATTAGATAGGACTAAACCCAACACAGAATTGTCCTTGAAAAACCCACCCCAGGCAGTTTGGTTTCGGACCTTTTGGGTAAGAACCCCGGGCACACTAATATCAATACCCCCATCTGGTAAGCTCCTCCCAAATCCTTTTAGCATCGAATACACGCCTTCCTACAAGTAAGCTATCTCTCTCTCTCTCTCTCTCGTGTGATGGATTGTATTATCAAAAGGGTGTAGTTCAGGGCGTGTTTGGATTACCCGTTCTCTGTAATTTTGGCGAAGTTTGTAACTTTTGTGCCTTCCGCTGAAGCATTGATGGCAAAAAGAGAAAAGAGAGTCTGTTCAATATGTTGAAACAAACATCGTTTACTTCAATGAACCTATTAGAGCCTAATTAATCCTAAGTTTTAAGATTTCATTTAGAGTTAGTATTTGGTGTTTTTGCTCAATGGACTTCACAAATACCTGTTGCTGCTACATTGTCAATCCATGTATACCACAGGATCTCACCCACCATGAATTTGGTGGTTAACTAATGGATACCATTCTTTACACTTGCACCAATTGTAGTATAGTTTCTTGTTACATTTAGCGTTACTATTTATTCATTGTTATAGAAAAATATGATAATCCTTCTTCAGGGATCGTCCAAACGCAGTTATTGTTTGGGGAATTTGCTGAATTTCGTTCATGTCAGTTATTGTTTATTTTTTACGATTTTTTTTTTTCAAAGATTTTCTTATATGGTTGTTTGTGCTGTATGTTAACCTCGCACCTCATTAAGTGGACGTCACTTGTTCGAATTTCCTCTTTCCTCTCCTTGGAGCCAATTACTTATATATATATATACACTTGTGCTGTAAGTTATACGAAGGTTTTAACAAAGTGACTTTATAGTTGGACTAGAACTTGGGATAATATCAATAATGGGATTGCCAAGATTTGGGCGTCCAAAGGGTGTGGAAGGCGAGTTGAGTCCCAACCTTTTTGTGGCCAATTGTGGGCCGGCGGTGGGGTATTCTCATGACACCATTGCCTCAGTGTTCAGTGCTTTTGGGGAAGTGAAAGGAGTCTGTGCTGCCGATGAGAGCGGTGCCCGTGTCATTGTTTCTTATTGTGATGAGAGTTCTGCCAGAGCTGCCTTGGAAGCATTAGATGGACACCCTTGTCCTGACCTTGGAGGCCGTTCTTTGCACATTCGGTATTCAATACTTCAACCTACTTCGCAGGTATAAGACGTCTCCTGGCTTGCTTGAGAGTTTTAAATGCTTGAGCTCAGACTTTATCATACTGGTCTTGGTTCACTTTCTGTAAGGTTTGCATTGTTTATTTGGCTTCTTGTAATGAATTACTAATGTAATAGGTGAATTCATACTAAAACTAATTGAGAGTGATAGATGTGATAACTGATATTTTCTCAACACAGACTCCTCACGATTTGGTTGGCGATTGCTTGATTAATTCTCAACAGACTCCTTTATTTGTGCCTAACAGATATTCAAATTTCAATGGATTATTCCATGAATGTTTTGATTCTTGCGTTGGAAGTATCTCTTCAAATGTAGTTAGTAGATCTTCCCACATAATTTGCAAATCTTGTATTAATAGATATTTATGAATTGAATTTCATTACCAAGACAGCCGGCCCGCCTCCCCAAAAAAAATGTTACCTCTGTTACAGTTACACGATCATGAGGATCAAATTATAGTATTTTCAGAATAAGGTAAGGTAGATATGTTAATGACTCAACAAGATTCATAACCTTTTATTATACATTTGCTGCAATCTCCAGTTGTTGTCTATCTCTCTTATTCTTTGATAATTACTTCAGGGTAAGGTTAATGACTCGGTTCCAGTGTCTTTGGTGGCTTTGGATTTGAACATTCCAGGCCTTTACTTATTGCATGACTTTGTCAGCCCCAAAGAAGAGGAGGTTAGGCCATTTGTCATCTATAGCAGTACTTTCTCTTTGCTTTATTTTGTCTTTTGCATTTAAGTTTTGAGTCCTGTCTAATTAAATGGCACTTGAAATTTTTTGACCTTCACTATGTTCTATCTGTGACTTTTCCTGGTTTTTCAGGAATTGCTTGCAGCAGTTGATGATAAGCCTTGGAAAAGTCTTGCCAAAAGAAGGGTTCAGCATTATGGCTATGAATTTTGCTACGAAGTATGCCACATGATAAAGAACTAACCTCCTCCTGCCACTTTGATACTTATGTATGTATGTATGTATGCATGCATGCATGTGTACATGTATATTAGAGATGATATGTATACAAGTCAGCATATATTATTAGCTAGACTTTTTGGAATTTTGTATTGTAAAAATTGTAATTAATTTCCTTTGCTATCCCTGTCATAATAGCTCTAGAAGATTTCTTTGGCAGCATTTCTTTCATATCTTTCTTTGTTTTTATTTTATCCTATGTATTTATTTTTTAAACTATTTTTTGGCTTAAGTCGTTAGAGGAAGAACTCTAATAGATTACTGAGGAATGACTTTAGTTCTACAATGTTGATCTCATGTGAGAACAGTGGTAGAGTTAAAAGATATTTTGTTCAAAACCCTTTATGTGTAGATGGTTGCTACCGGTAGTTTTCGCTTTTCTTATTTTCTAGAATTTTTAGATTTTTGTTATTTTTTTTCCTCCCTAAGTAGATGTCTCTCTTGTATACTTCATGTGTACTTGGGTTGCGCTTCTTTGCGCTTTCTAATAACATTGAACTACTTTTCTTTTTTGCCCCTACTTCTTAGGTGGCTTATCTGGTATATTTCCTATGTACATGGGAGCGCCTTACGCTTTTAATGATATCTCAATTAATTATAAATAAAAAAATTAACATTGAATTACTTATAAAAAAAGAAAAACAACTTTGATCTTATGATTACATATGTTGACCTTGCTGCATATGCTGCCTCTATCCATTCTTTTTGACACCTTGACCTAAGCTTCATTCTTTGTATCTTTTAGCTTTTCCATATTTTTCCACCTAAGATTAAGGACTTATAATATATGTTTCACAAACCTCGTGTGGTCTGGGCTTTGTCAAAGTAGATGGATATACTTGTATGCATGTATTATTTTTCCAAATCCAAATACATTTGAAAACAATCTAGCCTTCACAAAGTCTAAATGACCAACAAGAACTTTTCAAGGTAGTGGTTGCATGCGCATTATGGCTCTTCGGTATTGTTTTGAATATGTTTTATAAGCAAGATTGTAGCAGAATTTACATAATGGCCACTAAGGACTTGAGGATTTTATATTGGTGTAGAAAAAGATTATAAAGTAAGGCAATCATGTTTAAATGATTGAATTAGAGAAGTCATTGCTGGAATGGGAATGCTAGATCAGTTGCCGCTTGGAGTTTGGTACTTGCAGCATGGATGTGTGTTCTTTGGGCATTTATGGGAAGTCTCATACTGCTGGTCTCTTTTGTTTGGAAACCATGAATGTGGTGGTCTGACTTTTCTTAAATGGGATAGAAGCAACTGTAAATGTTTGTACAGATCTGTTGTACAATATTGTTGCTTATTCAGAATAATATTCTGTTGTTCTTCTTTTTCTTGTTTCCTTCTTCTGATGGTAATTGTTGCTTATAACTGTTAGATCTCTTTTCTAAATTAGTTAGATCTTATATTGTAGGAATGTCAAATACTCAGTGTTCTGCCTTTACTTTTTTTGCTTTCTTTCTTTCCTTTTTTATTTTATTTTTTTTTTTGGCTTTTTCCTGATTCCTTCTCCTCTCTTTTGGTGGTACAGACAAGGAATGTTAATACGAGACAGCACTTAGGTGAACTTCCGTCATTTGTTTCTCCCATTCTTGAAAGGATCTCATTGTTTCCAAACCTTGATAATCATGCAAATATAGTTTTGGACCAACTGATGGTATGTGGTAATGTTTTTCTGTACATAAATTATTTGTAATTGTATTCTTGAAATTGTCAATATTATCTTTATATTATTATTATTTCTTTCATAGCTGTTATGCATTGATCCTTGTCACTATATAATGGCTTTAGATTTTTTTAAGATGATGGGTACTTGTATTCATGTTTCATAATTAAGACTGAAGATCAATGATTATGTTACAGGTTAATGAGTACCCACGTGGGGTGGGATTGTCTCCCCATATAGACACCCATTCTGCATTTGAGGGATTTATTTTCAGCCTTTCGTTAGCTGGGCCTTGCATAATGGAGTTCAGGAGATACACAGAAGGTGCTTGGCTTCCGAAGGATACCTCAAGTACTAGTACAATGGTGCAAACTCCTGAAAATGGCCCAAATTTCTTAAGGAGGGCTATCTATCTTCCCCCTCGGTCCATGCTCCTTTTATCTGGGGAAGCTCGTTATGCTTGGCATCATTACATTCCACACCACAAGGTATATCATATTATCCTTGGGTCATCAACTACTGAAATTTGTTCGAATTGACAAATGCTTCTGAAAACAACTTGTAAATTGTAATTTGAAAAATTTAGGATGCTGCAATATTGTGAAATATAGTGATAAAATATGTTGGAAGGCCAGACAAACAGGTGAAAGTATTTTATCTGGAGAAACCTTCCAATCATAGCATTCCATTTCTCTTATCCAGGGGGTTAGTGGTTCAAGGGCAGATTGAGTACATGAATTTCCTAACCTTTTATAATGTATCTGTTTAGTTATATTGATGGAATACTTTATTTTAGTGTTGCTATTATAATGTTTAATCAGTTGTAATGATTCGCTTTCCATGTGGAGTCTTCTTAATTGTTTCTAATGAAACGATGATTTTTATGTTAGTTAACGACATGATATATGTTCCCGATTTCAATTAAATTTATATGAAATTGCTTTTATCATGATTAACATCTTGACATTACATAGAGAATAAAAACTGTGTGTGTGTGTGTGCGTGTGTGTGTGTGTAAGTATGCTTTAGCATTGTTATTTTCATTCCCGAAGGCATATGTCAATGATTCTTGTTTTACAGATTGATTTGGTGAAGGACAGCGTTGTCAGAAGGGGTTCAAGGAGGGTGTCTTTCACTCTTCGTAAGGTGATTGAGATTTTAGTTTTAAATTTGTTGATTGCCAGATGCATTGACCTTCACATTCTAGCAGTAATAAATTCTATATTTGAATTCATTTCTCGATGTACTGTATAGGATGGATCAATTAAGCTGTTTGCTCATGGTACACATTCCGAGAAATCAGTACCTGCACTTTCTCCTGTTCACTGTAGATTTCAATTGTGTGATCATCTATATTCCATCTTTGTTGACAATGATATGACAGATGACCTACAGGCGTCAAATCTGCAAAATCTAGTGACTTACTGAATTAGAAATGCTTATGTTTGGTCAATGCTATTAATTTAACTAATCCCCCCCACCACCCAGACGTCAAATCTGCAATTCAGCCCAGTTGTGCAAACACGTTATCTTTTTCCAGTTGTTTTACCTTCTCATGAACTCTTTTATTCAAACTTGTGGCATTTGTTATTTTGTTTACTTCTCATAGATGTCTTTGAACATTCTCAGTTCTGCTGACTGGATATCTTACTACTCAGCATCTAGAGCATATTTTTGTCATTTTTGAGCTCTAATACTTTGAGGGAATATGGTTCAAGATCTCCTTGAGACCAACCAAGCAAAAACTGTATACATGCCCTTGGATCTTTTTAAGATTTTTATCTTGGTTACTCCCTTATTTCTACTCCTAGTTGTACTTGTATTACCTTATAAATTTCTCTACAAAAGAACCACAAATAAAATCTTTTATTTTTATTTTTAGGTAAATAAATAAATTTATTAAAAGCGTAAAGGCGCCCCTAAGCATACTGGAAGTATACAAAAAGAACACCAAAACAGGGAGGGGGAGGGGGAGGGGGAGGGGGGGGGGGGGGGGGGAAGAAAAAAAAGAAAGAGAGAGAGAGAGAGAGAAACACCCGCAAAACCCAAAAACGAGGGGAAACCCAAACACCCCAACAGGAACCAACTCACAAAACCCATAAAACATTATCACAGCAGGCCCCTCTTGCCTTTGCCTTGGCTAGAATCAAAACCCCTAGCATCAAAATTAATCAAGCACTCTAAGTTCAACTTTCTACTCCCTTTAATCTTAGGAGTGGAGACTGAAATCTCTTGGTGCTGCTCCTCATCAACTTAAACCATTAAGTCCAAAAAGCCCTTCACATTCCCCTCGTGGGAAACCCCCAGAGTTTGAAAATAGAACCTAACATCTCTCACAGCCCTAGGAAAACCACCAACCCTTTCAAAATCACCCCCCCCCCCCCTCTCAGATTCACCCACCTCTAAGGTAGACGACAACAGAGGAGGGCACCCAAACATGAATGTTTCTTAATTGGAAACCTTTACATTGTACAATTTCAACTTAATCACCCTCACTATAGTATCATCACTCCATGCTTTAAGCTAGACAATTCCAAGTAAACCATCCAAAGACATGCATATAGGGGTGTACATGTGGGTGGATATTAACCGCCCGCATCCACTATTCGCACATACGGATAGCAGTTTTAAGGTACACGAATGCAGTTATTAACCACATCCACAAACCTTTTATACGCAATATATATTTTATATATTTCTTATATATATTATATTTAATACATTCACCAAAACAACGTGGTTTTGGTGTTTTAATACCAAAATGATGTCATTTTGGATTAGTATAGGTTATATTGGTTTGTTTGGTTGTGTTGCTTTCTCATGTAACACTTGGTCAAAAAAGCAAAAGTAATGTGAAATCAATATATTTTCAAAAGATTAGGGCTTAAAAAAAATTATAACAAGCCCAAAACACTAAAAAATGACTTAAATTATTTGTAAAATCGTTTAAAATAGGCTCTAATAGAGACCCAAATAAAGCTCAAAAGGCCCATACCTAATATGCAGTTAGTTTAACATGATGCGGGTGCGGATATGGTTAAAATTAATATCCGCATTTTGTAGATACGGTTGCGGATATTACAAATAACCGCATTCACATGTACACCCATACATGCATAGTTACTTGGATTCAGTTCTGGTTGCGAATGAATGTTTGGATAGATGGATTAGATATGGAGAACTAGGAGTGTTGTGTAAGTTGGACTTGGAGAAGGCATATGATCATGTTTTTTTTTTTATAAGTAGGCAGATTTTATTAAAAAGCGTAGGTGCCCTAAGTACACCAGGAGTATATACAGGAACCACCAAAGCTAGCCCACAAAAGGAAAAAAAACCCAAACAAACCCACAAGGATCAACCCTAAAACCCAAATCCCACAAGGAACACCCATAGCACCCAGAACCCAAAACACAAAAGAAGCCCCCATCAAACACCCAAACCTGCCCTGAAAGCACCCCCAACCTAACAAACCCCCAAAACCTGCAAGAAAACCCGAACAACCCTCCCAAAAAAACACCCATAACCCAAAATACATATGAAAATCAAACCCAAAATACAAAGTAAATTCGAAATATAAGAAAGCAAACCCAAAATACAAAGCAAACCCGAAATACAAAGAAAAGCCAGAGCTAAGAGGGGGTGGGGGGGAACATGTTAATTGGGAGTTATTGTTATATTTGCTGAAGAGATGTGGATTTGGGGAGAAATTGAGGGATTGGATAGCACATTGTATTTCTATGGCGTGATTTTCCATTTTATTAATGGTTCACCGCCTAGATTCTTTAGTTCTTGTGGACTGAAACAAGGGAACCCGTTATAACCATTATTGTTTGTGGTTGTTATTGAGGCGATGTGCGGGATGATGACTACTATAGTGGATACAACACTTTTGTCTCGTTTTTCGGTGGGGTCAAGGAATAATGAAGAGATGTTAATGTACCACATATTGTTTGCAGATAATACATTGTTTTTTTGTGAGGCAAATTATGAACTTGGCAATGTGGGAGATCTAAAAGGTTTGGCTCGTATTCTTGGCCGTCTTTGTCGATGAAGTACTTGGGTTTGACATTGGTGTGTCTTACATTGCTACATCCATTTGGAATGGGATAATTGAAAAAGTGGAACCAGCAAGGCTTTATTTTATCTAAGGGAGGTAGATTGACTTTGTTATAAAATAAATAAATAAATAAAACTCTTTCCAATTTGCGTACTTGTCTCTTTTCCATATTCCAGTGGGTGTGGCTAATAGGCTTGAAAAACTTAAGAGAGACTCTTTAGCCGGAGGATTGGTGATGAGTTTAAGTTCCCTTTAGTGAATTGGTCGAGAATTTGTACTCCAATGAAATTAGGTGGTTTGGGGCTTAGAAATATGATTCAGTTTGATCAAGCCTTATTGGGTTAATGGTCGTGGCATTATGCTACAGAGAATGAGGCTTTATGGATATTGGTGATAGATACTAAATATGATAGTTTAAGGGGAGGTGTTCCAAAGAGGTCATAGGGCCATTTGGAGTCCGTATGGAAATATGTAAGGAGGGGGTGGGAAACTTTTTCAAAATTTGTTATATTTGAGTTGAGTGATGGGTCACAAATCAATTTTTGGCATAATGTGTAGCATGGGGAACAACCGTTGAAGATATCTTATACGGATTGTTTAGTATCACAGGATGCAAGGACACGTGGGTGGCAGTTCATTTGCAGTTCCGAAATGGAAGGATTTAATAGAATATAATTTTTACTAGACCTGTTTAGGATTGGGAGGTGGATATAGTCTCCTCTTTCTTTGAGATGTTCTCTAAGAGTAAGACAAGGAGATGTGGATAGAATATGTTGATTCCCTTCTAAGAGGCACAAGTTTGAAGTGAAGTCATATTGTCATGTGTTAACCATATCTACAGGTGTCCTGTTTCCTTGGAAGAGTATTTAGAGAGTTAAAGACCCTTCGAGAATGGTGTTCTTTTTGTGAACGGCAGAATTAGAAAAAATATTGAATACTTGTGTGTTTTTATTCAAGTTCTTTACTAATTTGTGATACAAGTTCGGTGTTTTCACAATTGTTTCTTCCCTACTCCCCATTTCTCCTGTATGAACTAATTACTTCAACTTTTTTCAGGCTAAAACAGATCCTTGCCAATGTGAATTTCCCCAATATTGTGATTCTCAGAGATAAGAGGACTGGTTTTCATTCTGATTGAAGATGCAGGCTGACTATTCAACGCTCTTTTATAACAGCAATTATAATTGTTTGTAGGAGATGGTTAGTACAGAGCAATACAATCATGAGTTGGACTTATTTTCCAAGATGATTCCTTCTCTTGTTTTCTATGATCATACAGATGATTCCTTTCCTTGACAATAGATAGTAGGTTCTTTTGTCTTGCACAGCAAGATCAGGCATCTCTAGTTCCCTGGATCTCCAAACAGGAAGCTCTTGTTGCTAACTTGTGTTGGTTGCTGGTCTTACAATGGGAGTAGTGGAAAAGGAAACAAAGCTTTACGGTCACAAAGATTTCAATGTACAAAGCTTTTGTTGTGACAGGAAATCATGGAATTCAGTGATTTTCTTTTCTCAAATTACATTCTTGCCCTGTGATTGGATAATGGAGTGATTTCAAGGAAGTGGGCTCTAATGTTAGCTTGATGTTGCACCTGCTAATTTTTTTTTGTCAGCAAGTTCATTTTCTCCAGAATTTTTTTTTTCCTTTTCCCAGTGGTAGCTAAATGTAGCTCCCTACTAGAGTTGGGAAAGCATACAAAATTTTCCAAATTCTGGTTCAGGCTCATATTTGTACATGCCACATCAACATGTTTATGGCTTGGAAACCCCTGAAAATGCAAATGCAATTAGGGATGTAAATAAATTAGTCCGTTCGACAACCCACTCGGTTTAGCCCGATCCGAACTCGAGCTCGATATTGTAGAAACTTGATTGTTACTGTAGAAACTTGCTCGATTAGTAAGTGATATATACCCCGACTCACTCGACAAAACTCGAGAGGGGCTCGCGAGCTCAACTCATTTAAAGCTCGACCAGATTGCTCGCCCAGCTCGTTAGCTCGTTCATATCTTACATATATATTAGTAAATATAGTATAATATATATAGTATTACATATTAATTATAATACTTTGATAACAATATTTAGTATGTTAAATTAACATATTACGTTATTAATAGTTAGCATATAACAATATAACAATATTAAATAGTTAGCATATAAGTATATATATATAAACACATATATCACATTACATATGGTTAACAATAGTTAAATATTATACTCATATTATAGTTACTTAGTTTTATAGAATATATTAGACTTACTATTTGTTCACATTATACATATACCATAGTTTATACTCTCTAGTTATATATAATAACATATTATTAATTTGTTACTTATAAACTATAGTTATGTACTATATTTTATAATATGTCTTATATAGTTATATATTATATATTTATGTTATTAATAAATGCATAGAGGTTGTTCATAAATTTGGGCTTGAATTTTGCTTTGATCACTCATTGAAAAATTTAATAGTTTACCTCAAACTCTAGTTGAGCCGAGCTTGTCGAGTAACCCGACTCGACTCGAATGTCATTTTCAACGAACTCGAGCTTGAGCTCGAGCTCACCCAAATTTTAAACGAGCCGAGCTTAAACATGCAATTTATAGCTCGGCTCGAATTCGAGCTCAACTATTTAGACTCGACTCATAAACGAGCCAGTCTTGAAATCTTCAAACTCGACTCGGCTCGGCTCGATTAAATCCCTAAATGCAATATTTGCCTACCAATATACCTTTTGGGGATAGCCAAACCAATTCGGAATGTCGGCTGAGGTAGCTTAAAAAAAAAAAAAAGAATAAAGAAAAAAAAAGAAAGAAAGAAAGATAATTGGGGGATGGTATGACCGCTCTCAAAAAGTGGTTCAACCACCTCAAAAGAAACTTTTGAAGATAACTTAATCATATTAGGATTCACAGCAACTATTTTCCCGCATTGTTAGCAATTTGAGTAGGAAGTCTTATATGGAACCTAATTGCCCAAATAAATTTTGGGATGATCGTCACTTATTTAGACAAGTGAATTTCACATAAACTCTCTCACATTACCTGCTCAAATTACTAGTAATTCGGATGGTGAATTGTTATCCAACCAAACCACCCTCAAAAGGTGTGGCTGAATTGGCCTAAAGGAACTTGCCACCTTTATGTGTGGTTGGGGATGGCCGAATTATATATATATATATATATATATATATATAGGAATATAATTGATTTAGAAAGGACCATGTTAAAAAAAATGTATGAATATACAAAATGAAATTTCGTTAACCTGTTGCCTTTTAAAGCTAATCTTAGAAGAAAAGAATTATGGGCTGCCCAGCCACACGGCCCACACCTACTTGGGCAAGTAGATTACATATAAATTGTCTCGCAATTATTACCCAAATTGCTGAAGATCCTTATCCGAGAGAGACATCTGCTATGGCCTGGAACATTCATTCAAGTAATGTGGCAGTGCGTTCTCAAGAGTTGGGGGATGCATTAATTCCTCATGCCCAAAGAAGATAGAATTTACACCTTACATATTGATCACAAGTTTGCTTCAAGAGCTAATACATCATATGCCTTCCTCGTTGTGGCTCCTCATGTCTACACCAAACTACCCTTGCTAATTAATACATAATATACAATATCCTCAATTACTGAACATTGAAACTCCTTAAATTTAGGCTTTTGAAACACCTATTTACCTCTGCCCTAGCTTCAGTAAGCAGACATAAAATCGATTAAATTACAATATGGAATACAGTAACCACAAGTCAACAAGATAACTTAACCTAGGACGTCGAACTAATTAGATTATTAAGCTGCTCAGGTGCTTTAAGTTTAAGCCCCCATAAAATCCTTAGCTTTCATGTCACTTGCCCCTTAAATGGCCTTCAGTTGAAACCAGCACATGTTTTCTTGATATCCTTCACAAAAGAACAAAGTACACACCTTGATGGCTTGATCTTATCAGGGTACTAGATCACCTGCTATCTCACCTGCAAAAAATGATTAACAATAAACATTTAATAGGAGGAAAAAAAAAATGGTAAACCAAGCATATTTTCATGAGAATTAACGTAACGAGATCGAAGGCAGCTTCTAGCATTACATATATTAGGTGATGGAAAAATTGTGGAATGAGAACACTGTCGCTAGAAGGATTTACTAACATTCTCATTTCATCTGATCATACACATAGACAAGTAAATTCACGCTCAAAGCATGCAAGGACTAGCACTATTTTAACTTTTGGTTTCTGGAAACTGCACCAGACTCATTTGTTGGATATATTTCATTTCAATCACAGTAATGCATCAATACCGCCCAAAGAAAAAAAACAAGAAAGAACAAACCAGAAGAGGAATATAATTATGCTTTGACGTCACCACACTAATGTTCCGTAATTTGATTTCAAAAGTTCAAGAGATTGTTTCGTGAGAGGACTCTTTTCTTTTTTGATCCATAGATGACAACAGCTCTGGAGCGGTTATCTTGATATCTTCAGTAATATTCTATAAACAAGGGAGACTGTAAAGACTACATTACATCTCATATTGCATTACCAACAATTCAAATGAATTAATGAGAACAACTTACCCTTTTCAGAATAATAAGTTGCACAATTTTTTATTTTTTATTTTTTTGATAAGGAATAATAAGTTGCACAATTGAAAGCTTCAAGAAAGGAAACATTAAATTTTTATGGTAATTCCAAAATTTAAGACGAAAAATAATGAGACAGCATATGGTGGAACAACTTGTTTCATGATTTGTCCAAACAACCCCACAAAATATTTCCAAACAAATACAATTGAGTTATAAGACTCCTTACCATGCATGGATTTGATGAAGTAATCCAACTCTGGGAAGCAAATTGTTCCCTGAACCAAAGGGGTTAGCTGTTGATACACAGAGAATGAAAAGTGGCGGCGATCAGGATCATTTCTGGGCTTGGCCATCTCAACCATGCTCATGTACCCTTCTCTATCATAACATGGAAGTGCATTCTCACCAACCACAGTCAATCCTCGATCCCAGGCGGAGTTTAAAACCTGTAAGAATAAATGAGTATCATCTATCACCTATACCAAAGGACATTATTCCATCCATATATTTAAGCGATATTAAAACATTTTGACTTAACCAGCATTAATTGTATCAACATCAATAAAAGATTGTGTGCCAAAGGCTGCCAGTATTTCCCGGCAGGAGAAACCCAATATAGCCTAGAGAGAGAGTAAATGGGAAGTTGAAAGACATTAGAAATAAATATCACCTGCCAACTCAAACCTTCTGGATCAGCAAATGCTTCATATTCCTGACCAGAAACGTGAAATCTCAAGCAAACAAACTTCAACGTCACTGAGTGTTTTCTCAGAACCTCAAAAACTGGAGAGTATCCATCTTGGTTTGTAGGGTTATAGAATCCTGCCGTTAACTCTGCTGCATGACTAGTAGTCTTATACCACCAATGAACTGCAGGAACCTGCACATCAGCATCTTTTAATTCGTTTATTTATTTAATGTACAAGAACTCCATAATAAGATATTCATTACGAAATGCTACCACAAAGCATATACTAGCTGCATCCATAATCAAACACCATCACACCATCAAATTGGTATATAGACAGAGCCTATCCATTGGTAGAAGTACTGTGCAATGTTTGAAGAAATCCAGGGTCCTCCTTTTGTGTCTTTTTTCTTTTAAAGTTATTCCAGGGACAAAGACAAGCACACTAGTTCACTAGTAGAGTCAGGGCATGAGTGGTAGTGGGAGAAGTAAAAGCTGAAATTTGTTACCTAACTTGGTCGAGAGCTGTTTAGAGCGCTTTGTGTACATTTTATTTCAAAATGTGGCGGTTAATGAGTATACTGAGTGGTTCTATATAGAAGTAATTCATCCATAGGACCAGGGATAATAGGGTAAATAAATAAATAACCACCTTTTTGAAGAAACATGAAGATAACAAGGAATTTGGTCCCATCAAGTCAGATACCTAGTTTAATAACAATAGCTTAAATGTGCATATTTTATATATTAAAGTAAACATTATCATGCTTTACTAAAATGGTTGTAACATTCTTCGGTATATGTGAGTAGAATAATGTAAGCAAAATTAAACATTTCACGTTAGCCTAAAGTAGTATATTTAAATGTTTAGGTGGGGGAAGCACTGCTGTACTAGTTTAATAACAATAGCTTAAATGTGCATATTTTATCTATTAAAGTAAACATTATCATGCTTTACTAAAATGGTTGTAACATTCTTCGGTATATGTGAGTAGAATAATGTAAGCAAAATCAAACATTTCACGTTAGCCTAAAGTAGTATATTTAATATTGCAGCAATCAAAATTGTTACTTTCAGCTATTTCAAAAATTCCCAAAACTTTAAATTCTTCTTTGTTTAAATTTTGAAATTAAATTTAACATATATTTATATGTTATATAAATATATAACATATATATATATATATATATATATATATATATATATATATATATATATATATATATATATATATATATATATATATATATATATATATATGAACTACTTTTTGGGCAAATTAATTAAGCTTGGGCGCGCTTCTTGGTTTGAAAAAAAACCAAAATAAAAACGACTGTTGCTTAATTGTGTGTGCTTAAACGAAATAGGTGTATACCATCAGCTTTCATTGGATTCTACTCTACATTAACTTTCGTCAGCTACACATAATTTGAGCATTTTTCTTCCTTTTCCCTTTTTTTTTTTTTTTGGAATTTTTTCTTTTCGAAATTATAACTGCTTTTTAAACTACAAATTATGCCTCAAGACCCAATTTCACAACTGGCAATTCAGTCTCCGTTTTCTCCGAACCAAGAAGCATGTCAAGCATTATACAAAAGTAATTCATATATACATATATATACACACAAGAGTAATATCATATCCTCTTTTTATCTCTAAATGTGATATGACTTTTAAAATCACGATTAGATTAAAATTTAATAACGATTTATTCGAACTGACAACCACCATTTTTTTTAAAAAAAAAAATTATTTTTTTAGTTTTATATACTTATATATTTAATTTATTATTATTATTCTTTTAAAAAAAAGTGGCACATGTCATCATTTTATTGGTGCTGACATGACACACTAACGAAATTTGTCAAGTGTTTTGACGGAATTTTACTGTAGGAACTAAATTATTATTTTGACCTACTGCAAGAACCTCTAAGTTCTTTTTTATATTGTTGAGGATTATGCTCTAATTAAAGTATGCGTAGTAGAATACCGATCCTAGAAAATATTTCTTTAAGATAAACAATACTATATTAATTAAACTAACATGTTCATGACACTTATAATCGAAATTGGCATCTCCTAGGCTACTAGGGTCAATTGATTTTGGTTGATTTACTCCTTGCATGTTGAATGATGAAAAACGTATTATATTTAATATGATGTACAACCAAAAGATTTTTCAATTTTTTGCGTGAAACACCATAAATTTTAAATTTGTTCTTTGAAAATGAATTTTATGTTTTTCCATCTAAAGATAGAGCATTAGAGTAAATTCTATGTGTAATAACGAAAAAAAATAATTTGTAAATCAATAACATTGGATAAAAAATTAAGTGATAAGAGGGACACATTATTTTCGATTGTTAATGAAAATAGAAAAGTACGTTGTGTTTGGAAATTGTGTATTTATAAGTTATCTAATCCTTCATGGTCTTTTTCTTTTTCTCCGAGGCCTATCCTTTATGGTCCTTTTTTTTTTATTTTTAGAAAGTAATCCTTCGCTAATGAAAAAAAAAAAAAAAATCAGTTAAAATATATTACTTCAACCGATATAGATGTGGTAAATGAATTTAAAGAAGAGCATTATTCGATCTTTTGTATGTGCAACCCATTTGATGGGGTTATCCCATTCTATAACTTGAACTTCTGAATTTTGTTTTAGCTTGTTAGGGACGAAAAGAATTTTATTTTTTTGGGCAAATTCAGATCCTGAAATTATAGCAGAAAAATAGTATTGATTATAGAAATTGATTTGTAGAAAATTTTCTTTTATTAAAATTATAGCAGAAAATTTTAAACCTGAAATTCCAATCCCTTTTTAACTCCATCCGTAACATGTGACTGTGTTTGATTTTTCAAAGTTTATGGGACAGAGCCCACAATATTGACATTTGTAGGCCCTTAATATGGTAGCAGTATATTTAATATATTAAATGAGGCAATGAAGTAACTGGGTGGGGACACAATGGTAGTGTTTGGATGACTCTTTCTTTTCTTTTTTCTTTTTTTTCTTTTTTTTTTTTCTTTTTTTTTTTTTTCTGGAAAAGGTCATTTAACTTATAGACATTATTTTGACAACTTTTCATTCAACTAAAAATATAACTATTTTATGTGGCAGGAAATCATAAAATAGTTGTGATTTTTTTTTTTAAGAGCCTATGATTCTCTTCCACGTAGAATAGTTACGTGAAAAGTTGTGTTGTCTTGTGCTTTCCTGTATTTGTAATGTAAGTGTAACCACGTCCTAAAGATGAAACTTCAAGTCTTTTTTCTAGTAGTTTCTTGGAAAGTTCCCTCTTTCTCTGGTCTAATCTCTATTCACGTTATATTAAATGGAGGTGATAAACTCGTGAGATTAGAATTCTAAATGTACCAGGGTATTTTTTTTTTTTTTTTTTTTTTTTTTTTTTTTTTTATAAGTACATTCAGTAACCAATTACAACAAAAGAGAAAAAACACAAGAGGGCTTGGGCAACCCAAAATTTAAACTAAGAACGAAAGTACGCGGGGGCAATACTTCCGAAGATGCGGGCCCATTAGCTCGAGGCATGGATGCCACAAAGCCGGGGTCACCAGTAAAGGTGAATCTCACTGCAGGCCAACAAGTACAAATCAATTCCCTGTGAATGATATTAATTAAGAAGACACAACTATATATACGCAAAAATCAATTAAAGAATCCAATTTTACTACAACATGCAGTATGTTTAAATTTATGAAGGAATGTTTAAATTTATGAAGGAATTAAGCATTGAAATTCCTTTAACTAACTATGACAACTCTTTTTTTTTTTTTTTTTAGGTAATATAATTTAACAATTCATATGATCATATAGATATAATATAAAGATTCATATATATATATAAAAGCCTATAATACTATAACTATAAATTATAGTTATATAATGTTACATAATTCATAAATTATAACTTATAAGTATATAATTCATAGTATGTAAATTATAAAGATTAGAAACTAGTGGTAACTGGATCACTTTACCACATAAGAGTGGTATTTCTTTTTTGCCAGCCGAGTTGAGCTTGATTTTTAAAGCTCGTCATGAGCTCGAACTCAATTCAAGCTCGTAATAAATTTAAATAAATTGAGTTTGGACATGCACTAGTCGCACGAACTCAACTCGTTTCCACCCGTAAGTCGCTGCTCAATTAAGATTAGGGCTGATCAAATACCTGCAAATCCGCCCCAACCCACATGCCCCACCCCGCCCCACCCCTAAAATCCCGGGTTTTAGTTGATTTTTTGTGGGTACGAGTTCAAAAATGATATATCCGTGCGGGGTGGGGCGGGGTGGGTTGGGGTTTTTAAAAACCCCGGGGACTCGCCCCACCCTGCCCCTCACAATTAATAAGAAAAAAAAAAAAAAAAAAAAAAAAAAACCCTAGCAACTACCAGTGCTGCACCCACCCCCTCTCCACATTTTTTCATTTCTTTTCTTCCTAAACTCTAGCGCCCCCTTCGCATCTTCTTCTTCTTCAAGATTTCTTGCCGAATCTTGCATATGCTCCATGGCCACGCCCATGCCCACGTGAAAGGTACTTTCTCTTGGTCTCTTCTTTTCTTCTTTCCTTCTTCTCTTCTTCTAATCCATTTATTTTTATTCATACTTATTTATTGTTTGGCTCTTGGGAAAATTTGTTAAAAAGGAAAAAAGAAAGTGAAAAAAAAAATGTGGAAGAAAAACCTGTGGTGTGAAAGAAATACCTGCGGGGATCCCCACCCCCCAACTGCCCCGCACAGTTGCAGGGCGTTTTTGGTGGGGTGGGGCCAAAAAAAGGGCCATTCTCGCCCCCCGCCCCATACTTAGCCCTAATTAAGATCATCCCAGCCCTACCCAAGATATTTTCGTTTGAGTACGCTGCATGTGTTTAGTCGGTTAGTGCTTTCGAAGTGGCAGCTGTGATTATTAAATGACCTATCTCATCTTTGGCTTGAAAAACTTCCAGCCATCTTCTCTATCGGGGAAGGCTGCCAATGTTACGTTGTTTATCAGAGATGAGAAGATGACGGTTTGATTATCGTGGTATCAATAAATGATGAGTAGCTAGAGGTTGGAACACTGGGTACGAATGGCTACTGGCAAGTCTTGAACACTGTCTATTGGAAATTGCTTGGAAATTGCTACATGTATGAACAACTTTTTATTTTTTATTTTTTTTATTTTTTAACTTGAAATTATGACCGAAGACTCCAAACCAAGAAGCACGTAAAAGCTTTAGCCAAAAGTAGTTCAAAACGGAGACTCGCTTGTGAGTTGTCAAAATAGAGAGGAACTGAGACAGATCGGTTAGACCTATTCCTTCTTCATGTTGCATTGAATTTGAGCGTGGAAAATTGCACTGCATGCTTTTAAAGCTATTCCTTAATTTTCAAGCAATTTCCAATACAGATTGCTCTCCAGAAAACGTACGTGTGGTTAGGATTGAGGGGTGGGATTCAATCATTTCAAAGGGACAAATTTTCTTTAACAATTTAATTTATAAAAATGACGTGTCGTTAGTATGTAAAATGCTTTTTTTTTAAGAAAATTCATTCCAACTTTATTATTGCTAAATAATAATAATAAAAAAGCACATATTTTTACATGTTCAACAGATATATATAAGTTTTTATAGATCAGGTCACTTCCTCAACCTTGTCCCTCCTAGATACATTGGCAATTTGTTTCTAAATTTATTTCTTGATATGATTATAATTATCTGATATTTGTCATGTTGTCCTAGAGTTCAATAAGGAGTATAGTTCCATAGATTTTATAGTCCAATAAAGAGTAATATATTCTTTCCTTACTAGATTTGTCATAATCCTAAAAGTCAATACTTAATTAGTTTATTATTTAAAATGTAATATATTGTTTCTCTATTTAAAGGGAGCAATCAATAAAAAAAAAAAAAATGAATTGATTATTATTTTATAATACAGCTTCTTATATTTTGAAGGTTAAAGCTCTTTTGAAATTATCATTGAAATTCACAACTCCCTTAAAGTAACATATTTATCCTTTTTAAGGTTTTTTTTTTTTTTTTTTTTGGCTTTCCGTGTTTTGTTGGTAACAGGTTCGTATCATATCTATCATATCCAGTTGATCAAAGGTCTAAGTATGCAAATGTCTTCTCAACCCCCTTCCATTATCCATCTTCCTTTTGACGTAGACTTGCTTGATTGCGAGTGCTCAAATGAAATTGGTGTAGACCAACACTTTCCATTGGATTCTATTCTGCATTAATTAATTTTCTTCAGCTACAGATAATTTCAGCATTTTTCTTCTTTTTCTTTTTCTTTCTTTTTTGGAAATTGTAACTGCTTTTTAAACTTGAAATTATGCCTGAAGACCCAATTTCACAACTGGCAATAGTCTCCGTTTTCTCCAAACCAAGAAGTACGTAAAGCATTATTCAAAAGTAGTTCATACATATACATTGGGAAAATTATATTCCCAAAGTCCATACAAGTCCACAACTGGCCTGTAGATCCATCTGGTCTATCGAGCCCAACAAAGAGTCATATTTTGTTAGAAAATTATATGTTTTTTTATTAATGTTATTAAAAAAACATGTGAGAAACACATGCTCTTAAAACAAAGTGTATTTCTCATATGTTAAGGGATACATGTTACTTATATATATGTGAGTTGTAAGAAATTTCTTACAAATTGGTTTGTAGGAAATTTCTGTCTCAATCAAAATTG
This sequence comes from Alnus glutinosa, assembly GCF_958979055.1. Classification (NCBI taxonomy): domain Eukaryota; kingdom Viridiplantae; phylum Streptophyta; class Magnoliopsida; order Fagales; family Betulaceae; genus Alnus; species Alnus glutinosa. The sequence goes on along the minus strand of NC_084898.1, from coordinate 19,419,519 downwards.
TTACTTTCGGCTATTTAAATCGGTTCGTAAGAAATTTTTGTCATTTCAAAAGTTCCCAAAACTTTAAGTTCTTCTTCAAGATGTGTTTAAATTTTAAAATTAAATTATAATGAATAATCCATACATAATGTGGGTTATGAGCTAGTATATATAAATATGAACTACTTTTCGGTAAATTAATTAAGCTGCTTGGGCGTGCTTATTGGGTTGAAAAAAAGAAAAAAGAAAAAAGAAAAAGGGTGACTCTTGCTTAATTGTGAGTGCTGAAATGAAATAATCACAATAAATCTCTTAAATCAAATCTCTAATATATTCTAACATTTCATCAAAATTAAGGTGGAACAATTTGGAAGCTTAAGTTTGCAATAAGTTCTTTCTTCTTCTTCTTCCACCCTTTTTTTTTTTGGATGTGACAGTGATTGACAACAATTGACGACGATAACCGGAAGAAGTTGGCGACAATGGTTAGAGATGCACCTTAATTTTCAATAGACCAATTATAAGCCAAAATCAAAGTCAATTATGGGCTAAAAATGGGCATGGGTTTACAAAAATACTACAAATGCCAAAAAAAAGATGGGTCAATTATGGGTCAAAAGAAGAGCTAACTATGGCCTGAAATGGATCTGGATTTTAAACAATATCACAAAGGTCAGGAAAGATTGGCCAACTATGGGCCAAAATAAGAGAGCCAAAAAATGGCTAAATGGGCCTAGGTTTTAGGTAATAACTCAAAGGCCAAAAAATGGGTTTTGGTCAATAAGTGATTCAACAATATCAAACAACTAAGTCAACAAAGAGCTTAAATGTGGGCAACTTGGCCTCTTTTGAATATTTTTTTTTTTTTTTTTTTTTTCAACTTTTCTTTTCTCCTCTTTGATTTTCTTCTTCTTCTTCTTTAATTTTTTTTTTTTTTTTTTTTTTAAAAAAAATAAATAAATAAATAAATTCTGAACTGTCTTCTCTCTACACCAACAATGAACAACTGGGAATGTCTTCTTTCTGAACCATGAAGCTTCGCATCTCACACTAAATGAAGATCGTGGAAAGTGATCGAAGGGGGCTCTCCTCCTTTCATGAAGTGCCTCTCTTGCTGGGATTTTCTTTTTTTTTTTGTTGATCTGGTAGCAAGCCCAACCGGAACTTCTTTCTTCGGCTTTAAGATCCAAACTTGCAGTTCCCTAGTTGCTGGAACAAAGAAAGTGAGAGCCCACAAAAAAATTCACACACCATTCTTCACGCGACTCCTTTTTTTTTTCCAACGGAGAAGAACTATAGCAGTCAAAAACACAAAAATATGTAGACTCATACATGGATTTGTTGTCTGATATATGTGAAGATGGAAGGAAGAGAATTTTACGTGGTTCTGTCTATGACTTATGCAGGGCCGGCTCTATACATTGTGGGGCCTTAGGCAATAATTTAAAATGAGGCCTTTTATATTTAAATATTAAATAAATAATTTTTTTTTTTTTTTTTTTTTTTTTTTTTTTTTTTTTTTTTTTTTTTTTTTTTTTTTTTTTCATTCCATCTTTTAGATGCATTGTTACCCATCTCCCTCCTCCTTAAATAATTTTTTTTTTTTTTTTAAGTAAAATTTTATTTTCATTCCATCTATTAGATGCAGTGTTACCCATCTCCCTCCCTCCATTAATACATACCAAGAAAGAACATCGAGGGTTTGAGAAATTTAAAGCAAAAAAAAAAAAAAAAAAGGAAAAAAAGAACAATAATAGAATTTGTAGGAAAGTGAAACGAAATACAACAAAATTCAGGGTTACCATTGAAATCCATTAAAGTTACTTATCTGACCTGACGTGACGGATACCTGTGTTTTCTATTCCCAAAGCCCACGCATCAGATGAGAACACATTTGAAAGTAAAAATATCAGAGATTTCAAATTTGCATCTATGGGCCACACGTTTTCATCTTGATAAACATGTTGTATGTTTTTCCATAAAAAAATAGTGGCCTTCATCTCAGAGACTCTTCACAAAGCAAAAGAAAGAAAGAAAAAAAAATAAAAACAAAGCAAGTAGAAGGCCTTAAGGTGTTCAGTATCTCGGTGCTGTGTTTTTAACTTGGGTCAATGGGTGCCAGAGATTGTGCCGAAGGAGAGGCGAAGAGACTGGAGGTGAGAGCTGGCTGGTGAGTATTTTGGTAATTTGTTAGAGAGATAAGATATTGTAATAAGACTTGTGTTCCTAGCTTTTGACGTTTGATTGTTTTTATGTGGGAGTTCTAGAGTCTCCCAAATGGAGAAATAACGAAACCTTTTTTTTTTAAGAGAAATAATAGTTGTGTTCTAACGTCGATTGACTTTTCTATGTAGGAGTTCTAGAGACCGCTAAAATCATTGTGTATCTAGGCCTTGAGGCCCTTGACGGTTGATTTTTCTGGGGGATTAGAGTCTCCCAGAAGAGATTTTTTTTTTTTTTTTGCTTAATTGTTGGGTATGATACTTGGGCTTTTTTTTAAAAAAAAATAAAAAATAAAAAATCTTTACTATCATAGCAGTATCACCAAGATATATTGTCATTTGGGGGCCTTCATCCATTGGGGGCCTTAGGCGACCGCCTAAGTCGCCTAATGGATGAGCCGGCCCTGGACTTATGTCTACTGAATAAAGCTCAAATGACTATATTATGCTTTTATTCCTTGATCTTTTCACAACACATGAGATTCCTATTTATAGAAGAATTTGGGTAGACAATCATTGATTCTGAAAGATTTAGGAGAATAACTGGTTTGGTTAACTTACCAAAACCAGATAATTGTCTTTTATTTATAGAGCAACTTAAGGTAAATCAGTACAAGGTTTACAACATAGGAAATATAGAAAATATGGTAAATTACAAAAGAGGAAAAGGTCATGTGCTGAGTGTAGAGAGACATCCATAAGACATGGAGCACAAGGGATCAGCAGGAATCCAGGACAGTGTGAGCTGTGGACTTCTAGCCTGCAGTGTAGCTGCTACAAAAGGGTGGCTGATCAGCAGAAATTGTGGAGTTGCAGGTTTGACTTGCATGCTGATTCTGAAGAGAAAAGAGCTGTTGATTTTATCCTCTAACACTCCCCCGCAAACTGATGGGAGGAACTTCCATCAGTTTGACTTTTATTCTCATCATCATATATATATATATATATTTTTTTCTTGGGATTGGCTTAGGTCTGTAAACTGTGCCTCAAAAGCCAAACGTAGGGCCAATTGTGGATCAAGAAAAGAGCCACTAAAGGGTTAAAAGGAAAAGCCTGGGTATTTTAACTGTACCACAAGGTTAAGATTGGGCCAACTATGGGCCAAAAGAAATTAAAAATAGGCTTAGCTTTTTGAATATTACCACAAAGCCCAAAAGATTTTTTTTTTTTTTTTAAAAAAAATAAAAAATAAAAGGCTTGGGTTTTGGAACAGTACCTCAAAGCCAGAAGGAAATTTAAAATAGGCTTGAATTTTTGAACAGTACCACAAAGCTAAAAATAGAAAAGAAAGGCCCAGACATTTTAACGGTACCACAAGGCTAAGGATTGGGCCAACTATGGGCCAAAAGAAAAGAACCAAATGACTTTAAAAATAGACTTGGGTTTCAAGCATTACCGCAAGCCATAAATCGGAGAGTGGGCAACAATGGGCTGATTTTCTGGGTAACGGCTTCAAACCCACCCACAAGGCTAAGGATTGGGCCAACTATGGGCCAAAAGAAAAGAACCAAATGACTTTAAAAATAGACTCAGGTTTCAAACATTACCGCAAGCCAGAAATCGGAGTGTGGGCAACAATGGGTTGATTTTCCAGGTAACGGCTTCAAACCCACTGCAATTATTTTTTTGATGGAAGAACTTCTAGCATCTTCTGATGCTTCTGGACCAAAACAAAAACAAAGAAAGAAAAAGACGAAAAGAAAATTCAAGAGGCTTATAGAAGCTCGAGAAAGCAAAAGAAGAACCTTGGAAACAGAATCCTCCATCATCAAATCATCAACGCGACCGCAGCAGGACTGGGAAACAGTGCGTCTGAGGTCAATGGAGGCGACGCGTGCAATGGGTCATCGGCGGGAGGCTGAAATCGTCCGCTAGGGAAACCACAGGTACGTAAATTTTTTTATTTTTTTATTTTTTTATTTTTTTTTTATTCTTTTTTTTTTTTGGGTGGAAGAGAGGGAGATTTGGGAGAACCTTGGAGAAAGTTATCTCTGTGTTGGGTTCGTTGAGAAATAGAAAATGGGTGTGATTTATGGAGAAACAGGGGTGAAGATGAGGTGTTTTTGATAAAAAGTTGCAGAGAAGCTTCAAGAAGAAAAGAATCTGACGTTGGTGGAAGATGGAGATGAGTCGGACTGGGCATCAATTTTTTTATTTATTTTTTATTTTTTATTTTTTATTTATTTTTTTTTTTTGGAGTGAAGAGAAAGGAGAAGTGAACGGTGTTCAACGATGGGTCAGATTTTTTTTTTTTTTTTGGAAGCCACAGAGAAGGCGCTGCTTCGAATAATGGTTGGGGAAGAAGCAGGGGAAATAAGACGCAGAGTAAACAGGGCTGTTGAAGGAGCACAAAGCAGGAGGATAGGCTAAGCGTGCGGGTGTGGTTAAGGTGTTTTGACAAAATGACGCAGATAAGAGTTTCTGAGTGATGGAGAGGAAGGTGAATGGAGAGCTTGCTGGGTATGTGCAGTAATGGTGGAGTCTGAGTAATGTTGTGATTTAGGAGCAGGGCATCTCGTTGAAGAGAAGAGGGATTTTGGGAGAACTGGTTCTGAGGATGTCATGTGAAGGTGAGGTGTTTGATAACAGTTCTGAAAGAGAGTAAAGTGTAAGGAAAACTCTTGTAGAGCTTCCTCAAGGCACTGCCCGTGTGAGCTGTGTGAGCATGGCTCACACGGGCTGTGCTACAGCCAAAGGAAGAGGAACAACAGGATTAGAGTGTTAGCCAAAGGGCTCTGATACCATGAAAGATTTAGGAGAAGAACTGGTTTGGTTAACTTACCAAAACCAGATAATTGTCTTTTATTTATAGAGCAACTTAAGGTAAATCAGTACAAGGTTTACAACATAGGAAATATAGAAAATATGGTAAATTACAAAAGAGGAAAAGGTCATGTGCTGAGTGTAGAGAGACATCCATAAGACATGGAGCACAAGGGATCAGCAGGAATCCCGGACAGTGTGAGCTGTGGACTTCTAGCCTGCAATGTAGCTGCTACAAAAGGGTGGCTGATCAGCAGAAATTGTGGAGTTGCAGGTTTGACTTGCATGCTGATTCTGAAGAGAGAAGAGCTGTTGATTTTATCCTCTAACAGATTCAACGTAAATTTGATTACTATCAAATTTGATTACAATCAAATCAATGAGATTTGATTACAATCAAATATGATTTATAAGAGATAATAATAATTACAATAAATCTCTGAAAACAAATTTCTTAATTTACTCTAACATATAAATGTGATAAATGAATTTAAAGAAAGAGCATTATTCTTTTGTGTGTGCAACCCACTTGACGGGGTTATCCCATTCCATAACTTGAACTTATGGGTTTTGTTTTAGCTTGTTAGGGATGAAAAGAATCTTGTTTTTTGTACTTAAAATAGAGAGATTTTAAATAAATGTGATGTTCTGGTTTAAGACAAATTCTAATCCCTTTTTAACTCCATCCGCAACATGTTATTGTGTTTGATTTTTCAAAGTCTATGGGACAGAGCCCGCGGAAATTGCGTAGTTCTCCCAATTTATTTTGACTCACATTTGTGATCCCTTAATATGGTAGCAGTATATTTAATCTACCACTCCCACTAAATAAGAGAATGAAGTAACTGATTTGGTTTTTTACAACCTAGATATATGCTCCTACGATGGTTTCTACCTCCTACGTGCCTTACCATCGTGCTCACCAGCGCCCTAGCTACCCGACGCCATTAGTTTCTCCTCCCTCCACCGTCCACGGATCCCACTTGCCGACTCGTGGATCTCATGCGCCGGAGAGTTTTGCCCAGCCAGTCTCTGTTGCGATGTTTTGCTCTTTTTTTTTTTTTTGTCTTTTTTTTTTTTTTTTTTTAATCTTTCTTGGGTTCGTTATTGTCTCCTTTTAGAGGAGTGATGAGTGCAAAATATTGTACTAAACCTTTAGCTTTGTTATTTTCTAATGTTTTTTGTTAGTTTTGATATTTTAGTATTTTGCAGGTCATTGAGAGAAAATAATAGCTTTAAGGTGAAAAATGCAAAGTTTGGAAGAAAGCACTTTGAAAAGACCTAGATGATGTGGTTATCAATGAAAGGATTAAATTGGAATTTCACTAATTGGAGTCAAAATTGGATTGGATTAGAATTCAAATTCTGCATATGTTATAGTATATTGGCCATAACTTTCCACTCAAGAATTGGATTAAGGTGAAATTAATGGCGTTAGAAAGCTACTCAAAATAATACAAATCATTGTGAAATAGGATTTTCCTAATTCGGATGTCTTCTATGCCAAAATTGCCCTACAATAAAAGACCGCAAATCTGAACGAATTTGGAATCATTTTCCTTCTTGAATTGAGTTTTGAGTATCTTACTCAAACTAGAAGACTAACCTCCAATTTTTCTAGAATATCTAGGGCTTCTAGGGCTTGTTTTGCCTCTATAAATAGACCTCTAAACCTGAAGAAGAGAAAGGGAAAGCTAGAGACCAAATATATTTTCTTCTTTTTAATTTAGTTTTTCTTTAAGGTAGGTTTTTATTTTCAATAATAACGTGTAGCTAAATTTTCAATTAAGGTAGAGGATGAAGCCTCACCATTGAAGAGCAACAATATTTTTATGTAAGTTTATACTATTCGATTTTATGAGTTTTTGATTTCTAATTGTTCTACTTCAATTCAATTATTGAGATGATTGTGAATATCTATTGTGATTTCCAGATACATGCGATGATTTGATATAGTCTCATTTAATTGATTGCTTGGGTTTTTATTTATCAAAACATTGGATATTCATTGTGTTTCGTTTTACGGATACATTTGATGATTTGGTTTAAACCAGATATCTTTTATGATTTGTACAAAGAATGGATTCATTGAATGATTTAATGATTTTTTGAAATATAGTAGAACATACATAAGATTTGTATGGTGAGAACTTTGGATGTGTATTGATGGACATGAAAATATGTTGTTATGATTTGGTGGGTGTTGATGAGTGCTAAATATTGTGTATTTGGACCCCTTGATTTACATTAGTTAGACCTTTAGCCTTATTATTTTCTGATGCTTTGGTTCGTTTTTGTATTTTTAAGTTTTGTAGGTCAACAAGTGAGGAATGGCAAAATTCATGTGGAATTGCTTGGAAAATTCGGAAGTTCTTAAGAACTCGATCGATCGAACTTAAATTCGATCGATCGAATTTTGCCCGAAGTCGATCGATTGAATAAAATTCGATCGATTGAAATTTCTCAGAACTTACTTTTGCAGAAGCGCGCCAGAACACCCAATCAGGAGCTTCTCCATGACAAAAAGCAGTTCTTCCTCTGATTTTCGCAGCAGAACACGCTGGTTTCGTGACCTTGGTTGTCTCTAGCAAGATAGGAACCCTAGAGGGGGTTAGAGGAGTCATTTTACATGGGTTTCTAGCCCTAATATCCTTCTATAAAAGCCATAGCCATGCCTCCTTGTTGAGAGAGTTCAGAGAGCAGTAGATAGGTTTAATTTCGTTCATTTCATAGTGTATTTCAGTAGCTTTTGTTTTTAGAAACTTTCTCTTTGTAAAACTTTTCTTTTATTTCCATGTTTGTTCTTTATTTTCTTGTGGTGTTCTTAGTCATGGAAGGCTAGTAACCTCAACTAAGGTTGAGGATGAAACCTTTCCAGTGATGACACTCAAACTCTTGTTATACTACTTGCACATTTAATGATATATCATATTTGTTGTTCAAATTCCATTCATTTAATGCTTCATCTTTTGCAATGAATGTGGTTGGTAGTAGATATAGGACATTTAATGTGTTTCAACCGATGGATACATTGTTTTATCGGTTTGAATGACGATATCCATTTTGATTTGTTCATTAAATGGATACATTGGATGATTTGATTTCAAATGGGTACTCTTTGTGATTTATTTTTGAGTTAGATTCATTTAATGGTTCTAAAGTTAATGGTTAAGAAATTTGAATGACATCCAAAGCTTAATGTTCTTTGGGTGTTCAAGTGGAAACCAAGAGTGTGAGTTGTTGGATTTGGTTTGATAGATTCCTTAGCCTTAGTTCCTTTTAATTTGCATATTTTATTTCATCTCTTTTATTTAGTCTTTTGTTCTTAAATCAACCCTCAAACCTTTGGAACTAGGTTAAAATGAGATTGATTAAACAAGACACCAACATTTGACCGTTTCCCTGTGGATTCGACATCGCACTTGCAAAACGCTATATTGCAAACGATTCGTGCACTTGCGAGTACATTAAAATTTGCACAACAGGTGTGGATTCCAAAACCTTAGTATCTTTTCTTTTGTTTTATTTTACTTTATTTACTTTATGTTTTCTTTTTATCAAAAATCAAACTTTTTTTGGAACTAGGTTAAGATTTAATTAGTTTAGAAACAAAATTGTTTTTCAAGAACACAATTCTCTGTGGGATTGACCTCGCACTTGTAAAACCCTTTATTGCAAACAATTCGTGCACGTGCGAGTACAATTAAAATTTACATCAAGTTTTTGGCGCCGTTGTCGGGGATATTTGCATGTTAAAAAGTGAGATTAAAGCATGAATTTTTCTTATGATAGTTATAACAATTTTTCTGCACAACATGCTTCACCTAGTGGTAGGACACCTGCTCTTACCAACTACACTCACAATTTTTACCCACATAAACCATGTTCATATTGCTCCAATCCTTATCATAGTTCTAGTAATTGTCCATCCTGGGGACAAGGCTCCAATTTTTCATATGAGCAAATGAACACAAATTTCTCCAGACCGGGGTTTGATTCAAATTCTAAATTTTACGACCCGAATTGGAGCAACCATTTGGATTGCTCATGGAAAGCTCAAGCTATGGGAAATTATGCTCCTCAACACCATGAACTGCACCATCTTGAATATCCGTAGTTCGATAACCTATCTTCCCATCCTTCATCCTACAATATCCGGCACAAGAATGATCATTTGAAGACACAGTCAAAACATTTATACAGGCAAGTAGCCAGAATATACAAGGGTTTAACTAGACTATATAAGAGCTTAGGACTGTCACTTTGAGCGATAGCTAGAATATACAAGAGCTTACAAATGAGATTAGGAATTCAAATCAGTTCACGCATCAAGCTATTGTCAAGATGGAAGGAGAAATTGATTATTGGGTTGCTGAATTCAACTGAATAGAGGAAGAAGAGTTTTAAAGTCAGCTGATGGCTCAAGGGCACTACATGATTGATGAGGATGATGCTAGCCATTCTTGTCATGAGCATGTCCTTGACACCTCCATACTCGAGAGTAAGGAAATTGTGGATAACAATGAGAAGGATGAAAAAGAGGAGCAAGTTGAGCACAAAGAGGAGCAAATTGAGCACAGAGAGCAAGTTGAGCATAAAGAGAAAATTAAGCCCTCAGCAGAGACAAGTCTGTCCAATGACAAGGAAGTGAGTATTGGAGCTCACTCCTTCATCATTGTCCCTCTTGAGACATAACATGAATCCAAAGCTTCAATTCTTCAATGTCTCAAAGAGCCAACGTATGCCATGATTCTAAAGGATCTATGCAAACAAGCGCACAAATCTAGGAATCATTGTCCTAAGAAAATATTTTCAAGCAAACAAATTGGCTTCCTCATATGTCAAAACATTCTCCCAGAGTGCTACATAAGATTAAAGAAGAAAGGGTGGAAGAGATTGGTTGGACATCCACATGATCGGGACAGGTATGATAATTTTTTATTTTATTTTATTTTCTGCATTTAATTTCTGAGTTCTTTTTCCTTTTTTCATTTAATTTCTTGTTATTTTATTTTTGTTTCTGATAACAATTAATCTTTTGATGTTTGTTTTTATGAGGAAAAAAAAAAATATTGCTGTTAGTTGATAGATGTTTTGGTGTTTAAGTTTGGGGGACGCCCTGGCCTTGTTCACACCTTGATGTTTCCTTATTTCTAGTAATGTATTTCTATACTACACATTGAGGGCAATGTGTAATTCCCTCAATGTGTAATTCAAGTTTAGGAGTATGGAAAAACACTGTCTATTTGTTTGTTTGTTTATTTGATCTAAAAAAAAAAATTGTTTATTTGTCTTTTTGTTCTAAATTTTTATTTTTTATTTATTTAAAAAAAAAAACAAATTGTGTTATGTTGTTGTTCAAGCGTGATTACATCACAACTGTAGTTTGCATATCATTAGTTTGTTTAACATGTTGAATACTGCATACATTAAAAATCTGAATCTTTTGACTCATCTTTTGGATTGGAAAGACTTCACTTGTTTGAATTATTTATCACAAGCACATTAGCATTGGTTCTCTGAGGTATGAAATTTGAATTGAGGAATGTGTATCTTGTTATTGAGATGATTCTTGTATATCTATTATGATTTCCGGATACATGTGATGATTTGAGATAGTTTCATTTAATTGATTGCTTAGATTTATCAAAACGTTGGATATTCATTGTATTTCGTTCTACGGATACATTTGATGATTTGGTTTAAACCGGATATCTTTTGTGATTTGTGCAAAGAATGGATTCATTGAATGATTTACTGATTTTTTGAAGTATAGTAGAATATACATAAGATTTGTATGGTGAGAACTTCGAATGTGTATTGATGAACATGAGAATATGTTGCTATGACTTGGTGGGTGTGGATTCCAAAATCTTAGTATCTTTTCTTTTGTTTTATTTTACTTTATTTAGTTTATGTTTTCTTTTTATCAAAAATCAAATATTTTTTTGGAACTAGGTTAAGATTTAATTAGTTTAGAAACAAAATTGTTTTTCAAGAACACAATTCTCTGTGAGATCGACCTTGCACTTGCAAAATGTTTTATTGCAAACGATTCGTGCACTTGCGAGTACAATTAAAATTTACATCAGGGAGATTTTCATATTTGAATTTGTGTTGGTGTTTTTTTTTTTTTTTTTTCCTATAGTTTTAGTTTCAGACTTTTACAGTGCTTTTACCATTTCATCCTCCTTCAGGCGTTTGTTGTTGATCCTAAGTGGGGGTACATATAGATAGGCTTGTCCTTTTCTGTACCTCTTAAGCATATGAAACCGCTTTGTGCAGCCCCTTAAAAGGACCGAGTCACTTATTTGTCAAATTTCCTACCTTTTGTATATATTTCAGTACTATTTTGACTTGTTATGGATCTAATGTTGGGAGCCCACCTATTTTTCTTTTATAGGATCAGCTACTCCTTCTTTTGTGATCTCCCCGTATAATCTTTTCCTTCGATCAATTAAAAATAAGAAATCAAGAGAATGAAGGTACTGGGTGGGGGCACAATGTCATGTTAGGATGACTTTTTTTTTCCCTTGGAAAAGGTCATTTAACTTATAACTGTATCAGCTCCAATGTGAGGATTCCCTCCTATTACTAATTACTGTATCAGGTCCATTCCTTTCCATTTTGTGTTGTCGCTTGTTGTCTTGTGCTAATTTCCTGTATTTGTAATGTAAGCGCAACCACGTTCTAAAGAAGAAACTTTAAGTCTTTTTTCTGGTAGTTTCTTGGAAAGTTTCCTCTTGCTCTGGTCCAATCTGCATGGCCATAGAAGCATATATATGCTTTCTATTCAACTCCTTATTCTAAATTGTCATGTGCTTTTCTGCCAAAATAAAGAAAAAAAAAAAGATTTTCTTTTTTTGTTTATTTTGTTCTTGTGTATTTACGAAAACATCCTTAATTTTGGGGCTATAATCCAGGTCTCAAACTTTTGATCCTCTCGTCATGAATTAAAAAAAAAAAAAAAAAAAAAAAAAAAAAAAAAAAAACTTAGTCCATAAATATGTGATTATTAACATATAATCCAAAGTGTTGCTAGATGGAAGTTGATGGTTTTGGTCATTGGATGATGAAAAGTTATTGATAGTGGATTAATTTTAAATGGACTTGCGGTTTCTTTTTACTTATCGATAAAATAAAATAAAATGAACTTATTGATCATAATAGTTTGGAAATATATTTTTAGACGCGGAGTATAGCTTTTGCAGCTAAAACTCATCAATCTTGCAAATAATCTATCAAGTGGGAGTCCTTGGGTGATTTTCCTGCAGTTTTACTGGGGAAACTCTACAATGTAGCTTCGATATGTATATTCAAGTTTTTTTATTGCCACGTTTGTAGTTGTCAGTTAGCATTTTATTTTACTATTATCATTTTCTTTTTGAGTATGCCTTGTTTAGTTGTGTGAGCAACATTTATATGTTGAGGACCAATGAGCATTTGTGTGTCCTGTTCCAAAGCTGTCAACCTTGTTATATTAAATTTGTTCTATATATATATGTTGTTGGCCTTTGTTGTTTGGTAAACTAAAACAACTTCTTCGCCTTCCATTTGAGCTCTGACAGAATAAAAACTATAATGGAATCTTTCAGGAATAATGACATACAATGGCCTTGAGAGTTACATTCTCAATAATCAATCTTATGAAAATGAAAGCAGAACAAGCAGAGGGGATGAATGTGTAACTGACTCCTTGGACGACGGCGGCTCGAGCTGTTCATCTAGCAAAGATGCTTTTGGATCATTTTCGTCAAAGTGGTTGACAATGAAGAGGGACGAATAGAGTTATGATAAATGTACTAGGGTATTGATATGGAAACTAACCGCGTATAATTTTCAACATTTGAGAACACATTGTAATTAATCTTTGAGGTTAATATGTTTTGCAAGTGATTGTATTAGTAAGTAAACACAATAGTTGAGTTTTTACTAAATAAAGGATTGTAAGAATACAATAACAAGGCTTTGCTTGAACAGAAATTTATATACTAAATACATATATTCTTTCCTAAACAAACTCAAACTGTTCAAAACAGTGTTTTTTTTTTTTTTTTTTTTTTTTTTTCATGTTATCAACATTTATTTATTTACTTTTTCCTTCTTGTGGGTAGGATATAATGTAGGACCATTAATTTCCCTTCTATGACTAACTTGGGACCCTAGCTATTCCTTTGAAAACTTCTTCTGTTTTTATAATGTGACCCTATGAGAATAATTACTTTTTCTCTTAACTATTTTGAATATGATAATTGTGGGACCCCTTTTTTTTTTTTTACAAACGTAAAACGAGTCATCGCAGTGGCACGACTACGTGTCGCTCAGCCAACATAGGCACATGCCCATAACATGCACCTGATATACAGAGTTACATCTACAACGGAAGAATTCATAATACCATCAATTAAGCGGGAAAGCATAACTATAATCTCACTCGTTATCTAAACAAATACGAGCCATAACACAAGTCTATCTGTTTAAAGTTTAACTACATATACTACTACAAAAGAATGGCTGATACAAAATATTGTGTGACCCACACATCAAGCCATATACAAAAGTACCCAAAATATATGGACACCATAGTCCTACCTCACTACGATCGTCGCTACGTGCTTCAATCGTAGTAACCCAAGTAGTGTGCTACCCGATCGTCGTCCGCCTCAGGAGTACCTACAATCACAGGAATATCATCTACACGGTTGTGGTGGTATCCACATCCGCATAGGTGAAATGATGAGTTCACCGCCTTAGCATGAAACACACTAAGACCTCAGTGGTATAAGACCAACTAAGTTTTCGCAAAGAACCAACCTTTCTTTTATTTTTAGTCGTGCGAGCACTATATTAGCTACAATTTACCAATAGCTAATGCAGCAAACACCGACTATTCAGAAACCATTTAAAACATACTAAATAGCAGAGAATACATGTAGAAGTTCCAGTCATCCCTCCTTGAAAGTTTCCACATACAAACCCTTCTATAATAATACTTTTCATTGGTCGCTCAAACATATGTGCACACGATCACTCCATCACAGATATCACGTATACACATAAGTCTTAAGCAAAGAACATGGCATCTTACTCTCCCATACTAGGATAACATCCTTCAACAAAACACTTGCAACACCATCTCTAATCGTATTTCAGTTTCATGCCTTGAACGTCAATAGATCATGAAAGCATTAGAGCTAAACTCAACTATGCTAGCATGTCTTTCCTGAAGAACAATAACAGTCAACCTATTTACTCATAGACATGCCATTACTCGCGCCTGGGCAGTCATGTATCCATGTACTTTCAAGTTCAATGTATGCTATTAACACATGGACCATCCGATAGAAATATACATAACATCTTTTCCATGAAGACTCTTATGCATACTACTACGTCTAGCAAAACTACTCATATCATAAAACATCTCTCATAACAATGCTATACATGACATGCATGACCATGGGCTCATTATGCTACTGATCCTGTTACTCTGCTGATACTGTTGCCGTTGATACTGTTACTGGTGGAGTATGTATGCTATATACTACATGCTCAATGTTCTGTGCTTGACTAGTATATATTTCACTACTGTATCATGCTGAAATCATGCAGTTGCTAATCACATCCCTTTAAAACTAAACAAATCCAACATTTTATCTAATACTTTGAAGACATTCAAAACAGAGTTTCTTCATAAAACGTAAACAGTTTCCACAAGACATATTCTCAACAATTTGCATAATTTAAATATCAACCGCATAACATAACACTTTAAAACAATTCAATACTTTTCACTCTTACACTATTTCATAAACATCATTGATATAATTTAAACATACTCGAAACTAATCAAATCATCTCAAAGCATATAATTCATCATATGGTTGGTTCGATTTCATAAACAATATATATTTTTATCAATCTATTACATATAAAAATATATATTTTCCTCAGTGAGTGGAATACCCACCTTGGATCGCTTGTACTCCCAATTATCTAGACAACTCTAAGCTCAACCGCAATGTGCTGCTAAAACACAATACATTGCATTAATTAGTATTACAACTAGTAATTACACCTAGTGGCATTTTGAATCTCTCAAAAGCCATTTTACTAATTTACCCGTACAACTCTAACGTTCCTAAGTATTCTATTAATCCCAACATTATTAACCCATAAGCACAACTTAGGGTTAACCACAATAGTATAGCATTTTAATAAAATACCCCAAAACTAATACCTATGGAAAACTTACCACAAATTCACCAAGCAGTGACCAAATGCTCGGGATGCTCCTGGCAACTCCAAACCACACCAAACCTAGAGAAAATACCAAGTTAAACTCATTTCTACAAAATTTACAAAAACCTCTAAACGATGCGAGTTTTATTTACCTCAAAACGTTCGGTTAGAATGCAAATCGGGCTTCAAGGATTACGTTATCGAAGTCGGATCTAAAATTGGACGGTTGGATTTCAAGATATCACAGTTTTTGAGTGAAAAACCGTGAAGAAATAGTGAAGAAAACCGTTGATGAAGGAAGAAACGGGCGTACTGCCCCTTTTTAAAACGGATCCCGTCCGGACGGGCATCTCAAATCGTCCAGGCGCGCGCCATTGCAGATAGACCGTCCGGACAGGCATAAACCACCGTTCGGACGCGCGCCATTTAAGAAGACATACGCCACACAGCAGACCGTCCGGTCATACGACGACTACCGTCTGGATGCGTGTCGTTTAAGAAGACCATGCACCGCTCGTTGCGGACCGTCCGGATACTATAAAGAAAACGTCTGGACGCTCGTGGAATGAGGCGTCTGCCACGTGGTGATAAGGTACCGTCCGGATGGGCCTGTTGAGCCATCCGGACGCGCCATATTAATTTATTTATTTAATCCATTTTTCCACCTTTATTCAATTTCCCTCTCATTATATTTTCTCCTTGCATAACTTGTTTCTTTAACTCATAGAATCTTCTCTACGCGTCCCATTGTACTTTCTAGTTGTCTAATTAATTTTAGTTGTCTATCCCAATAAATTTTATTTCCCCAAATAGCCAATAATATTCGGGACATCACAATAATTGGATTTTCAACGACGATTTTTGGGGAGTTGTGGAAATTAGAACCACTGCCTAAAGAAAGGAAGAGCAAATGGCGAAGAGAAATGGACTGGTTACTCTCCCCCACCAACTATATGGTTTAGTTAGTTCCTGCTAAGCAAAATGGTGCAAATGGCCGGACCCTTGAGGTATTTTCTATTTCAATTGGATAGAAGAATAGAGCAGTACAGATTATACTTATGGTGTGATTTGGATTTGACATTTATCTTGTAGATAATGACACCAAAAGCCCGTGCTGACATCGACATGAATTTACCGGCACTTCAAAAATTGGACTCTATGCTTGTTGTAGGTGATCTCTTCATTCCCATTAAAATCTAGAGAACTTTTTATCCATCAATGTATTGCTCAAATTAATCTTATTGGTTTTTCATGTTACAGGAGACGTTAGATTCAATGGTAAATACTGAGTTTTGGTATGCAGAATGAGGTAGCCGGGCAGAAGGAAGGAATAATAGCGGACATCAAAGCAAGAGATGGTGGCTTCCATCACCTCAAGTACCAAAGACGGGGCTCCCTGACACTGAAAGGAAGAAATTGCTTCATCAAGGAAGAGTGGTACATCAAGTGTTCAAGGCTGCCAAATCAATCAATGAAAATGTTTTGCTTGAAATGCTTGTGCCGGCCATTATCCAAGATGCTCTTCCCAAGGTAATTAAACTCTCTCCCATTTAAAAGATTCTCAATTAATCTGCCTTTCTGATATTTTTGTGAGGAAATCTTTCTGTATATACAAGTCTAATATGAGTACTTACTATTTTATGAGCTTACTCTTACTAAACATTTTTTATTTTTATTTTTTGTCTCTTTTACCAAAGGCACCTCACCAGAGGACAGCTTTTCACTTTGTAAAAGGTTATGAGTTTAAAGCTTGACAATTTGCTAACTTGTGGCCTAAAGAAAAAAAAAAGAAAGAATAACATGCTAACTATGCAGAATTGCTCACATATGAACTGTACTTTAGTGCAATTAGTAGCTAGTAGCTACTCAACCTAGCTATTAAAAACAAGAAGCTATGAATAGAGAGCAGGGGAAACCCTCATCTTTGATCGATCCTTGCCAAAAGTGGATACACATGCAAAGTTAAAGTAGATTGAAAAGGTTCATTTTGATGCTTTTAGATTCAGCCAGCTAACCTTGACACATCAAAATGAAGTGGGACTTAGTCTGCTTGCTTGTGACTTGAAACTATCTACATCATCTGATTATCATTGCTTTATGATTAAAACTTATAGATGAAATTGTAACTTATAACTACATTTCTATTTTTGTACTTACAGTCTAGGAAGGCAAGCCTTGGTGAGGAACTCTACAAGTGTTTGTTTGCAGAATCAAGCTCATATGATGAAATACTCAATTCTCTTAATTTGAAATTTGAACATTGTGCTCTTGAGGTCATTAACAGGTTGGAAGCTGCTATGTTTGCCTGGAAAGTGAAAGTTACAGATCTTGTTAGTGGTAAATCCCCAGTTCGAACATCATGGTCCTTCATAAAGGATTCAATGTCTGAGATGGATAAGATGGAGTTATTGCTAGACCAAGCAGAAGCCTTTCTACATCGTTTCAAGATCAGATTTCCAAACCTTACCCATACATTACCTAATGTTACAAAAATTCAGTATGGCAAGGTTAGTTATCTAGTATTCATGTTCATTTTTCCAATTTTCCCAAAACATCCCTCTTCAACCCCATTTCTTCTGCTTTTTTTTTTTTGTTGTTCATTGAGATAGTTAGGTTTTCACCATATCATATTGATTTCTCAGCTATGATCCTACATGCTCATATCTAATAGCTTTTTCTTTCTTTTTTTAATCTATTTGCCCTAAAAAGTCTTTTGACATGGATAAAATGTCTTAATCAGAAGTGACCTATAAAAATATATTTTCGTAGAGATTTGGCGATAATTTTCCTTCTCAATTCTTGTAGGATACTGGGCATTCAATTCTGGAAGCATATTCTCGTGTTCTTGGAAACTTGGCCTATAGCATACTGTCTAGGATAAGAGATATTTTGAAAGAAGATGGTTTGAGCAATCCAAATTCACCAGTGGTAATGCCTTACTTTGATATAAATCACTATGAAACTTTAGCAGTTGTTATAGATGTAAGGCACTCGTTGATTGATCAGATGAACAAGTTGCATAGGCATTATTGTGACTCTAATTCAAGTAATGCTTCTTCATACAGTGAGGCCAAAGCAAGTTCTGTGGCTGCAACACCAAGTTGGAATAGACTTTGGTGCATTGACAAAGAGATCCAACTCTATGACCCAAACCCAAAGAGCTTCTGATTGAGTCAGCTTACTTACGTGATGCCATAGTAATAATATTTTTAGTTGGTTATTTTATATGTGTTATGTTTGTTCTCAATAAATGGGTTTAGCCCAACAGCACCTATGTTTAGGGTTTTATCATTGGCTATTTAAACTTCTCTTGTAATCGAATAAGGGCTGATTATTGAGTGACGAATTATGTTATTTCAATTCCTTAGAGATGGATTTCTCGCATCAATGGTGGATCTCTATTGATTATTAAAATTTGTGTGTGTGTTCTATCTTTTCTTCTAGTGGATTCTGTTTTCTCTTTTCAGCAGGGTTCGTGAGAGAGATTTTCAATCTTCTTGTTGCTACGCTGCGTCAATTTGGTATCAAAGCCTTGGCATCTGTTTTCTATCAACAATTGCCAGATCCGACCCCCTTCAACAATGCAAACTCGCAGCGGCCAAACCTATGGAGAGAACCGTTACACCCAAGAACAACGTGATGATGCCTTGTTTGATTTACTCGAAAAGTTCGGTGATTTGTGTGGCACAGTGAGTGTTATGTCCAAACAACTTGATTACTTACGGGAAACTGCGTCACACAAACTAGAGGGATTCGGAGACCGTGACAAGGATGTCCTGAATGAGGATACGGCCAAGTCATCTGTTGGGGAAGAGCCGCCTCTCCATACCATTCCACATCACAGTGCCCGGCATAATTCGCGCATTCATGCTCAAGATTACCATCAGGCGTTTATGCACTGGGAGCCTCCTCATGTAAGCCTCCATGCACACCATGATTCGCAAGGTGATGACATCACGAAGCGGGTGCGTGTCGAAGTGTCTGACTTTGATGGAAAGTTGGAATCGTGTGTGCTTTCTAGGATTGGTTGACTGCTTTCGAAGACTACTTTGAATGGTTTGATCTCTCTCCCCATCGGAGAGTTCGTTTTGTAAAGATGAAGCTTAAGGGACAAGCCCGGGTATGGTGGAACAGCGTTGAAGAATACCATCATCGCCTACGATTACTGCCAATCTTTTATTGGGACGAGATGAAACCGAAGCTCCAAGAAAAATACCTACCCCTTGATTATGAAGACTCTATTTTTTTCAAGCTAATAGCCCTTCGCCAAGGAACAACCACGATGGGTGAATATACACACCACTTTCACGAACTAACCATACGAAGCCGTATAATCGAGACCGAGCGTCAATCCCTTACTCGGTATAAGGCCGGACTTCGAGATGATATCCGTAAGGAGCTGATCCTGGTCAAGTTAACCAGTGTTGATGAGGCCTACTAGGTAGCTTTATAATTGGAACAACAAGCCAAGTGGCTCGGGGCATGGCGTACGACACCCGGGTGGTCTGAAAGCTCTTCACGGAGTGCTTATCCAACCATGTCCAAAACCACATCTTCAGGAGGAGATCGCATTATTCCTCGATCATCCACAACCCCAGACAAAGTCATACAAGATCAAAAAGACAGAGGCAACAGGGTAGTTGCGGGCGGTGATGAGTCCCAAATATTGCATATGTAGACCCCTTAATTTGCATTTACTAAACCTTTAGTTTTGTTATTTTCTAATGTTTTTTGTTAGTTTTGGTATTTTAGTATTTTGCAGGTCATTGAGAGAAAACAATAGCTTTATGGTGAAAGAAAGCACACTTTGAGAAGACCTAGATAATGTGGTTATGTTCAACCAAATCAAGGAGATGACTAAATCGGAATTTCTCTAATTGGAGTCGAAATCGGATTAAATTTTAGATTCTGCACATGTTATAGTATTTTAGCCATAACTTTCAGCTCAAGTATTCGATTAAGGTGAATCAAGTGGCTTTGAAAATCTAACTCAATTTTCTACAAATCATTGTGAAATATGATTTTCCTAATTCGGATGTCTACTATGCCAAAAGTGCCTCGCAATAAAATACCGCAAATCTGGACGGATTTGGAGTCCTTTTCCTTCTTGGATTGTGTTTTGAGTTTCCTACTCAAACTAGGAGACTAACCTCCGATTTTAATTGAAATTCTAGGGCTTCTAGGATTTGTTTTCTCCCTATAAATATACCTCTAAGTCTCAAGAAAAAAAGGGGAGAAGCTAGAGACCAAAATATTCTTTTCTTTTTAGTTTAGTTTTTCTTTAGGTTAGGTTTTATTTTTCTTAGTCATGTGTAGTTAATTTCTCAACTAAGGTTGATGATGAAACCTCACCATTGAAAGAGCAACAATATTTTCATGTAAGTTTATACTATCCGATTTTATTTGGTTTAATTTTTCCTATGTTTTACTTCTTTTCAATTTATGGAATGATTCTTGGATATCTTTTGTGATTCAATGATACATTTGATGATTTGAGATAATTTCACATAATTGATTACTTGGGTTTTTATTTATCAAAATGTTGGATATTCATTGTGTTTCGTTCTACGGATACATTTGATGATTTGGTTAAAACCGGATATCTTTTGTGATTTGTGCAAAGAACGGATTCATTGAATGATTTAATGATTTTTTGAAGCATAGTAGAACATACATAAGATTTGTATGGTGAGAACTTCGGATGTGTATTGATAAAGATGAGAATATGTTGCTATGATTTTGTGGGTGTGGATTCCAAAACCTTAGTATCTTTTCTTTTGTTTTATTTTATTTATGTTTTTTTTCTTTTATTTATTAAAATCAAATTTTTTTTGGAACTAGGTTAAGATTTAATTAGTTTAGAAACAAAATTGTTCTTCAAAAACACAATTCCCTGTGGGATCGACCTCGCACTTGCAAAACCCTTTATTGCAAACGATTCGTGCACTTGCGAGTACAATTAAAATTCACATCAGGCGGTAAGGGCGATCGCCGAGGGGATGATTGTTATAGGTGTGGTGGCCAAGGGAACCATGCAGTTGAGTGCCCTACCCGAGTTCAACGGTCTGCGCTTTACTGTGGCGATGATACCGTCGATGAAGATTCTAAACAAGAGACCTCAGTAGGTGCTGAGGACGAAGAAGGCGAAACCTTAGAATTCTCTAATCTCCCAGTTTGTGTCATTCGTAGAATCCTCACTGGCGAGCGTAAGGAAGATGAAGATGGCGATGCGTGGCTGAGAATGAACATCTTTCACACCCGGGTGGCTCATGGTGATAAGTCTCTGAACGTTATTATTGACAACAGGAGTGGGATGAATGTTGTTTCCCTTGATGCAGTGCAAAAGTTGCAATTAACACCCGAGAAGCATCCTCAGCCTTACAAGGTTAGTTGGGTGGATAATACCACTATTCCCATGAAACAGCGTTGTTTAGTACATTTCTCTTTGGGCAAGGCTTACCGAGATGCTGTTTGGTGTGATGTCATTCCTATGAGAGCCTGTCACGTCTTTCTAGGACGACCATGGTTGTTTGATCGTCGGGTTCAATATGATGGCTATCGGAATACCTATGCTTTTCTGTATGAAGGCCGGAAACTGATTCTTAAGCCTATGAAGGTGCACAAGTTCACCCCACCGGGAGGAGATAATAAGCTTCTCGAGGCTCAAGTCCTCACATTACTCAAGTTCACCGAAACTTGCTAGGAGCGTGGTCTTTTTATTGCCTTGGTTTCCTGTCTCGAAGCTGTTCAATAGGATCAAGGTTCTCTGGCCCCTGATATTCAATTGATATTGCAGGAATTTCGGGACATTATGCCTGTTGAGTTGCCCAGTGTTTTACCACCCATGCGTAACATTTAGCATGTGATTGATCTGTTCCTTGGAGCATCCTTGCCGAATCTGCCCTCCTACAGGATGAGCCCCACTGAGCATCAAGAGCTCCAACGCCAAGTCCAAGAGCTACTCGATGGAGGGTTTATCCGGGAAAGCCTTAGTCCATGTGTCGTACCCGCTCTGTTAACACCAAAGAAGGATGGTAGTTGGCGCATGTGTGTTGATAGTTGCGCCATCAACAAGATTATTGTGAAGTATTGTTTTCCCATTCCGTGTTTAGATGACATGCTTGATGTTTTGCATGGTGCCACCATCTTCTCCAAAATTGATCTTCGCAGTGGGTACCACTAGATCCGTATTCGTCCCGGTGACGAGTGGAAAATGACTTTCAAAACACGGGATGGTCTTTTTGAGTGGCTTGTCATGCCTTTCGGCCTCACTAACGCCCCAAGCACTTTTATGCGGGTGATGAACCAAGTGCTCAAACCATTTATCAACAAGTTCGTCGTGGATTATTTTGATGACATTCTCATATTCATTAAGAATTTACCCGAACATGCCAACCACCTTCGATAGGTACTTCAAACACTTTAATTTGAAAGTTTTTTTTTTCAACTTCAAAAAGTGCATTTTTGCGCAAGATCATGTGATTTTTCTGGGCTTCATTGTCTTCTCCAAAGGAATGGCTACTGACCTTGAGAAGGTCCGCACAATCACTACATGGCCAACTCCCCATAATGTCCATGAGGTTCGTAGTTTTCATGGCCTGGCCTCTTTTTATCGGCGTTTTGTGCGGGGTTTCAGTTCTATTATGGCCCCTATTACTGAGTGCACAAAAAAGGGTCCCTTCTTATGGACGTCTGCCGCCCAACAAGCCTTTACGAAGGTCAAGAAGCTTTTCACCAAGGCCCCCATCCTGGAGATCCCTAACTTTGAAGCTGCTTTCGAATTGGCCTGTGATGCCTCTCATTCCGGTATTGGGGGAGTCTTGAGCCAGCAGGGACATCCCGTTGCCTATTTTAGTGAGAAGTTGAATGAAGCACGCCGTCACTATTCCACTTACGATTTGGAACTCTACACACTTGTCCAATCCATCAAGCACTGGTGCCATTACCTCATGCACTGTGAGTTTCTTTTGTTTAGTGACCATGACTCTTTACGCCATTTGAATGCGCAGAAGAAGCTTAATGCCCGCCATGCCCGCTGGGTCAATTTTTTGCATCAGTTTACCTTTGTTCTTCGTCATAAAGCAGGCGTGGAGAATACTGTGGCTGACGCTCTCAGTCGAAAGTCTCTCTTACTCACTACATTGTCCTTGCATATCACCTGTTTTGACACCGTGAAGGGCTTATACCCTAAGGACCTAAACTTTGGCACTTTTTACGTTGAACTCCTGGCTGCTCCTAACAAAGCTGATGGACATCATTCTATTATTGATGATTTTCTGTTTCGGGGAACTTAACTCTGTCTCCCTCAGTCTTCCATCCGTGAATTTGCCATCCGAGAACTTCATGCAAGGGGCCTAATAGGTCATTTTGGTTGTGATAAGACCATTGCTTTGGTAGAAGATCGTTTTTATTGGCCTCATCTTAAACGCGACATCTCCATTTTGGTCAAGCATTGTCGTACCTGCCAATTGTCTAAAGGGAATTGAGCTAGTGCTGGGTTGAATAGCCCACTCCCTCTTCCACACACACCTTGGACGGATATCAGCATGGACTTTGTCCTTGGTCTTCCCCGAACCGTGCGACACCATGATTCCATCTTTGCGGTAGTCGATCGGTTTTCAAAAATGGCACATTTTCTGCCTTGTGCTAAAACTTATGATGCCTTTAAGGTTGCCTCCTTATTTTTTTTTCGAGGTTGTGCGTCTCCATGGTTTACCGAAGACCATTGTTTTCAATCGAGATGTGAAGTTTGTCAGTTATTTTTGGAAGACTCTTTGGGCAAAGATGGGCACCAAACTCCAATTCTCTAGTGCTTTTCACCCGCAGACTGATGGCCAGACAGAGGCCGTCAACCACAATTTGGGTAATCTCTTACGTTGCTTGGTCACTGATCATCCACCTTCATGGGATCTCCTTCTTCCTCATACAGAATTTGCTTATAACAATTCTGCTAATAGGAGCACTTGTCTCTGCCCGTTTGAAATTGTTACTGGCTCCAAACCCCGAATTCATCTGGATTTTGCTCCACTGCCTCATCCCACTCAATCTAGTGAAGCCGCTCTGGATTTTTCTCGCCATATTCAAAAACTTCATGATGAAGTCCGGCGCAAACTCACCCTTAGTGCCCAGTCTTATAAGACTGCAACTGATCCTCATCGTCGACTTGTTGAATTTCAAGTTGGGGACCTTGTTATGATCCGTATCCAGCCGGAGTGGTACCCTCGCGGTGTTGTTCAAAAGCTTCATCACCGTTCTGCTAGTCCATTTGCCATCCTCAAACGGCTCAGTCCCAATGCCTATCATGTGGATCTTCCTGCCCACCTCCCTTTCAGTCCTATCTTCAATGTGGAAGATCTTACTACCTACGTGGGCCATTTTGAAGAACTTGCTTCTACTTCCCCTTCTCTACGAGTGCCTGATTATGTGAAGCCTCAAGATGAAATTGAAGATATTTTGGAGGATCAAATTGTTTCCACAAGACGCGGGGGTTATCAGAAATTCTTAGTTAAGCAGAAGAACCGTCCACCCTCGGATTGTTATTGGCTACAAACTGAAGAAGTCCAACGCCTCCATCCCGACCTCTATGACGCTTATATTTCTCGTAACTCGTCTGAGTCGAGTTCTTTTCCATAGGGGGAAATTGATGGAGTCAGCTTACTTACGTGATGCCATAGTAAAAATATTTTTAGTCGGTTATGTTATATGTGTTATGTTTGTTCTCAATAAATGGGCTTAGCCCAACAGCACCTATGTTTAGGGTTTTATCATTGGCTATTTAAACTTCTCTCGTAATCGAATAAGGGCGGATTATTGAATGAAGAATTATGTTATTTCAATTCCTTAGAGATGGATTTCACGCATCAATGGTGGATCTCCATTGATTATTAAAATCTATGTGTGTGTTCTGTCTTTTCTTCTAGAGGATTTTGTTTTCTCTTTTCAACAAGGTTCGTGAGAGAGATTTTCAATCTTCTTGTTGCTACGCTGCGTCAACTTCTAACTAGATTCATATAGATCAAACTACTTCCAACTAGATTTGCTTCTGCACATTTCACCATGGAAATGATTTTAGGAAACGTTTTTTTTAGAAATATGTAAGAGCTTAACATATATTATTTGTTAATATCATCATATTTGACGGAGTACTGGGATACAATATCGTGGGAAATAGTGTTAAGAGTATTAACGATTAACGTGTCTTCTCTACCGGGTGGCCCCAATAACTCAACTTCAACTTTTATTTTCCAAACGCAGACCAACACATGTCAATTACATGCCATTGATTCAAAATCCATGCAGGCCTATCAATCTTGATCTTGTAATCACAATCAAGCTAACCGGAGATAATTAACTTTGTTGGAAAACTCAATTTGTATCGTATTAATTTGCGTGATCAACAACTTTACGCTTATGTTGACGGAACCACACCAGGCCCTCCTCAAACCATCACAGTTACTACTATCACAAAAAGTGAATCTGATAACGCTATAAGAGATAGTAGAATACAGTCATCGAGTACGACGCCAATAGTGGGCTAGGCCAAAGGTGGCAGTCGATGGTGACCAGACGATGGATGGAGAATTGGGTCGAGAATGGGCCAAAATAATTGGCCACTTGTGCCAAATAACAAGGTCTGTAAGATGACTTTTAAAAAACTTACTGAGAGTGATGCTGATTTTCATAATATTATGATTGCATATTTATTTAATTATATGCGTATGAATGGAACCTTACATATTTTTCTGTTTTGATTAATGAATTTATTAATAAAAGAGTTGGGACTGACATCTGCCAACGGACCAGGGAGTGACGTACACTTGTGCCAAAAACATTAATAAATAAAAGAGTTGGGAATGACGTCTGCCTATGACAAAATCACTTATGTGTAATGATGCGGTAAAACAGGGATTCCACTTTCAGAGTGATGTCAGAAGATTCTGCCTGCGAGTTAGATTCAAGTTCCCTGTCAGCCGTCCGGACGATGAGTCATCCCGTCTGGACGCCCATCTGTCTACTGTTCCATCCTTCTGAACGACGTGTCATTCTGTCCGGACTTCAGACAGACAAGCATCATCTGTCCGAACGACGTACTTCTTCCCTCCAGACACCTACATCGTATTGAGAAGCTTTTGTGCCAGTTTGCTCCGTCCGGACGTTTCAGCAGCACGTCCGGACGCCTATCAGTTCTCGAACGGTTATCTGATTCTTTCCAAGTTCCAAGAAAGGGAAGATCATTAAACCGTTCGGACGATGTGGAATCTCGTCTGGACGTGTGTCTCCATAAGGCAAGAATCGCAGTTCAAATTTGATCGTCCGGACGTCTGACAGCTGTAGTCCGGACGCTGGTGCATCGTATATGGAAACTGCCGATTCGACTTCAACCGTCCAGACGTCTCCCCCTCATGGTCCGGACGCACGCGCATCAGATATAGAAATTGCGTGTTGAAGTTTAGCCGTTCGGACGCTCCTGCCCCTTGGTCCGGATGCGCGAAGCCTGTTATGGAAATTACTTGCAGCGGACGTGCTTCCGTCCGGACGACCGAGCCATCCCATCCTGACGATGTTCTTATACAGGAAATATTTCTCTGCGGAAATTTTGAAAAATCTAGTCGCACAGTTGTCCGTCCGAACGGCCCTGGTTCACCGTCCGGACGGCTCCCAGGCATATTTTGCCTATCGCCCATTCTGACCCCCAGCCTATAAATAGGGCCCCTGGGCACTTAGAGTTGCAAGAATTCGGTGTGAATTCCATTAGAGCTCAGATACGTGATATTTCCTCTGAAGCCGTTTTTCAAGTGTACTGTGCTGTAAACTGAAGTGTATCTTAGAGGTCGGCTCTAAGGTAAGGAGTTCCATTGAAGACCCCTTTAGGTAGGTGAACTTGGTTGGGAAGTGTTCGTGTTGGGTTACAAGTTAGAGATCAAGGTACGACCACTGCATCGGTACATGTGAGTGTTACTGTCTTGTATCTAGCTTTATCTTCTGAATAGTGGAATTCCTGGGTTTGGTTGCCCCGGAGTGGTTTTCCTCTTAACTGAGTTTCCACTTCGTCAACAAAAATCTCTGTGTCATTTACTTTCCGCTGTGCTTTAATTTTTGTTGACACTTATGCACACACTTTATTTTTAGAAGTCATTTCAATTTTTTCAGTAGCGATAACAAACTACCACCTCCAACTCCACCGTTCCACGATGGAGTACACCTAGCCTTGGCACAGTTCATGGCTCACAACAATAGGCAATTTGCCAAAGCAATAGCACGAATCCCACAACCTAACAAGCAAACTGTGCATCAAGGTTGCTCAATTCGTGACTTCTCTAGTCACCACTTCCAACTCTTTGAAGGTATAGAAGGACCTAATGTAGCAGAAGCGTTGCTTACGAATATTGAGGTACTATTCGACACTCTTGGTTGTACCAACAAACAGAAGGTTTGTTATATTGGACTAAAGCTGGTGGACCTCAAGGAATGTATTGCTTTCAGAACCTCGGAATGAAACTGAAATTACTTGGGAGCTTTTCAAAGTAGAGTACAAAGGTTGCTATTGCTGTTCATCTTTTCTCCTTTCTATTCTTTGAATTTGATATCAGTTTATGACAATTATTTCCTTCAATAATTTCAGTTTTTGTAGTACATTTCTATCTAAACAAATGTCAATGCTTTTATAATTGATTCATTCCCCCCACCAAGAGACAGGCATGCATTCATATATTACTATCTCATAGCCGGCCGCGTACCCATTATCAAATATCATTGTCATGAAACACTAGCCGTCGAAATATCAAACCAACAACATAGTCAAATATCATTGTCCTGGCTTGAAGTTCAAGCTGACCAAGTCAACTTTTCAGCTAGTCTAAGTTTAAGAAAAAAAAAATTATCTTATAACGTTTAATAGCTCGCACGGTGGTCCTGGCTTAATAGCGCTTAATGGTTGAAACTCAACTCTAAGATGGGCTTAACAACTTGTAAGGCGGTCAGGTCTTGAAGTTCTAGCCGACCTAACTTTCTAGCTATATATCTGATAGTGTTTAATAGCTAGCATGGTGGTCCTTGATTAATAGCTTAATGGTTGAAACCCAACTCTAAGATGATGGATTTAATATCTTGCAAGGTGGTCATGTATTGAAGTTCAAACTGACTTAACGTTCTGGCTATTCTAAGTTTAAAAAAACAAATAAAACAAAATAAAATAAAATCTGATGATATTGTTTAATGGCTAGCAAGGTGGTCCTCACTTAATAGCTTAATGGCTAAAACCCAACTTTAAGATGGGCTTCATATTGTAGGATGGTCTTGGCTTGAAGTTCAAGCCAATCGACCTAAGTTTTCAACTAGTCTAAGCTTAAGAGGAAATTTCATCCGATAGTGCTTAATTAATAGCTTGTAGGGTAGTCGTGGCTTGTACTTCAAACTAACCTAGCTAACTGTTCAGCTAGTCTAAGCTTAAGAAAAAAATTCATCTTACAGTATTTTTTAATAGCTTGCATGGTGGTCCTGAGTCTCCTGACTTAATAGCGTAATGGCTAAAACCCAACTTTAAGATGGGCTTAATAGCTAGCTTGGAAGGTGGTCATGACTTGAAGTTCAAGTCAACTTAACTTTCAGCTAGTCTAAGTTTAAGAAAAAATTTCCTATGCTTAAACCTCAATATCACAATTTAAGGAACAAAAAAAAAAGAAGCCTAGTGGTGCATATGCAAAGTGATGTCATTTTGAATTAGATATAGGTAACTGTTTACATCGGTTTGATTGGTTGTGTTGTTTTTTCGTATAACACTTGGGCAAAAAGACAAAAGTAATGTAAAATTAATATATTTTCAAATGATTAGAGCTTAATAAACAAGTTTTTTTTTTCAAAAAAAAAAGCCAAAAATATTAAAATTTGGCTTAAATTATCTTCAAAATCATTTAAAATATGCCCTAATAGAGACCAAAATATGGCCCAAAATGCCCATTACCTAATTAATATGCAGACAGCGGATAAAAATCACAATAACATCGTGGATGCAATTAGTAAAAGGATGATGTGGATGTGGCTCCAGATATCGCAAATAACGATATCCACATCCACATCCGCATATACACCCTTAATTGTCAGTAAACATTTATCACAGTTATTTCACAAGTGGCTAATGTAACGTTTGAATAATGTTACTCTTAACGCTCATGAGAACCATTTAAAAATAAAAATAATAAAAAAAATTAAAAAAAATGGAATTGAAACATAACACGTTGAGTAATTTTACAAGTTTTTCTTGTGTCTTTTCAATAATAAGATGACTTTTAAAATTATTATTCGATCAAAATTCAATAATAATCCATCGCAATTTTTACACCAATTTTATGAACACTCAATTCTTACTATTAATGTGGCATGAAAGAAATAGAAGTTGAAAGTTTTATTTTTTTAAGTTGCTACTAGAAGATGGTTTTTAACCTTCACAATTTGTGTATATATAATTTATGTACGAAATTATTACACGTCACCCATTATACCATCATTTAAGTGTATTTAATTTTCTGAGTTTCGTACATACACACAACAACCTCCCTTGTCTTTTAACTATACATCCTCTTTATTTATTAGGTGTTTTCAACTCTCAGATTCTCACGTTCACACAGAAACATGCATGAAATTTTCCCAGCTATCCTTTGTTTCCGTGTATATATATATATATATATATATATATATCTAACGAGAAACCCGTTTCTCAAAGCATCCTGATCAACAACAGATATTCACTGTCTCCCCCACTTGCCACTCCATTTCTTGAAACTCTTTGGGTTCAAAATCTACAAAACATGAAGAATCCAAGCAAACCTGCCTTTATATCAAGCCTTCTAATCTTTTTATTTCTTTTCTCAGCATGTTTACCATCAACCATAGCTCAAGAAGTTGGTAATGCAGAAAACACATGCACTTGTTTTCTTTCTATTTTCCTTCACTAATATTGGTTGTGAGTTATTTACGTGGCTAAGATATGTGAATCATATATATGGTGCAGAGGATGAGAGGGAGTTTGATTATGTAGAAGGAAGCAAGAAGGGGCCAAGTCACTGGGGAGAAATCCGAGAAGAATGGGCACATTGTAAGAATGGATGCATGCAATCTCCCATAGATTTGTCAAGTCGGAGAGTGAAAATAATGCCAAAGTTAGGAGAGCTAAAGAGGAGCTACAAGCCTTTCAATGCCACTCTCAAGAATAGGGGCCATGACATTGCAGTAAGCAACCAAAAACTTCTTCCATTTTGTTCATGATAAATAATATATATTATTACTGTTTATCTTTTCTAGCTCCTTTCTATGGTTTGATCTTGATTTTGTCCACTTTTAACTTTTCTTTTGAAATTATTTGATAATTGATTCATTGCCCTCTCCAAAAGGCATGCACGCATTCATGTTAAAAAAATTATACACATACATCAATCAAATTTTAAATTCACCATTGGATTTGTGGGATCCAAGACAATCCCATAAATTCAATGGTGAATTTGAAAATTAAATGTGTATGAGATGTGTGTATATCATTTCTCTTCATCATTGCCGGCCACTTAGCAACTAGCCTGCACCCATCACATATATGCATATGTGATGGGTGCAGGTCAAGTGGGTAGGTGATGGTGTGGGATCAATACAGATCAACGGCACTGATTACTTTCTCAAGCAAGGCCATTGGCACTCACCTTCTGAGCATTCCATCAATGGCAGAAGCTCTCTCTCTCTCTCTCTCTCTCTCTCTCTCTCTCTCTCTCTCTCTCTCTCTATATATATATATATATATATATATATATATATATATATATATATATATATATATATATATATATATATATATATATATATATATATATAAATGAATAAAATAGAAATATATAGTCGTTCTGCAACTTGATATACAAATGTTTTGTTTAAATTTTAGGTATGACTTGGAGCTGCACATGGTTCGTGAAACTCAGGACCCGAGTGTAAAAAAGATTGCTGTTGTTGGACTCTTTTACAAGATTGGCCAACCGGATGCTTTCATCTCAAAGGTGCAAACTACAAGAATTTTGAATTAAGATATATTTTTTTCCCTTTGTTTTTATTTATACGATGCATCGTGCTAGAAACTAAAGGTTTAAA
The DNA here is from genome assembly GCF_958979055.1 of Alnus glutinosa. NCBI lineage: Eukaryota > Viridiplantae > Streptophyta > Magnoliopsida > Fagales > Betulaceae > Alnus > Alnus glutinosa. The sequence goes on along the minus strand of NC_084898.1, from coordinate 19,388,188 downwards.
AAAAAAAAAAAAAACAAGGGTGTACGTTACCAGTTTTTTCTTTTTAACAAAATAACTAGAATTATCTTGCATTAATCTGAAGAGGTCCAAAAGAAAATACAACGCATGAATAGAAGCACATTGACACCCTACACACTAAGCCAGAAAAATCTGACTTGGGTGCTGCCTACAAATAAAAAAATACGTTACCAATTAAAACATATTATTATTATTATTATTATTACTACTACTACTTTTAGCACGTGGTTTGAGAATATTTTAAATAGAAGGTTTTAACGATTTTTTATTTTTTCCTAATTTTAAATAACTTTGAAAAAAAGTGAGAATTACATGAAAACAATAGAAAGTTAAATTAGCATTTATGAAGCTCAAATCACATGAAATTATTAGTTGCTTTAAATCAAGCAAAGCTTGTGTATATGCTAGAACAATGAAAAGAAATGGACCCACATGCAAGTGTGCGTGAGAGAGAGCCATCTTGGTTGGTTTTTGGAAGGTCATGATCATATGATTTGGATCGTATGATGCTTTTAAAGTAGATCCAACAATTAGATTTACGTAATCATTAGTAAAGTCAACTATAAAATTAAATTGAATTTGATCTAATAGTTGACATTAAGTAAGTAATCGTTACTAACAACTACGGTCTAACAGTTATGACTAAAGAACCGTTAATTATGATCAGATTATAATCACTGTTTGTTTATCAATTAATTACTGTTAGTTTTAAAATTACATGCCTTTTAGTGAACAGACATTAAAACTATTAATTTAACACTGTAACGAGTCCACTGCAAACCAGTTTTACAACAAAAAAAAATTATCTCTTCTCCAATCTCTCTTTAAACCTTTTCAAGTTTTAAAATTCTTGTTATAATAGTAACTCTAACGGCGTTTTAATTTAGATTCAATTTGTTAAAAATAAAAAATCAAACTACATAAAAATTTTGAACTCTATTTTATCATGAATAAATATTTATCGTAAGCCAGTGCACCAATTGCACAAAATTGATGGAGACAAATAATTTGTTAAGCAAACTCATGACCACTCAGTATCTCACACAAAAGCATGTTAAAGTGTTGTACCTTCACTCGTAATAAACAAACACAGGAAAACATTGTGAACACGGTCTTTGTTTCTTTTTTTCTTTTACTTCTTCTTCTTCTTCTTTTTTCTTTTTTTTTTTTTTTTGTTTTTTTTTTTTTGTTTTTCTGGGCATACAGAAGTTACCAACTCGTTCATCAATATCCAACTCAAATTTTACTCTCTCCAAAATTGTTATCTAACATCTTATTAATTTGTGATTTCAATTGACGAAAAGCTTAGTTTCCATTACTGATAAAATGGAAGAAAGAAATATAGGGGTGATTGATCCTGCAGAAATCAAGATGGTTGGAAAGAAGTACTATAGATATATGGGCTCGCTCACTACTCCTCCATGTACCGAAGGCGTTATTTGGACAATCGATAAAATGGTATATTCTTGTTCCACAAATATACTCATTTATGATATTCGTATAGTAGTTTACGAATTGAAACAACATTATTCTATTTAAAAATTGTCTTCAGATAACGACGGTCTCAAGAGAACAAGTGAAGTTACTTAGAGAGGCGGTCCATGATGTAAGCAGTAACAAAGCTTAGCTCTTTTATAATTTATGGAAAAAAATCAAATGAAATTAAACCTGTTTATTCATTAGTTTATCTGATGAACACCATAACAGACAACTTGAAGCTTTACTAACTTTCATGATTTTACTATATATATTTAAATTGCAGTATGCTGAGATGAATGCAAGACCAATTCAACCACTCAATAATCGTGAGATCCAACTCTATGACCCACACCCAAAGAGATTCTGACGGAGTCAGCTTACTTACGTGATGCCATAGTAATAATATTTTTAGTCGGTTATGTTATATGTGTTAAGTTTGTTCTCAATAAATGGGCTTAGCCCAACAACACCTATGTTTAGGGTTTTATCATTGGCTATTTAAACTTCTCTTGTAATCGAATAAGGGCAGATTATTGAATGAAGAATTATGTTATTTTAATTCCTTAGAGATGGATTTCTCGCATCAATGGTGGATCTCCATTGATTATTAAAATCTGTTTGTATGTTCTGTCTTTTCTTCTAGAGGATTATGTTTTCTCTTTTTAGCAAGGTTCATGAGAGAGATTTTCAATCTTCTTGTTGCTACGCTGCGTCAATTTGGTATCAAAGCCTTGGCATCTGTTTTCTATCAACAATTGCCAGATCCGACCCCCTTCAACAATGCAAACTCGCAGCGTTCGAACCTATGGAGAGAACCGTTACACCCAACAACATCGTGATGATGCCTTGTTTGATTTACTCGAAAAGTTCGGAGATTTGTGTGGCACAGTGAGTGTTATGTCCAAACAACTTGATTACTTATGGGAAACTGCGTGACACAAACTAGAGGATACGGCCAAGTCATCTGCTGGGGAAGAGCCGCCTCTCCATACCATTCCGCATCACAGTGCCCGGTATAATCCGCGCACTCATGTTCAAGATTACCATCAGGCGTTTATGCACTAGGAGCCTCCTCATGTAAGCTGCCATGCACACCATGAATCGCGAGGTGATGACATCACGAAGCGGGTGCGTGTCGAAGTGTTCGACTTTGATGGAAAGTTGGAACCGTGTGTGCTTTCCAGGATTGGTTAATTGCTCTCGAAGACTACTTTGAATGGTTTGATCTCTCCCCCCATCGGAGAGTACGTTTTGTGAAGATTTGCCAAGATTTGCCATGCTTCTTTGGCTGATTCGCAGTTTGAAATTTTGGTGAATTCAGATGGAGAAAATGCTTGGCATAGAGCATGGAGGGATTTATCACTTGAAAGGCGTGCGTTCTTTTGAGGGACTAGTTCAGGTGTTGCATCCTCTGGTTTAGTCCAACCAGTTTCAACAATACCTCAACAGTCAATAGATTTCAAAAAGAAACGCATACGTGCCTTCCAATAGCCATAGTTCGTACCATCAAAGGCAGGAATAGAATTAAGAGTTTGAGACATAATATAGAAGTCGACAAAAATAACACTCAAGAATTAAATCTACACAGAGTGTACCAAGCTCTGATACTATTTGAAAAATGCAGTTGACTTCTAATTTATACAAGTGTGTGTGAACAGTGTGCAACAAAATATTAAATGCGGAATAAAGGAGACAAATATTTTGTTGATGAAGTGGAAACTCAATTAAGAGAAAAATCACTCCGGGGCAGCCAAACCCAGGATATCCACTATTCAGAAGATAAGACTAGATACAAAGTAGTAACACTCACATACACCCGATGCAGTGGTCGTACCTTGCTCTGTAACGTGTAACCTAACACGAACGCCTCCGAACCAGTTCTCCTACCTGAAGGGGTCTATCTTTTCTTCTAGAGGATTCTGTTTTCTCTTTTCAATAGGGTTCGTGAGAGAGATTTTCAATCTTCTTGTTGCTACGCTGCGTCAACTTCTAATGATGAACACTTCGTATAGATCAAACTACTTCCAACTAGATTCGTTTATGCATATTTCATCATGGAAATGATTTTAGGAAACGTTTTTTTAGAAATATGTAAGAGGTTAACATATATTATTTGTTAATATCATTATATTTGACGGAGTACTGGGATAAAATATCGTGGGAAATAGTGTTAAGAGTATTAACGATTAATGTGTCTCCTCTACCGGGTGGCCCCAATAACTCAACTTCAACTTTTATTTTCCAAACACAGACCAACACATGTCAATTACATGCCATTGATTCAAAATCCATGCAGGCCTATCAATCTTGATCTTGTAATCACAATCAAGCTAACCGGAGATAATTAACTTTGTTGGAAAACTCAATTTGTATTGTATTAATTTGCGTGATCAACAACTTTACGCTTATGTTGACGGAACCACACCAGGCCCTCCTCAAACCATCACAGTTACTACTATCACAAAAAGTGAATCTGATAACGCTATAAGAGATAGTAGAATACAGTCGTCGAGTACGATGCCAACAGTGGGCTAGGCCAAAGGTGGCAGCCGGACAGTGGCAGTCGATGGCGACCAGACGATGGATGGAGAATTGGGTCGAGAATGGGCCAAAATAATTGGCCACTTTTGCCAAATAACAAGGTCTGTAAGTGTAAAATACTTACTAAGAGTGATGCTGATTTTCATAATATTATGATTGCATATATATTTAATTATATGCGTGTGAATGGAACCTTACATATTTTTCTGTTTTGATTAATGAATTTATTAATAAAAGAGTTGGGAGTGGCATCTGCCAATGGACCAGGGAGTGACACACTTGTGCCAAAAACATTAATAAATAAAAGAGTTAAGAATGACGTATGCCTATGCCAAAAACAAATAAGCATTTTAGTTAAAAAAGCACAAGGCTCCAAGGTAATGCGTTAAACGAGAGTTACGTCTCCTAGAAACCGTTAGCTAGAGTAATGTCTCTAAATGAATGGGATCAGTGACTTAGAAGATAAATATGACACGGAGTCACATCTCTAAAGGAAAATAGTGCAAGAAGAAAATAAATAAGATTTTGCATATAAAATTGTCATTATATCATATCATTACATTATGCACTTTTAAATAAATCATTAACCATTATATTATTGAAACAGTTGACTCATTCAATTACAGTATGAGATTGTGGTGATAACTATAATCACATTAATGATTATACAAGAATGGAAGAAAATGAGTTTCAAGACCAGGATGCTTATGCTAATAAGTGTGGACGAGGCTAATTACTATCGCCTTTTTTGTGTATTGGACTACCCGGCTTAGTCTATCCATTTTTATGTCTTTAACAGAACTTATCTTTATACATTTCCTTTGGTATGTAATATTGATTACACTATGCTTGGTATTTAGTATATAGTAACAATGCCGTATGTGGCATATATGTTACTATTATATATATATTCCACTGCCAGATCTTATCTTTGAAGATGTCGTAATGTCACGTGGAAATTAGAAAATTTTCTCTTACACCTTTTTGTATATGGCGGGGCTTTACAAAATGGTATCAAAGCAGTTTGCTCTCGGAACCCTAAGACTTAATCCTACTATGTTAGAAATTCAGGAATAACACAAGAGTTATAGGTAATAAAAGCTTTATAAAATGTATAAAAGACTTTGTATGAATTTTCATAAGATTCTTAACTGTGAGTTACGGTTAGGATTTTTGAAATCTAATTATCTATGTTTTCATGAATATATGCACTAGATGCTTTTTTTCTTTATTCTTTATTTATTTTTTTATTTTTTTTTAAAGAATGACTACGTGTTTCCTTGCTATGCATATCAGGAAAGATATTGATATGATTTGCATATTATAAATATATTGATGTGATTTGCGTGTTAAATATAGATTGTAGTACGAAATAAGTTGACTAAAGTATAATTTGAAATAAGGGAAATATTTTTAAATATAAGCTTTTAAACATCAAATGTTTAGATGCAATAAAATTATCTTAGAAATAAAAGTTATATGAAAATAATACATCTGTATTAAGATATGCAAAATAGTGTTGTACTTGAATAGATTTGCATGAGATAATACTTTATTAAATAAACATCTTTAGTCAAAATATGTATGATCTTTGAGTTTAGTTATTAATAATTGTATGCATTTACTATCTTTACAATCATTAGATAAATGACTGAATTATCATTTGATAATGAATTAGTATAGAGTTGAATAAATAATCGTTTCCAAGATTAACAAAATTTAGATGTTTTAGTCCAGGAAGACCTCACTACAAAAATTCCTCTATTTTTGGACAGTTTTAAACCATGCAGAACAGGTGAAAAATCGTCAAGAATCAATTCCTAACGGTTTATTCTGGACGGTTTCAAACAGTCCAGATTATAGAGTCAGAAAAATTAATTCTGGATAGTTTGGGCAAAACCGTCCAGAATCATTAATTATTATTATTTTTTTAATCCATGCGTGAGTTTTTGTCCTGTAGTCTTAACTTCTAGGTTCTTCTTCTCTTCTTCACTTTTTTCCTTTTTTCTTTTGTTTTTTTTTTTTTTTATGAATATTCTAGGTTCTTCCTTTCATCCATGTTTACGCCCAATCTCCATCACCTGCATGCTCCACAACTACTTCAAAACCAAGGACAGCCTCGCTGCCTACTCGGCCCACCCCTTCCACGTCAGCGTCGTCAATGACTCAGTTCTCCCCATCGTTGACGACATCACGGTCATCGATTTGGATCGCCAACGTTGACGATCAAGATCTTCTCCTGATCCCACTGTTGGGGTCTGAGATTCTCAGGGTTATTAAGGGAATAAAAGGGAAATTCTCGCAAATCTATCAGATTACCGGTGGGGAAAACTTCTCGGCGGCGAGAGCCAAGGGGTTTGTTTTCAAACCAAAAACAAAATTCTTGCTGGAATCGCTTGCGGTTTTCCCTGGAGTGAGCGAAATGGAGGCCATGGATTCCAACCTGGAATTGGAGAACTCACATAAAGAGAAGGTTAGGGATTTCGTCGACAGTGTGCTTGTGGTTGATTATGTTGTCCCGTCACCACAAGCTCTCTGTTTCTCTCTCTTCCATGGATGGGTCTCTCTCTCGGTCTCTCAGATCTCCCTGTCTTGTTTGCTTGGATGAAAAGGAAAGAAAAGAATGAGAAAGAAGAAGAAAAAAAAGCAGGGGAGAAAAGGAGAGAAAGAAGAGGAAAAGAAGAAAAGGGTGAGGTGTAAAAACGTCAAGTACTTCACTGACATGCAGAGAGAGACAATAAAATTCCTATGAGATTTGTAGATGGTTTGGGACAAACCATCTATAAAATTTACAAATGGTTTTGGACCAAATCGTTTGCAAATTTACCTTTCTAGACGGTTTGTCCGAAACGGTCAACAAATTTCACCACAGTTTTAAAAGAAACCATTGTGATTTCTTTTTTTACTGACGGTTTTAAAACCGTCTAGAAAAAAAAAAAAAAAGAAAAAAAAAAGAAAAAAGAAGCCACCATCAAGAATTAGTTATTTTTTTGTAGTGCCTCCTCTTTAGTAAGAATAAATAATAAGACCGCTAATAGAGCAACTTCATAAGAAAATCTTCTATGTGCCTGATGTGATATTTTAAATGTACTCGCAAGTGCATGAATCGTTTGCAATAAAGGGTTTTGCAAGTGAGAGGTCGATCCCACAGGGAATTGTGTTCTTGAAAAACAATTTTGTTTCTAAACTAATTAAATCTTAACCTAGTTCCAAAAAAGATTTGATTTTAATAAAAAAAAAAAAAAAAAAACATAAACTAAATAAAGTAAAATAAAACAAAAGAAAAGATACTAAGGTTTTGGAATCCACACCTACCAAATCATAGCAACATATTCTCATGTTCATCAATACACATCCGAAGTTCTCACCATATAAATCTTGTGTATGTTTTACTATGCTTAAAAAAATCATTAAATCATTCAATGAATCCGTTCTTTGCACAAATCACAAAAGATATCCGGTTTAAACCAAATCATCAAATGTATCCGTAGAACGAAACACAATGAATATCCAATGTTTTGATAAATAAAAACCCAAGCAATCAATTATGTAAAACTATCTCAAATCATCACATGTATCCGTAAATCACAATAGATATCCAAGAATCATTCCACAAATTGAAAAGAAGTAAAACATAGGAAAAATTAAACCAAATAAAATCAGATAGTATAAACTTACATGAAAATATTGTTGCTCTTCAATTGTGAGGCTTCATCCTCAACCTTAGTTGAAAAACTAGCTACACATGACTATGAAAAATAAATTCTAAACTAAAGAAAAACTAAAAAGAAAAGAATATATTCGGTCTCTAGCTTCTCTCCCTTTTTCTTGAGGCTTATAGGTCTATTTATAGGGAGAAAACAAACCCTAGAAGCCCTATAATTTCTATTAAAATCGGAGGTTAGTCTCCTAGCTTGAGTAGGAAACTCAAAACACAATCCAAGAAGGAAAAGGACTCCAAATCCATCTAGATTTACGATTTTTTATTGCGGGACACTTTTAGCATAGTAGACATCCGAATTAAGAAAATCATATTTCATAAGGATTTGTATAAAATTGAGCTAGATTTCCAACGCCGCTTGATTCACTTCATTCGAATATTGGAGTTGAAAGTTATGGCCAAAATACTATGACATGTGTAGAATCTGAATTCTAATCTGATTTTGACTCCAATTAGAGAAATTCCGATTTAGTCCTCTTCTTGATTTGATTGAACATTACCACATCATCTAGGTCTTCTCAAAGTGTGCTTTCTTTCACCTTAAAGCTATTATTTTCTCTCAATGTCCTGCAAAATACTAAAATACCAAAACTAACAAAAAAATTAGAAAATAACAAAACTAAAGGTTTAGTAAATGCAAATTAAGGGGTCCACATATGCAATATTTGACACTCATCAGTGCCCATAATAGGTTTATTATTCCATTAAAGGACTAGAAATGAATGAATCAACATTATATATAGCCGGTCTTTGCTATGTCTGGATAAATTATATTATTGTCTAAATATTGATAACGAAATGATGTGGCACAGAAATATGCCACCTCAACATAATTCACTTAGTGGTAAGTACCAAAAACCACCTCACTAAGAAAGTAGTTGTTAGTATTTTGGCCTTATTCTGTGTTTGGACAAAATCACTTATGTGTAATGACGCGGTAAAACAGGGATTCCACTTTCAGAGTGATGTCAGAAGATTCTACCTGTGAGTCAGATTCAAGTTCCCTGTCAGCCATCCGGATGATGTGTCATCCCGTCCGGACGCCCATTTGTCTACTGTTCCATCCGTCCGGACGACGTGTCATTCCGTCTGGACTTCAGACAGACAAGCATCATCTGTCCGAACGACGTGCTTCTTCTGTCCGAACACCTACATCGTATCGAGAAGCTTCTATGCCAGCTTGCTCCGTTCGGACGTTTCAACAGCACGTCTGGACACCTATCAGTTCTCGAACGGTTCACTGATTCTTTCCAAGTTCCAAGAAAGGGAAGATCATTAAACCGTCTGGACAATGTGGTATCCAGTCCGGACGTGTGTCTCCATAAGGCAAGAATCGCAGTTCAAATTTGACCGTCCGAACGTCTGACAGCTGTGGTCCCGACGCTAGTGCATCGTATATGGAAACTGCCGATTCGACTTCAACTGTCCGGACGTCTCCCCCTCATGGTCCGGACGCACGTGCATCAGATATAGAAATTGCGTGTTGACGTTTAGCCGTCCGGACGCTCCTGTCCCTTGGTCCGAACGTGCGAAGCCTGTTATGGAAATTACTTGCAGCGGACGTGCGTCCGTCCGGACGATCAAGCCATCCCGTTCGAACGATGTTCTTATACAGGAAAGATTTCTCCGCGAAAATTTCAGAAAATCCTATCGTACAGTTGTCCGTCCGGACGGCCCTGGTTCACCATCCGGAAGGCTCCCAGTCATATTTTGCCTGACGCCCATTCTGACCCTCAACCTATAAATAGGGGCCCCTGGGCACTTAAAGCTGCAAGAATTCGGTGTGAATTCCATTAGAGCTCAGAGTCGTGATATTTCCTCTGAAGCCGTTTTTCAAGTGTGTTGTGCTGTAAATCGAAGTCTATCTTAGAGGTCGGCTCTAAGGTAAGGAGTTCCATTGAAGACCCCTTCAGGTAGGTGAACCTGGTTGGAAAGCGTTTGTGTTGGGTTACACGTCAAAGATCAAGGTACGACCACTGCATCAGTACATGTGAGTGTTATTGTCTTGTATCTAGCTTTGTCTTTTGAATAGTGGAATTCTTGAGTTTGGCTGTCCCGGAGTGGTTTATCTCTTAACTGAGTTTCTACTTCGTCAACAAAAATCTCTGTGTCATTTACTTTCCGCTGTGCTTTAATTTTTTTTGACACTTATGCACACACTTTATTTTTAGAAGTCATTTCAATTTTTTCAATTGGTATAGAGCTCGGTACACTCTGAGAAGATTAAAATCTTGAGTGTTATTTTTTTTTTTTGACTTCTACCATGTCTAAATTGAGTATGCACAATGTTGCTTCTATTTCTCATGATATGTATGTGCATAGAACCATGTTTGCTAAGCCTGTCATATCTCATAATCATACTCATTTTGTCAGTAAGGATAAAGGGGCAAATCAATCTATACCTACGTGTCATCATTGTGGCATTAGAGGTCATATTTGCCCAAATTTTTTCCAAATTAGGTCTCAGCAACCTTGGAACAAAAGTCTTATCCCTAGAAAAGAAGAACCAGGTCTTGAAGAACAAGTCAGCATGTTAAGTGATCAGGTTAGTCTCTTTAGTTAGAAGTTAGCATACCTCACCCCTAATGAGAAAAAGTCTGTCCTGGTTAGAAAACATAGTAAAACTTCCAAACAAGTCTAGGTCAAAAAGGAAGATAATCTTTGCCTAGTTTCTCATACTGCACTAAAAATTCTTAATACGTGTTTGTGGTATTTGGATAGTGGCTGTTCTAAACACATGACAGGTGATAAGACTCTGCTTAAAGGAGTTCAGATGGGAAAAGGCGGGCGAATCACCTATGGAGATGGGAGCCAATCCAGAGTCATCATTAAAGGGATCATCGACATCCTAGGTCTCGGAACATCTCAAGAAGCCTTGAATGTTGAAGCACTCAAGGCGAATCTCCTCAGCATCAACCAGTTCTGTGATAATGACTTGGTGGTGCAATTCTCCAAGAAGGAATGTAATATATTTGACAGTAGTGGCAGATGGCTCATGGGAGGAGAAAGAACTGCTGACAATTGCTACGGCCTTGCTGGTTTGACTACAGACTCTCAGATCTTCTGCGACAAAGCAACCATAGATGACAGTGAGCTATGGCACCAGAGGTTAGGGCATGTCAATTTTTTCGATATGTTTAAAATCGCAGGCAAAGATGTTGTTAAAGGCTTACCTAAAATGGAAAAGACTGAAAAAGGAGTCCGTGGGGCTTGTCAGCTAGGGAAACAAACTCGAGTTGCTCATAAAAAGACCTCAGGTATTCGTAATTCCAGAAATCTAGAATTACTACACATGGATCTCATGGGTCCCACTAGAACAGCTAGTCTAGGTGGGAATAGATATATTCTGGTTATTGTAGATGATTTCTCTCGATTTACTGGGCCATTCCTATTCGAGAAAAATCTAATGCTTTTGATGTAGCTCAGCATTTGTTCATGAAAATTCAGGTTGAGCAAAATTGCCAGATTATGAGAATTTGCAGTGACCATGGAAGAGAGTTCGAAAATTCCAAGTTTGAAGAATTCTGTCTCTCCTATGGAATCAAGCAGGAATTTTCCTCACCTATTACTCCTCAGCAGAATGGAGTTGTTGAAAGGAAGAACAGGGTAATTCAGGAGATAGCTCGTGTGATGATCCACTCAAAGAATCTTGCTCAATACTTCTGGGGAGAACCTGTAAACACTGCTTATCATATCATCAACAGGGTCTACCTTAGGCCTGAAACAAACAAGACTCCCTATGAAATTTGGCGAGGTAAGAAACCCACAGTGAAGTATTTTAAAACTTTTGGGAGTAAATGTTATATACTTCGTGATAGGGAAAATCTGGGGAAATTTGATACCAAGAGTGATGAAGGCATCGTCTTGGGATATTCCACAAACAGTCGGACTTACCAGGTCTTCAACAAAAGAACAGAGACTGTGATGGAATCAGTAAATGTGATTGTTGATGATGAAGAAGTTCAGAGATCTATCAGCGGGGAAGAAAAACAGATTGATTCAGTTGATTCTTCAGCAGCTCCAACTGGTATTATTGAGCCCTCTCCAAAAGAGTCTCTAGATGAATCTTCTCCTACCACTTCGGGTTCCACTCCCATTACTTCCGAAGATGAGGATATTCCAGCTAATCCTCCTAGGCAATCACGAGTGAGGCACAATCATCCTCCTCAGCAGCTTCTTGGGAATTTAGATGAAAGGAGCAAATTGAGAAGCAGAGTCATTCAGCCTGCCAATGAAGTAGCAAATCAAGTCTCCTACAGCTGCTATCTTACTCAGACAGAACCCGAGAAAGTAGATGAAGCCTTACAGGATGAAGGATGGGTATCTGCAATGCATGATGAGCTCCATCAGTTTACCAGAAATGATGTCTGGACCTTGGTTCCCCATCCTGCAGAACAGAATATCATAGGAACCAAGTGGATCTTCAAAAATAAAACTAATGAGCATGGTACTGTGGTGAGAAATAAGGCCTGTCTTGTTACATTGGGATATACTCAGATAGAGGGAGTAGATTTTGATGAAACGTTTGCCCCAGTTGCCAGGTTAGAATCCATTCGAATTCTACTTTCTATTGCCTGTCACCTTGATTTCAAGTTATACCAAATGGATGTAAAGAGTGCATTTCTGAACGGTGTTCTTCAAGAAGAAGTCTATGTAGAACAGTGATAAGTGTTGAATGTTACACATTCAAGCCCCTTAATTTACATATGTTAAGCTCTTAGTTTTGTTATAGTTTGATGTTTTGTGTTGTTTTTGTGTTTTCTTGTATTTTACAGGTTTTGGAAGAAAATCCATCAAATTCCAAGATTATAACGAAGTTGGCAAACTCACTTTTGGATAGATTCAATTCCAATCAATTTTGAATTTAAGGAAGGAGAAGTCGGCAAAAATTTGTTATTTTTGAAAAGAATCTAGAATGAGCATGTTTCAGTAATTTAATCATAACTTTCGGCTCAAGTATCTGATTGAAACTAAATTGGTGGCGTTGGAAAGCTAAGACAAAATTCAACAAATATGTTAGAAGTAGGTTTTTCCTAATTCTGACTTTTACCATGCCAAAATCGCCCCGAAATAAAAGACTGCAAATCTGTACGGATTTTAGAATCCTTTTCCTACTTGGATGGAAATTTCAGAAAAGAAAAAGACTTGTAATTATTCTATTTGGACTAGAAGTCCTATTTATAATTGTAATAGGATTCCTAGAGCATCTAGAGCTTCTCTAATCCCTATACATAGGTCTCTAGCCTTTGAAAAAAAAGACACACAAGCTTTGAGGAAGAATCAAAGGCTACATCAAGAAGGAGGTTCTTTCTAGTTTTTATTTTATTTATTTATTTATTTTCTGTATTTATATAATTTTATTTTATATTAGTTGTAACTAATACTTTAGTTAGGGCTCGATTAAAGCCCTAATCATGTCTCTTTAAGTTTTTCAATTTGCTTTGCTACAATATATATATATATATATATATTGATGTTTAACTTGATTAATTCTAGTTTGTTGAATTCCTTACATGTTTATGTTTGGCCATCATATGCATGTGGTATGGATTTGTTATTTATGTCAATTTGGATGACTGAGTCCTGGGCATAATAGAGTAACGAAAGAACTCCGACACAGGTTCTTGGATTAATCAACATAAAGACAACTAGAACAGATACCATATTCTAATCTTAGTGTGTTTACCAATTTCCATAAATTTATGCTTTCTTGAAGAACAACTTAGTAGATACCATGCTAAATCCTTCAATGAAGAAAAGAGTTAGAGTAGATACCATGCCTAACTCGTTACTCAGGGAAATCAATAGCTTTAGGAGAAGATACCATTCCTTTGTAGCTGGTAAGCATTAAGTATCAAGTTATGATGGTAGCATTGGCATTGTGAATCTTAATTGAGTATGATTAGCGGTGGATATCGAAGCCCTACCTTATTTCATATTATATTTCTTCAATATTTTTATCTCTTCTCTTATTTGATCTGATTAATATTTTTATTGCTTTTCACTCGTCTCAATTATTAAGGAATTCTTTTTAAGCATAATTTACCAATCCTCGTGGGAATGATCTCGTATTTGCCTACTATACTATCGTTTTGATCTTGTGCACTTGCGAGTAAAACGTACAAGTATTTGCCTATTTATTTAGGTAGATATTTGCACAACAAGTTTTTGGGCCGAAGGGTTTTCAAGATCCTCATCATCCCCATCATGTATACAAGCTGAAGAAGGCTCTCTATGGGCTTAAGCAGGCACCTCGAGCATGGTATGAGCGTCTCACCACTTATCTCTTAAGCAAAGGTTTTACAAAGGGGCAAGCGGATCGAACCTTGTTCATCAGAAATCAAGGTACTCATAAATTGATTACTCAAATATATGTTGATGACATCATTTTTGGAGCTACTTTAGACTCTCTTGCACATGAGTTCTCTAAAGAAATGAAGCAAGAGTTTGAAATGAGCATGATTGGTGAACTGAACTACTTCCTTGGCCTTCAAGTCAAGCAAATTGCTGAGGGCATCTTCATCTCTCAATCTAAGTATGCCAAGGATCTGGTCAAACGGTTTGGATTGGATGGAAAGAGTCGTGCTTGCACGCCCATGAGCACCAGTGTCAAGATTAGCAGTGATCTTGCAGGAAAATCAGTTGACCCATCCCTTTACAGGAGCATGATAGGGAGCCTCCTGTATCTTACAGCCAGCCGACCAGACATTGCCTTCAGTGTGGGAGTTTGTGCTCGCTTTCAAGCTAATCCTAAGGAATCTCACCTCACTGCAGTAAAGCGTATCATCAGGTATGTAAATGATACCCTTTCTTATGGCATTTGGTATTCTAGAGAAACAAATCTTGTTGTTGCAGGATACTCTGATGCAGTTTGGGTTGGAAATGCTGATGATCGAAAGAGCACCTCAGGAGGATGTTTTTATATGGGGAACAATCTTGTAGCTTGGATGAGCAAGAAACAAGTCTCCATATCTCTCTCCACTACTGAGGCTGAGTATATTGCTGCGAGTAGCTGCTGTACCCAATTACTGTGGATGAAGACATTGCCAGGGGACTACAGATTCTCTCAAGATATTATGATTATCAACTGTGATAATACTAGTGCTATCAATATTTCTAAGAACCCCGTTCAGCATTCTCGGACCAAGCACATCCACATCAGGCATCACTTCTTACGTGATCTTGTGGAATCCGAGGTAGTATCTCTCTCATTCATCCCCACTGAAAAATCAATTGGCTGACATTCTTACCAAACCTCTAGATGGTAGCAGGTTTGAGTCTCTTCGAAAAGCCATTGGTGTTTGTGCCATGTTCTAGACATGATGTTTCCATGCTAGGATGAACTCTTTGTCCTCTGATAGCATGATGTTGTATTAAAAAAAAAAGTGGGGGGGGGGGGGGGGGAGGGAAGGGGGGAGTTTATGTAGCAGGTTAAGTCTTTCACAAGGTATGTCAGCTATTTCGTGTATTCTCTCTGCTTTACTAGTTTGTTGAGCATTGATATATTATGTTTACATGTGGGTGAGAACATTAGTCTGACATGTGCAACAATTTTTCCTGCTCATTGTTGTGTTTGATAGTAACTTGTCTCATGTAGTGACCACATGCACTTTCCTAGACTCCCCGAAGGTGCGTATTTTTCCTTCTCTGACTCTTTGCTCCTAGATTTTTTGGATGAGAGAAGAGGTTTTTGTTTGGATGGCCAAATTGATCACAGGCCAGTTGAACCTAGCACCTATAAATTCTAGCACTCCCTACAGTCTGCCATATCATAAGCAGTAATTCATGAAAAGTTTTGTGCTTTAAATTGTTTAATCACTGCTTATGTACTTAAATTTACCTTGCCCTCTATGAGCAAGTAAAATTTTTTTTTCCTTGTCCTTCATGGTACAAGTAAAACAGAATATGTGCTGTCACTTAGGGAGAGTGTATCAGATGAGGGCGTCTAGGCCCTAGCAAGTTATAAGGTTTGACTTTTGTCTTATCTGTCTCTGATTTTCTCTCTTGTCTAGAACATCTGGTGGTTTCTTGTTATTTTTGTTAAATGCAAACCTTATGAATAAGAGTCTTCACACACACACGCTTTCCATGAGTTGTGCAGGCTATCTTCATTCTTTTGGCAGGGTAACTTTAGTCTGTGTTATACTTGTCTATCACCTCCATGCTCTCATAATATTGACTTGCTCTATGACTAGTTTTTCAGATAGAAATACCTGCGTGTACTATTTTCCATGTGAAAGCCCTAACTTTGCTGATTTCTCTCTCTTCAGAAGGTTTCGTCAGCATTTTTGTTCAGTCTTTGTTTTTGATAAACTGTTGAACCTTTATTACTCTGTTTCCCGGGTCCTTTTGAGACCGTTAGGAGGAGTAATTTTTATTTCAGTTGGTTGTTTTATTACTCTGTTTATCCTTTGTCCCTTTGTGACAAAAAGGGGGAGTAATTTTTATTTTTGGACCGGGAATGTATTTCCAAACCTGTCAAGTGATTTTTGTCCCAGAATGGCCAAAAGGGGAGTTTATAGTATTTTGTCATTATTCTTTGTTTCGACAAAATCACTTTTGTGTAATGATGCGGTAAAACAGGGATTCCACTTTCAGAGTGATGTCAGAAGATTTTGCCTGTGAGTTAGATTCAAGTTCCCTGTCAGCCGTCAGGACGATGTGTCATCCCGTCCGGATGCCCATTTGTCTACTGTTCCATCCATCTGGACGACGTGTCATTTCGTCCGGACTTCAGACAGATAAGCATCATCTGTCCGGACAACGTACTTCTTCCGTCTGGACACCTACATCGTATCGAGAAGCTTCTGTGCCAGCTTGCTCAGTCCGGACGTTTTAGCAGCACATCCGGACGCCTATCAGTTCTCGAACGGTTCACTGATTCTTTCCAAGTTCTAAGAAAGGGAAGATCATTAAACCGTCCGGACGATGTGGTATCCCGTCCGGACGTGTGTCTCCATAAGGCAAGAAACGCAGTTCAAATTTGACAGTATGGACGTCAGACAGCTGTGGTCTGGACGCTGGTGCATCGTATATGGAAACTGCCGATTCGACTTCAACCGTCCGGATGTCTCCCCCTCATGGTCCGGACGTACGCGCATCAGATATGGAAATTGCGTGATGAAGTTTAGCCGTCCGGACGCTCCTGCCCCTTGGTCTATACCCGCAAAGCCTGTTATAGAAATTACTTGCACCGGACGTGCGTTCGTCCGGACGATTGAGCCATCCCGTTCGGACGATGTTCTTATACAGGAAAAAATTCTCCGCGAAAATTTCAGAAAATCCTGTCGCACAGTTGTCCGTCCGGACGGCCCTGGTTCACCATCCAGACGGCTCCCAGGCATATTTTGCCTGACGCCCATTCTAACCCCCAGCCTATAACTAGGGGCCCCTGGGCACTTAGAGTTGCAAGAATTCGGTGTGAATTCCATTAGAGCTCAGAGACGTGATATTTCCTCTGAAGCCGTTTTTCAAGTGTACTGTGCTGTAAATCGAAGTCTATCTTAGAGGTCGGCTCTAAGGTAAGGAGTTCCATTGAAGACCCCTTTAGGTAGGTGAACTTGGTTGGGAAGTGTTCGTGTTGGGTTACATGTCAGAGATCAAGGTACGACTACTGCATCGGTACATGTGAGTGTTACTGTCTTGTATCTAGCTTTGTCTTCAGAATAGTGGAATTCCTGGGTTTGGCTGCCCCAGAGTGGTTTTTCTCTTAACTGAGTTTCCACTTCGTCAACAAAAATTTCTATGTCATTTACTTTCCATTGTGCTTTAATTTTTGTTGACACTTATGCACACACTTTATTTTTAGAAGTCATTTCAATTTTTTCACTAGTGATGACAAACTACCACCTCCACCTCCACCATTCCACGATGGAGTACACCTAGCCTTGGCCCAGTTCATGGCTCACAACAATAGGCAATTTGCCGAAGCAATAGCACGAATCCCACAACCTAACAAGCAAAGTGTGCATCAAGGTTGCTCAATTCGTGACTTCTCTAGTCACCACTTCCAACTCTTTGAAGGTATAGAAGGACCTAATGTAGCAGAAGCGTTGCTTACGAATATTGAGGTACTATTAGACACTCTTGGTTGTACCAACAAATAGAAGGTTTGTTATATTGGACTAAAGCAGGTGGACCTCAAGGAATGTATTGCTTTCAGAACCTCGGAATGAAACTGAAATTACTTGGGAGCTTTTCAAAGTAGAGTACAAAGGTTGCTATTGCTGTTCATCTTTTCTCCTTTCTATTCTTTGAATTTGATATCAGTTTATGACAATTATTTTCTTCAATAATTTCAGTTTTTGTAATACATTTCTGTCTACTTTGTAACATTCTTAGCTAAACAAATGCCAATGCTTTTATAATTGATTCATTCCCCCCACCAAGAGACAAGCATGCATTCATATATTACTATCTCATAGCCGGCCGTGTACCCATTATCAAATATCATTGTCATGAAACACTAGCCGTCAAAATATCAAACCAACAACATTGTCAAATATCATATTATAAACTTTAAATAAATAAATAAATCTCATCCGATAGTGTTTAATAGCTTGTAGGGTGGTTTTGGACTAAATACTTAATAACTTAATGGCTAAAACCCAACTTTAAGATGGGCTTAATAGCTTGCAGGGCAGTCTTGGCTTGAAGCTCAAGCCAACCTAACTTGTCAGCTAGTCTAAGTTTAAGAGGAAATTTTATCTTAGAGTGTTTAATAGATTGGAGGGTGGTCCTGACTTGAAGTTCAAGCCAACCTAATTAACTTTTTTTAGTCTATAAGCTTAAGGAGAAATTTCATCCGATAGTGTTTCATAGCTAGCAGGGTGGTCCTAGCTTGAAGTTCAAGCTGACCAAGTTAACTTTTCAGCTAGTCTAAGTTGAAGAAAAAAAAATTATCTTATAACGTTTAATAGCTCACACGGTGGTCCTAGCTTAATAGCGCTTAATGGTTAAAACTCAACTCTAAGATAGGCTTAACAACTTGTAAGGCGGTCAGGTCTTGAAGTTCTAGCCGACCTAACTTTCTAGCTATCCTAAGCTTAAAAGAGAATATTGCCCTGTTTAGTAACCCATTTCCCCTCCCCTCCCCTCTCCTTCAATCATTCTTTTCTGTTTGTGTCAGTACGGCTGATAGACTACTTAATGGTTGGCTTCTCAACATTTTACTTTATTCCCATTTTACCCCCAATATTTCAGTTTATTCCCTTGTTTTTGTTCTTCACATTATTAAAATGTTGAGGGTAAAATAGGAATAGGATAAAATGTTGACTTCTTGAAAAAGCAACATTTATTTCTATTCCTATTTTAACCCCAACCTTTTAGTTTATTTCTTTTTTTTTCGTTTTTTATATTCAAAGACAGGGGTAAAATGGGAATATAAAATAAATGTTAAATTTTTTTTGCAGACTTCTCACTTTTCGGTACTGACACAAACAAAAAAAAATGATTGAAGGAGAGGGGAGGGGAGGGGAAATGGGTTACTAAGCAGGGCCTATATATATATATAGATATATATATATATATCTGATAGTGTTTAATAGATAGCAAGGTGGTCCTTGATTAATAGCTTAATGGTTGAAACCCAACTCTAAGATGATGGATTTAATATCTTGCAAGGTGGTCATGTCTTGAAGTTCAAACTGACTTAACGTTCTGGCTATTCTAAGTTTAAAAAAAAAAATAAAACAAAATAAAATAAAATCTGATGATATTGTTTAATGGCTAGCAAGGTGGTCCTCACTTAATAGCTTAATGGCTAAAACCCAACTTTAAGATGGGCTTCATATTGCAGGATGGTCTTGGCTTGAAGTTCAAGCCGATCGACCTAAGTTTTCAACTAGTCTAAGCTTAAGAGGAAATTTCATCCGATAGTGCTTAATTAATAGCTTGTAGGGTGGTCGTGGCTTGAACTTCAAACTAACCTAGCTAACTGTTCAGCTAGTCTAAGCTTAAGAAAAAAATTCATCTTACAGTATTTTTTTATAGCTTGCGTGGTGGTCCTGAGTCTCCTGACTTAATAGCGTAATGGCTAAAACCCAACTTTAAGATGGGCTTAATAGCTAGCTTGGAATGAGGTCATGACTTGAAGTTCAAGTCAACTTAACTTTCAGCTAGTCTAAGTTTAAAAAAAAATTTCCTATGCTTAAACCTCAATATTACAATTTAAGGAACAAAAAAAAAAAGCCTAGTGATGCATATGCAAAGTGATGTCATTTTGAATTAGATATAGGTAACTGTTTACATCGGTTTGATTGGTTGTGATGTTTTTTCGTTTAACACTTGGGCAAAAAGACAAAAGTAATGTAAAATTTATATATTTTCAAATGATTAGAGCTTAATAAACAAGTTTTTTTTTTCACAAAAAAAAAAAAGCCAAAAATATTAAAATTTGGCATAAATTATCTTCAAAATCATTTAAAATATGCCCTAGTAGAGACCAAAATATGGCCCAAAATGCCCATTACCTAATTAATATGCAGATTGCGGATAAAAATCACAATAACATCGTGGATGCAATTAGAAAAAGGATATGTGGATGTGGCTCCAGATATCGTAAATAACGATATCCACATCCACATCCGCATATACACCCTTAATTGTCAGTAAACATTTATCACAGTTATTTCACAAGTGGCTAATGTAGCATTTGAATAATGTTACTGTTAACGCTCATGAGAACCATTTAAAAATAATAATAATAAAAATGGCATTGAAATATAACACGTTGAGTAATTTTACAAGTTTTTCTTGTGTCTTTTCAATAATAAGATGACTTTTAAAATTATTATTCGATCAAAATTCAATAATAATCCATCGCAATTTATACACCAATTTTATGAACACTCAATTCTTACTATTAACGTGGCATGAAAGAAATAGAAGTTGAAAGTTTTATTTTTTTAAGTTGCTACTAGAAGATGGTTTTTAACCTTCTCAATTTGTGTATATATAATTTATGTACGAAATTATTACACGTCACCCATTATATAATCATTTAAGTTTATTTAATTTTCTGAGTTTCGTACATACACACAACAACCTCCCTCGTCTTTTAACTATATATCCTCTTTATTTATTAGGTGTTTTTGACTCTCAGATTCTCACGTTCACACAGAAACATGCATGAAATTTTCCCAGCTATCCTTTGTTTCCGTATATATATATATCTAACGAGAAACCCGTTTCTCAAAGCATCCTAATCAACAACAGATATTCACTGTCTCCCCCACTTGCCACTCCATTTCTTGAAACTCTTTGGGTTCAAAATCTACAAAACATGAAGAATCCAAGCAAACCTGCCTTTATATCAAGCCTTCTAATCTTTTTATTTCTTTTCTCATCATGTTTACCATCAACCATAGCTCAAGAAGTTGGTAATGCAGAAAACACATGCACTTGTTTTCTTTCTATTTTCCCTACACTAATATTGGTTGTGAGTTATTTACGTGGCTAAGATATGTGAATCATATATATGGTGCAGAGGATGAGAGGGAGTTTGATTATATAGAAGGAAGCAAGAAGGGGCCAAGTCACTGGGGAGAAATCCGAGAAGAATGGGCACATTGTAAGAATGGAAGCATGCAATCTCCCATAGATTTGTCAAGTTGGAGAGTGAAACTAATGCCAAAGTTAGGAGAGCTAAAGAGGAGCTACAAGCCTTTCAATGCCACTCTCAAGAATAGGGGCCATGACATTGCAGTAAGCAACCAAAAACTTCTTCCATTTTGTTCATGATAAATAATATATATTATTACTATTTATCTTTTCTAGCTCCTTTCTATGGTTTGATCTTGATTTTGTCCACTTTTAACTTTTCTTATGAAATTCTTTGATAATTGATTCACTGCCCTCTCCAAAAGGCATGCACGCATTCATGTTAAAAAAATTATACACATACATCAATCAAATTTTAAATTCACCATTAGATTTGTGGGATCCAAGACAATCCCATAAATTCAATGGTGAATTTGAAAATTAAATGTGTATGAGATGTGTGTATATCATTTCTCTTCATCATTGCCGGCCACTTAGCAGCTAGCCTGCAGAGATTTTGTTTGTTAATACATTATATATGCATATGTGATGGGTGCAGGTCGAGTGGGTAGGTGATGGTGCGGGATCAATACAGATCAACGGCACTGATTACTTTCTCAAGCAAGGCCATTGGCACTCACCTTCTGAGCATTCCATCAATGGCAGAAGGTCTCTCTCTCTCTCTCTCTCTCTCTCTCTCTCTCTCTCTCTCTCTCTCTATATATATATATATATATATAAATGATTAAAATAGAAATATATAGTCGTTCTGCAACTTGATATACAAATGTTTTGTTTAAATTTTAGGTATGACTTGGAGCTTCACATGGTTCATGAAACTCAGGACCCGAGTATAAAAAAGATTGCTGTTGTTGGACTCTTCTACAAGATTGGCCAACCGGATGCTTTCATCTCAAAGGTGCAAACTACAAGAATTTTGAATTAAGATATATTTTTTTTCCCTTTGTTTTTATTTATATGATGCATTGTGCTAGAAACTCAAGGTTTAAACAAAAATAAATAAAAATAAAAAAACAAGGGTGTACGTTACCAGTTTTTTTTTTTTTAACAAAATAACTAGAACTATCTTGCATTAATCTGAAGAGGTCCAAAAGAAAATACAACGCATGAATAGAGGCACATTGATACCCTACACACTAAGCCAGAAAAATCTGACTTGGGTGCTGCCTACAAATAAACAAATATGTTACCAATTAAAACATATTATTATTATTATTATTATTATTATTATTATTATTATTATTATTATTACTATTATTATTATTATTACTACTACTACTACTACTACTACTTTTAGCATGTGGTTTGAGAATATTTTAAATAGAAGGTTTTAATGATTTTTTATTTTTTCCTAATTTTAAAGAACTTTGAAAAAAAGTGAGAATTACATGAAAACAAGACAAAGTTAAATTAGCATTTACGAAGCTCAAATCACATGAAATTATTAGTTGCTTTAAATCAAGCAAAGCTTGTGTATATGCTAGAACAATGCAAAGAAACGGACCCACATGCAAGTGTGCGTGACAAAGAGCCACCTTGGTTGGTTTTTGGAAGGTCATGATCATATGATTTGGATCGTATGATGCTTTTAAAGTAGATCCAACAATTAGATTTACGTAATCATTAGTAAAGTCAACTATAAAATTAAATTGAATTTGATCTAATAGTTGACATTAAGTAAGTAATCGTTACTAACAACTACGGTCTAATAGTTATAACTAAAGAACCGTTAATTATGATCAGATTATAATCACTGTTTGTTTATCAATTAATTACTGTTAGTTTAAAATTACATGCCTTTTAGTGAACAGACATTAAAACTATTAATTTAACACTGTAACGAGTCCACTGCAAACCAGTTTTACAACAAAAAAAAATTATATCTTCTCCAATCTCTCTTTAAACCTTTTCAAGTTTTAAAATTCTTGTTATAATAGTAACTCTAAAGGTGTTTTAATTTAGATTCAATTTGTTAAAAATAAAAAATCAAACTACATAAAAATTTTGGACTCTATTTTATCATGAATAAATATTTATCGTAAGCCAGTGCACCAATTGCACAAAATTGATGGAGACAAATAATTTGTTAAGCAAACTCATGACCACTCAGTATCTCACACAAAAGCATGTTAAAGTGTTGTACCTTCACTCGTAATAAACAAACACAGGAAAACATTGTGAACACGGTCTTTGTTTTTTTTTTTCTTCTTCTGGGCATACAAAAGTTATCAACTCGTTCATCAATATCCAACTCAAATTTTACTCTCTCCAAAATTGTTATCTAACATCTTATTAATTTGTGATTTCAGTTGACGAAAAGCTTAGTTTCCATTACTGATAAAATGGAAGAAAGAAATATAGGGGTGACTGATCCTGCAGAAATCAAGATGGTTGGAAAGAAGTACTATAGATATATGGGCTCGCTCACTACTCCTCCATGTACCGAAGGCGTTATTTGGACAATCGATAAAATGGTATATTCTTGTTCCACAAATATACTCATTTATGATATTCGTATAGTAGTTTACAAATTGAAACAACATTATTATATTTAAAAATTGTCTTCAGATAACGACGGTCTCAAGAGAGCAAGTGAAGTTACTTAGAGAGGCGGTCCATGATGTAAGCAGTAACAAAGCTTAGCTCTTTTATAATTTACGGAAAAAAAATCAAATGAAATTAAACCTGTTTATTCATTAGTTTATCTGATGAACACCATAATAGACAACTTGAAGCTTTACTAACTTTCATGATTTTACTATATATATTTAAATTGCAGTATGCTGAGATGAATGCAAGACCAATTCAACCACTCAATAATCGTGAGATCCAACTCTATGACCCACACCCAAAGAGCTTCTGACGGAGTCAGCTTACTTACGTGATGCCATAGTAATAATATTTTTAGTCGGTTATGTTATATGTGTTAAGTTTGTTCTCAATAAATGGGCTTAGCCCAACAGCACCTATGTTTAGGGTTTTATCATTGGCTATTTAAACTTCTCTTGTAATCGAATAAGGGCAGATTATTGAATGAAGAATTATGTTATTTCAATTCCTTAGAGATGGATTTCTCGCATCAATGGTGGATCTCCATTGATTATTAAAATCTGTTTGTGTGTTCTGTCTTTTCTTCTAGAGGATTCTGTTTTCTCTTTTCAGCAGGGTTCATGAGAGAGATTTTCAATCTTCTTGTTGCTACGCTGCGTCAATTTGGTATCAAAGCCTTGGCATCTGTTTTCTATCAACAATTGCCAGATCCGACCCCCTTCAACAATGCAAACTCGTAGTGGCCGAACCTATGGAGAGAACCGTTACACCCAACAACATCGTGATGATGCCTTGTTTGATTTACTCGAAAAGTTTGGTGATTTGTGTGGTACAGTGAGTGTTATGTCCAAACAACTTAATTACTTATGGGAAACTGCGTCACACAAACTAGAGGGATCCGGAGACCATGACAAGGATGTCCTGAATGAGGATACGGCCAAGTCATCTGCTGGGGAAGACCCGCCTCTCCATACCATTCCGCATCACAGTGCCCGGCATAATTCGTGCACTCATGTTCAAGATTACCATCAGGTGTTTATGCACTGGGAGCCTCCTCATGTAAGCCACCATGCACACCACGAATCGCGAGGTGATGACATCACGAAGCGGGTGCGTGTCGAAGTGTCCGACTTTGATGGAAAGTTGGATTCGTGTGCTTTCCAGGATTGGTTAATTGCTCTCGAAGACTACTTTGAATGGTTTGATCTCTCCCCCCATCGGAGAGTACGTTTTGTGAAGATTTGCCATACTTCTTTGGCTGATTCGCAGTTTGAAATTTTGACAAATTCAGATGGAGAAAGTGCTTGGCATAGAGCATGGAGGGCTTTATCACTTGAAAGGCGTGCATTCTTTTGAGGGACTAGTTCAGGTGTTGCATCCTCTGGTTTAGTCCAACCAGTTTCAACAATACCCCAACAGTCAATAGATTTCAAAAAGAAACGCATACGTGCCTTCCAATAGCCATAGTTCGTACCATCAAAGGCAGGAACAAAATTAAGATTTTGAGACATATTATAGAAGTCGACAAAAATAACACTCAAGAATTAAATCTACACATAGTGTACCAAATGTAGCGCCCCAGATTTTAAGACATAATTTATAATGGTTTAAATTAATTTTAAAACACTTTTAATAAGACAAAAGAATAACTATGATTATTTATGAAAATAAATAATGTATTTCTGTTTTTAGAAACGTTTATAGTTGCAATTTGATAAAAACTCAAAACAGACCTTAAACTTTGGAATAACGGAAACAGGGTCAAACAAACTCCATTTTGGTCGATTCAAAAACTGAGACACTCGTTTTGAAGTCCTCTAGGTCCCCTCCAAATTTCATGATGTTTGGACATCGTTAAGACCATGAAAACATCCGTCAAAAATACGACCCCTGTTCTGGACGGAAATTCACATTATTCATTAATGGGCCATCTTTGGACTTAACCCAACCCATTCCAATTGCTATCCACAAACCCAACCCATTTATCACATGTTATCTTCCTATGATCATGATGATTACATGAGTCATCACCCAACTCAACATGTGAAAGACCTATTTTTATACCTTAAAGAAATGCCATTAATTAATGTGTGTTAGATGATTAAATATGTTAGTGGAGGATATAATGATTCAACACCTAGTGCAACATTCCACTACATTTATTCCCTCCCCCTCTTATGATGAAAGAATAAAGGATGTCTAGAATAGAATCTAGAGTAATCATAAAATGAAAGTAGTCTAAACAATATCTTGGTTTAACTTGTCAAAGTAAACCAGAAACTTTGATTGACCAAAACTAAGTCATAACGAACTCGGATTGAGTTGAACCAAAAAGAGAAAGTGTTCGTCTTGACGTCATCTATCTACCCTCAAAATTTCACAGCGATCGGATTAGATTTGACCATCAAAACGTTGTTTGGAGTAAGCTGGCCTCTATTTGGACGAAAATTCATACATATCATTATTTAATACTTCCTTTGATTTGGACAACTCATCACCCACTTCCTCTAATGTGTGCACTCATCACCACAAGTGTTGCCCACATCCCACATCTAGAATGCACCACCTTAGTGATGATGAAACCCATGTGCCTTGGAAATAAGGCTAAGATGCACCAATTCCCATCCATTGGATCAAAATGTGTCTACTTGATCCTAACCATTCATTCTCTTATAAATAGAACCAAGGTGGAAGATGCAATGCCCATTAAGCTTCACTCACACACACACCTAAGGCCAAGAGAGAAAATTGTGAGGATTTGTGTAGTCTTGTGTTGTTCAAGGCTTGAAGTGTATGCTAGGAAGTATTTTGGGTAAGCTTCTAATCATTAGTTTCATTAATTTGATGATATAGGTTATGATTTCATTACTTGTTATTTGAATTGTTTAAAGACCCAATAAGCTTAAGAGATAAAAAGAAAGTAATATAAACTACTTTTATATTTCATTGTCCTCATGACTTCATGAGTTGATCGTATTTATATTTCCTTTTTACATTTCATTGTCCTCATGACTTCATGAGTTGATCGTATTTATATTGCCTTTTATATTTCATTGTCCTCATGACTTCATGAGTTGATCGTATTTGTATTTCCTTTTATATTTCGTTGTCCTCATGACTTTCATGAGTTGATCGTATTTATATTTCCTTTTATATTTCGTTGTCCTCATGACTTTCATGAGTTGATCGTATTTATATTTCCTTTTTACATTTCATCGTCCTCATGACTTCATGAGTTGATCGTATTTATATTTACTTTTATATTTCATTGTCCTCATGACTTTCATGAGTTGATCGTATTTATATTTCCTTTTATATTTCATTGTCCTCATGACTTCCATGAGTTGATCGTATTTATATTCCCTTTTCATTTCATTGTCCTCATGATTCTCATGAGTTGATCGTATTTATTCCTTATTGTCCTTATGATATATTTTAATCCTTCAAGTTCATATTTGGTAGCATTGGTTATATAGCCTCGTCACCAAATCATGAACCAAGGTTTTAAGATTTATTATGAGTGATCGTCTCAAACGTAATGAAGTGATGAATAATAAATATAAAAAGATGAGGGTCTATAAACAATGATTCGTTTGATAGATGATTGATAAATATATTATTGCATGGATGGATTTATATGCAGAAAAGAAGTTTAAAGGAACTACACGAAGAAGAGGGTAAGTATTTCTATACTTACTGAGAACGAAGCTGGTGGATTTTTCCATGATATTGTGTTTATTGTTTTATTTAATTTATTCATTGCATGTGGCCGATCATGCATAGCATGTTGTGTCTAAAATAATATAACGGCTGATGAGATAGCCATCAACAAGCTGATGTAGTAGCTAGGGGAAAGTATGGCTAGTCAGTGGATCCAAGAGGGGTTCATAGTGACCCAAGGGTATCCGAAGACCTAATATATAACTAATGCTGGGACCGGTAGGATTCCAGTAAAAACAGGTAAAACTTTAAGTGGGAGGCAACGGACGTGAACGGGTTCAGATAACCTAGAACGAGAGGTCTGAAGAAAGATGATCATAAAACATCAAACTAAATGGTTACTACGATGCATATTCATACAACCCATACATTTGCATTATACGCGTGGCTATAAAGCCATATCTGCATGTTAAGGAATTTATTAAGTAAATCAGTATTCACCTTATTATTGGAAACAGTGGACTCACTTTGGTTGTTTTGTGTTTTTGTTTCTATATATATATATTCCGTTAATGCAGGTTAATAGATAAAGACCAGAGCTCAAGAGGTTTTATAGCTAAGGACGCATAGTTTATATTTTGTTTGTAGTCTTCTGTGTTTATAGTATTTTATGTTGACAAGATTGCTAATGATTTATATGTATTCTTTTGTGTCATTATGGACACCTGTTTCCTTGTATTTGTTATAAGTATTTTCTAATGAATATCTAGAGGTATTTAATTTAAAAGCTCTAATGTGTTATTTAATCCAAGTCTGTTGGATAAAAATATATTCCGCTGCGAGAGTTTATCTCTGATGTAGTAACGTCACGTGGAAACCGGAGGTTTCTGCTTACGAATTTGCTGGTTCAAATTCGGGGCGTTACAGAATGGTATCAGAGCGGTTTGCTCTGAGGACCGTTAGACTTGACCATAGGAGTCTAAGAATAACACAAGAGCTATAGGTGTAAACCATTTTTTTTTATAAAATACTTTGTGTGATGTATCTTAGTGCAGAAACCTTCCACCTTGATGATGACCCTAGCGTAAGGGGATAAGAAATCGGAGGTATGTAAATAGAAGTAATTTCAGAATTTAGATGATTTGATATCTAGTATTATTTTTGAGGTATAGTCATAAATGTTTCTTTTTTGGAGATATAGATTACAGAATCCAGATGTTTAATACGTTGAAATAATTTATGGATATTAAGTTAGTAAATTTATAAAGCACTCTATAGATATTTCATGTTCTTAGAGATACAACTTTCCCATAACCATAATAAGGATAACCTAAGGATTAGAGATAAATTTTGAGGCTTTGAGGTCTATCCGATTAACCCTAGAATGTAAGGAAAGGTATGCTATGATTAATGAGTATCTATTATTCCAAATCTGGTATCTTTTGAAGATAGGTGTATAAAGCGTAAATTACTAATTTTTATATGTTGAGGAAATTAGTTGATCAAATGATTTGATGATTTTTGGAAAGATTATTTTCCCCTATGCATCTGACGAACTTTAGAGAAGTTTATATATTATTGAGGCTTTCTAGAGCTTAAGTTAAATAAAATCTTGATTATGTGATTTATTGATTCTCTTAGAAATCCTTACTTGACGGATAAGTTTATGATTAGCAAATTTAAGTATTGATTGACTGCATAACTAAATTGGAGTAATACTAAGATTTTTAATCTAATGAAATTTGAGGATAATAGTAATTATGCAGAAATAGAAAGAAGAACATAGTACCATATAAGAATTACACCTTAGTAAAAGATTGAGAAGAAATAACAGTTCAAAGGATTACAACAATCTTAAGAGAGTTTTTAAATAATAGGAGATAAGGACGGTACGTAGAAATTATTGTCTTACAAGATGAACTACTTTTGATTCAAAGAAAACATAAACTTGCAAATAGGACCTTTTCTGCATCATTCCCGGAGAGTTCGGTATGCTTATACCTGCGTTTTATTGTACTACAGTTAGTTATTTATTTTTGTTAGTAAAGAACTGCTAGATCAAATAGAATACCTGGCTAAACCTCAGGGCGGAAAACCCTAAGATTTTGGACTGCACGCAAGAGATCCTGGTATTGTCCTTGGAGACGATTGGTGTTCTGCTCCAAGTCAGCATACCTCTTTCCCAAGTCTTTCGCATACGAATCTACCACCTTCTTCAGCCTTCTATTTTCTTGCTGTAGAACCCGATTCCTTCGCCTAAAGTCCATGTACATTCGCTGCAAAGTCAAAATTTGAGCTTTCAACGCTTGAATCTCATTCCCTCGAACTTGCAGACGGCGAGCCATATTTGAAACTGAATAGGCACCCTGAATACTGAATGCCAGAGAGTCACTGATGGCTTGAGCATCAGTCCTATCAGCCAACAACTTTTCATCTCGAGGAGTCATGATGTCTTGAGCCACAGATGCAGCTACTGCATCATTCAGCATCACAGAGTCATTAGTTAGAAGAGGACCTCTCTGAGATAGGAACAATGGACGCCAAATTTCTGGTACTACAGGCGCAGTATTTAGATCAAAATTATTTTGAGAGGATGAGGAAGCCATTTTTGGAAAAAACTGAGGAAATGATGATACTCCTCAAAAAACCTGAAGGAGAAAAGATAGAAATGAAGCGGTTATTCGAAAGATCTGAAGGAAGAAAAGAGAGCTTAATCAGTAGACAAGACACGGTCTAATCAACGTCGTTCTAGGCACGACCGCCACTACCACTAGTAGACAGCCCTCGAATCACGAGTTCTTCTCTTTTTCAACTTTCACCCTTTTCACCTTCTCGAATTCCGAATTCACCCAAAGACTTTTTCGGATTCATTGCCGCATTTTTCGCAACTAGCAGTCGTAGAGGAGCATCCCGTGAATGAGTTGGAAGAGCGTTTCACGATACACTGTCGGCACCACTTGCACCGTTTCCTCTCAAATCTCTATAAATTCACCCGTCTTCCCTCTTGCAAAGCACACCTTTGGGTTCTCAAACCTTCACACTTCGAAAGCCAAAATTTTCCTTCTGGTTTGAACCTATCATCACTTCTTGAGAAGAAAGATGTAGTATCACCACCTCAAACCTAAATCAAGAAAAATGCAGCATCACAACCAGATTCACAAACAACGAAGCAAGATTATTTTTGATCATGTCATCCAGAAGCAAGATTATCCTTGATCATGCTTCTGAGATGAAGTATCTTTCTCTTCCTTCGCATCACCATAAACTTTTCTGGCATCTACACTCAATCCGGTGATGGCGATCTATGACAGAAGAGAGAGAGCACTACGATATGAGTACCGCACTCATATCCTTTCCTGATTGCTTGCCTAGACTTCTTTGCTTTCTTCACCTTCCCCACCTTCCTCTCCTTCGAGGCTTCCATGTTCTTATTTGGCAAGCTTTCCACCAAGATTATCAGAAAGCATCAACGCAAAAGGGAAATGTTATACAGGAAATTTTTCCTATAATGAGATAAATAAATGCAACCGCTGTAGTAATTTCCATACTAGTTCGATTAGTAAAATAAATGCATTCTCTTCTGCAATCTACACATTAGTTTGATCTGTTATACTTCTTGTTATAATGAGCTTAAAATTCTATATATGATAATTTGTCATACGGTGTTGTATGCTTGTTTATTTTTCATGTTTAATAATTAGATACTTCACATAAAATCTGTATCACTAGACTTAAGATTTAGGAATCTAAATCTTCCCTTAATGTAAACTTTATGCGAAGCATAGTTTATGAATTTCGGGGACGAAATTCTGTTAAGGGGGGAGGAATGTAGCGCCCCAGATTTTAAGACATAATTTATAATGGTTTAAATTAATTTTAAAACACTTTTAATAAGACAAAAGAATAACTATGATTATTTATGAAAATAAATAATGTATTTCTGTTTTTAGAAACGTTTATAGTTGCAATTTGATAAAAACTCAAAACAGACCTTAAACTTTGGAATAACGGAAACAGGGTCAAACAAACTCCATTTTGGTCGATTCAAAAACTGAGACACTCGTTTTGAAGTCCTCTAGGTCCCCTCCAAATTTCATGATGTTTGGACATCGTTAAGACCATGAAAACATCCGTCAAAAATACGACCCCTGTTCTGGACGGAAATTCACATTATTCATTAATGGGCCATCTTTGGACTTAACCCAACCCATTCCAATTGCTATCCACAAACCCAACCCATTTATCACATGTTATCTTCCTATGATCATGATGATTACATGAGTCATCACCCAACTCAACATGTGAAAGACCTATTTTTATACCTTAAAGAAATGCCATTAATTAATGTGTGTTAGATGATTAAATATGTTAGTGGAGGATATAATGATTCAACACCTAGTGCAACATTCCACTACATTTATTCCCTCCCCCTCTTATGATGAAAGAATAAAGGATGTCTAGAATAGAATCTAGAGTAATCATAAAATGAAAGTAGTCTAAACAATATCTTGGTTTAACTTGTCAAAGTAAACCAGAAACTTTGATTGACCAAAACTAAGTCATAACGAACTCGGATTGAGTTGAACCAAAAAGAGAAAGTGTTCGTCTTGACGTCATCTATCTACCCTCAAAATTTCACAGCGATCGGATTAGATTTGACCATCAAAACGTTGTTTGGAGTAAGCTGGCCTCTATTTGGACGAAAATTCATACATATCATTATTTAATACTTCCTTTGATTTGGACAACTCATCACCCACTTCCTCTAATGTGTGCACTCATCACCACAAGTGTTGCCCACATCCCACATCTAGAATGCACCACCTTAGTGATGATGAAACCCATGTGCCTTGGAAATAAGGCTAAGATGCACCAATTCCCATCCATTGGATCAAAATGTGTCTACTTGATCCTAACCATTCATTCTCTTATAAATAGAACCAAGGTGGAAGATGCAATGCCCATTAAGCTTCACTCACACACACACCTAAGGCCAAGAGAGAAAATTGTGAGGATTTGTGTAGTCTTGTGTTGTTCAAGGCTTGAAGTGTATGCTAGGAAGTATTTTGGGTAAGCTTCTAATCATTAGTTTCATTAATTTGATGATATAGGTTATGATTTCATTACTTGTTATTTGAATTGTTTAAAGACCCAATAAGCTTAAGAGATAAAAAGAAAGTAATATAAACTACTTTTATATTTCATTGTCCTCATGACTTCATGAGTTGATCGTATTTATATTTCCTTTTTACATTTCATTGTCCTCATGACTTCATGAGTTGATCGTATTTATATTGCCTTTTATATTTCATTGTCCTCATGACTTCATGAGTTGATCGTATTTGTATTTCCTTTTATATTTCGTTGTCCTCATGACTTTCATGAGTTGATCGTATTTATATTTCCTTTTATATTTCGTTGTCCTCATGACTTTCATGAGTTGATCGTATTTATATTTCCTTTTTACATTTCATCGTCCTCATGACTTCATGAGTTGATCGTATTTATATTTACTTTTATATTTCATTGTCCTCATGACTTTCATGAGTTGATCGTATTTATATTTCCTTTTATATTTCATTGTCCTCATGACTTCCATGAGTTGATCGTATTTATATTCCCTTTTCATTTCATTGTCCTCATGATTCTCATGAGTTGATCGTATTTATTCCTTATTGTCCTTATGATATATTTTAATCCTTCAAGTTCATATTTGGTAGCATTGGTTATATAGCCTCGTCACCAAATCATGAACCAAGGTTTTAAGATTTATTATGAGTGATCGTCTCAAACGTAATGAAGTGATGAATAATAAATATAAAAAGATGAGGGTCTATAAACAATGATTCGTTTGATAGATGATTGATAAATATATTATTGCATGGATGGATTTATATGCAGAAAAGAAGTTTAAAGGAACTACACGAAGAAGAGGGTAAGTATTTCTATACTTACTGAGAACGAAGCTGGTGGATTTTTCCATGATATTGTGTTTATTGTTTTATTTAATTTATTCATTGCATGTGGCCGATCATGCATAGCATGTTGTGTCTAAAATAATATAACGGCTGATGAGATAGCCATCAACAAGCTGATGTAGTAGCTAGGGGAAAGTATGGCTAGTCAGTGGATCCAAGAGGGGTTCATAGTGACCCAAGGGTATCCGAAGACCTAATATATAACTAATGCTGGGACCGGTAGGATTCCAGTAAAAACAGGTAAAACTTTAAGTGGGAGGCAACGGACGTGAACGGGTTCAGATAACCTAGAACGAGAGGTCTGAAGAAAGATGATCATAAAACATCAAACTAAATGGTTACTACGATGCATATTCATACAACCCATACATTTGCATTATACGCGTGGCTATAAAGCCATATCTGCATGTTAAGGAATTTATTAAGTAAATCAGTATTCACCTTATTATTGGAAACAGTGGACTCACTTTGGTTGTTTTGTGTTTTTGTTTCTATATATATATATTCCGTTAATGCAGGTTAATAGATAAAGACCAGAGCTCAAGAGGTTTTATAGCTAAGGACGCATAGTTTATATTTTGTTTGTAGTCTTCTGTGTTTATAGTATTTTATGTTGACAAGATTGCTAATGATTTATATGTATTCTTTTGTGTCATTATGGACACCTGTTTCCTTGTATTTGTTATAAGTATTTTCTAATGAATATCTAGAGGTATTTAATTTAAAAGCTCTAATGTGTTATTTAATCCAAGTCTGTTGGATAAAAATATATTCCGCTGCGAGAGTTTATCTCTGATGTAGTAACGTCACGTGGAAACCGGAGGTTTCTGCTTACGAATTTGCTGGTTCAAATTCGGGGCGTTACACCAAACTCTAATACCATTTGAAAAATGCAGTTGACTTCTAATTTATACAAGTGTGTGTGAATAGTGTGCAACAAAATATTAAATGTGGAATTAAAGGAGACAAATATTTTGTTGACAAAATGGAAACTCAATTAAGAGAAAAACCACTCCGGGGCAGCCAAACCCAGGATATCCACTATTTAGAAGACAAGACTAGATACAAAGTAGTAACACTCACATACACCCGATGCAGTGGTCGTACCTTACTCTCTAACGTGTAACCTAACACGAACGCCTCTCAACCAGTTCTCCTACCTGAAGGGGTCTTTGTTAGTATTTTGGCCTCATTTTGTGTTTGGACAAAATCACTTATATGTAAGGATGCTGCAAACAGGAATTCCACTGTTCAGAGTGAAGTAAGAAGAAATTCAAGTTTCCTGTCAGCCATCCGGACGATGTGTCATCCCGTCCGGACGCCTACTATCTACTGCTCCATCCGTCCGGACGATGTGTCATCCCGTCCGGACACCAGACAGTCCAGCATCATCAGTCTGGACGACGTGCTTCTTCCGTCCGAACACTTCACTGTATCGAGAAGTTTCTGTTCCAGCTTGATCCGTCCGGACGTCTCAGCATTACGTCCGGACGCCTATCAGCTCTCGAACGGTTCACTGATTCTTTCCAAATTCAAGAAAGGGAAGATCAATCAACCGTTCGGACGATGTGGTATCCCGTCCGGACGCGTGTGTTCATAAGGCAAGAATTGCAGTTTGAATTTCACCGTCCGAACGCCTGACAGCTGTGGTCCGGACGCTGGTGCATCGTATATGGTAACTGACGATTTGACTTCAACCGTCTGGACGTCTCTCCCTTATGGTCCGGACGCACACACATCAAATATGGAAATTGTGTGTTGAAGTTTAGCCGTCCAGACGCTCCTGCCCCTTGGTCCGGACGCGCGAAGCCTGTTATGGAAATTACTTGCAGCGGACGTGCGTCCGTCTGGACGATCGAGCCATCCCGTCCGGACGATGTTCTTATACAGGAAAGATTTCTCCGTAAAAATTTCAGAAAATCCTGTCACACAGTTGTCCGTCCGGACGGCTCCCCGGCATATTTTACCTGACGCTCATTCTGATCCCCAGACTATAAATAGGGATCCTTGGGCACTTAGAGCTGCAAGAATTCGGTGTGAATTCCATTAGAGCCTAGAGATGTGTTATTTCCTCTAGAGCCATTTGTTCAAGTGTGCTGCGCTATAAATAGAAGTCTATCTTAGAGGTCGGCTCTAAGGTAAGGAGTTCCATTGAAGACCCCTTCAGGTAGGTGAACGTGGTAGGGAAGCGTTCGTGTTGGGTTACACGTCAGAGATCAAGGTACGACCACTTCATCGGTACATGTGAGTGTTACTATCTTGTATCTAGCTTTGTCTTCTGAAAAGTGGAATTCCTGGGTTTGGCTGCCCCGGAGTGGTTTTTCTCTTAACTGAGTTTCCACTTCGTCAACAAAAATCTTTATGTCATTTACTTTCCGCTGTGCCTTAATTTTTGTTGACACTTATGCAAACACTTTACTTTTAGAAGTCATTTGAAATTTTCAATTGGTATCAGAGCTTGGTACACTCCGAGAAGATTAATTTCTTGAGTGTTTTTATATTTGACTTCTATCTTGATTATGTCTAAAACTCTTAATTCTGTTCCTGCCTTTGATGGCTCGAACTATGGCTATTGGAAGGCACATATGCGTTTCTTTTTGAAATCTATTGACTGCTGAGGTATTGTTGAGACTGGTTGGACTAAACCAGAGGATACAACACCTGAACTAGTCCCTCAAAAGAACGCTCTTCTTTCAAATGACAAAGCCCTCCATGCTCTATGCCAAGCACTTTCTCCATTTGAATTCGCCAAAATTTCAAATTGCGAATCAGCCAAAGCAGCATGGCAAATTTTGGAAACAACATATGAAGGCACAAAACTTGTAAAATCTGCCAAACTTCAGATGTTGATTTCAAAATTTGAAGAAATTAAGATGTTAGAGGAAGAGACATTTGGAGAGTTTTACTCCAAAATAAGTGACCTAAGGAACTCCATGGTGAGTCTTGGGAAACCTATCTCGGATGTAAAACTCATCCGAAAAATTCTCAGATCTTTGCCCGAGCGTTTCAGGATTAAGGTAACGACTATTGAGGAAAGCAAGGATCTTGAAGAAATGTAGATTGAAGAGCTGGTTGGATCTCTTCAAACATACGAGCATAGAATTTATACCTTGGGGATTTTCCTCAAAAATCCATTAAAAATCGCCTCTGATTTTCGCAGGAAAAGTCACCGGAAACCGCACTTGGAGAACCGGGTCTTCCTCACGGGTTCAGCGGGTCATGGGTCACGGGTCCGAGGGGTTCTGGGTTACAGACCTTCGTGGGTCAACGGGTCTTCGCCAGAAATCCACTGGAACCGTCGGAAATCGCATCTCAGGCTGCTGGATCGTCTCTGGTTCGATGGGTCGTTCGGGTTTCACACAAACGGGTCACGGGCTCTCGAATAGCCCGGGTTCTCTCTCTCTCGGGTCTGGCAGGTTGCGGGTCACGGGCTTGCCAGAAATCGGCACCCCTTGCTCTCTCCGTCGGGTCTCCAGCTCAAGGATCCACCGGATCCTTCCTTCTCACTCTCTCTCGATCTCTCGGTCTCCCTCTATCTCACGCTCTCTGTCTCTCTTTCCCTCTCAGAATCTCGATCTCTCTCTCATTCTCTCTCTCAATCTCTCATCTCATTCTCTCTCCGTGGGTCGCTCAAGCAGAGGGACGAAGAAGAAGAAATGAAGAAGAAAGAAGAAAGGGAGAAGAAGAATAGAAGAGAAAAGAAAATAGGAAGGGGCTGATGCGTGGAGCTTGAGGGGGAGAGTGACATTTTTCCACAACAATCCACAGCCACACACGTGGCTGTGGATAAGACCAAACTTTGGTCTTATTCCAATTCTAGCCTTCATCCTTTTTAAATTACAATTTTGCCCCCATCTTATCTTATTCATTTCTCTAATAATTATTACTCAATCTTATTTTACTCAATTGCATAAACATATTCGCTCAAGACTTGGTATTAGTCCCATCTAATTTAATAAACACAATTTATAAATGGCTAAATTTCTATTTAAATTCTTGGTCTTTACATTTAAAATGGATTTCAAAATTTTTTCTTGAAAGTCATGTTCGAGTTAAACATGGATCAAAACATTCATATAAAAGGCCTAGTCCCCAAAGCCACTCAAAATTTAATTTTAACATATTATATTTAGTAGGACAACCAAAAGATTTTTCAATCTTGTGCGTGAAACACCAATAAATTTTAAATTTGTTCTTTGAAAACCAATTTTATATTTTTCCATCTAAAGAAATAGCATTAGAGTGAATTCTATGTGTAA
This sequence comes from Alnus glutinosa, assembly GCF_958979055.1. NCBI lineage: Eukaryota > Viridiplantae > Streptophyta > Magnoliopsida > Fagales > Betulaceae > Alnus > Alnus glutinosa. The sequence continues at coordinate 19,350,422 of NC_084898.1, read as the reverse complement.
TAACAAAAAAATTAATTTAAAAATCAATAACATTGGATAAAAAATTAAATGATAAGAGAGACACATTATTTTCAATTGTAAACCAAAATAGAAAAGTTTGCAGTTTTGGAAATTGTATATGCTCTGGTCCAATCTGCATGGCCATGGAAGCATATGCTTTCTATTCAACTCTTTATTCTAACTTCTCGTGCTTTTCTGCCAAAATAAAGAAAAAAAAAAAAAAAAAAAAAAAAAAAGATTTTTTCTTTTTCTTTTCTTGTGTATTTACAAAAACATCCTTAATTTTGGGGCTATAAGTCAGGTCTCAAACTTTTGATCCTCTCGTCATGATTTTTTTTTTTTTCAAATCTTAGTCCAACTTGTCCAACTCTTTATTCTAATTTGTTATTAGGAATATACAAACGGTACGGTTAATAACCACGAATAATCGGTAACCGGCTATAACCGGCCATAACCGTTAACCGGGGAAACCGGAAATAACCGCAACCGGATAATCGGTAAACCGGGTACCCGGTTGCGGTTACCGGTTATTGCTCTTTGAAAAACCGGTTAATAACCGGGTAACCGCAACCGGTTTTTATTTTATATATAATTATAATTTATATATATATTACACTATTATTAATTTATTAGTATTATAGACATTAGACACGCAACACACTAGCATATTTGTTATGTTTTGTTATTTTATTTTATTGTAATTTACTAATTTGTGACTTGTATGTCTAGTTGTCTACTGTCTAAGTGTCTAGTGTCTAATTGGATTTGTAATTTTTTTTTTCTTGTCATTTGTGATTTGTGTTGTGAGGAATTAAGGATGGCAATATGGCATATTGGGCTATTGTCATTTGGCAATTGGCAGTGGCAGTGTGGCACTGCAGGTGCAGCCGTGCAGGATAGTAGGATACTTGATTACTTGGATTTGTAATGTGTTTTTTTTTATTCATCTATCATTGCATTCTTGTTATGTTGTTAATTTGTTAAATTGTTACGAAAATTGCCAAATTGAAAATTTAAGTTGTTGGAAAGTAGCCAAATATTGGTTTTTTTTTATTAAAAAAAATTAAAAATTGCAACAATAAAAGAAAATCAGTTATCTGATTAATAATCTGTTTAAAATAATCGGATAACCAGCAGTTGGTAAAAACCGCAACCGGCCTACCGGTTGCAGTTGCGATTGTTAAAATAGGCATAACCGGAGACCTCGGTTGCGGTAGCAGTTTTGAGCAAATAACCGCTACCGTAATCGCTTGTACACCCCTACTTGTCATGTGCTTTTCTGCCAAAATAAAGAAAATATATATATGTTCTTTTTTTTCAAAAAAAAAAAAAAAAAAAACAATCTTAGTCAAAAAATATGTGATTATTAACACATAATCCAAAGTGTTGCTAGATAGAAGTCGATGGTTTTGGTCCTTGGTTGATGAAAAGTTATTGATAGTGGATTAATTTAAATGGACTTGTGGTTTCTTTTTACTTATCGATAAAATAAAATAAAATGAACTTGTTGATCATAATAGTTTGGAAATATATTTTTAGACGCGGAGTATAGCTTTTGCAGCTAAAACTCATCAATCTTGCGAATAATCTATCAAGTGGGAGTCCTTGGGTGATTTACCTGCAGTTTTACTGGGGAAACTCTACAATGTAGCTTTGATATGTATATTCAAGTTTTTTTATTGCAGCGTTTGTAGTTGGCAGTTAGCATTTTATTTTGCTATTATCATTTTCTTTTTGAGTATGCCTTGTTTAGTTGCGTGAGCATCATTTATATGTTGAGGACCAATGAGCATTTTTGTGTCCTGTTCCAAAGCTTTTCACCTTGTTATATTAAATTTGTTCTATATATATGTTGTTGGTCTTTGTTGTTTTGTAAACTAAAACAACTTCTCCGCCTTCCATTTGAGCTCTGACAGAATAAAAACTATATATAATGGAATCTTTCAGGAATAATGACATACAATGGCCTTGAGAGTGGCATTCTCAATAATCAATCTTATGAAAATGAAAGCAGAACAAGCAGAGGGGATGAATGTGTAACTGACTCCTTGGACAACGGCGGCTCAAGCTGTTCATCCAGCAAAGATGCTTTTGGATCATTTTCGTCAAAGTGGTTGACAATGAAGAGGGACAAACAGAGTTATGATAAATGTACTAGGGTATTGATATGGAAACTAACCGCTTATAATTTTCAACATTTGAGAACACATTGTAATTAATCTTTGAGGTTAATATGTTTTGCAAGTGATTGTACTAGTAAGTAAACACAATATTTGAGTTTTTACTAAATAAAGGATTGTAAGAATACAATAACAAGGCTTTGCTTGAACAGAAATTTATATACTAAATACATATATTCTTTCCTAAACAAATTCAAACTGTTCAAAACACTTCATGATGAAGTCCAGCCCAAACTCACCCTTAGTGCCCAGTCTTATAAGACTGCAGTTGATCGTCATCGTCGACTTGTTGAATTTCAAGTTGGGGACCTTGTAATGATCCATATCCGGCCGGAGTGGTACCCTCACGGTGTTGTTCAAAAGCTTCATCACCATTCTGCTGGTCCATTTGCCATCCTCAAACGGCTCGGTCCCAATGCCTATCATGTGGATCTTCCTGCCCACCTCCCTTTCAGTCCTATCTTCAATGTGGAAGATCTTACTACCTACGTGGGCCATTTTGAAGAACCTGCTTCTACTTCCCCTTCTCTACGAGTGCCTGATTATGTGAAGCCTCGGGATGAAATTGAAGATATTTTGGAGGATCAAATTGTTTCCACTAGACGCGGGGGTTATCAAAAATTCTTAGTTAAGTGGAAGAACCGTCCACCCTTGGATTGTTATTGGCTACAAACTGAAGAAGTCCAACGCCTTCATCCCGACCTCTATGACGCTTATATTTCTCGTAACTCGTCGGAGTCGAGTTCTTTTCCGTAGGGGGAAATTGATGGAGTCAACTTACTTACGTGATGCCATAGTAATAATATTTTTAGTCGGTTATGTTATATGTGTTATGTTTGTTCTCAATAAATGGGCTTAGCCCAACAGCACCTATGTTTAGGGTTTTATCATTGGCTATTTAAACTTCTCTTGTAATCGAATAAGGGCAGATTATTGAATGATGAATTATGTTATTTTAATTCCTTAGAGATGGATTTCTCGCATCAATGGTGGATCTCCATTGATTATTAAAATTTGTGTGTCTGTTCTGTCATTTCTTCTAGAGGATTCTATTTTCTCTTTTCAACTGGGTTCGTGAGAGAGATTTTCAATCTTCTTGTTGCTACGCTACGTCAACTTCTAACTAGATTCACATAGATTAGATTGCTTCCAACTAGATTCGTTTCTGTACATTTCATCATGGAAATGATTTTAGGAAACTTTTCTTAGAAATATGTAAGAGCTTAACATATATTATTTGTTAATATCATTATATTTGACGGAGTACTGGGATACAATATCGTTGGAAATAGTGTTAAGAGTATTAACGATTAACGTGTCTCCTCTACCGGGTGGCCCCACTAACTCAACTTCAACTTCTATTTGCCAAACACAGACCAACACATGTCAATTACATGCCATTGATTCAAAATCCATGCAAGCCTATCAATCTTGATCTTGTAATCACAATCAAGCTAACCAGAGATAATTAACTTTGTTGGAAAACTCAATTTGTATCGTATTAATTTGCGTGATCAACAACTTTACGCTTATGTTGACAGAACCACACCAGGCCCTCCTCAAACCATCACAGTTACTACTATCACAAAAAGTGAATTTGATAACGCTATAAGAGATAGTAGAATACAGTCGTCGAGTACGACGATAACAGTGGGCTAGGCCGAAAGTGGCGGCCGGACAGTGGCAGGCGATGGCAACTGGACGATGGATGGAGAATTGGGTCGAGAATGGGCCAAAATAAATGGCCACTTTTGCCAAATAACAAGGTCTGTAAGTATAAAATACTTACTGAGAGTGATGTTGATTTTCATAATATTATGATTGCATATTTATTTAATTATATGCGTGTGAATGGAACCTTACATATTTTTCTGATTTGATTAATGAATTTATTAATAAAAGAGTTGGGAGTGACATCTGCCAACAGACCAGGGAGTGACGTCCACTTGTGCCAAAAACATTAATAAATAAAAGAGTTGGGAATGACGTCTGCCTATGCTAAAAACAAATAAGCATTTTAGTTAAAAAAGCACAAGGCTCTAAGGTAATGCGTTAAACGGGAGTTACGTCTCATAGAACCCGTTAGCTAGAGTAATGTCTCTAAATGAATGGGATCAGCGACTTAGAAGATAAATATGACACGGAGTCACATCTCTAAAGGAAAATAGTGCAAGAAGAAAATAAATAAGATTTGCATATAAAATTGTCATTATATCATATCATTACATTATGCGCTTTAAATAAATCAGTAACCATTATATTATTGAAACAGTTGACTCATTCAATTACCAGTATGAGATTGTGGTGATAACCATAATCACATTAATGATTATGCAAGAATGGAAGAAAATGAGTTTCAAGATTACCAGGATGCTTATGCTAATGAGTGTGGACGAGGCTAATTACTATCGCCTTTTTTGTGTATTGGACTACCCGGCTTAGTCTATCCATTTTTATGTCTTTAACAGAACCTATCTTTATACATTTCCTTTGGTATGTAATATTTAATACACTATGCTTGGTATTTAGTATATAGTAACAATGTCGTATGTGGCATATATGTTACTATTATATATATATATTCCATTGCCAGATCTCATTTTTGAAGATGTCGTAATGTCACGTGGAAATTAGAAAATTTTCACTTACGCCTTTTTGTATATGGCGGGGCTTTACAGAATGGTATCAAAGCAATTTGCTCTCGGAACCCTAAGACTTAATCCTACTAAGTTAGAAATTCAGGAATAACACAAGAGTTATAGGTAATAAAAGCTTTATAAAATTTATAAAAGACTTTGTATGAATTTTCATAAGATTCTTAACTGTGAGTTACGGTTAGGATTTTTGAAATCTAATTATCTATGTTTTCATGAATATATGCACTAGATGCTTTTTTTCTTTATTCTTTTTTTTTTTTTTTTTTAGAATAACTACGTGTTTCTTTGCTATGCATATTAGGAAAGATATTGATATGATTTGCGTGTTAAATATAGATTGTAGTACGAAATAAGTTGACTAAAGAATAATTTGAAATAAGGGAAATATTTTTAAATATAAGCTTTTAAACATCAAATGTTTAGATGCGATAAAATTATTTTAGAAATAAATGTTATATGAAAATAATACATCTGTATTAAGATATGCAAAATAGTGTTGTACTTGAGCAGATTTGCATGAGATGATACTTTATTAAATAAACATCTTTAGTCAAAATATGTATGATCTTTGAGTTTAGTTATTAATAATTGTATGCATTTACTATCTTTACAATCATTAGATAAATGACTGAATTATCATTTGATAATGAATTAGTATAGAGTTGAATAAATAATCATTTCCAAGATTAACAAAATTTAGATGTTTTAGTGCAGGAAGACCTCACTACAAAAATTCCTCTATTTTTGACAGTTTTAAACCATGCAGAACAAGTGAAAAATCGTCAAGAATCAATTCCTGACGGTTTGTTCTTGACGGTTTGAAACCGTCCGGATTATAGAGTCAAAAAAATTAATTCTGAACAGTTTGGGCAAAACCGTCCAAAATCATTAATTATTATTATTATTTTTTTAATCCATGCATGAGTTTTTGTTAAGTAGTCTTAACTTCTAGGTTCTTCTTCTCTTCTTCACTTTTTTCCTTTTTTCTTTTGTTTTTGTTTTTGTTTTTTTTTTTTTTTTTTTTTTTTTTTTTTTTTTTTTTTTATGAATATTCTAGGTTCTTCCTTTCATCCATGTTTACGCCCAATCTCCATCACCCGCATGCTCCACAACTACTTCAAAACCAAGGACAACCTCGCTGCCTACTCGGCCCACCCCTTCCACGTCAGCGTCGTCAATGACTTAGTTCTCCCCATTGTCGATGACATCACAATTCTCGCAAATCGATCAGATTACTGGTGGGGAAAACTTCTCGGCGGCGAGAGCCAAGGGGTTTGTTTTCAAACCAAAAACAAACTTCTCGATGGAATCGCTCGCGGTTTTCTCTGGAGTGAGAAAAATGGAGGCCATGGATTCCAACCTGGAATTGGAGAACTCGCAGAAAGAAAAGGTTAGGGATTTCGTTGACAATGTGCTCGTGGTTGATTATGTCGTCCCGTCACCACAAGCTCTCTGTTTCTCTCTCTTCCATGGATGGGTCTCTCTCTCGGTCTCTCTGATCTCCCTGTCTTGTTTGCTCGGATGAAAAGGAAAGAAAAGAATGAGAAAGAAGAAGAAAAAAAAAAAAAGCAGGGGAGAAAAGGAGAGAAAGAAGAGGAAAAGAAGAAAAGGGTGAGGCGTAAAAACGTCAAGTACTTCACTGACATGCAGAGAGAGACAATAAAATTCCTGTGAAATTTGTAGATGGTTTGGGACAAACAATCTATAAAATTTACAAACGGTTTTGGACCAAATCGTTTGCAAATTTACCTTTCTAGACGGTTTGTTCGAAAACGTCAACAAATTTCACTACAGTTTTAAAAGAAACCATTGTGATTTCTTTTTTTACTGACGGTTTTAAAACCGTCTAAAAAAAAAAAAAACCATCAAGAATTAGTCATTTTTTTGTAGTGCCTCCTCCTTAGTAAGAAGAAATAATAAGACCGCTAATAGAGCAACTTCATAAGAAAATCTTTTATGTGCCTGATGTGATATTTTAAATGTACTCGCAAGTACACGAATAGTTTGCAATAAAGGGTTTTGCAAGTGCGAGGTCGATCCCACAGGGAATTGTGTTCTTGAAAAACAATTTTGTTTCTAAACTAATTAAATCTTAACCTAGTTCCAAAAAAGATTTGATTTTAATAAATAATAAAAAAAAACATAAACTAAATAAAGTAAAATAAAACAAAAGAAAAGTTACTAAGGTTTTGGAATCCACACCCACCAAATCATAGCAACATATTCTCATGTTCATCAATACACATCCGAAGTTCTCACCATATAAATCTTATGTATGTTTTACTATGCTTCAAAAAATCATTAAATCATTCAATGAATCCGTTCTTTGTACAAATCACAAAAGATATCCGGTTTAAACCAAATCGTCAAATGTATCCGTAGAACGAAACACAATGAATATCCAACGTTTTGATAAATAAAAACCCAAGCAATCAATTATGTGAAACTATCTTAAATCATCGCATGTATTCGTAAATCACAATAGATATCCAAGAATCATTCCACAAATTGAAAAGAAGTAAAACATAGGAAAAATTAAACCAAATAAAATCGAATAGTATAAACTTACATGAAAATATTGTTTTTCTTCAATGGTGAGGCTTCATCCTCAACCTTAGTTGAAAAACTAGCTACACATGACTATGAAAAATAAATTCTAAACTAAAGAAAAACTAAAAGAAAAGAATATATTCGGTCTCTAGCTTCTCTCCCTTTTTCTTGAGGCTTAAAGGTCTATTTATAGGGAGAAAACAAACCCTAGAAGCCCTATAATTTCTATTAAAATCGGAGGTTAGTCTCCTAGCTTGAGTAGGAAACTCAAAACACAATCCAAGAAGGAAAAGGACTCCAAATCCATCCAGATTTGCGGTTTTTTATTGCGGGACACTTTTAGCATAGTAGATGTCCGAATTAATAAAATCATATTTCATAAGGATTTGTATAAAATTGAGCTAGCTTTCCAACACTGCTTGATTCACTTCAATCGAATATTGGAGCTGAAAGTTATGGCGAAAATACTATGACATGTAAGAATCTGAATTCTAATCCGATTTTGATTCCAATTAGAGAAATTTCGATTTAGTCCTCTTCTTGATTTGATTGAACATAACCACATCATCTAGGTCTTCTCAAAGTGTTCTTTCTTTTACCTTAAAGCTATTATTTTCTCTCAATGTCATGCAAAATACTAAAATACTAAAATACCAAAACTAACAAAAAAACATTAGAAAATAACAAAACTAAAAGTTTAGTAAATACAAATTAAAGGGTCCACATATGCAATATTTGACACTCATCAGTGCCCATAATAGGTTTATTATTCCATTACAAGACTAGAAATGAATGAATCAACATTATATATAGCCGATCTTTGCTATGTCTGGATAAATTATATTATTGTCTAAATATTGATAACGAAATGATGTGGCACAGAAATATGCCACCTCAACATAATTCACTTCGTGGTAAGAACCAAGAACCACCTCACTAAGAAAGTAGTGATGACAAACTACCACCTCCACCTCCACCGTTCCACGATGGAGTACACCTAGCCTTGGCCCAGTTCATGGCTCACACCAATAGGCAATTTGCCGAAGCGATAGCACGAATCCCACAACCTAACAAGCAAACTGTGCATCAAGGTTGCTCAATTCATGACTTCTCTAGTCACCACTTCCAACTATTTGAAGGTATAGAAGGACCTAACGTAGCAGAAGCGTTGCTTACGAATATTGAGGTATTATTCGACACTCTTGGTTGTACCAACGAATAGAAGGTTCGTTATATTGGACTAAAGCTGGTGGACCTCTAGGAATGTATTGCTTTCAGAACCTGGGAACGAAACTGAATTTACTTGGGAGCTTTTCAAAGTAGAGTACAAAGGCAACTGAGAGCCGTTGAACTCCAAAACTTGGTCCAAGTAGCATGACAATGGAACAATACTCCGCCAGATGCATGGAACTAGCTAGGTTCTCCGCTAACCTAATTACGGACGAGGAGTCGAAATTGGAGTGCTTTGAGAACGGTCTCAACGCTCAAAGCAAAGAATGAGTCTTATGCCACGAGATTAAGGACTACGCCAGATTTGGTAGAAGAAGCGTCTCTTGCGGAGAGGGGAATTCACAAATCAACAATAAACGATGATCTAAAAAAGCAATCAATGCAGTGAACATCTATCCAAGACTCGTGTATGAGTTTTACAGGAACTTCGAAGCTGTGAGTATACACAAGCAGACTCCTTGCTTTGAGACAAAAGTGCGCGGCACTACACTAACCATTTGTGCCAATTTCATCAGTGAAGCACCGGCATCCCACTCTTTCATGCCATCAGCACACCTTTTCCTCACTTAGTGACTCAGCCTTCAAGGGAGGAGCTTATGGGCTGTTTTAATGCTAGAGGAGCAAATGTTTGGGAGGAAAGCACAAATAGTATTCCCATTGGCTTTCTTCAGTCTCCTTAGAGTCTATTGGCTAGGATAGTCATACAGAATATCTGGCCTATTTCCCGCAACAGTGACATTCCACTTAACAGGGCTCGTATGATCTTTGCCATCATCAACAAGATTCCTTTTTGCATGTGCAAGCACATGATAATGACGATGATAGAGATGCAGGAAGATAATCAGATTGCATTGCCTTTTAGAGGACTCATCACGAAGATCCTCAAGAAGAAGTTGACAAACATCTCAGTCAATGAGCCAGTGGATATGTGTGAGGGAAATTTAGGGAAGCAAACCGTAACGAAGTCAAATTCTCAGCTTTATCAGTTTTAGGAATAGGATAATCCAGCTCTTTCCACTCCTTTAGTTTCCTCTTCTTATGCTGAGCCACTAAATGCTGCTGTTTTGGGTATTCAAACTCAAATAACTGATCGGCTGCAATCTATGGATACCCGAATGACTGATCAGTTTCGATCCATGGATAACCGATTTCTTTCCTTAGATGATCGATTCCTGACCATCGATCAGCGCATTCAGACTATGGAAGTAGACGTGGCCCAGATCAAGATCAATGTACGAAACACTCTCCGTCATCTCATTCCAGAAGAACAGCAGGATCAAGTGCCATTTCATTTTTTTTTATTTTGTAATAGTTAAAAAAAAAAAAAAATGTTTTTAGTTTTTCGGATTGCATTAATTTTGGGATATTCTGGACCTTAATTTTTTGTGGATAATTGTGACTTATATTTCTCTAGTTTAAATTACTTTGTTTACCCTTTTTCCTTCTATCACAAAAATGGTGAGTATTTTTTATATTTTTGGGATGTAACCATTTTTGTCCCAGAATGGCCAAAAGGGAAGTTTGTTGGTTTTTTTTTTTTATTTTATTTTTTTATTTTTTTTTATTGTTGGCTAGATTCTGTTGGGAAAAAAGGTTATTGTATTGTTGTCGAAACTGGGACACTGATCACTTAGAAGTTTTTCTGAAATATTGCAGGAATATAGTTCAAGAAAGGAAAGAGCTGATCAAGGAAAGTTTTACAAAATATAAATCAAGAAATGCAAGAGAAGTGATGTAGAAGGTATTCTGAAGAATTAAATGCTCCTAAATTTCTAAATTCCCTGCAGCATGTCCGGACAACCTCCAGACCTGTCCGAACACAAGTCACAAAAACTTCATGTCTCATACAAGTCACAGAAACTTCAAATGAGCGACTGTTGTGAAATATACGGGTGCTGTCTGGACGGTGGACAAGGGCCGTCTGGATGGACAACTGTGCGACAGGATTTTTCAAAAACTTTGCTGAAAATCTTTACTGTTTAAGAGCTGCGTCCGAACGATAAGGTACAGTCGTCCAGACGGTCGCACGTCCCCTGCAAGTAATTTCCTTATTAAGGCTTCACGCGTCCAGACCATGGGGGATGAGCGTCTAGACGACTAAACTTCTACACGCAATTTCCATATCTACTGTGCGCACAACCGGACCATGAAAGGTAGTCATCCGGATGGTAGAAGTCGAATTGGCAATTTCCTTAATTGATGAACGCGCGTCCGGACCTATGCTGGCTGATGTCTGGACGGATACATTTGAATTGTGATTCTTGCCTTAAGGAGACGCGCGTCCGGACGGGATACCACATTGTCCGGAAGGTCGAATTGATCTTCCCTTAATTGGAACTTGGAAAGAATCAGTGACTGATCGAGTAGCAAGAGGCGTCCGGACGGATGCAAGCTGGACAGAAGCTTCTCGATGCAGTGGAGGGTCCGGACAGAAATGTACCTTGTCCGGACGGATGATGCTTGGTCTGTCTGGCGTCCGGACGGTATGGCACGTCGTCTGGACGGATGGAGTAGTGGATAGAAGGGCGTCCGGATGGGATGGCTCGGTCGTCCGGACGGCTGACAGGGAACCGAAAATCTTCTGACTCTGAAGCACTTCTGAATAGTAGAATCTCTATGATAAAGCATTTTTACAAACAAGAGATTTTGTCCAAACACAGAATGAGCCCAATCACATACTAACAAACTCCCCCTTTGGTCATTCTGGGACAAAAATCACTTGACCGGTTTGGAAATACATTCCCGGTCCAAAATAAAAGTTACTCCCCCTTTTTGTTACAAAAAGGACAAAGGGTAAAACAGAGTAGTAAAAATCCAACAGTAAAAAATAAATAAATAAATAAATAAAATAATAAAAAAAAATAATTACTCCCCCTAACGGTCTCAGAAGGATCCGGGTAAACAGAGTAATATAAGTCAAAGTGTTTTAACATAGCAATGATAAAACAAATGTCTCAAACAAAAAAGACAACAAAACAACACAAGAGGGAATAAAATCAAACATCCTCAACCATGGGTACATCCCCAGGCGCAACATCCTCATCATCACTGCTGGAAGGATGATGAAACTTAAGGCACTCTTGGAGGTCCAGTTGATTCTGCTCCACCCGCTTCCTAATAGAGCGCATTTCTTGCTGTATAAAGGAGATGGATTGCTGCATATTGTTCATCCCTCCCTGGAGAGTACTCAATGCCTCCATAATCCGAGAATAATTGATCTCCGGCTCGGATGGCGGGACAGTCTGGGAGGAGGAAGCCATATCTGGAAAGCCAACATGCATAGCAGCAGGTATGGGCTCCTCATCATCGGAATCATCTCTCCGCAGCTGAGCATTTGACTTCATCAAAGTCTACTTGCTGATGGGCTGCTGAATCTTCATCTTGGGCTCTCCATTGATGTTGATGCCAAACTGAAAAATGATCTAAGTAAGTAGGCAGCCAAAAGGAAGTCTGGTATTGTTCTCATCACGGGCCTCAAGCATGACACTCAAAATATGCTTGCACAAGCAAAAAGGCAAGCGGAGAAAGATGGCATAGACCAACTGGGCCTTCTTCAGGATCAGGTCACTGCGCCTGACAACTGGCCATAGGTTGTGCTGGACTATCTTGGCAAGCAAACGATGAGAGGGAGATAAAGCACCGATTCTGATGGTGGTAGGACGCTCCTCACCCTGTGGAATCGCATGGAAGAACCCTCGGAGATCGTCCAGAGAGGGAGGTAGCACCACCTCATTATACGGACTGTTGGGCAACTCAAGGACTGGTACCCCGATAAAATGACTGATGATCTGGGGATCAACAGTGATGATATGTCCGTCAACAATGGACTAAAGAACTATCCCACGATCGTCTTCCTGTACCACCTCTAGGTTGGCATAGAAGAGTCTGACTAGCCTGGTGAGGACAATGCAGGCACAGGTGTACAGATATCCCCAGTTGTAAGTCCGGATAGTCTCATAAATACTATCCAGCAGAGGCACCATAATGTCTGAGTTGGACCACATTGCGCTTAGCAATTACTGTGCGGTCCATGATCTTAGCTTGGAGTGCGCTCTTCTCTTCCTCTGTCCTCTGGCGTACCCTGCGTTGGGAACTGACTGTAGACATGATTCTGCACCAAAAAATCCCACAAGATTTTCCCAAAAATAATCCAAAAATATGCTTGTCAGATCATAAAAATTTGGGCAGAGTAACAACAGTACAAAAACCAGAAAATATCACAATCTAGTCCAATAATATCATCACAAATAATTCCAATATGGCAAATATATGCATCAAAAAGAAACTCAAAAGCATCCTTAAAGAACCCAACATTCTAGCAATTAAAAGAAATTGAAGAGAATAAGGTTTAAAAAGAATATCTGGAAAAATGAAGTGATGCACAAATACCCAAAAGAAATGAGCTAAAGCCAAAAGCACACAAGAAATAACTCACAAGATGCCAAAGAGAGGATTTTGTGTGGTAGGAAGAAGTGTGCGGCAGTCTAAGGTATTTATAGCCTTTGTGGGGTCCTCGTCCGGACGGTGTATTAACGTCGTCCGAACGCGCGCTGCCTCGGAAAGTAGCAGACTGATCGCGTGCGTCCGGACGACTTAATTAACCCATCTGCCCAATGGTTGTCGCGCGCGTCTGGACGTAAGTTGGTCTTGTCCGGACGTTTAGGCTCCATTCCCGTCCAGATTCCAAGAGAGTACCGTCCGGACCATTGATCCGTCCAGACATCAAGAAAGACCGTCCAAACGCTCCACACTGAACAAGTAGAAAACTAAAAAATTAGCAGAATTTAATTTTTCTCATGTCAGTTTTCAGAACACACATGTATAATCCACTGATAGCACAATCAGAGAGCATCTCAAAACTAAACAGAGATATAAAAGAGAGTTGAGAATATAACCAGCACAAAATTGTTGCTGAACATTTTAAAATTCAAACATCCAACTCAACTCATGCAATGTGTGTGTGAAGACTTTACCCACGAGGTATAACTTTCTATGACATAACAAGAAAGCAACCAGATTTCCTAGATAAGAGAGAAAAAATGTGACAGATTAGCCAAAAGTCAAACCTTATAACTTACTAGGGCCTAGCCACCCTCATATGATACACTCCCCCTGAGATGCAGCACCTAATTGTTTTATTTGTACCACAAAGGACAAGGTAAATTTTACTTGCGCATAAAGGGCAAGGCATATTACAAATTCAGCACAAAAGCAGTGAATAGACAATTTAAAGCACAAAATTCATATGGAGAACTGCTTGATTCTTATGGTGCTGCAACCTAGAGAGAATGCCAGAGTTTTTAGGTTCTAGGTTCAACTAGCTTGTGGTCAATGTGGTCATCTTATCAAGTACCTCTTCTCTAGAAACAAAAAGTTAGAAAAGGAAAGATGTACCTTTTAGGGGAGTCATGGATAGTGCACATTTTCATCGTATAAGGAAAGAAGCTATCTCACTTTTGCATAAACAGGAAAACACTTGGCAGATAAAGTCATAAACTCTCAATTATATCTAAGTAAAGTAGATTAATGGACACAAAATTGAGATATCAGGTGAAAACACATACAATATCTAATATGCCAAGAGAAAGGAATCCTGCAAAATTCTCCCCAATTTTTTTTTTATTAAAAAAAATGCAATATGGAAATGACATCATATGCAAGGCAAGATCAAACTTGATGATGCCAATACAGAAAAACAGTCGTTCGACCTGCTTTTTCTGTCTTCCCCAAACAAGTACCTGCAAAGTTCTCATAAGAGAAATAGGGGGCAAAGCCAAAACACTAGTTCCTAGATTGCATAGTAAGTACACAAATATAACAAGTAAGTGTGCAAGCAATCAAACCCGATGCCTTAGAATTAGGAACTGAATCCTAGGCAAGGACACCTGAAACTGCTAAGTGCGTCTGTTTCCCCTCATGGGGTAGCTGTCCTTCTCGACCCAAGCCTGTCTCCATGTGAGTGGTTGCTGGTATGACTTCATCATCCACTCCATCATATTCTGCATCCATATAGGTGGCTCATTGTGGTGATGATCCGCTTCCACCTTCTGAGGCCTTCTAAGGGGCTTGGCAGGTGCAAACCGTTGCTAAGGCCGCTTATGCTGAGATATCTAAACCCTAGGAGCATGAAACCAAGGTGCTTGATATTGATGAGCTTGATGCCTTGGTGCTTGTCTCCATGGTGCTTGATGCCATGGAGTCTGATGCTGGGCTGCAGGTCTAGTGCCATGATGAGCTTGTCTGGGCACTTCTTTCTTGGCTTTGGCCTTTTGTGCTTTCAAGAGGGAGCACTGAGGACGAACATGCCTAATGTCGCTTAGACATTATAACGGCGTAAAATTATATTATCACATAGTTTATTATTACTGCATTTATTAATTGACATCCACAATACCCCTTTAAGTAAGATGACATTTAAAAGCTTATCTACTTTTGTATCAAATCGACATAGTGACTCCATTAATATAATTAATGAGTTTTATATTTTAAAAGTACACAAGTGGTATGGTATAAATAATTCTTATTTTAATCTTATAAAATTTGGGTGGAATAACGACGTTTATGTAAAATAATGTATTTTTCACTCAGGCATCATAACGACATATTTTTATATTTCAATACTCCGTTTGAAATACCCTGTTTAAAACACATCTTAAAAACATTAGATTACTTAATAAATAACTCATAAAATCAATATTAAAACAAAACTTTAATTAAAAACTAAATATCCTTTTTCTTTTCTTTTTCTATTTATCTTCTTCTTCTCTTCTTAGTTTCTTCTTCTTCCTCTTCCTTTGCAGTAGGTGAACCGTGATAGATATAGAGAAATAGAGAGGGAGAGAAAGAGACTTACAGTAAGGATCCTCTTAATTTCTTCTTCTCCTTTGTTGGACTAACCCAAGAGAGAGAGATTGGGAGAGAAATTGAAAGAGTTTTGGGAGAGAATTGAGATGTAATGAAAGGAAAGGATTGGGTTCCTTATATAGTGGTTTGGACGGCCAAGATCGTCCAAAAAAGATCGTATCCAATGGCTAGGAAGAAGATTTGGGAAGATTTGGCATTAAAAATTGAATTTTCGAAGTTTTGATGCATGAATCTGTTTCCTGTAGAAGTCAATCGATCTACTTTTTTAGTGGATCAATCTACACATTGTTCACCGTCGATCAATAGACTATTTTGGTGGATCGATCGACATGAATAGTAAGTGGATCGATCAACAGTTTTGGTGGATCAATCGACATACTATTCATCTGAATTTTCTTTTATTTAAAACTCTTTGATAAATTAAACCCATCATTATATTTCTAGCAAATATTTAATCTTTGGGACAAAAGTCGACGTGCTCCGCTCACGAGTAATAGTGGTGTACAATTTATAAAGGGGGAAACTACAGTTTTTAAGGGGAAATAAAAGAAAAGAATTTACTTGATTATTTATAAATTTCTTATGCCATTATTCATGTTCCTTGTTCATTTATTTTTAATTTCTATTTTAATTGCTATTTATATTTGGCATGTTTTATTTCCCTAGTGTTGTGATTTCCTTACTGAGTTGTCAAACTTACCCATTTTCCCCCAAATCTTTTCAAATGACCCAGTAAGACGAAGTCATTTCTATGTATTGGCATAAACCTCGCTAAGAGCAGTAGATCGTTGTGAATCGACCTAACCTTTATATTGTATAGTATGTCTCTTTTGGAATTCATGGCATTGTAAAGTATTATTGATAGGAATGAATAATAAAATAGGAAGTTACAATCTATATTTTGTAAATTTACACTTTCATTTAAATGTTTTAACACTCAAGTTCACGTATCCCCTTATATCCCAAAATAGGGGCATGACATAATGTCCCGACGCTAGGGTTACCAAAATCTAAACTAAGCTAAATCAATCTCAAATTCTATAAGGTGCAACAATTCCCATGAAAATGAAATTTCAGGCTAGAATGAAATTCTAGAGCTCTTGCAACTTGTACAAAACTACTTCCAATTCAGCGTTGACTAAAGTCAATGTAATTTATATATCAATGTTGACTCTCAAAAGTCGACGCTTCTACTCATACTATCAGCATTGACTAGTATAAGTTAACGCTAATAGTAATTTTTATATTTGTTCATTTATGCGATTTAAAAAATTTTTAAATAAAAAATATTAATATATATTTAATAATAGAATCCTATTAAAATTTTAGAAAACTAAAACCTATAAAGAAATCATATTTGATTAATATACATAGACCATATATAGGGAAAAATATAAAATATATATACTTCCTTCTTTTATTTATTTTTGGATCAAACTCTATAGATCTTGCATTATCCTTATGAACTCGTTTGATCGATCAGAAAATGCATTATGATTGATCTGTGACGACCCTTTTTTTTTTATATATACAAAACATTTACATAAACATTAATCTCTTAAAATATAAACGGATCTTTATAGTGGCACAACGATATGTCGCAGAGCCAACATATGGTATATACCCCATAATATGTTCTTGGTAAATCAGAGTATAACATCTATCTACTATGCATAGAAACATAAACCTAATAGCGGAAATCACATCTTAAACATCTATCATAAATTAATCATAATCAAAAGCCAATATTACATCTATCTATTTAAGTCTTTCATCAAATTAAATATATGACATAAATGACTTTATACCATGACAAGTGACACAGGCATCACAAGCCATAAACAAAATCCATAAAACAAAAGAAGCCCATGGTCCCATAATTACGACCATTGCAGCGAGCTTCGGTCATAATATCCCAAGTGCACATCTACAACACCATCAACTACGACCGGAGTATCTGCAGCCAAATGAACATCATTTATACGGTTGTGGGGGTTTGCCACATCCGTATAGGTGGAATTATGAGCCCACCGTCTTAACATAAATAAATACACTAAGATCTCTGAGGTATACTATTCACTGAGTTTTCGCAAAGAACCAACTTTTCCTTTTTAGTCATGCGTACACTATAAAAGCCACCAATTTTATAAGCTTTTGTTTGAAAACCCCCATAGCTGATATAGTAAACACCAACTAATAGAAAACATTTTAAGCATACTATGCAACTGAGCTTATACGTAGAAGTTTCATTGTTGGAAACAACTACATACATCATCACCTATTATATTACTTTTCTTTTCAATGAGACTTAGAAAACAATGGCATTTAAATCATGCAACCATCCGAAAGAAATATACATAAGCTCTTTTCCATTGAGACTTTTATGCATACTAATACGTTTAGCAAAACTACTCATAGTATAAAAACATCACACTCATCAAAACCATGCTATACATAATCGTGCAATGCATATGCTCATTGTTTTTCCTCAAGGGAATTACCCCAAGAACATCATGGGAATTAACCCAAGTACATTATGGAAATTAATCCAAGTATCATGGGAGTTACCCCAAGCATAGTTTTCCGTGGGCTATAAACCTCACTTCGATGCATGTTTAGCGTTCATATGCTTATGCCTCATGCCTTAAATCAATACATTTCATTTTATGAATCATGCTTTTAACACATGCTTTCTTTATAAAATATAAACAGTTCAACATGTCATTTCTTAAACAATTTGCATAACTTAACTCACTCTAAAATCATATTCACGTTCCATTGCAATCACAGTTTTCAAAACTCTCAACCATAACATATAGTGACTCCATTCATTTAAACTCCACATATCATATTCATACTTCAAAACATCATCATAATTTCAATATACTCAAAAATATTCAAATCATCCAAAACAGTTCATAATCAACATACAGTTGGTTCAAGTTTGTAAAACAATATATATTTTGCAATTCATCATATATAAAAATAGTACTTCTTAATAAGTAGAATACTCACATTGGCTACATCGGACTCTTGACTCCAACATTTCTCCCGTGTTCTAGTTACTTGCATTCTACATTAGAGAACCAATTAAAGTCTCCAATCACGACACATGCCTGCAAACATTTATGACATTAGACTAACTCTATACTCTATGACACAATTATTACCTGCGTGCTCACACATCACATTACCCGCTTCTAAGTCTATCTAAGTATCCTAAACTATTTTTAGGTTAACATTGGTTATAGGTTAACATTATATCGCTTATTATCTTTAAGACACATTTACTATTTTATTCGTCTATTTATTATTATTACATCGCATTATTATTATTAATCCATTTTTGGCTTGTTATTTATTTACTAAGTTAACATTATATATTGAACTCATGTACATGTTCATGTATGTATATAAATATATACATACCACACTTAATAGACTTAAACCTAATCCGATGATACACAAAAATACTATGTGTATATGGATAGGTGGATCAATTACTTAGCTGTCTCACATTGGATTCCAAGTACATTTATGTACTTCTACTACCTTGTCAATTTATACATGTTGTCTAAGGGTTACATAGATAATTTACCATTACATTTAATGCTTTACACATACTAGTTATTAATCATCTAAGTAGTTTGGACTATAAGACCTTAATCTTATTTGATATATCAATCTAATAACTCTTATTAAATTGGGTTATAATCACATATTGTAAAATATTTGTTTATTAAAGCTTGAGGCATATACATAAACCTCAAAGCCAAGCATTACACTTAGAATCAACTTTCTATTAGCTTATAACTCTTATAAATTTTATTCCTATATTAATTATGTCCATTACGATATTTACATTGTTATCTATATTTATATCTTACTCATTTATTGGTTCTCTTATTTTCTTTATATCAAGTTATTCATTTATTACACTCTTACACCTTAATTCTTTCTCGTGCCTGTTCTAAATTCCAAACCAACCAAAGCTCATAAACATAACCAAATACACCTACATAAAATTTCATTCTCTATTCTAACCGCATTAGACGTTTACACTAAAGGATCTAAACACATTAGCTTTTTAATTACTTATTTCCTTATCTTATTTCTCATCCCCCACTTACTGCCAAGATGATGACTTTAATCATTAATTGAGAACACATTCCCTGAACATCTAAATGAATCATAACAAAGAACCCAACTTTAGTCGATTCAACCTTATCCAACATATACTCAAAACCCTCATTTACATATCAAGGCCAACTTCTCTCTCAAGTGGAAATAACCTCATATCTTCTACCAAAATCTCATAACATCTATCATCAATAAACCACAATTTACTTTCAAGACTCTATATACCTCATAACCCAATTTTCACCAAGGCCTAACACCACAAAACCTAACAAGACTAACATAGGCAATAACCCTTCAAGGTGAATACAACACAATATGCCCAAACAAGAGGATAACCTCAACAAGAAATCAACAACCACATACATACATCATCCGGCCATCACTAGGAACTCCCCTACAACCCATTCGACTACCATAAAACTACACCATGGAAGCCGAACCAAAAATCCAACAATTCCATTTTAGAACACTAAACGCAAGCTAAAATTACCAAGCAAAGCCCTAAAATACAACATCAACCTTAATAGGACTAAGTTATCAATACTCAAGAAATTTCAACAACCAAAATACACCAATCAAAGCCCTATATCTCAACCATAAACACCATCAAAATCCCATCAAAATTACGCCTAAAATTGAACCCAATTCTGAAAATTATCAACCAAAACAGAAATCCACAAAGGGAAGACATTATCCGGCCAACGAATAATTGACCATACCACAAATGATCGGACTTATTCACTAGGATCAATCGGATTTTCAATCGAACCTTTAATTGTGTCAAGTTCAATTGATCATTCAATTATATCACAATTGATCAAACTAATGTGTAAGGATCGATCAGATTGATCTTATCATTATCGATCGGACTAATTATCAATCCTTCGATCGATCATACTAATGCATAAGAATAATACAAAATCCAAATAGTTTGATCGATCAGACTAATGCACTAGGATCGATCGGACGTTCGATCGATCCTAAATAAGATCATGGTTTATTCGATCTTACAATGATCGAACTCATGCATTAGTATTGATTGGATGTTCGATCAAACCTTTAGTCGTGTCATGTTTGACCGATCGAACTAATGCAATAGGATCGATAGGGCTAATACACAAACATAGATAATAAAAAATCCATATAGTCCGATTGATCAGACTAATGCACTAGGATTGATCAGACGTTCGATCAAACCTTGAATTATGTCAAGTTCGATCGATCCTAAAAAAGATCATGGTTTATTTGATCAAACCTTTAGTCGTGTCATGTTCGATTGATTGAACTAATACAATAGGATCGATCAAGCTAATACACAAGCATAGATAATAAAAAAATTCATATAGTTCGATTGATCAAACTAATGCACTAGGATCAATCGGATTTTCGATCGAACCTTCAATTGTGTCAAGTTCAATCGATCATTCGATTGTATCACAATTGATCAAACAAATGTGTAAGGATCGATCAGATTGATCTTATCATTATCGATCGGACTAATGATCGATCCTTTGATTGATCATAATAATGCATAAGGATAATAAAAAATCCAAGGAGTTTGATCGATCGAACTAATGCACTAGGATCTATTGGACATTCGATCGAACCTTGAATTATGTCAAGTTCAATCGATCCTAAATAAGATCATGGTTTATTCGATCTTATAATGATCAGACTAATGCATTAGTATCGATTGGATGTTCGATCAAACCTTTAGTCGTGTCATGTTCGATCGATCGAACTAATAAAATACGATCGATCGGGCTAATACACAAGCATAGATAATAAAATATCCATATAGTCCGATTGATCAAACTAATGCATTAGGATCAATCGGATTTTCGATTGAACCTTCAATTGTGTCAAGTTCAATCAATCATTCGATTGTATCACAATTGATCAAACTAATTTTGAAGGATCGATCAAATTGATCTTATCATTATTGATCGAACTAATGCACAATGATAGATTAAAAAAAAAATAGAAATAGGAAATATTAATTCATAAGATTAGAAAATATAAAAAATAGAAAAATTTACTAATACTATAAAAATAATTAATTTTTTTGTGGATTTTTTTTTTTTTTTTTGCCACCCCTTCTTGATTTGTTTTTTAATTCTTTTTTTGTGGGCTCAGTGATGTACTCAAGCGCAATTGTAAGATCGAGCCAAGCTAAAAGTGAGCTCGATCCTAGATTCCTATGCTATATGTGCTTGAGCTCAACTGGAAGTGCGCTCGATCCCAATTTTTTTAAAAAAAAAAAAAAAAAATTAATAGGTTTATATCATATTTTTTTTAATAGTAACCGATTATCAGCGTTGACACCAATTAGTCGACATTGATAATAGGTTATCAGCGTCGACCTCCAAGTGTCGAAGCTTATTGGTTCTTTAGGTACCACATCAGCATCGACATTGGTGTTGACACTGATAATTTTCAATTTTTTTTTTTTAAAAAAAAAAAAAAAATTTAATACAAGTTTAATAGCGTCAACCGCAAAGTCGACGCTTTTAACCAATTATCAGTGTCTACTCATATGAGTCGACACTGATGGGTATTTATTAGCGTCAATGCTAAAATTGAAATATCACTGCCATTTGCTTTCCCACCTCAACCCGCGCGGCAAAATTTCCCACCAGGTTATTAGCAACGACATATTAGCGTCGACTTTGTTATCGACGCTAATAGTAAATTTTTTTTGTGAATTAGCATCGACATAGAATTAGCATCGACTATTAGTGTCGACTTTTATGTCGATGCTAATGAACAGATTTCTTGTAGTGTGTATATTTCTTGGCTATGCTGATGGGATCAAAGGATATATATTGTGGTGTTCTGTTCCTAAATCACCTAAGTTTATATTCAATAGGGATGTTGTATTGATGAATCTATCATGCTTCACTTAGGAAAGGAGTCTATTGTTTCTACAAGAAAGGTCATAGCAAGGAGGTGAAGCTTTCTAGTGGAAGCTTCACAAAGGGTGCAAAATAGCACTCGAGATCAGCCCGTTGTAAATGGTCATGGTTCCAATTCTGATGATGATGATCCACAAGAAGAGCAAGAGACTAATATTGTGACTAATAGACAGGGGAGGCAAATTAGGCCACCTCAGAGATATGGTTTTGCATATTTAGTAGCATATGCACTTACTTTGGCGAAGAACACTACAGTCCAAGAGCCTTTCACTTATTTAGAAGCTATTACAAGTAATGAGTCTACAAAATGGAGTGTTGACATGAAAGAGGAGATTGAGTTTCTTCATAAGAACTAAACATGGGAATTGGTGAAATAGCATAAGGGCACTAAGATTTTCAGTTTCAAATGGGTCGTCAAGAAAAATGAAGGGATCTCAGGAGTTGAGGATACTAGGTTCAAAGCACGTTTGGTGGCAAAGTGCTCGATATAATCAGAGAGAAGATCGTTAGTCGCTACATGGCCAATCATGGCAAGGTTCACTGGGAGGCAGTGAAAATGGATAGTCTAGTATTTACAGGGCACTATAGATGTTGGTTGAGTCTATGAAAAAGGTAGTGGTATCAATACTAGTGTCATTGCGTATGCTAATTCAAATTATGCTGGTGGTCTAGACAAGAGGAAATCTCTAACGATTTATGTTTTCACTCTCTCAAGGTGTGCCATAGTTGGAAGGCGACATTACAAGTCAACAATTTCTTTTTTCTACCACAGAAGTAAAGTATATAACAACGGTAGAGGCAGTGAAAGAACAAATTTGGCTGAGAGGTTTGGAGAGTGATCTGGATTTGCAGCAGAATGAGATTGTTGTGTTTAGTGATAGAAAGGGGTGAAACATTTGACCAAAAATCAAATGTATCATGAGAGGACCAAGTACATTAATGTGAGATATTCTTCGGGATGTTGTGACATAGGGTGATATCATAGTGAAGAAAATTGTCACAACGAAAAATCTAGCAGATATGTTGACTAAGCTTGGACTTGATTTTGGTGTGTGTAGTTTGTAATCATCCTTATAGGTATTGGAAGAAAAGTCATGAGTAGATTTGAGTTGAGAACTTGATGAAATTCAAGTTAATATGGAGATTAATTTGTCCTGAGTGACTTGAATTGACTTAAGTCAACATAAGTGTGGGGTCATCACTTCTTTTCTCTCTTGGATTGGATTTGGAATAGCAGAGTACTCACAGGGAAAAGATTTTCTACTCCAAATTGGAGTTCATTTTACTAGCCGATGTGTTGTGTCCTTCTTTGATTTGGATTTGGATTTGGAGACTTGTAGTGTTTTGCTGACTTTTATCATCTATAGAGTGCACATATATTTGGCATCTTTGAGCACAGTGACAGAGAAGAAAACAGCAGCTTAGCCTCAGTTTCTCACGTTTGTGTTGCCGCATGGTGGCTTAAAGAATTAAGATTATTTTCTCTTTTGTCATTAATTCTATTTTGTGTATGTGAGAGTGATATTTAAGCATATTGAGCTTTGGGTTTTGAGTTGTTTTCTTCTTGTTATTATTTGTACTCCATCTTTTGATAGGGAAATTTTTCTTGGTCATCTCCACCTTTGGATGTAGGATTGTTAAGCCAAACCATATTAAATCTTGGTGTCTTTGTGATTGGGTTTTTTTTTTTTTCTTCTTCTTTTGGGATCTTAAAATTATTTTGTCACAATCTAGTTTGCATTCAAACATTTAAAAATTCAACCAATCACATTTACAGAAACAATACCCAGCAAAGCCATCTCATAAAAAATTAAAAATTAAAAAAAAAAAAAAAAAAGGCTCAACAAAGATGAAGATCGAAGACATACCTATTAAACCTAAAAAGACGGAGCTTACCATGGGGTCTTGCAAAGAGGAAAGCCAAAGAGAAGGTGGGAGGTGAAGACGGGGAGAGATGCTCTAGTGAAACAATCCTGCCGATTCAACTTGAGAATGAGTGATTGACGCAGCAGGAATTCAAAACAAACAGAAAATTAAAATAAATCTACGTTAATTCAAAGTCTCACCAAATTAACGAAGATGAAAGAACAAACCAGCGTCTCACTGGCCTTGGCAGCGTCTCACTACCAAGAAAGAAGAGAGGAGTCACACCTCAAAGTAACAAAGCTGTTTTTCATAATATTATAATCTGTCTTTTACAATAGAATAATATGCTTAAATAGGCTCATAAACTAAACCCTAACCCTAACCCTAATGTCACTCACTTTGGGCTAAGGGCCAAGCCCATTATTAAATAACAAATAACCTAAGCTAATGTGACTCTCTTTTAGGCTAAGCCCATTATTGAACAACAAATAATTTAGAACTTTGGGCTAAGCCCATAATTAAATTCAAATAAAACTAATAATTTAAATAAACTAAAATGACAAATTTATTATTGTTTCACTCTGCATCGGTGATAGGAACCAACAACTAATTGACTAGGAATAAATAGATAATTAATGAACTCCTTTCGAGTAGGAGAGACGACGAGTGAATAATTTGGGCCGGAGACAAACTACAAGAGAAATGTCTAAGTACAATTCTCAATACCCAACCCTCCTCTCAATCACTTGTCTTATACTACGCTTACAAACATAACTACTCACACCACGTAACATGAAACCACCCATAACACATTTAATTAACGAGTAATGTTTCTTGCACAACTTTTGCACAACTCTAACTACCTTTTTTTTTTTTTTGATCAACCATTGGATTTGTTTTCCTACATGTGGGCCATAAATATTTAATGGTTGATCTTAAAAGAAAGTTGTTAGAGTTGTGTAAAAGTTGTACAAGAAATATTACTCGTCCGCAAGGTTGTTGGTTGAAAAACCGCTCTTGTTAGTTCAACGAGATGAGCAGTTCTTCCTTTTTATACCCGTTCTTGCCCCCCATCGTTTCTACATTATCTCTTCAAAATCATCAATTCTTGAGGTTCTTGGCACTGGTGTCCCAACGTAAGCTTCTTGCGACACCCGAAGCACAAGCTTTTCTCTCTTTGTTTCTGCATCTATTCCCATGAGAGTTTATTAGCATCCCGAGATGAATACGTCCTTGTAGCAGGTGGACTAGACATTCGTTGTTGCATGGTGTCGGCTTGTAGTTGCTTTGTCCCTTCACCTCATGCAATCCTCCGGTCTTTAGAGAAATTATCATCTCTCATCCGTGATAGCTCAGTGGCGTCATGAAGTGTCTTTGCCTTGAACATCCTAACGGCAAACACAATTTCTTTTTTTAACCCTCCCAGGATTGCTACCACGAGTGCCTTTTGAGGCCACCCATCCAACTTCGGTAGGACTGAATCAGATCAATAAATCTCTTTCAAACACCTCTCACTTAATGGGCAATTGGTCCTCCTTATACACCTTCTTCATCCACTGCCACTATTAAGTGGCTTCACTTTCTAAATGAAAGGCGGCCCAGTAATACCTTTTGATCCTCTAGTGTCTATTTGTAGTCAAAATATTGAACTGCCCAGTCCAACCAAATTGTGGAATCATCTCCCAAATAACAGCGAAAAATCCAGCTTAGCAAAACCACCTGTCCTTGCATCCACTCGAATGCCTGGAGGATTTTCCCCTAGCATCTGAATTGGCCCCTTCTCCTTTGCTGCAGATGATGACTCACCCTCCTTGAGAGACTTGGAGAATAATTCTCTCATCTCACGAA
Source organism: Alnus glutinosa (assembly GCF_958979055.1). NCBI lineage: Eukaryota > Viridiplantae > Streptophyta > Magnoliopsida > Fagales > Betulaceae > Alnus > Alnus glutinosa. Next base: position 19,324,172 of record NC_084898.1, on the reverse strand, counting down.
AATTGGACTGTGACTCCGCACTCATCTTCTGCATTCCTTTTTTTAGCTCGTGCAGTTTCAAGTCCAATTTTTTGATATGGTTCTTGTTAATAGCCATGCTCCGATACCAAGTTGATCAGAACCCACAACTAATGGAATAAAAATAGATAGATAATGAACTCCTTTTGGGTAGGAAAGATCATAAGTGAATCCGATTTAAGCCGGAGACAAACCACAAGATAAATGTCTACTTACAATTCTCAATACCCAATCCTAGCTCCTCTCGACCACTTGTCTTATACTAAGCTTACAAACATAACTACCTCTCAGGTCTCACCGCGTAACATGAAACCACCCACAACACATGTTGACACATAACTAGCCGTAATATAACATGATCACACTGAATGTTAACTACCCACATAGAAAGCAAAGATAACAAGATAACGACTAAGGATAACAATAGCAATCGACAACCTTTACGTCCGTTACCCTCATTTGTGTAAAAACGACAACAATTTTTTAAAAATTGTCGCCCTTTTTTTATTAAAAAAAAAAAACCAGGAGAATATAAGGCAATTTTATATTCGTTTTTCTAAAAAAAGTGGTAATTCATACATTTATCATCATTTGTGTAAAAATGAAGACAATTTTACAACATTAAAAAATAATAAATAATAAATAATAAAGAAAAAAAAAAGTCGTCAGATATAATTAAGACTTAGCGTTGTTTTCTTCAAACCCCGAAAAGACCCATTTTTTGTAGTTTTTTTTTAATTAAAATTGAGAACAAATTTGTTGGCTCTAATGTGAATGCTCTAACCAGTACATTTCATGATTCTTTGACCCCCTCAAGTCTCTCTCTGTTTTTTATGTCTATCTACCTTTTTTCTAACCTCCCCCCCTCCCCCTTTTTTTTTCTAACTTGAATTTAAAGTATTGTCATGGAGGGAGCTAGCCAGAGGTCATTTGCTCTCTCGCCCACCCCTGACTCTGTCAAAGTCTTGAAAAAAAAATACAAATTTATGTGACACGGGCCATGTCCTATACCTCCATGAACAACATGATCAAAGAGTTACGATGGTGTTTGATAGCCCCTTTTAAGATTTTTTTGGTTGGAAAAAATGTTTTTGATATGATATAAAGGTGAAATCATCGAGTTGAGTTTTTTTGTGAATGTTTTGTGAGGAAAATTGTTTGTTAATATTTTTACTTTATTGAGTAAAAAAAGGAAAAGAGTTAACAAACAATATCATTTAAAACCTCATGGGATGCTAATGTGTCTATTAAAGACGAAGAAGAATTAGAGGAAAAATCAACAAAACTACACCCACAAACAAAATGCCCAAAAGGACTATCTTCTTTTATGAGAAATGCTAAATATTTTAACACTTTTTTCTAGAATTTGATTCCAACCTGACATAAGATTGTGACACATTTTCCAAAATAATAGATTTCACAGGATTATAACACATTAGGTTGAAACCAAATTTTAAAAAAAATAATATTTGGATGCCTAGCATTCCTCTTCTTTTATTGATAGTTTCCTCTTTTTTCTTTTTCTTTTTTTCTTTAATTGTATATGAGAGCACCTGTATATGAAAAGAGTAATTCTAACTAAGGATATGAGAACATATAAAAGATATTTTAATTAATGGAAGAAATCATGGTATTAGGAGTACTAGCTATAATTAGGAAACTAAAATTTTTACTACAAATCCCTTGCAAATTAAAGCGGTAGTTCACGTAACACTTATCATGTCAACTAGTAAAATGTGATATGTCACATAACAATTCACATATCACTTATCACATTTACAAATTAACTCACGTTGCAGTTCATGTAACATTTATCACATCAACAATTAAAATGTAAATTGTTACGTAACAGTACACGTAAAACTCATTTTAATAAAACGTTGACTGCCAAATGAGATTGTTTATAAGAAAATTATAGTAAAAAATGTAGTGCATTTTCCATCAAGTCAGTCCCACATCGGTTAATCTCTTGAAAACCTCTTTCAGTATATTTAACAATGCAGTGAGGATCGATCTGATGTATTAATTTGTTCGATTCTTACTTAATTCATGGAAGGAAATAAAACCAGGCATATGCAACTGTTGAACTTCTGATCTCCTTAGCGCAACAATTTTGTAATTAATCAGAACAAAACGACGACGAAAAAGCATGCATATATGATCACAAATTAAAATGTCAGTAAATCTCAATTACGTACATAATCGCAAGATCGATATATATCGATCCAAAATACAATTTTCTTTAAATAGACGTGCTAAAAATAATAAAGAAAAAGTTGTTGTATGCATATATGTATGGCTGAAGTACTACTATATATCATTGTATTCCACTCGAAGCTTTTCCACAATATCCATAACAATCATGATCTTAAAGAATGGATCTTCCACAACGGCCAGCCAAGACTTGCAAACGAGTCGCACTGATCTGGATATATCATAATCTGGGACTCGTAGGAATATCAGCGTTAATAAATCCTTGTCCAGCTCTCCCCACCGGCGCCTGTCACTGTCTCGACCACCGCACATATCAGCGTACGTTATTGATGCCATAGCCGACCCTCGTTCTCTCCCAAAAAACGCTACACTTACTCCTACGTACTCTCGCATTCTAAAATTCACGTTCTTTATCGTGACAAAATTTAATGGTGATTTTTATTGCCACGTCAAAAAACATGCATTTGAAAGTGTGGGAGTGGGAATGTGTGTAGCATATTTCTGTTCTCTCCTTCCCCGACTCTAGCCTGCCCTCACGTTAATTATTGTTTCAAAGACCATGTCAAGGAGGAACGAGTTTTAGGGTTTATGTTGTTGGGTAGACATCCTTGTGTAACGGGATTTTCTCCCCTCAATAAGGGCCTGCATTCTATTTAGTAAGCAACAACATCATTTTCTTTCTTTTAATAAGTCGCTTGCTGCAAAATTGTCATTGTTTAGAGGTTAATTAATGTGTTGCACCTTATATGGTAAGAGCACGTAGTATCATAGCTTACCTAAATCTCATTCATTTCTTTAGATACCGGGAAAACTCCTAAAAATATCATCTTAAATTAATTTTTTTTTTGTTATTCCCTAAACTAAGGAAACATCAAATGAACCAAAAGTTGTATCCTATATCTAGGGAAGCAAACATAGTTCCCTTAACATTATTTTAATATAAAAAAAAAAAAAAAAAAAAAAAAAAAAAAAAAAAACTTTTTATCTTTCCTCTTTCATTCATGTAGCATTTATTTAAAACAATATTTAAATTATTTATTTTTCCTCTCTCTTTCTCCTAGTATTTAATTTAAGAATATTTAAATGGTATAGGAAAGTGCTAAGGGAAGCTATTGTAGAGTGCATTTAAATAGGGAAGCTCCTGATAGTGCTCTAACATAGATGATATTCCTTCAACCTTGACCGTAAAATTGAAATTTTTCTCTTCGAAAATAGCTCTTGGAGGACCTTGGGTAATTACTCTTTGTGGTATATGTGAAAAAGATGTATTATAAATTCTTCTCATGTCCTTCTCCCATTTTTTAAAATCATCATTACATATGTAGGGCCCATATATATGAAGGGACACACATGGATCCCACAGATCCAGTAATGATTTTCAAAAGTGGACGGATGGGAGAAGTCTTTGAGAAATGATTTTTCTATATCACAGTACCCTACATCAATCCTACACCAAGACACATAGGGTGTGGGACCCATGCATATGAGTCTCATATACATGGGTCTCACACCTATGTGTCTTGGTGTAGGATTGATGTAGGATAATGTGATGTAGGAATAACACATCCCGAAGTCTTTATCTAAAAGACATGTGCAATACATCTTTCTCTTGTCCTTCTCCCATCCTCCCACTTTTAAAAATTACCATTAGATCAGTGTGGCCCACAGGAAAAGAATCATTTCTCTATCCGAAAAAGAGATGTGTTATACATCCTACTCATGTCCTTTTCTCATCTTTCCACTTTTCAAAATCACCACTAGATCTGTGTGGCCCATATGAAGGACCCACATGGACCTCACAGATCCAATATATGATAATTTTCAAAAGTGGAAGGATGGAAGAATGATATGAGGAGGAAAAAAAATCATTTAGAATCCAAATTGACAGAGACCAAAGAGGAAGCCAGGAAGGGATATGTCTCGACCACCCTTGCTCGTTGGAAGATCGATGAAGTGTTTTGAGTATTCAACACTTGGTATTTTTAAAGCACTAACATCCGCTGCTATAAATCTGATCATTCTTTTCCTTAAATGTAGGGAAAATTTAAAAAAAAAAAACCTCTTTAATCAGATTCTTTGGACTTGTTGTTCCCTAAACTAAGGAAACCAAAAGTTGTACTATAAATCGATAGAAGCAAAAGTGACTCCTTTAACATTATTTTAATATAAAAAGAAAAAAGAAAAAAAAAAAAAAAAAAAAAAAAAAAAAAAAAAAGAGGAGGAGGCAAAAAAGAAGAAAGAAAGACAAGAAAGAAGAAATTAAAGGAAGAAAGAATCGTACATGTATAGGGGAGAAGAGAGAAGATCTTCTAGAAGGAGAAAAGGGGGAGGGGGGAAAATGAAAAATAAATAGGGGTTGAGCGGGAGTAGGAAGAAAAAAAAGGGGAAAAAAGGGGGGGAAAGCGAAAAAAAAAAAAATTAGTGGCGTGCTAAATGTACCATGCCACTAAATAGAGGCGTGTCAGTATCAACATGCTACTAATTTGTGAGGTGGTATATTTAGCACATCACTAAATTATTTAGTGACGTTTCATAAAATGAAACCTCACTAATTAGTGGGGTGTCATAAAGTGAGTTATTGTAGCCACATCACTAAATTGCTAATTTTTTGTAGTGAAAACCTTTATATTTTATCTCTCATTTTTTTTTTTTTTTTTTTTTTTTTTTAAGATTCTCTCTAATTCCGCTAGCCTTTATTTGAAACACTATTTAAATTATTTATCTTTCCTCTCTCTTTCCCTTAACAATTATTTTTTTTAAAAAAAAATTAGTGGTATAGGAAAATGATAGAGGGAAATATTGTGGAGTGCATTTAAATAGAAAAGTAAAAAGTAGTTTAGTTCTCTAAATTGAAATTTTTTTTAAGAAAAATTGCTGCTAGTACTCTTAGAGTAGTAAAAGAAGAAGACACATGCCTCGTCCTGGATTTGGCATTTATGTGTTGTTAAAGAAATTAAAGGATCGGAGCACATCTCTTCGAAGTTTTTTCAACGGTAATTCATATTTAATTTTATTCTCTTTTTATAAAAAACTTGAAACTAATGATTTTACAAAAGATATGTCATCATATTTTTTTTACGGCACTTAAACCAAATTTTGTGATTCGCATCTTTGGTAGAGTTATTTCCTAATTCCTAAATTTTCATTTACCTTCAAAGGTGAATTATGTTTCTCCAGATCTCTTTTGGTATTACTCATCCAACCACATTTGGTACGTTGCTTCTCAATATATTGAACTAGTTGAAGTAGATTTTTTGGACAAGTCAGCTACGAGGACGGGGCAACTGGTGATTATTTAGGTGATACACTAAATAATCAACCATTCATACACAAGGAAATAGCATCTCTTACATAAGGAAAGCAATTAATGGAGATGGGTCGTATTCCGTTTTGGCCCCTGACCTTCGGCGCTTGCCTTGTTGAGCCCACCTACCAATCAGTGGGGCTTATTTTATTGTGCCTTTTGGTAGTGCACATGCACTATGAGTGTATGCATCATTTCCCGATGACTATATAAAGGTAAAATGACCTCACCACAGGTACACACATTCTTTGATCGCCCTATGTACTCTTTTCATTCAGCTTCTCTAATACAACCTACTAACTTACACATCGGAAGTTCTCCGTCGGCCCTTCTCTCACTAGTGTTACACCAATAGCTTTTTTTTCTTTTCTTTTTTTTTTCTTTTTTTTTTTTTTTTTTTTGGCAACAGCCGTGATCGAAGTTCCAACCGTCCAAATAATCTGCTTCAACAAAACCCATGTGTTGTGTTTGAATATTCATCAAAGTTTTACGTGCGTGTCTTCAATTTTGTTGTGGTTTCCATTTTTCTTTGCTTATGAATTCAGTTTTTTTCTTTCTATTTTTTCTATGGATTGGTAAACAAGTGGATAGTTATTAATTGCCTAATAATCGCTAACTGCTAACTGCTAACGACCTAGGGCGAGGCGAATTGCATTTATAAGGAGGACATAAATTTTCTACAAACCGGTTTGTAGGAAATATTTTACAACCCATCTATAAAAGTTACACGTGTCTCTTGGCATGTGAGAAGCAAATGTTATTTTAATAGCATGTGTTTCTTACATATTTTTTTTATTAGTGCTATTAAAAAGGCATGTGCTTCTCACATGCTTAAAAGACACATGTCACTTTTATATGTGGTTTTTAGAAAATTTTCTACCAACCGGTTTGTAGGAAATTTATGTCCTTTTAAAGATAGGCGGGGGTGATTAATAACTGCTAATTGTCTACTCATATATATTATATAATAATAATAATAATAATAATAATATAATGCAAAACGACGTCGTTTTGATACATTTGATATAGGGTTTTAGTTTTGAGTTTAATGAAATTGATCTTTATTTGTAAAACTAATAATAATAATAATAATATTCATGAGCTTTGTTATATTTTGAAGCCTTCTACTTATTTAAAAAAAAAAAGAAAAAAGAAAAAAAAAGATCCAAAATCATCTAAATTAGGTTCTAAAAATATGCTTAACGAAGGTCCAAAACACCAAAATAGCCCTATTTCTAAAAAATGATTATAAGTTTTAATAACCGCTAACCGGCGGTTATTTTAAAACCGCTAACTGCCTAAGGCAAAGCGGTTGCAATTACTAAAGCTAGATAACCGCCTAAGGCGGTTAGAGACAATAAGTGTTAACTGCAACCACTTGTTTACCAATACATTTTCCGCTTGGTCTCAAACAATAACTCTTATTTGTGGCGGATCCATCCACTTCAAAACTTCTGTATTTTGAGCATACACTCCATTAGTTTGCGCCTTTTGTGCTCCTACCTTAAAATCCTCCATGGCCTCCAGAGCGCTTTTGATTAACTGGGAAGGGTGGATGAGTTCCCCTCCAAAGACTACTGTATTTTTATGTAGCCAAATTTTTCTTGCTATTGTTGCTATGCAATTAAACATGCCAATATGGAAGCTTTGAAGAGTATATGGAGGACCAGGACCAGCCAGGGTCTCTACAAGCCACTTTGGTTCAACCTCACAAGAATTTATGATCGTCAATTTTTTACACGGTTCGTAAATTTGATACGAATTCAATGTAAAATTAGTGGATTAGGATTGAGGAGTCTGAGTTGTAATTAAATAGATCAGATTATGGTTGACCTAATGTAGTCTTATATCTATGTCTCGACATGATCTAAACTCAACACATAATATTTAAAGCTGATAATTTTTTATACGATCTGCAAATTATATATAAATTTCCTACAAAATTAACGAATTAAGATTAAAAAATCTGAATATTTAATTAGATTGGACTAAACCCGACACATAATTGTCCTTGAAAAACCCACCCCGGGCAGTTTGGTTTCGGACCTTTTGGGTAAGAACCCTGGGCACACTAAGATCAATACCCCCATCTGGTAAGCTCCTCCCAAATCCTTTTAGCATCGAATACACGGCTTCCTACAAGTAAGCTCTCTCTCTCTCTCTCTCTCTCTCTCTCTCTCTCTCTCGTGTGATGGATTGTATTCTCAAAAGGGTGTAGTTCAGGGCGTGTTTGGATTACCCGTTCTCTGTAATTTCGGCGAAGTTTGTAACTTTTGTGCCTTCCGCTAAAGCATTGATGGCAAAAAGAGAAAAGAGAGTCTGTTCAATATGTTGAAACAAACATCGTCTGCTTCAATGAACCTATTAGAGCCCAATTAATCCTAAGTGTTAAGATTTCATTTAGAGTTAGTATTTGGTGTTTTTGCTCAATGGACTTCACAAATATCTGTTGCTGCTACATTGTCAATCCGTGTATACCACAGGATCTCACCCACCATGAATTTGGTGGTTAACTGATGGATACCATTCTTTACAGTTGCACCAATTGTAGTATAGTTTGTTGTTACATTTAGCATTACTATTTACTCATTGTTAAAGAAAAATATGATAATCCTTCTTCAGGGATCGTCCAAACGCAGTTATTGTTTGGATTTGCTGAATTTCGTTCATGTCAGTTATTGTTTATTTTTTACGAATGTGTTTTTTTTTTTGTTTCCGAAGATTTTCTTATATGGTTGTTTGTGCTGTATGTTAACCTCACACCTTATGAAGTAGACGACACTTGTTCGAATTCCCTCTTCCCTACCCTTAGAGCCAATTACTTTTATATGTATATATATGTATACACTTGTGCTGTAAGTTATACGAAGGTTTTAACAAAGTGACTTTATAGTTGGACTAGAACTTGGGATAATATCAGTAATGGGATTGCCAAGATTTGGGCGTCCAAAGGGTGTGGAAGGCGAGTTGAGTCCCAACCTTTTTGTGGCCAATTGTGGGCCGGCGGTGGGGTATTCTCATGACACCATTGCCTCAGTGTTCAGTGCTTTTGGGGAAGTGAAAGGAGTCTGTGCTGCCGATGAGAGCGGTGCCCGTGTCATTGTTTCTTATTGTGATGAGAGTTCTGCCAGAGTTGCCTTGGAAGCATTAGATGGACACCCTTGTCCTGACCTTGGAGGCCGTTCTTTGCACATTCGGTATTCAGTACTTCAACCTACTTCGCAGGTATAAGACGTCTCCTGACTTGCTTGAGAGTTTTAAATGCTTGAGCTCAGACTTTATCATGCTGGTTCTTGGTTCACTTTCTGCAAGGTTTGCATTGTTTGCATTGTTTATTTGGCTTCTTGTAATGAATTACTAATGTAATAGGTGAATTCATACTAAAACTAATTGAGAGTGATAGATGTGATAACTGATATTTTCTCAACACAGACTCCTTACGATTTGGTTGGCGATTGCTTGATTAATTCTCAACGAACTCCTTTATTTGTGCCTAATAGATATTCAAATTTCAATAGATTATTCCATGAATGTTTTGATTCTTGCGTTGGAAGTATCTCTTCAAATGTAGTTAGTAGATCTTCCCACATAATTTGCAAATAGATATGTTAATGACTCAACAAGATTCATAACCTTTTATTATACATTTGCTGCAATCTCCAGTTGTTTTATATCTCTCTTATTCTTTGATAATTACTTCAGGGTAAGGTTAATGACTCAGTTCCAGTGTCTTTGGTGGCTTTGGATTTGAACATTCCAGGCCTTTACTTATTGCATGACTTTGTCAGCCCCAAAGAAGAGGAGGTAGGCCATTTGTCATCTATAGCAGTACTTTGTCTTTGCTTTATTTCGTCTTTTGCATTTAAGTTTTGAGTCCTGTCTAATTAAATGGCACTTGAAATTTTTTGACCTTCACTATATTCTATCTGTGACTTTTCCTGGTTTTTCAGGAATTGCTCGCAGCAGTTGATGATAAGCCTTGGAAAAGTCTTGCCAAAAGAAGGGTTCAGCATTATGGCTATGAATTTTGCTACGAAGTATGCCACATGATAAAGAACTAGCCTCCTCCTGCCACTTTGATACTTATGTATGTATGTATGTATGCATGCATGCATGTGTACATGTATATTAGAGATGATATGTATACAAGTCAGCATATATTATTAGCTAGACTTTCTGGGATTTTGTATTGTAAAAATAGTAATTAATTTTCTTTGCTATCCCTGTCATAGCAGCTCTAGAAGATTTCTTGGCAGCATTTCTTTCATATCTTTCTTTGTTTTTATTTTATCCTATGTATTTATTTTTTAAACTATTTTTTGGCTTAAGTCATTAGAGGAAGAACTCTAATAGATTACTGAGGAATGACTTTAGTTCTACAATGTTGATCTCATGTGAGAACAGTGGTAGAGTTAAAAGATATTTTGTTCAAAACCCTTTATGGGTAGATGGTTGCTACCGGTAGTTTTCACTTTTCTTATTTTCTAGAATTTTTTTTTTCTTTTTTTTCTCCCCAAGTAGATGTCTCTTTTGTATACTTCATGTGTACTTGGATTGCGTCTCTTTGAGCTTTCTAATAACATTGAATTACTTTTCTTTTTGCCCCTACTTCTTAGGTGGCTTATCTTGTATACTTCCTATGTACATGGAAGCGCCTTACGCTTTTAATGATATCTCAATTAATTATAAATAAAAAAATTAATATTGAATTACTTATATATAAAAAATAAAAAAAAAATAAAAAATAAAAAAAATAAAAAAATAAAAAACAACTTTGATCTTATGATTAAATATGTTGACCTTGCTGCACATGCTGCCTCTATCCATTCTTTTTGACACCTTGACCTAAGCTTCATTCTATGTATCTTTTAGCTTTTCCATATTTTTCCACCTAAGATTAAGGACTTATAATATATGTTTCACAAACCTCGGGTGGTCTGACCTTTGTCAAAGTAGATGGATATACTTGTATGCATGTATTATTTTTCCATATCCAAATACATTGGAAAACAATCTAGCCTTCACAAAGTCTAAATGACCAACAAGAACTTCTCTAGCCAATATGCAGTGGTGCAAGGTAGTGGTTGCGTACGCATTAGGGCTCTTTGGTATTGTTTTGAATATGTTTTATAAGCAAGATTGTAGCAGAATTTACATAACGGTCACTAAGGACTTGAGGATTTTATATTGGTGTAGAAAAAGATTATAAAGCAAGGCAATCATGTTTAAATGATTGAATTAGAGAAGTCATTGCTGGAATGAGAAATGCTAGATCGGTTGCCACTTGGAGTTTGGTACTTGCAGCATGGGTGTGTGTTCTTTGGGCATTTATGGGAAGTCTCATATTGCTGGTCTCTTTTGTTTGGAAACCGTGAATTCATTGAATTGTGACCTTGTGGTGGTCTGACTTTTCTTAAATGGGATAGAAGCAACTGTAAATGTTGTACAGATCTGTTGTACAATATTGTTGCTTATTCAGAATAATATTCCATTGTTCTTTTTCTTGTTTCCTTCTTCTGATGGTAATTGTTGCTTATTACTGTTAGATCTCTTTTCTAAATTAGAGTTAGATCTTATCTTAAAAAAAAAATGTGTTGTAGGAATGTCAAATACTCGGTGTTCTGCCTTTCCTTTTTTTTTTTTTTTTTGCTTTTTCCTGATTCCTTCTCCACTCTTTTGGTGGTACAGACAAGGAATGTTAATACGAGACAGCACTTAGGTGAACTTCCGTCATTTGTTTCTCCCATTCTTGAAAGGATCTCATTGTTTCCGAACCTTGATAATCATGCAAATATAGTTTTGGACCAACTGACGGTATGTGGTAATGTTTTTCTGTACATAAATTGTTTGTAATTGTATTCTCTGAATTGACAATTTTATCTTTATATTATTATTATTTCTTTCATAGCTGTTATGTATTGATCCTTGTCACTATATAATGGCTTTAGATTTTTTTAAGATGATGGGTACTTGTATTCATGTTTCATAATTAAGACTGAAGATCAATGATTATGTTACAGGTTAATGAGTACCCACGTGGGGTGGGATTATCTCCCCATATAGACACCCATTCTGCATTTGAGGGATTTATTTTCAGCCTTTCGTTAGCTGGGCCTTGCATAATGGAGTTCAGGAGATACACAGAAGGTGCTTGGCTTCCGAAGGATACCTCAAGTACTAGTACAATGGTGCAAACTCCTGAAAATGGCCCAAATTTCTTAAGGAGGGCTATCTATCTTCCCCCTCGGTCCATGCTCCTTTTATCTGGGGAAGCTCGTTATGCTTGGCATCATTACATTCCACACCACAAGGTATATCATATTATCCTTGGGTCATCAACTGTTTCTATACTGAAATTTGTTCAAATTGAGGAATGCTTCTGAAAACAATTTGTAAATTGTAATTTGAAAAATTTTAGGATGCTGCAATAATGTGAAATATAGTGATAAAATATGTTGGAAGGCCAGAAAAACAGGCGAAAGTATTTTATCTGGAGAAACCTTCCAATCATAGCATTCCATTTCTCTTATCCAGGGGGTTAGTGGTTTAAGGGCAGATTGAGTACATGAATTTCCTGACCTTTTATAATGTATCTGTTTAGTTATATTGATGGAGTACTTTATTTTAGAGTTGCTATTATAATGTTTAATCCGTTCTAATGAGTTGCTTTCCATGTGGAGTCTTCTTAATTGTTTCTAATGAAACAATGATTTTTATGTTAGTTAACGACATGATATATGTTTTCTATTTCAATTAAATTTATATGAAATTGCTTTTATTATGATTAACATATTTCTCAATCCGAGCACTGCGTCGATTCTGACTGTCATAGAAGGTGTGGCAGCTTTGAGTTCTTCTACCACCATTAAGGGAGAGGTTAGTTTGACCCAATCTAGAGGGAGGTGGTTGTGCGGGAGCAGGGCGACGAGTTATGGGATGGGGAGGATGGCGATTTCCCTCTCCCTTTGGGTGTTTTTCCTCCCGATTGGGCTTTAGATTGGGAGTTGGAAAGTGATGAGGGTTTGGACCAGTCCTTGGCGATTTTGGATGCCATTGAATTTACTTCCACCGGGGAGTTAAGGCAACGCGCCCAAAGTCTAAGGGTAGGAGGGAAGTTTTGAATTTGGCAAGCTCCATCAACTACGGGGATTCTTGTGCTTCCTCCCGACGCAAGAAAGGCAAAGCGCACATGGTGTAGGGCTGGGTGGGTTGATCAGGTTTTCTTGTGAGTTTTGAGGGTTTTGTTGGGTTGGGGTGCTCTCGGGGCAGGTTTGGGTGTTTGCTGGGGGCTTCTTTGGGTTTTAGGGTTGTTCCTTGTGGGTTTATTTGTATTTTCTTTTTGTGGGCTGGCTTTGGCTGTTCCTGTGTATACTCCCGGTGTACTTAGGAGCGCCTTACGCTTTTTATAAAATCTTCTTACTTATAAAAAAAAAAAAAACATATTGTGTGTGTGTGTGTGTAATTATGCTTTAGCATTGTTATTTTCATTACCAAAGGCATATGTCAATGATTCTTGTTTTACAGATTGATTTGGTGAAGGACAGCGTTGTTAGAAGGGGTTCAAGGAGAGTGTCTTTCACTTTTCGTAAGGTGATTGAGATTTTAGTTTTAAATTTGTTGGCTGCCAGATGCATTGACCTTCACATTCTAGCAGTAATAAATTCTATATTTGAATGCATTTCTGGATGTACTCTATAGCATGGATCAATTAAGTTGGTTGCTCATTGTACACATTCCGAGAAGTCAGTACCTGCACTTTCAATTGTGTGATCATCTATATGCCATCTTTGTTGACAATGATTTGGCAGATGGCCTACAGGCGTCAAATCTGCAAAATCTAGTGACTTACTGAATTAGAAATGCTTATGTTTGGTCAATGCTATTAATTTAACTAACCCCCACCATCACCACCCAGGCGTCAAATCTGCAATTAAGCCCAGTTGTGCAAACATGTTATCTTTTTCCAGTTGTTTTACCTTCTCATGAACTCTTTTATTCAAACTTGTGGCATTTGTTACTTCGTTTACTTCTCATAGATGTCTTTGAACATTCTCAGTTCCGCTGACTGGATATCTTACTACTAAGCATCTAGAGCATATTTTTGTCATTTTTAAGCTCTAATACATTGAGGGAATATGGTTCGAGATCTCCTTGAGACCAACCAAGCAAAAATTGTATACATGCCCTTGGATCTTTTTAAGATTTTTATCTTGGTTACTCCCTTATTTCTACTCCTAGTTGTACTTGTATTACCTTATAAATTTCTCTACAAAAGAACCACAAATAAAATCTTTTTTTATTTATAGGTAAATAGGGAAATTTATTAAAAGTGTAAAGGCGCTCATAAGCATACAGGAAGTATACAAAAAGAATATCAAAGAGAGAGAGAGAGAGAGAGAGAGAGAGAGAGAGAGAGAGAGTTGCAAAACCCAAAAACGAGCGGAAACCCAAACACCCCAACAGGAATCAGCCCACAAAACCCAGAAAACATTACATCACAACAGGCCCCTCTTGCCTTTACCCCAGCTAGAACCAAAACCCTTAGCATCAAAATTAATCGAGCACTCTAAGTTCTTCAACTCTCTACTCCCTTTAATCTTAGGAGTAGAGACTGAAACCTCTTGGCGTTGCTCCTCATCAACTTGAGCCATTAAGTCCAAAAAGCCCTTCACATTCCCCTCGTGGGAAACCCCCAGAGTTTGAAAATAGAACCTAACATCTCTCACTGCCTCAGGAAAACCACCAACCCTTTCAAAATCACCTCCCTTCAAAGATTCATCCACCTCTAAGGAAGACGACAACAGAGGAGGGCACCCAAACATGAATGTTTCTTAATTGGAAACCTTTCCATTGTACAATTTCAACTTAATCACCCTCACTATAGTATCATCACTCCACGCTTTAAGCTAGACAATTCCAAGTAAACCATCCAAAGACATGCATATAGAAGTGTACATGCAGGTGGATATTAACCGCCCGCATCCGCCATTCGCACATGCGGATGCAGTTAGCAAAAATCACTATTCGCATATGCAAATAGCGGTTTTAGGGTACGTGAATGCGGTTATTAACCGCATCCGCAAACCCTTTTTATATGATATATATTTTATATATTTCTTATATATATATATTATATTTATTAAATTCTTTTTAATACTAAAATGATGTCGTTTTGGATTAGTATAGGTTATGTTTATATTGGTTTGGTTGGTTGTGTTGCTTTTTCGTGCAACACTTGGTCAAAAATGCAAAAGTAATGTGAAATCAATATATTTTCAAAAGATTAGGGCTTAAAAAAAAAAAATTAAACAAGCCCAAAACACTAAAAAATGGCTTAAATTATTTGTAAAATCGTTTAAAATAAACTCTAATAGAGACCCAAAGAAAGCCCAAAAGGCCCATCACCTAATATGCAATTAATTTAACATGATGCGGGCGCGGATACGAATATCTAAAATTAATATCCGCACTTTGCGGATATGGATGCAGCTGCGGATATTACAAATAACCGCATTCGCATGTACACCTATACATGCATAGTTATTTGGATTCAGTTTTGGTTTCTAATGAATGTTTGGATAGATGGATTAGATCTGGGGAACCAGAAGTGTTGTGTAAGTTGGACTTAGACAATGTGTATGATCATGTTAATTGGGAATTATTGTTATATTTGTTGAAGAGATGTGGATTTGGGGAGAAATTGAGGGATTGGATAGCGCATTGTATTTCTTTGGTGTGATTTTCTATTTTATTAATGGTTCACCGTCTAGATTCTTTAGTTCTTGTGGATTGAAACAAGGGAACCTGTTATAGCCATTATTGTTTGTGGTTGTTATTAAGGCGATGTGCGGGATGATGACTGCTACAATGGATACAACACTTATGTTTGGTTTTTTGGTGGGGTCAAGGAATAATGACTCTAGTGTACCACATATTGTTTGCAGATTTTGTGAGGCAAATTATGAACTTGGCAATGTGGGAGATGTAAAAGGTTTGGCTCGTATTCTTGGCTGTAGAGTGTATCATCTTTGTCGATGAAGTACTTGGGTTTGCCATTGGGTGTGTCTTACAAGGCTACATCCATTTGGAATGGGATAATTGAAAAAGTGGAATGTTGGTTGGCTGGATGAAACAAGGCTTTATTTTATCTGAGGGAGGTAGATTGACTTTGATATAAAATAAATAAAACTCTTTCCAGTTTGCCTACTTGTCTCTTTTCCCTATTCCAATGGGTGTGACTAATAGGCTTGAAAAACTTAAGAGAGACTTTTTAGCCGGTGGATAGGTGATGAGTTTACGTTTCCTTTAGTGAATTGGTCGAGAATTTGTACTCCAATGAAATTAGGTGGTTTGGGGCTTAGAAATCTGATTCAGTTTGATCAAGCCTTATTGGGTTAATGGTCGTGGCGTTATGCTACGGAGAATGAGGCTTTCTAGATATTGGTGATAGATACTAAATATGATAGTTCAAGGGGAGGTGTTCCAAAGAGGTAACATGGCCATTTGGAGTGCGTGTGGAAATATATAAGTAGGGGGTGGGAAACTTTTTCAAAATTTGTTATATTTGAGGTGGGTGATGGGTCACAAATCAATTTTTGGCATGATGTGTAGCATGGGGAACAACCGTTGAAGATATCTTATACGTATTTGTTTAGTATCGCACATTGCAAGGACGTGTGGGTGGCGGTTCATTTGCAGTTCCGAAATGGAAGGATTCAATGGAATATAATTTTTACTAGACCTGTTCTGGATTGGGAGGTGGATTTAGTCTACTCCTTCTTTGAGATGTTCTCTAAGAGTAAGACAAGGAGATGTGGATAGAATATGTTGGATCCCTTCCAAGAGGCACAAGTTTGAAGTGAAGTCATATTGTCATGTGTTAACTATATCTACAGGTGTCCTGTTTCCTTGGAAGAGTATTTGGAGAGTTAAGGCCCCTTTGAGAATGGCGTTCTTTTTGTGAATGGTAGAATTAGAAAAAATATTGATGTTAGATAACCCTATTGATGTTAGACAACCCGAGGAAGCGGAACATCATTGTGGTGGATTGGTGTTGTATGTGTAAGAGGAGTGGGGAATCTATTGATTGCCTTCTTCTTCATTGTCAAGTAGCAAGAGATTTATGAAGCTCGTCATTTAATTTGTTTGGTGTGAATTGGGTTATGCCTAGAAGGGTGAAAGAGTTCTTGATGAGTTAGGAAGGTTAGGTGGGGCGTCGTAAAATTTTGGAAGCTTGGAGGTTGGGTCCTTTATGTTTAATGTGGTGTATTTGAAGAAAACGGAATGAATGAAGCTTTGAAGATAGAGAGAATCCAATGATAGAGCTGAAAAAAGAATATATTCAACTCCCTTTACACATGGATAGCAACCCATGATAGTTTTCTCTTCTCTAGTTTTTCTGACTTTTTGAACTTTGTTGTTCTTTTTCTATTGAATAGGGGATTCTCTTGTATACTTTGTGTGCTAGGGTTGCACCCATTTGCGCTTTTCAATGAGATTAAATTACTTACAATAAAAAAAAGTTACTAAAGAGCTAGATTTTCTTTTCCTTTTTCTGGTCTCTACAAAAAAGATAAAGTTGTAAGTAATTGTATAGTGGGAAACCTCTCTGTATAGTATAACAGGCCACACAATTCAATTTAGCTTTGTGCTTTGTACACAGGCTTTTTGTGAAGAAACTAGTTGCTGATTAACGTCATTTATCAATACAAAAAAAAAAAAAAAAGGAAAAATATGAATCATGTTATTTTCATAGAATATCTTCAATTTGTTCTTGGCCATACTTGAATACTAGTGTGTTTTTAGTTAAGTTCTGTACTAATTTGTGATACAAGTTCGGTGTTTTCACAGTTGTTTCTTCCTTTCTCCCCATTTCTCCTGTATGAACTAATTACTTCAACTTTTTTCAGGCTAAAACAGATCCTTGCCAATGTGAATTTCCCCAATACTGTGATTCTCATAGATAAGAGGACTGGTTTTCAACTTTTCATTCTGATTGAAGATGCAGGCTGATTATTCAACGCTCTGTTATAACAGCAATTATAATTGTTTGTAGGAGATGGTTAGTATAGAGCAATACAATCATGAGTTGGACTTATTTTCCAAGATGATTCCTTCTCTTGTTTTCCTATGATCATACAGATGATTCCTTCCCTTGACAATAGATAGTAGGTTCTTTTGTCTTGCACAGCAAGATCAGGCATCTCTATTTCCTGGATCTCCAAACAGGAAGTTCTTGTTGCTAACTTGTGTTCGTTGCTGGTCTTACAATGGAATGAGTAGTGGAGAAGGAAACAAAGCTTTACGGTCACAAAGATTTCAAGGTACAAAGCTTTTGTTGTGACAGGAAATCATGGAATTCAGTGATTTTCTTTTATAAAATATTTTCTTTTCTCAAATTACATTCTTGCCCCGTGATTGGATAATGGAGTGATTTCAAGGAAGTGGGCTCTAATGTTAGCTTGATGTTGCACCTGCTAATTTTTTTTGTCAGCAAGTTCATTTTCTCCAGAATTATTATTATGTTTATTATTAATTTTTTTTTTTTTCAGTGGTAGCTAAATGAGGCTCCCTACTAGAGTTGGGAAAGCATACAAAATTTTCCAGGTTCTGGTTCAGGCTCATAGAGGCTCATATTTGTACATGCCAAATCAACATGTTTATGGCTTGGAAACCCCTGAAAATGCAATACTTACCTACCAATACGCCTTTTGGGGGTAGTCAAACCAAATTCGGAATGTTGGCTGAGGTAGCTTAAACAAAAAATAAAAAAGGGGGGAAGAAAAAAATAGAAGGAGATAATTTGAGAATGGTTTAGCCGCTCTCAAAAAGTGGTTCAACCACCTCAAAAGAAATTTTTGAGGATAGGCAAACTGGATTAGGATTCACAGCAATTATTTGTCTGAATTGTTAGCAATTTGAGTAGGTAATGTAAGAAGTCCTATATGAAATTTACCTGCTCAAATAAATTTTGGATTACTCAGTCACTTAGACAAATGAGTCTCATATGAACTCTCTTATATTACCTGTTCAAATTGCTAGCAATTCGGATGGTGAATTTTTATCCAACTAAACCACCCTCTAAAGGTGTGGCTGAATAGGCCTAAAGAAACTTGCTACTTTTACGTGGGATTGGGGATGGCCGAGTTTTATATATATATATATATATATATATATATATATGTAACTTTACAAAAATGTACTTAACTATCACGTATTTTGACGAAAGGATACTAAACTATCAATTTTTTCGAACTGGGATATTAAACTATTAAAAATCCTCAAATAAGGGTATTCTGTCATCTTTGGGCTAAATTATGCCAAAATTTCAAAATGCATTTGTATTTATTTTTTAAAAAAAATTTATAAAAATTTTCATAAATTTAAACATAAATATTTTTACAAATTCTGTTAAATTCTAACCAACACCTAAATTTTAGCATTTTTTTCTTTTTTTTCTAGAATTGATTTAGCAAGGACTGTTAGAAAAAATGTATGAAGATTGTACAAAATGAAATTTTGTTAACCTGTTGCCTTTAAAGCTACTTTTAGAAGAAAAGAATTTTGGGCTGCCCAGCCACACGGCCCACACCTACCTAGGTAGGTAGATTACATATGAACTGTCTCACAATTATTAACCAAATTGCTGAAGATCCTTACCCGAGAGAGACATCTGCTAGACTGCTATGTCCTGGAACATACATACAAGTAATGTGGTAGTGCGTTATCAAGAGGGGGGTGGGGGAATGTGGTGGTTTCAGATTTTTCCTTTATTTTTTCTAAGTATACAGGAATAAAAAAGAGTTGGTGGATGCATTAATTCCTCATGCCCAAACAAGATAGAATTTACACCTTACATATTGATCACAAGTTTGCTTCAAGAGCTAATACATCATGCCTTCCTCGTTGTGGCTCCTCATGTCTACACCAAACTACCCTTGCTAATTAATACATAATATACAATATCCTCAATTACTGAACATTGAAACTCCTTAAATTTAGGCTTTTGAAACACCTATTTACCTCTGCCCTAGCTTCAGTAAGCAGACATTAAATCGATTAAATTACAATATGGAATACAGTAACCACAAGTCAAAAACATAACTTAACCTAAGACGTCGAACTAATTAGATTATTAAGCTGCTCAGGTGCTTTAAGTTTAAGCCCCCATAAAATCCTTAGCTTTCATGTCACTTGCACCTTAAATGGCCTTCAGTTGAAACCAGCACATGTTTTCTTAATATCCTTCACAAAAGAACAAAGTACACACCTTGATGGCTTGATCTTATCAGGGTACTAGATCACCTGCTATCTCACCTGCAAAAAATGATTAACAATAAACATTTAACAGGAGAAAAAAAAAATGGTAAACCAAGCATATTTTCATGAGAATTAACATAACGAGAAGGCAGCTTCTAGCATTACATATATTGGGTGATGGAAAAATTGTGGAATGAGAACACTGTCGCTAGAAGGATTTACTAACATTCTCATTTCATCTGATCATACACAAACAAGTAAATTCACGCTCAAAGCATGCAAGGGACTAACCCTATTTTAACTTTTGTTTTCTGGAATCTGCACCAGACTCATTTGTTGGATACATTTCATTTCAATCACAGTAATGCATCAATACCGCCCAAAGAAAAAAAAAACAAAAAAGAACAAACCAGAAGAGGAATATAATTATGCTTTGACGTCACCACACTAACGTTCCGTAATTTGATCTCAAAAGTTCAAGAGATTGTTTCGTGAGAGGACTCTTTTCTTTTTTGATCCATAGATGACAACGGCTCTGGAGCGGTCATCTTGATATCTTCAGTAATATTCTATAAACAAGGGAGACTGTAAAGACGACATTACATCTCATATTGCATTACAAACAATTCAAATGAGTTAAATGAGAACAACTTACCCTTTTCAGAATAATAAGTCGCACAATTTTATTTTTATTTTTATTTTTTTTATAAGGAATATTAAGTTGCACAATTGAAAGCATATGGTGGAACAACTTGTTTCATGATTTGTCCAGACAACCCCACAAAATATTTCCAAACAAATACAATTGAGTTATAAGACTCCTTACCATGCATGGATTTGATGAAGTAATCCAACTCTGGGAAGCAAATTGTTCCCTGAACCAAAGGGGTTAGCTGTTGATACACAAAGAATGAAAAGTGGCGGCGATCAGGATCATTTCTGGGCTTGGCCATCTCAACCATGCTCATGTACCCTTCTCTATCATAACATGGAAGTGCATTCTCACCAACCACAGTCAATCCTCGATCCCAGGCAGAGTTTAAAACCTATAAGAATAAATGAGTATCATCTATCACCTATACCAAAGACATTATTCCATCCATATATTTAAGTGATATTAAAACATTTTGACTTAACCAGCATTGTATCAACATCAATAAAAGATTGTGTGCCAAAGGCTGCTAGTATTTCCCGGCAGGAGAAACCCAATATAGCCTAGAGAGAGAGTAAATGGGAAGTTGAAAGACATTAGAAATAACTATCACCTGCCAACTCAAACCTTCTGGGTCAGCCATTGCTTCATCATATTCCTGACCAGAAACGTGAAATCTCAAGCAAACAAACTTCAACGTCACTGAGTGTTTTCTCAGAACCTCAAAAACTGGAGAGTATCCATCTTGGTTTGTAGGGTTATAGAATCCTGCCGTTAACTCTGCTGCATGACTAGTAGTCTTATACCACCAATGAACTGCAGGAACCTGCACATCAGCATCTTTTGTTTATTTATTTAATGTACAAGAACTCCATAATAAGATATTAGGAAATGCTACCACAAAGCATATACTAGCTGCATCCATAATCAAACACTATCACACCATCAAATTGGTATATAGACAGAGCCTATCCATTGGTAGGAGTAATGTGCAATGTTTGAAGAAATCCAGGGTCCTCCTTTTGTGTCTTTTTTCTTTTAAAGTTATTCCAGGGACAAAGACAAGCACACTAGTTCACCAGTAGAGTCAGGGCATGAGTGGAAGTGGGAGAAGTAAAAGTTGCAATTTGTTACCTAACTTGGTCGAGAGCTGTTTAGAGTGCTTTGTGTACATTTTATTTCAAAATGTAGCGGTTAATGAGTATACTAAGTGGTTCTATATAGAAGTAATTCATCCATAGGACCAGGGATAATAGGGTAAATAAATAAATAACCACTTTTTTGAAGAAACATGAAGATAACAAGGAATTTGGTCCCATCAAGTCAGATACCTAGTTTAATGACAATAGCTTAAATGTGCATATTTTATCCACCTTTGAAGAAACATGAAGATAACAAGGAATTTGGTCCCATCAAGTCAGATACCTAGTTTAATGACAATTGCTTAAATGTGCATATTTTATCTATTAAAGTAAACATTATCATACCTTACTAAAATGGTTGTAACATTCTCAAGTATATGTGAGTAGAATAATGTAAGCAAAATCAATCATTTCACATATAAATAAATGGACCACGTCCAAACCTTTTCTTTTTTTTATAAGTAAGTAGAAATTTTATTAAAAAAAGCGTAAGGCGCCCCTTAGTACACAGGGAGTATACAAAGGAAGAGCCCAGCTAGCCCATAAAGCAGAACCCAACAAGACCCTCAAAAACCCCATAACCCAACACCACCCAAAACCCTCGAGAGCCCCAAAACCCAAAATAGAAACAGCCCCCATTAAAAACAGTCCACGAAACCACCCAACCCTAATCCCCTAAACCCCTAAGCCCCTAAAGCTCACAATCTTCAATCATATCCCATCGCGTATGTTCCTCGTCAAGGGCAGAGAGTACAGGTCAATCATTTCACATATAAATAAATGGACCACGTCCAAACCTGGACGTGACGGGATTTGAATTAGCCATAAATTGCAGGTCAGGAAGAATCAAACGTTTACTGAATTAGCCCATCCAGTAAATTACGCAAGTTGTGTTGCGTGATGCAATGAGAAGGTGGTGGGCTCGAGAGTTAATTACATCACTCAAGAGGGTTCTAGAATCCACCAAAGACAAAGTGGAATCCACCAGGAAAATAAGAGAAAACTCTAAAAAAAAAAAAAATTTGTTCAATAACAAACAATTATGAAAACAAGTTCATAACACACCTTTTTATAGGCCACAGGCATAAAACACCCTAATGACTAATTATTACTAAAACCTCTAAAAACAAGCAAAAACACATAAAATACGCATGAAAAACCCTAGCCGTCATACTCTGGTGTGCCGGTCAAAGTGGCGATCAACCACCCTATCAACTGGTGCGCTTAGATAGACCTAGCTTCAACAAATCTTCAACCAATTCTCTCAGGTTTTTGTATGATGTATTACCGGTCGAAGGGTTGGTCGACTGGGTTTTCAATCGCTCAAATCCTGTTTTTTTTTCTTTAATTCCAGTGCACAAACTTGGCCCAAATTAACCCCGAAGTGTCCAATATCAGTGTGCATGTGTGTGAAGAGTATCAATGTGCAAAACTCCTAGTTTCACATCCTTGTTTGACGTTGACATTTTTTGTTTTTCCTAGACTTTCCAAATTCTCTCTGTCAAGCATTCAAACAAAACATCTAAAAATTATTTTATTTTCCCACATCCCACATCTTATTGTCTACTATGCTCACTAAGAAAGGTTTGAACTTTGATCAACTGCACTAATAAAATGGTTTGAAAAGAAAAGAAAGCTGCAAAACCCATTGTGACTGTTCTTTTTTCCAATTCCATTCTAAAATTACAGACTTCTCAAACATCCTCCTACTCTGCTCCAAAGCTAAAAAAGCCTTTTCATTCTCTCAATCAAAGCAAAAACCAAAAGTCAAATATAACCATCATGTATCAATTCAATCAATTTCCAATTACGCATCAAATTTACAATAATACACTTGAATTTCCATAATATTTTTAGAAGCATTGAAAAAATCATCAAAAATAATTTAGGGGTAATTACATTTTTCACCCATCAACTACCGGCCATTATCAATATGCCACCACAAACTGACACCTCAATGCTAGCCACCCCCTCTTTTCCTTTTATTTTATTTTATTATTATTATTTTAATTGTTTAATTTTAAGGTATTATATGTAAATTTAAGAATTGAGTCAGGGTATTTGAGTCTTTTCACAAATGTGATTGACTGAAGGGGGGCTTGGGTATATAAATTGTGGGTAATGCAAGACATCCCAAATTTTTTTCCTAAAAGTTAATTCCCAAATGAGGTGTCACAATCTCATGTGATCTATCATTTTGGGAAATGTGCCACAATTTCATGGGATTGTGACACATCATTTGGGAACTAGCTTTTGGGAAAAAAATTTGGGATGTCTAGCATTTCTCATAAATTGTAGTTCAATGCTCTCTTTTGGTTGAAGTGTAAGTTCGTGGTAGCATATTGACAATGGCCAGTAATAGATGAGGGAAAAGGTAATTATTCCAAAAATTTAACTTGGACCAAAAAAACAAAATTGTGAATACCAATTTCAAGATCTTAGGAACAAAGACGGGTGAAGCAAGAGAGGTACCACTAAACAATTGCTATGGTGATTGGAGAGGTAGAAAAGCTGAAAGAGCCAAGCGAGTTTCAATAATTTGAGGGAAGGTTTTGGTGGCCAATTTTATGTGACTTATGGTACTTGTGAGCAACTAGATTAGATGAGAGCAAATATTTCTCAACCCATTATGCAGCTCAAGTAGAAGAACCAAACTAACATGCCAACAAAAGATATGTTCACTTGCTCTATTCTAGTCCCTTTTACTTTCCAGCTCTCTTCCTTGAAAAAAAAAAAGTAGAAGAAAAGAAAAAAGAATAAATAAAACAGATTGCCATCTTTTTTTCTCTAAAATTTTGTCCACCTTGCCTCCAACATACTTTTCTATCAAAGAACCACTCAGCCATTTCCACCACATCATTTATATTAAGCAAATTCTAATAGTATGAAGGACCACGAGATTGGCACAACCCATTGTCACATGTTCGGTTTCACACATTCTAAATTTCAATGTCAAGAAATACTTAGTAAATCATAACTTTTAAATTTTTTAAATAATGATTGCAAAGGCTTTTTGGTGGTTGTTTGAATCATTTTTTGACAATGAAAGAGGTAGAGGTAGGTGGAGACAGGTTGTATGATAATCCAGCCCTTCCATACTTTCACACCTACTTCTCCCATGTTACCAAATACTACACCTTCAAATCAAAAGTGAAAAAGTGCATCACCGTTGCATGTAATGATATCATTTTTTTTTTTATAAGTAATAATTCAATAAAAAGCGCAAAGGGGCGCACCCCTAGTACACAGGAAGTATACAAAAGTGCCCCTAATCAGAGGAAAGAAACGAACAAAAAAGTAAAAAATCAGCGAACGACATTCTACCCGGGCTATGCGCCGACACCCAAAGATATAACATATTAAGCACATTTCTACAACGAGCCCAAAGACTCTAATGTGAAATTTACAAATATTCTAACTTTACTTTTTCACGTTAAACTTGCATCTGCATGCAAGTTTGAATATTAAATCAGTGAGGACCAAGGACAAAGCAAATCATAAAACAAGTCCAACTGTATGACAGTAGTGATTACTATGCAATTCATTGACCTGAATGAAATTTAAAATCAAAATATAACTCCCCATATTAAGTTCACCAGCTAAGCCAAAACCCAAGCACACTTGGATTTGTTATGGAGGTGATAATAGTGATCATTTAAGTGGAGGTCACTTTAGAGAGAAGTCATGAGTTGTAGAGAAGCTTGGGGTGAAAAGACAGGCAGTGCCTCAAATATCAGTAATATATCACAGGTTTCACTTTAGGATTTCAATGGCATATCTAAATGGTTATTTACTATAATTGATAAGCAACACCAACAGAGAGAAGAAAATACAGCTTAGCATACTAAATTTTGTATAGATGACATGAGATGCACCAATACATACCTTAACAATTATTTTCGTTTCCTCAAATGCAAGGGTTGCAAGAGACAAAACATTATCTGCATGGTCTATTAGTGACTGCGCATACCAATGGAGGAAAAAGCGGCCATAGTAGCTATCATAATCACCTCGTTCACAAAAGAACCCAGTTTCATTTGGCCTAGAATTGTATTCACCAGCATTATCAGGACCCTTAGCCCAGAATGAGTGCCCTCGCAATTTAGCCGCTCTGCACAGACTTTGTTGCAAATATTTATCATAGCACTGCCATAAATGTGACCAGTATAAGTTGAATGGAGTTATAATGAGCATAATTTTAATTTTAAAATAACAAGAAGCCATGATAGCTTTGGTATAAAAACATGTATAGAACTACAACATGCATATCTTGACCTCACGGTCCTCACTAACTGGAATATAACAGGTAAAGCAAAAAATTTCCAGCCATAAGAAGAGTTCTCTAAACAACAGCCTATATTCCATGAATATATTAGCATGTTTTTTTGTGTGCTTTTGTGATGTATGCATGCATTACTTTTACATATGTAATGTATATATCATAATAATTTCTGTTTGTATATAAATATGTTCAATACTTTACGTCCTGAAAATAATCATTAGAAATGAGGATCCAACAAATAGCAGGGAGACTAGGGTACATTCCTTTCCCACACATAAAAAGAACTAGGATAGCAAAGCACTGGGAAGATTGGAATGTATTCCTTTTTCATTAAAAATAGAAATCTACAATATACAGAATAAAAGGTCTACAATGGAGGAAAAGTATATAAAAGTGAAGGGATAGATGCATGCGCGTATGAATGTATTTGTGTATGTATCTAGGGGGTAATTAGGTTTAATAGTTACCTGAAATTCACCGATACCAGGATACCTCCAACCCATCCTTTCCGAAAAGGATGGATACTTCAGTTCCCCAGATGCTCCAAGTCCAATTTCTACAGCAGAAATGAGACCCTCTGCAAACAAGTCATCAAACTCGGTCCGGAAGCTTCTCATGAAATCAAAATAGACCTGCATATATTGGGACTGCTAATAAGCCACAAAAATCCAATAGACAAAGCATAAATGAGTTTAAACAATAGGTCCTATGCATAGAAGACTATGCAATGCACAACCTTTTTGTGCTTAGCTAACTAGAAGAAATGAACACCAACAAAGATTGATACAACAGAGCAAGCAACAAAGTCTCAGTAAAAGTTTGATTAAAAAACTGTGCATAAATTTGTTACAGCTTCATTTTCCATAACAAAGGCAAGATAGAAAAGTATCGATACAACTTACAGATTTCATACCTCAATGCCAGTTCTTCCTTTTAGAACTCGTTCTTTATCAATACCCCAAGATAGACATTCAGTATTTCTCCTTCCTTCACGATCTGTGAAGAATATATCCCCA
Organism: Alnus glutinosa; assembly: GCF_958979055.1. Classification (NCBI taxonomy): domain Eukaryota; kingdom Viridiplantae; phylum Streptophyta; class Magnoliopsida; order Fagales; family Betulaceae; genus Alnus; species Alnus glutinosa. The sequence goes on along the minus strand of NC_084898.1, from coordinate 19,297,285 downwards.
TTTTCTTTTCCAATTTCCATAACCCATTGTGGGAGGGTAATCAATGTGTCACCAGAGTCATTTCCTCCATACTCATGAAATGCCATTACAACCTTCAGAGTTTTAAAAGAGACATCAAAAACTACTTAAAAAGTGTGAGAAATGCATAGATTATAACAAAAGACCATTGAGTAGAGAAACCCTCATAAAAAGCAGTCATATATATGTTTCTTAAAATAGCCCTACATTCTTACTTACAAGAAAAGATTACAATTTATGACATGAAAATTTTAGGTATTAATGCATATTGAGCTTCTTTGCTCGGTCTGGTTCAAGAAATCACTCAGAAGCTCAGAGACCAAAGAAAGGCACAAAACAGCGACAAGAACAAAATGAAAATTAAGAAAATGTAAAAAACTCGGAAAACATGGAAATGTTTGCAAACAATGAAAGCAAATTCATACAAATATAAATCCAGTAGATGATAAAGAAAAAATTAAGAGCCCTATACACTTGTCCTTATAAGAAGACTCAAATGTTGAACAAGATGTGATGAAAATTCCATAAACTGAAACTCTTCTAAATATTGACTTACATTTCTTTCATAAAATCTTGATTGATGTGATATACAACATATTAAGCAAATTGTACACTTTATCAGCATCACCACCTGACACTTAATGGAGGAGACATCATGAAAAAACAAATGGAGTGTGTATCATGAGTCCTACATAATTCCATCCACTAAATTGATAGATGACATTAGAGTTTATGCCATCTAGACATTTTTAAAATATTTTTGACTTTTGATAGCTCTATCTCATTAAAGACGCTCACAATTTCACCAAAATAAAAAAGAATGAGTTAACAAGAAAGATACATATCATTTTGCTTCATATAACCTAGGAAGATGTTGGATCTAGGCATCACTCTGACAAAAGGATCTGGTGATGACTTTTTTTTTAAAGATAAGCATAGAAATATTATTAAAAAGGTGTAAGGTGCCCCTAAGCATACAGGAAGTATACAAAGGAAACCAAACCAGAAAAAGCTGAAAAAAGCAAAGAAAACACCCAAAAACCCCAAACATCCAAGACACCCAAATGTTCAGGTGATGACTTATTCATCAATATATATACTGTTACGTACCTAAGGTAATTAGAATTAGGTTTTAAATTAGGTAAGTGTCGTATTATCGTTTAAGAGAATAATAGGTTTATTAGTATGGTATTATTCTTATAATAAATTAGGAAAATAATGAGTCTTGCTCATAAAGCAAGAATCCCAAGATTAAGGGATTTATATCCCATTATATTAGGTTTTTTATTAAAGAAGGAAATAAGGGAATTAATTATCCCATTAGGTTTAGTATTATTTATGTAATATTTATTTATTTATTGTTTCCGTATTCTTAGCTTGTAACCCTATAAATAGGGGTATTGAAGAATGAATAATATCAAGAAGAAAAATTATAAAACAACTCTAGTAGTTGCTTTAGGAGTTTTCTAGGGTTTCTCGAATAACCCTAATTTTAGGAGGCCCAGGGTACCTCGAATACTCTACTATCCCACGCTCATCACCATCCAAATCATCATCGTTCATTCCCCGTTACGGAGGTCCGTAACATATACATACAAATATATAGGGATAAATATGGCTGAGGTCTCACCCATTTCACATACAATAGTGCAATATTTTTTTTTGATAGGTGCAATAGTGCAATATTTTATAGATCCAAACCATTCAACTTAAACTACAAAAAACAAAGATGGACATATTCTATATTTAGACTGAATTAGTGGAGCAAAAAAAATGGCATTCCAATTGTGAACCAAAGAAGTGTGGTCGGCATTTTATGAAAATAATGATCAGATTTATATCTTTTTACTTGATGTTTCTGATACAAGGTGTTCATAGCCCTATATTGTAAATGGGACGAAAAAAGACACTGTATGTAAACATGGGTGAAATCCTATCAATCTACCGTGACAATTCATCATCAAATATGTATATACATGTATCTATACATATATCACATATTTTTACAAGTACAAAACATTTGAACTTATGGCAAACACACACAAAAATATGTACAGCTCAAATAAATCCAGAGAAGCTACCTGCAACTTCAGCTTGAATTCTCGGACAATGCCAAAAAGTTCCCTATAGCCAGACCACATGTATTTCTGTGGAGACCAGCCTTCAATAATACCCCACCAACAATCTACTACAACGCCATCTACGTTTAGAGACTTCAAATGACTAACCTCCTGTCTAACACCTTCAGGATCAATCAACTGGCAGAAATTGTTGATAAAACCAACCTGCCACAGAAGTCTAAGTATTTTACAATTCATAGAAATAATTACAAAATCTGAATAGAGTACTCATAATATAACTTGTGACTGTAGAAGAAAATATATAAAACATAACTAAAAGATGAAAGAAAGCAAAGCAGAAAACTTCTTCTTCTTTTTTTCAAAATTCTTTTTTTTGAAAGCAAAGCAGAAAACTAACTGCTTATCAGAAGATTTTTTTTTTTTTTTTTTGATAACTGCTTATCAGAAGATTAATCTCAATACAAGAGATTATAGCAGCAAAATGGCAGATACTTACTGGAAGTTTTACATAAACAGGGACCTTTGGAGTGCCAGTAAAATCATTCTCATGCTCCCCAGAACGAATATCTTGCATAAGCTGCAAAACCAGACAATCAGACGTTTCCATACTTGACAGTTTAAAACACAAAGAAGCTCCCCAGACAGTAATGCCACCGAACTTAACAACCGTCCCAAGAAAGTCAGTAGAACATGAACCAAAATCATGCAACAGATGCACATGCAGACACATACACCAGGGTAATATTGAACTCCCCACTTCCAGATGAAAGTTAGCATTGTCCCCATTTTTGGATAATTGTATTTTGCCAAAAAATGGATAACGATTTACTAAGAATTTTTTGCATGAGTTTATTTAGAAGGACAACAATTTACTAATATATAATACTTCCTTATATTATTTGATAAGAAGTTCAATTTGTGTTTACTACTAGTGCTTCTCAAACCTGGCAAATTGTATCACCTATTATCATCTGATCAATTTGATACTGAGGCTAAATTGTAGATGACAAGGTCCACAGCCACCATACAACTCCAGGTGTGTGGATGTACAAGCATGCGTGTGAGTGTGTCCTTTTTTGTGCGCATGTACGTGCATATCATTATCATTCTTGATAGTCAAATTTCATTGACTCAACATTGCCTAGCTACCATCACATTACTAGCACCTAATTATGCAGCGGAAAGTACAGCTAAGTCAGGCACCAACAGTCATTGGACCGAGTGGCATCTCCTCCCCCACATATACAATGGGTGGAGGGTAAGGTCAGGGATTCAATCCTGTGCATGTGCGTGACTTGTAATTACATTAGCTGTAATTGACAAATAAAAGGAAGTCCATCTAAGTCAGGCAATTCCGTAACTTCCAGTGTAAGTGATAGGAACCCACGACTAATTGAATAGAAATAGATAGATAATGACTCCTTCCGGGCAGGAGAGACCACAAATGAATCCAATTAGGGCTGGATAGAAACTACAATGACAAATGTCAATACAATATTCAACATCTCTTCTCCACATTCTAGAACCCATCTTATACTAGAGCTACGTAACTGAGAATAAAACTACCCACTAACATATTAAACTACCCATGCACTAAATAACTACCCATGAATAACTGCAGCACACCACTACCCATGTCTAGATAGTCCTTCATGTGGCCATGAACTGCAGCTGTCCAACTACCCACATCTAGAGTCCTCCACGTTTCCATCAATCGCCCCGCCTTGAAGAAGAACCTTGTCCTCAAGGTTCATGTGGAGAAATTGATGAGAGGTTCAACCTCTTCGGTTCCGCGCTTACCACTCACAATTTTGGTGTCGCCATTTTCGAACTCCTCAAACCTTTCCTCCGTTGCAGAAACCTCAATAGAGAGTGCTTGAGGTGTTTGGCAACGATGTCCTGGTGTGAACTTTTCATTGCAACCGAAACACAGGCCTTTCTCCCTTCTTTTCTGCATCTCTTCCCACGACAGTTTCTTGGCAGCACCCGATGAATATGGGCGTGTAGTGTGTATTGAGTACCCGGCTGAATTTGTCGACACAGTTCGCCCTTCACCGCTTGCAATCTTCCAGTCTCTAGAGAGATTATCATCTCTCATGCGTGCTAGCTCAATGGCGTCATGGAGGGTCTTCGGTTTGAACATTCGCACAGCAGATACAATATCCTGTTTCAACCCTCCAAGGAATGTTCCCACGAGAGCCTTTTGAGGCCACCCAACCACCCGATTTGCCAAACGCTCAAATTCTTGTTGATAATTCCGCAATGTCCCTTCTTGTTGGATTCTTGAAAGTGCCTCGTCATAATCTTCAACTTCGGTAGGACCGAATCGAATCAGCAACTCCTGTTCGAAGCCTTCCCATGTGATGGGTACTTGTTCTTCCTTGTACAACTTTTGAACCCATTGCCACCATTGATTGGCTTCACTTTCGAGATGAAAGGCTACCAGGGATATCTTTTGCTCCTCCGGTATCTGCTTATAATTAAAGTACTGAACTACCCAGTTCAGCCACACGTTGGGGTCGTCTCCCGAGTACCGAGGAAACTCCAACTTAGTGAAATTACTCGATCCTTTAGAACCATTCAAGTGCCCGGAAGAATGATTTCTGTGACCCATAAATGATCTGTTTCCTTTGTTTGCAAATGATTCACCATGTTCAAAAACCTTGAAGAAGAGTTCCTTAAGCTCCGCAAACTTGGACTGTGATTCTGTATTCATCTTCTGCATTACTTCTTTCAGCTCCTGAATTTCTAATTCCAATTTCTCAATGCAATCCTTGTTGGTAGCCATGCTCTAAATGGTGGAACAGCTCTGATACCAAGTTAATAGGAACCCACGACTAATTGAATAGAATAGATAGATAATGACTCCTTTCGGGTAGGAGAAACCACAAATGAATCCAATTAGGGCTGGATATAAACCACAATGACAAATGTCAATACAATATTCAATATCTCTTTTCCACATTCTAGAACCCATCTTATACTAGAGCTACGTCACTGAGAATAAAACTACCCGCTAAAATATTAAACTACCCATGCACTAAATAACTACCCATGAATAACTGCAGCACACCACTACCCATGTCTAGATAGTCCTTCACGTGGCCATGAACTGCAGTTGTCCAACTACCCACGTCTAGAGTCCTCCACGTTTCCATCGATAAGCATCGAGGAAAAGAAGAGGGTTAGCAGAGTCATCTCTATTTCTATCATTTTCACTACAAAAGGAAATACAAATAACAATGAAATGGTTTTGACCTCTCCCAGATACATTTTTTTTTTATAAAGGCCCATATATTTAGTTCCATATCAATGATTTGATAAATACACATTTGTATCCACCTAATTCATTCAAGTGCAAAGATGAGGAAAAGGTTGCAACATTCACAGGCTGAATTAATTAAGCATAAGTCTCAGTACTTTGGTAACTACCAAAAAATTTAACTATAGGCAAAGATGTTATTAAAATATATATATATATATATATATATATGGAAAGAGAGCAGTGACAAGTCACCGTGAAACCAAAAAGGATGACATTCAAGAATAGTACTAAGGATCCTTACTCAGGCTAATGCTCTCTAATCAATTACTCAAGTGCAACTGAGTCATGCAGAAAAAAAAGTATAGGTATTTAGACCACATTATTAAATAAGGTGGACTTTACTTAAACGATGCGTAGTCACATGAATTAGTTCATAAGTTAACCTGATCGGCCTCCAGGCATTCAACTGAATTGATGGGACTGGCACTAGCATATTTCTCACTCTTAGTGTCCCTCTCTGCAAGTACAACAGAATCAAGAGACGCCGGAGACAAGCTCTCATCGATTCTAAGAACTGATGGCTGACAGTCCATCGTTGCTTTGACAGAGCAATTTCTCAAAGAACTAGCAGATAGTGGGCTTTCAACCGACCTCACAGGAAATGCCGCCTGCCAATGCAAACAAACTCACTTATGATGCAATCATGTACAATAATATGTATCTAACTTGTAGATACAGAAATAATAATTATGATGCATGCACTTCCTACAAACTTCCTTCGGGGGTCAGTTTCAAATTCACTTCCTACAAACAAAGGGAAAAAAAGATGTCTTCAAGCGTCTCAAACTCATTTCAACATCAACAATATGTGTCAGGCCCGCACAAGGCACAAAAGGTTCTCCAGAAAAATAAAAAAAAAACAGGGATTGTTTAAGACAACACAACTTTACTTTTTGGGTGTAGCCCAGAAACTGGGAGACACCAAGGCAGAAAACATTACATGTCCATGTTTTATATAGTCTCGTTCGGAAATCATTCAACTAAATGGTATTTGCAGAATAACAAGAAACCAGAATTATGTGAAGAAGTATATGACAGGTCCAACATTTACCGAATTCTCACAAAGAAAAAG